>NC_053434.1:61849495-62523487 GCF_007990345.1 Gossypium hirsutum
CGATAATGATGAAATTATAATTAAAAATGAACATTAACTATATTAAATTAAATTCATATATAAATAATTTTATTAATGAATTTATTAAACATCTACTAATTATATGTATATCTATTTTTTTATTGCTCGTATAGTTACTTATTGATGATTAATTAAATTATTAAAAAATAAAAATATATAATAACAATAAAAAATAAAAAAAACTTTTGCTTAATATTTAACTTTTTAATGGAAAAAGGTTTAAGAGACCCACCCATACCTTTTAAAATATATGTAAACGGAAAAACAAAGCCTCTTCAAGTAAATTACCTATTTGTCCTAAGCTTGAGGTGAACCCGTGGAGTTAAACATATAAGTAGGTCAAAGTTAAGGATTGAGCCCAAAAATCCTGCACACTCAAATAAATAGCCTGTAAATTAGCTATTTGTCCTAAGGTTTGGACAAATTTTAGGACTCCCTGTGTACTAAGATTCCTAGTTTTGGACCATATTCATGTACATCATGCCAATAAATTTAACTAACCAAAGTTTTTTTTTTCTCTTTTCTAAATTTAGGAAACTGTTTAAGCAAAGTTAATATCAAATATCTTTAATTAATTAAATTTACACGTTTTCATAATCAAACATAGATCACGTTTGAAGCGGTAAACATCCTTAACCATGAAGTCATCATATAAGTTCAATTATTAATATACATTATTAATATATATAACTATTGAAATTATCTAATAAAAAATAAACAATTAAACATATTTCAATTATTTAAATTATATAAATCGTCCCATATTAAATATCTTTCACATACATATTTTAGAAGCTTGGGTTAAGGGTGTGGACTATTATTTGGGCTTTCACTTTTCTGACCTAACACCCCTAAAAAAACTGTCCTCTCTCTTCCACATTTACGCTCCCTTTTTCATCATCAAGTACTTGCTGATATCATATAGGCACCGAAGATCAGCCATTTTCCTTTGCTTTTCCGATGGCCTAAAACTTCTCTGCTTTATTTCACTTTAACGTGTATATATAACCTCAAAGTCTGTTCCATTCAACAGTAGTACGCTCATTGTTTCCGAGTGTAACTACGTTGTGCTGTAAAGATATGGGAAACTGCCAAGCAGCTGAAGCAGCAACCGTGGTTATTCACCACCCAGGGAACAAGATCGAGAGGATTTACCACCCTGTTAGTGTCAATGAAATCATGACCTCAAATCCAGGGCATTACATTGCACTTGTGCTAACCTCGCCCACGTTGAAAACCCAACATGGGATGCCTTTGAAGCAACTCAAGCTTTTAAAACCAGATGACACACTATTAGTCGGCCATATCTATCGACTCATTAGCTTTGAAGGTAATTTATTCTCTTAAACCTTTTTACGTCTATAGGTTTTGCCTTTCGTTTAATTTGTTTTCTTTTAGTAGATGTTATGAAAGAGTTTGCGGCAAAGAAGTGCACGAAGCTTGGGAAACTGTTGAAAGAAAGAGGAGGGATTGGGGTTGGGATGGAGTTGAAGAGAAAGGATTTGCCCAATGCTTCCGATCTGAAACCCAAACTGAACCCCAAATCTGGGAACTGCAGTTCGGTTATTAAGGTAATAAAAAAAAAAAGCTCAAAGCGACTTTGAACACTACTGTTTCAAGTTTCGTCTAAGTTAACAAAAACTGTCAGAACAGGTGACATAAGCTTCTGAAATGAGTTTTAATTTTGGGTCTCGAATTTCAAGAAATGTAATTAATCTTTACTACCAATTAATTAGTGCCTAAGAAATGAGTTTTATGGGGTTTTTTTCTCGGTCGGTAAGTTTAAAAAAAAAAGTTATCGTCTCAAAAACTGAGAACTAGGAAGAATCTGAAGTCTGAACTTTGTTTAACAACAGATCTCGAGGTATCTAATTGAAAAATTAATTTCCAACACTTAACGTACTTCAATACTGTTGAAAAATCTTCTTTAATAATATGTTACTGTTAAGTTGAACTCACAACAACTGGTCATTATTGATATATCTACTTTAATTATGATCATTAATCAACCATATTTCACCATGCATGTTTATGAGAATGTAGCCTAATGACTTGTCTTCATAGTAAGGTAGTGCGAACAGAAAAGGATCTAAATTTCGTGGAAAGCTTGGGTTTAGTACAAATAAATAATTGAACCCCCAAAGAAAAGCTTATGCAATTGTCATTGTCTCATGGGGTTCCTTTGTCCAATTTGTCCTTTTAGATAAAATTTCCCATTCTTTTTCTACCGTGTGTGCAGGTGAAGCAGGAAGTTAACAGACAGGGAAGCAGTGGTGGCAGCAGAAGTAGGTATATGGGAAGGCATCAAGGTGGAGGTGGGGGGCAATGGAGGCCAGCTTTGCAGAGCATTGCAGAGACTGGGACTTGAACTCAAATAGCTTTCATATCTCTATTCCAGGACCATTGCAGGCTTTCCCCTTTGTCATTTCTCTCCTCAGTCCCAACTCCCCTACAACCAATAAAAAGCAAGCAAACAACTATATAAAGCCATAGACATAACAATCCATCCTTTCACTCTTCCCAATGCCTTCCTAGTATTTACGTTTTGATGTAGAACCTTATTAATCACTTAGAACATCAATGAATGTAATGAACCACTTCCTATCTCAACATCGAAACTCAATATTTCCAACTTTTTTTTTCCTTTTTTGGGATCATTTTAGTTATGTTAGTAGAATTTAGAAAATTGGGAAAACAATTATCTAGGTAAGACTTTGGATCTGAAAGAACTTGAACAACCCAAATCATTTTTCACATTACCTTCAACCCATTTCATATATATTTCTTTGCTCTCAATTTAAGTCTAAGAGTTATCCATGAGGGTTCGCTCAACGGAAGTGAGTTGAGTTTTGGGCGAACTTGATCACTCCTAGCCACCGGGGACTAGGGACTTTTTCTAGATAAAAGAAAACTCAGGTGTAAGAGTTTAATATTACTACGTAACTAGACAGTATACAAAAAGAAGGAAAGATACATTGGGATTTAGTGGAAGGCCCCCAAAAAGGAAGTGAAGACAAAATGCAAATGTGATGGTCCGGAGCTTTATTTCAATGAGGGACTGCAGAAACACCTAACAAATGGTAGTGGGATGGGAACATCCTTCTCCACTTAGAAAGCTTTTATCTGTTTCAAGTTTAGAAATATGGTACAATGTGGTTTTGTTTTGTTATTATGGTTTGAAACTTTGAATCGTTGATCAAACATCACATTTACTTTTCCCCTTGTTTTGGGTACATTCTGTCTCCTTTAATGGATTCATCTTTTAGGACATGTTTTCTGTACACCAAAGTTCATAGGGAGCTGTATTTTGGACAACTTTTAGTTTTTATTGCTGTCAAAAGACAATGATTTGATCGGTTGTGGGCTTCAATTGCTGTGTGGTTTATAAACTCTTGCAATTTTTCTAGTTGCAAATCCTATTTGTATTATAATTGTTAAGAGTAATTAAGGTTTGGTGTTAACTGTAATATATATTGGTACAATGATGATTGTAAACATATAGATCACAAATCACAATTTCAAATTTGATGCATGAGATTTAATTAAACCATTGATTTTCACATGCATTCCAAAAGGTTCTGCTTTTTTTCCTGAGTCCAGCATACGATCAAAGGAATTAATGCAACATTTGGTGTTAAAATTAAATAGAATGTGGAATATGATATTTGTATTTTAAAAAACATATGACCTAGAACAATATTTTACAAAAATATTTAAATGCACCTCGCTGATTTGACAATAGCCTATTAAGTAAGGACACGTAACAATTTTATATTTGTTTGACTACTATTGTACACGTGCCATCATATCTGTATACATCTAATCCAGTAATGGTAAATTGCTTTCCGGAGTAAAAATTTTATTTTATTTTCCTAAAATTTAATTTTTTTTAATTTTATTTTCAAAGGAGTTTTTCGATTTCTTTTTAAAATTTAAAATTTAGATTCAATTGTTATCATTATTAAAATTTTTATATCAAATTTATTGTTATAACATTTTAAAATTTAAAAGAAAATCACTTGATAGTGAAACAATAAAAAATTAAAGTTGAAAATGCTAATGTGAATTTTCAAAATCGTTACGATGAAATAAATATTATTTTTGGGATAATGTTCTTAAAAAAAATGGGCTTAGCATTAGAATTGAAATAGTTAACAATATTAACTATTTATACTAACTAATGATATTATAAAAATAGAGGGTCTAAATTATGTCAATAATTAAAATATATGTTTTTAATCTATAGAGACAAAAATTGAAATTTAACTATTATTTTATAATGTTAAAAAAAAGTAAGGCAAACCCAAAAAATGTATTAGTCTCTAAGATTTTTAAATCATTCAAATTAATTATATGAACTTTTAATTGAAAAGTTACTAATATTAACTATTTAAATTAATTAATATTATTTAAAAATATAAAAATTAAATAATATTAGAAATGAAAATATAGAGATGAAATCTGAATAATAAAAACTTAAAAATGAAATTTAACATTTTCTTCAAATATGATATGGGGGAATCTTTCTACTTTTACATCTATCCCTATACATAAATACAATCCCCATAAGAGGAGGCTGTGACAACTGTCTTTTTAAATTAAAAAAAATTAAGGAATGGTTTATTTTAAGTTTTGGTGCTTTTATTATCTTCAAATTTAAGATTTAATCCTTACATTTTAATTTGATTTAGTTTGATTCATTGTAACACCCCAAACCCGGCCCAGACGTTATGGCCGGATCCGACATGCCACATCGAAGCATTAAAAACATTTTATATTGTTGATCCAGAAAAACCTACTTAGTGTTTTAAAAGATAATTTCATTATAGGTTAAAGTGAATGGAAGCTGTGCACCAGGTAGGAAATCGGAAAAGAGAAGGTGAGTCTATCGGACTACTTAAGTACCAAGCTCCTTTCGGATCCAATCCTAGACATGCACACCGCCATTGCCACACCTTAACGTCATGTATATTTCTAGGAAACCGATTTGATTAAGTCATTTTTAGGAAAAGTGATTAATTTTGGAAAATACTTTCATTGCGGAAGCTTTGCTTGTTGTCGTGTTATTTTGAAATCAATTTTTGTTTTTTTTTTTTGAAAACGCGCCGTAAAGCTATCCAATTTTAACAGTTAAAATAAGTAATACCTATCTTAGTAATACATATTAAAACCATCAAAAATAATTAAGCGGCCTTATTACATTTAAAAACCCAAACCTCAACGTAAATAATAGGATGTCCAGTTCACCAGAAGAAAACCAAACTTTCAGAACGGGTGGCCACTCTGAATTCCCTCACAGCTCCAAGCCCACTATGGTTGGGGATTTCCTGCGTGGATGAAAATAAAAGGGGTGAGTTTGGGGAAACTCAGTGTGTAAGGAAAACCCATTCAAAGCCTAAGTCAGCTCAAGCCTATTGGGTCTAAGCCCATTCAGGTAACAGTGGTACTGGACCAGAGCCTTTTTCAGATTACAATAAACTAGGCCTTAGCCCCTTATTCAGATAACAGTATGGCCCATAAGCCCATTTCAAAATACATGCAACATCAATAACATATGCAAGCCCATTTGGGGAGACTAGTCAACCCACCAACCACTACACTCCACCCGTACCAGCCCAACACTCCATGTGGGGAATAGCTCAACCCACCCAGCCCAACACTCCACAGTTGCAGCCTTGCTGCTCAGTTAACAGTAAATTGAGGCAAAACCTCCAGTACGTGGACAAGCCACTTTCAGTACTTCCTCTGTCAATATCCCAATCCCATGCATCAGATAATAACAACATGGCATGCAGTAAATAACAACAGTCAAACACCTAGGGGTATTTTGGTAATTTATCTATTGGGGTAAAACTATAAATTTTTTTATTTTTAAAGGTATTTCTGTAATTTATCTATTTTAGGGTTTTTTTATGCATATTCCTACTTTTCACGTACTAACAGAATCACTACCGAGGGTTCTTACTGAATTGGGCTCGTTGGCCCATCATTCCAATTTTGGCCCATTAAGCCCAAAAATATCGAGGGCACAGAAATCATTCACTTTGCAGTCCAAATTTTGCAGCTTACCAAAAATATTAATCGATTTACCTCACGAGCATTCGCACACTCGCAAATTTACAAAATACCGGTTTTCGGTATTTCAGCTTTTCGACTTTTGCCGATCCAGACTAAGAAAGAGGGTGTTAGTTACACACCTGTTTGCGACGATATGCTGACGAGATCCACACACGAACCGCCTACAATTGGATTACTAACACGTTAATCTAACTATTCAAATACAAACTACGTATTAACCCCTTACAATATTCGGCCAACCACACCTACAAATCATAGTAAGCTTATAAGAAAACAATAAGCAACACATTAACAAATTTTTGTCAATGTTTACCACATAATCATAATTTCACTGCAAGCTGTCTTCCTGAGCAACAGTCACTAAATTATTTATAACTGGAGCTATGAAACTCGAAATCAAGTGCCGTTAATTTTCCCTGAAAATAGACTAATATATCTTCTATCCATAAAATTTTCAGAATTTTTGGTATGGCCAATCAATACCAGATTTTTCTTAAAGTTTCCCATGTTTCACTGTTTGACTAATTTGACCACTCTTCATTACGAATCAAATTTCTCATTGTACAGAATTCAAAATATGTTCTCGTTTATTTCATTTGAAAATAGACTCATTAAGCTTTAATTACATAATTTATTCAGCTTCTAACTCACCTCCCAAAATTTATGGTGATTTTCCAAATTCACGTTACTGCTGCTGTCCCAAGCAGATTTATTACCAAATCACTCTTTCACACATAACTTGCATGCATGTTTTTTTTAAACATGTATATCACCAATCAATCATCACACATCTATGATTTTACTTAAGTATAATCTCCATTTCATCATTTTAAAGCACAACATATTAGCCGATTTTTCCCCTTAGCATCTAAGCACATGCATGCTCATTTGTTTGGCTCAACTTCACATATCTTCCATTTTTCATCAAAAGAACATGAAACAACAACCATTTCCTTCATTTTAATTCATGACCAAATGCTCACAACACAACTAAAAACCAAAATATGCTTCAAGAGTTAAGGTAGAATCAAGAAGAACTCATGAACATCAAGATAGTAGCAAACTACCATGAACTTACCTTCAAATTTCTTCTCCAAGTGACCGAACATTCAAGAGCTTTCTCCTCTCATTTCTCTTCTCTAACTTTAGGCTATGATGAACAAAGATGGACAAAACTTTGTTCTTTTCATCCCTTTTTCTTTTAATAAAATTTCATATTTCATCCATTTAATTCTTTAATACAAAAGACATGAAATGCCCATCATGGAACATTTACCTAAACCATTATCATGGAACATTTACCTAACCCATTATCATAGAATATTTACCTAATCCATTATCATGGAACATTTTCCTAACCCATTATCAATTTGTACCATGAATTATGGATATCAAGTGCTCATATTGTCTACAACAACATGACGGCTGGCCACTTCATGTAAAATGGGAGGTTTGTCATGCAAATCCTCCTATTTTGCACTCCTATTTATTTGGCCACTTCAATTTAGCCTATAGCATTTTCAAACATTTTCACATAGGTTCTATTTCATAATTTCACCCCTTTTTTTCTTATGGAACAAAAATTAACTAAAATTGCGGGGTTCTATCTTAAGCTTGAGCCTTCTAGAGGCCCACTAACATAATTAAACCTATGCCAACATTCACAGAATTCCCGAAAATTGGGGCGTTACATTCATTCACTTTTATTATATGATTATTGGCTCAAATAATTCTACTCATTATAAGGCAATGGTCGATTTTCAGTTTTGTGCCTTTACTATGTTCAAAGTTGAGATTTAGTCCCTACACTTTAATTTAATTCCTTTTTATAATGTCATTTGTTAGTTCAAATAGTTAATATCAATAACTACTTTGGTTAGAATGCTAACATGAATTTCTCTTAAAGCATTATTCTAATAAAAAAATATATTTATTTCAACATGACAAGTTAGAATTTATTATTTTAAGAAAAAAATCTACGCAAGTATTTTTACCTGAATAGTTAAGTGTGTCAATTATTTGTAATAACCAATGATATTATAATAGTAGAGAGACGAAATTATCTCAAATTAAGATAGAAAGATTAAATCTGTAATACCCCTATACCCGACCCGATCGTGGGGTTTGAGCTACGAGGTATCACATTCATCATCAGAGCAACTACAATTTATAACATTCAATTCAATAATCAATATACATTTAGTTACAAATAATCCATGTGTATTAAACGTTATATAATCAATTTTGAGTATTAAATAAGCTTACGAAAGCTCCTTTTCTAATCAGAGGTCAATATGGACCAAAATTTAAAGAATATAAAGTTTCAAGTCGAATTCGCGACTTTGGGGTTTCTTCATTGTAACATGACTATCCGTTTAGGGCTCGTCATGACCTTAGAGTAATGACATCGCTACATGGACCTTATTCTGTTTCTCGTCGCGACGTCAGAGGTTCGTCATTGCAATGCGATAATCTATTTCTTCCAAAATCAATTTGTTACCTAGGAAACTTATGACATATAAAAATTTACACTCATTACAATTTAGTCCTTATTTTCAAGAAAATTAATATTCATTAAATTAACACTTTAATATCACTTAGAATTATTAACATAAACACTTCACTAAAATTCTCCATGAATACCTTATTACACATACCGAATTTTGGTCACTTTGCCATCTAGTCTTCTTTGCATAAACTTCACTTCAATTACTTTACAATATTTTCAATTTAGTCCCTACTAGCATATATTTGCATTTATAACCATCCACTCACTTAATGTTCACTTCACTTTTATAATTCATTACACTTGAATATGTTATTTCAAAATCTTAATACACTTAGTCACTTTTGTATATTTTACAATTTGGTCTTTTTCAATATGAAATTTATTTAATTAATTATTTTACTACTTAATCACTTTAAATAAGTTATCTTTCATATAACACTTATCTTAAATAATTCTTTCTTACATTTTTATACTTCATACCTATTGTCACGAATCATGCTAAGATTATTATCTAGTCAGGAATGATTTAAGGCTATTTTTACTATCTTCTCAAATTTCATATTTACATTTCACTATTTTATATTCAATTTTCTTATGTGACTTATATTTCTAGACTCAATCTTTGTTTGAGGATCAATTAAACCTAAGCTCTGATACCACTAAATGTAACACCCCTATACCTGACTCACTCACCGGTTCGGGCACCAAAATATTACATTCGTTATTGAAGCAACTTCAGAGAAATTCATGTCAAATACTTTTCCTAATCAAATTAACAAAATAATTTGCAGTTAACATTAAATTTCTAATTTCATTCCAAGTTTTAATTGAGCTTTCATTAGCTCTTTCAACAGTTTATAGGCTATTTAGGACCTAATTACAATTTAATTACTATGTCATATTATTCACTATTATTCATATGCATCTATTTCCAATTTTGACATCATATGATTTATCAAACAAATTATAAAATTACGTAATTATTAAAGTATTACAAATAAGTCAATCAATTCACCATGTCGAAACCATTTTTGTAAAAGGGGTCGACTTTTTTTGAAAACGAAAAATGGGAGTCGCCACCAATAATTTTTTGATGAGGTGTGATCGGGTCACCTCGTAAAATGGTTGTTTTTAATAAACAGTTTGATTTATTAAGACAACGCTTTTAGTCTGCGAAATTAAGAAAGATAGGTTCGAGAGTCGGTTACGCACGAGGAAGGATTAGCACCCTCGTAACGCTCAAAATTGGTACCTAGTTGGTTAATTAATGTCTTAGTGTCGAAAATTGAAAATTTGAAGAGATTTTAAAATACGATCCTTTGTTAAAAAGTTATTTAATTAAAAATTTTTCGAGAAAAGGGCATATTTCTCGTTAATCGAGAAAAAGAATTGCATCCCGTAAGTTAGGACACAATGTCTTAAATCTTCCAAATGAGAATAAACCCTGAAATTTTATTTAAAAAGATTTGACTACTCGGTTTTAAAAAAAATCATATTCCGTAAGTTAGAACATGATTTTTTCTTGATTCCCAAGAATATTTTAATTAAAATCTCATTTTTTTTAAAAAAAAGGGAAAGATGTTCGGTTATTTGGATTTATTGAGAAAATCGAAATCCCATAAGTTAGGAAATGACCTTTCGAATTTTCAAAATACGAAACATTGCTTACCTTTTTTAAAAAAAAAGTATGCGATTATGTGAAAACGAATATAATATTGAAATGTTGTGGATTTGATTTATTCAAGTATGGTAAAAAACGGCTAAAAGGTTAAAAATCGTGCTTGACGAATAATGATAATGCAACACAAATCCGTAGTAATAATGGCATAATATGCTTAATAAAATATAAAAGATTTTATAGTAATAGTAAATTACGGTACTAATATGCATGATAGAATAATAATAATGAAAATGATAATGTAAATAACAATAAAAATAATACTACTAATAATAATAACAACGAATAATCTAAATTTTTGAAGGTGTATAAAAATATATAAATAAATAAATATATAATTAAATAACAATAATGAGGACAAAATAACATAAAATAAAATAAATAAAATAAATAAAATAATAAAAAGGAATAATAAATGAAATAACAAATAAATACTAGTAAATGTTCAATTAAAAATTGAGAATAAGCAAATAAACAAAGAAAAAAAGAAATTTTAAATAAAATGGTTTAATAATAATAATAACAATAATAATAATTGAAGTTAAATAGACTAATGACTAAATTGAAATCGAAATGAAGTGAGGGCATTCAAATTGTAAATAAAAGAAAATAAGGATCAAAATGAAAGGTGCGAAAACTAATAGGGACTGAAACGAAAAATATCCCTGGTCCTTTATGCCTAGCGTTTTTCGGCCAAATCGGTGGACTAAATTGAAAACAAAATAAAACTAACGGGGTAAGAATTAAATAGGAAAAAAGACTTGATTAGAAACCACTTAAAAAGCAGAAGGACCAAAGGCACAATAAGACCATTTTTCAAAAACACGCGGATCCTGCTGGGCGAGTTAGGTCGGTCAGATCGGGTAGACCAAAACGACGTCATTTTGGGGACTTCGAAACCCCTCCAAAATGGCGTTGTTTTGGCACCCTATAAAAACCACTAAATCTTCAAAAAAAATTATTTTAACCCCTCACTTCCAAAAAAAAATCAGAAAATGCTCTCCCCTCACTCTCTCAACACCCCCAGGCCAGCCATAACTCCGGTGATCGGCCACCATGGCGACCGCCGGTCGCCAGCGCTGCTGCTGCCGTTCACAGCTGCCGAAAAACTCAAAAGCTCCCATTTTAAAGCCCGTCACCCGTAGAAAATAAATCCGGGATGAAAATCCTTGAAAGTTGGATCAAACTCAGCTAAAAATAGAGAAACGTTTCGTTTTTCTCTTTCTCCGGTGCAGCGCAGGTAAAAGCCTGCCCCTTTTCTTGTTTTTTTTATTTTCTTATATATATATAAAATGATTCGAAAAAAATAAAGAAAAAAGAAAAAAAAGCAAATCACCTTCGAAATCTTGATTTCTATTTTTGATTAATCTCTTGTGTTCTTGTGTGTAAAAAAAAACTACATTGTCTGTTGTGGCTTTTTATAGCCGATTTACAACCGTTTTGTGTTACTGTTTCAACCATTTGTCTGTCTTTTCTTTCTTTTCCTTGCAGGCGGTGATAGTGGCCAGTGGTGAAGGCAGTGCTGAAAATGGCAAAGGCTAGGGGCGGCAGTAGGGTGTGGCGCAAGTAGAATTAGGTTTTTTTTTTTTTTGCATTTTGGGCCATATTGGACTATTATAGCTTGGGTTGATAACTCTTGTAATTGGACTGTTTAATTATTTTTTATTTTGGTTTTTATTTGGTTTTAGGCCCGGGTAAATTGGGTCTATTACAACTGCCCCTCTTTGCTCGTTGTAGTGTAACGAGAATGGAGCAAAGACTTTTACGAAGAACCAATTTTTCCCGGCCTTGATGAATCTTGACTTCTTGGTGCTTTTCTTCTTCAAGTAGCCTCATTCCAATCTACTACATCTTCAGGGGTATAGGAATTATTGCTTCGATCCACTCCATTACAACTTTCAGGAGATAAAACTTGTAGCTTCAATCTACACCACCACAAATTCAAGGAGATGAGATCTATGTCTTTAATTTGCTCCACTGTAACTTTAGGGAGATAAGATATCTAATTTATAGCTACAATCTGTTCCACTACAACTTCAGGGAAATAAGATTCACTATCTTCAGTCTGCTCCACTGCAACTTCAGGGAGATAAGACTAATAACTTCAACCTGTTCTATTGCAACTTCAGGGAGATAAGGTTTGCTATGATCTGCTCTACTGCAACTTCAGAGAGATAAGATCTATAATTTATAGCTTCAATCTATTCCACTATAACTTCAGGGAAATAAGATTCGCTATTTTCAGTCTGCTTCACTGCAATTTTAGGGAGATAAGACTTGTAACTTCAACCTGCTCCACTACAACTTTAGGGAGATAAGGTTTATAGCTTTAATCTACTCTACTACAACTTCAGAGAGATAAAATTTTCTATCTTCGATCTTCTCCACCGCAACTTCAGGGAGATAAGACTTGTAACTTCAACCTGCTCCACTACAACTTTAGGGAGATAAAGTTTATAGCTTTAATCTACTCTAATGCAACTTCAGAGAGATAAGATTTTCTATCTTCGATCTACTCCACTGCAACTTCAGGGAGATAGGACTTGTAACTTCAACCTGCTCCACAGCAACTTCAGGGAGATAAGGTTTATAGCTTTAATCTGCTCTACTGCAACTTCAGAGAGATAAGATTTGCTATGTTCATTCTACTCCACTACAATTTTAGGGAGATAAGACTTGTAACTTCAATCTACTTCATTGCAACTTCAGGGAGATAAGATTTGTAATTTGTAGCTTTAATCTGTTCCACTATAGCTTCAGAGAAATAAGATTCGCTATCTTCAGTCTGCTCCACTACAACTTCAGAGAGATAAGATTCGCCATGATAACTTCAATCTATCCCACTATAACTTTAGGGGTGTAGGATTTGGGATTAGTCTGATCTGTCAACCATTTTCTAGGAACATGACCTGTAGAATCCATTTCATGGGCCTATTTATGCCAAGTGATTAGGCTATCATGATCAAAATGAATCAAATGCTCCTAATTAGATGTGTATGAATGATATTTTCATGAATGCAGAATGTCATTTTTTGAGAATGATCCTTTTGTAATGTTTAGGTTGTCATCGCTTGTTGCTCATCGATGTTCTGTCACTATTGTGTTACCAAGAATTCTTATTCAGCTAGCATCTTTGGCAGAAAATTCAAAAAAATAGTCACAATTTAGACTATTCTTTCTCAAATGTTTCCAACTCTTAGGTTTGGTTAGTTTTAACTAGTGGTCCTGTTTCAGGTCCCTGTACTATTTAAAAGCTTTTAGAGCAATATGCAAAACTCCTTTTACGTGAATATTATGAGTCTATTAATCGTTATTTCAATAAAAAATGCTTGAAAAAGATTGTAATAATGGACAAGACTAGAATTTATCGGAAGCGAAGCTCGAAATAAATGAAATTAATCAAAATAGTAAATTTTGCTAAAGTATAAAGCGGGTAAGATGAAAGTCAGTGCCCCAGATATCGCAGCATGAGCTTCTCTACACTAACTTCTTGAGGACCCTTTTGAGGTTGATATGTGTTTAGAAGATCCAAAGTACTTTGTTGACGCCCCAAGATGTAAAGTTTCTCCTCAATGTTATTTCTGAGAGGACAAGACTACCAGATGCCCCATTTTCGACCAAAATTTGAGTTGCCCTTTTTTGGGTTTTTAACTCAAAACCTCTTTAGTCTTAAGGCGCCCTTTGTGGGTTTTCACCTTGGCCTCTCCATTTTTCCCCCTTTTTTTATAGGTGAATTATTTCTTGACCGAATATGAATTCACTGGATTAGGAAATCCATCTCGGTCAATATCAATGCTCCTCTAGAAAAGGCCTTCTTTACCACATAAGGTCCTTCCCAATTTGACATCCACTTTCCTCTGAAGTCCTTTTGTATGGGCAGGATCTTTTTCAATACTAAGTCCCCCTCATGAAATTCTCTGGGATGAACTTTTTGTTGTAAGCTCGCATCATTAACTTTTGGTACATCTAACCATAACGGATAGCTTTCAACCTTTTCTCTTCAATCAAGTTTAGCTAATCATAGCGGGATTGGATCCATTTTGCTTCATCCAACTTCAATTCTGACAAAAACCCTGAGAGAAAGAATCTCGACTTCAATAGGTAAAATCGCTTCCATTCCATAAACTAATGAGAAAGGCATTGCCCCGGTAGAGGTCCTAACAGACGTTCGATAAGCATAGAGGGCAAATGGTAACTTCTCATGCCAATCTTTATAAGTCTCAGTCATTTTCCATATTATCCTCTTAATGTTTTTATTAGCTGCCTCGACTGCACCGTTCATTTTTGAGCGATACAGTGATGAGTTGTGGTGTCTGATCCTGAATTTACTGCAGACTTCCGATATCATGCTGTTGTTTAATCTCAATGCCAAGTGATTCCAAAGCCTCCCTAGTAAGCAATTATAAGAAGGCTTGATGTCCATCACCAAAAAATCTACTTCACACATGCTTGGACCAATCAAAAGAGGTATCTCAATCCTTCCTATCACTTTTCTTTCGGTACCATCGAATACTCTCACTATGTTCTGACACGTCTTTATATGAGAGCTATCCATTGGTAATTTGTTTAGTGTGGATAAGGGCAAGACATTCAGTGTGGATCCATTATCAATTAACATTCCTGATAATGTATACCCCATGCAGCGGGTGGTGATGTGCAAAGCCTTTGTCGATCCCATACCCCCTGGCGGTATTTCATCATCATTAAAAAAGATGAAATTATCGGTACTTATGTTACTGACCAGACGGTCTAGCTTGTTGACAGAGATATCATTAGTGACATAAGTTTCATTTAATACTTTCATCAACGCACTACGAGGTACCTCCGAACTTAAAAATAAAGCTAGCACTGATATGCGAGCTGGTTTTTTATGCAGTTGCTCCACAATGCTATACTCTCTATGCTTTAAGAATTTCAAAAACTCTTTAGCCTCCTCTTTAGTTGTCGGCTCGTTAACAGGCGATTCAAGTCTGGCCGCCTTTTCTTTCTTTTGTTCAACTGCCATGGCTTTTCCTTTTGCAGGCTCAGCCTTTGCATTTGATGGGTCGTAACACCCCCACTGCACGTGTAGAAACCCACATTTTGACCTTCTTCTAAAGCACTAATTGGGTTCTCTTCTCCTGGGATCGTCATGTTACAGTTGTAATTCCAGGGAACCCTCTTGCTGTCTTTGTAGGGAAATGCTACAGGTTTCTGGATTATGACTTTTGGTGCAATTTGTACTCCGGTTTCATTACTTTTTGGTCGTGAAATGATAACCACTAGGTGGCTGACTTTATAGATCTTCTCTGTTGACCCCTCTTCTGAGGCGATAAATCTTCTCTATTGACCCCTCTTCTGAGGCGATAGATCTTCTCTGTTGACCCCTCTTCTGAGGCGCATACGTTTTCTCCTTCTGGGTCTTTGGTATACTCTAAGAATTCTAGTTCCTTATTGTCCATCAGTGTAACACCCCTTACCTGTGTCCTACGCTGGGATAGGTACGAGGCATTACCGGACTTAAACACAACCAATCATGCAAACCGAGCCATAAAATTTCATTCATATTTTAAATCATTATATCACATGCACATAGTCCCTTATTTGGGTTTACAAAGCCTAAAACATACTTTAGAAAGGGTTTGGGACTAAATCGAGAACTTTGGAAAGCTCTGGGAAAAACTTAGAAATTTTTCTCATGAAACAAAGTCACACGCCCGTGTGGACACAAGGGCACGCCCGTGTGCCATCAACACACCCGTGTCCTTAGGTCGTGTAACTCTTTGTTTATGACGTCAGCAAAAAAAATTAAATCACACGGCCAGGCCAGACACTCGTGTCCCTCGGCTGTGTCCCTCACACGGTGGAGACACACGGCCGTGTCTCATCCCGTGTAGTTAACGCTTAGGCTATTTTCCAAGCCTTTTTATTACCCTTACATGAACACACATGTATATGGATCCAATGGCATTCAAAATCTTCAATTATGATACAAATATATCATTTACCTATCAACATGCATGTGTTACACATTTCTACATCAAAACCAAGACTAGTCATACCATAGTTATCTTTGTGCCAATTTATCTCAACTTATCATCAAACTTTCATGTTCAAAGCATTATTATTTTATCTCCATATTGCACATTTAATTCATGGTCATAAAACATGCATTTAACACACATGACATATTGCCAACCATGCATGACAAACAAACATAATCATATCTTCACATCATAAGCAATAAATCATAACATGACTAGCTAGACTTACAAGCCATAATCAATATGAGCCACATCTCATGGCCATATAAAATAGCTCAAAATGGGCCAATACATTTGGCCAAATCATAATAACACGTCATAGAACTAGGTCCCCATACATGCCACTCACTTGATAATTCTAAAATATGTAACAATATTCCAAAGGTATTGGCTTGATAGTGTGATGCTGCCTCTGACGATCTCCAACCCCGAGCCAACTTGTCAACACTAAAAAAGAAATGGAAAGGAGGGAGTAAGCTTTACGCCTAGTAAGATCGGATGAAAAATAATAAGCAATGTATTAACATGCTATTTTTCAATTCCTCTCTATTTATTCAAAGTCCAGTTAAGCTATTTTCTCGAGTCATGGTTACTAAATTATTTATATCTAGAGCTACGAGACTCCAAATTAAGAACCGATAATTTTCCCAAAAACTAGACTCACATATCTTCTTACCATAAAATTTTTAGAATTTTTTATCTAGCCAATAAGTACATTTTATTATTCAAAATCTCCCCTATCTTGCTGTTTGACAGCTTCAACCTTTCTTCAGTAAAATTTATTTATCTCATAGTACGGGACTCAAATGATGCTCTTTTCTATTTACCTTGAAAATAGAATCATTAAGGATTTTAAGAATGTAATTTATAACCCATGATTATTATCATACAATTTTTAATGATTTTCCAAAGTTAAGATAGGGGAGCCCAAAATCTCTCTGACCCTGTCTCACAAAAATTCAAATATCTCATAATATGAATTTTTTTCTTAAATCGTTTCCTCTATGTAAAACTAGACTTAATAAGATTTAATTTCATTTCTTATTTAGTCTCTAATTCAATTTCCATAATTTTTGATGGAGAAATGTAACATCCCGATTTTCAGCCTAGTCAGAATAGTGGTTTCGGGACCACAAATCCGATGAGGAAAATTTTATTTTTATTATATTTTTATGGTATAAAATTTCACAGAATGATTTTTAAAAAATTTTGTTCGAAAATTTTGACATTTGGGCACTCAATTTAGTAAAAAGGACTAAATCGTAAAAAGTGCAAAAGTTGAGTTCTACGTGCTAGAGGTGTCCAATTGTTATGAAATTTCAAATTGGAGGTCCTTATATGGTAATTAGACCATTGGTTAAGTTGGTGGACAAAAATGGACATGGTTAGGCATGTTTCCAAAGTTTTTCATTAAGGGCATTTTGGTCATTTAGTTATTAAAATGAATTTAAAACAAAATTAAAAGCCAATTTTTGTCCATCTTCAACATCTTGGCCGAAATTTACATGGAGAAACCATGGCTAGGGTTTTTCAAGCTTTCAAGCTCGATTGTAAGTCCGTTCTAGCCCCGTTTTTAATGATTTTTACGTTTTTGCAATCCCTGTAACAAGATCTATCTATTTCTACCATTAATTTGAGATAAGGTTCATGTTTAAAAATTGGCCCATGTGTGACATGCATGAATTTTGATGTATAATGGTAGAAAATGAGTGTTGGTGTTAAATAAATGACTTTTACTAAGCGATTTTCGATAAAAACGTCCAAAAGGACCATTTTGTAAAAGTTGTAAAAATGGTATAAAAGTGTGTTTTGATGAGAATTGTGGTTTGATGTAGTTATGAAAATGGTTCGGATAGGCTTAAAGAGTGAGGAAATTGAATAAAAATTATTTTACGAGCCTAGCGGTAAAAGTGTAATTTTGACAAAGTTCAGGGGCAAAAATATAATTTTACCAAAATATGATTTTTGGATCACCTTAAATAATGTGACTAATAATTAGACTAAATGTGCTATTATAGATCAAGGAAAACAAGGATTGAACCTAGATCAGATGAAAATGGAAAATCGACGGTTAGGTTCCTTTTTGCTATTTTGGTGCCGAGGTAAGTTCGTGTGTCAATAATATTGCAATTCTATTTTATTATTGCACGTGTGACATGATTTAATATATTGAAAAGTGATGAAATAATGGTATATAAAATTTGTGAAAACAATAATATATAACTAGTAGCACATGAAATGTTTGATGGTTCAATCATTGATGGCTTGCTATACAATAGATGAATATTTTGAAAATTTGATATAACATGATGTTTTATTAAGTTGGGTAACTTATGAAAGAGTGAAAAGGATGGTAAGTCCATTTCCAAGTAAATACAATGTGTGAGGTATGTTAATTGCTTAAATGACTATTATATGATAAATGTATGCTTTTGATAAAAATATGATTTCAACGCTTAATGTATGAAAATTTATGAAACATTGACATGATTGATAATAAGAGGAAGAGAAATCTCGGTTGAATAAAATAGGATATTCGATGGATTCTTGAAACGGAATTGATGATAAAAAGGATCTATCCTGAACGGGTGATCCAATCCCTATAAAGCCCTCCCGAAGAATATGTGTGAACGAATTTAGCCTAGACAGGTAATCCGAATTAGGTTCTAAATTTAGCCTGGATTGGTAATTCAGATCTGATCTCATTTGAGTATATGTCGTTGTAGGGGATTTAGCCTGGACCGGTAATCCCGACAATACTCTATGAGTTTATATTACAGGGGATTTAGCCTGGACTGGTAATCCCGCTGTAAGAAAGGAGGTTCGCGAGAGTGTGCTCTTTAAAAATGGAAAATACGAATTGACGAACATGAACTTATAAAGTGATCTACTCTCCCGAAGAATATGTGTGCTGAAATGGATTTAGCCCGGATTGGTAATCCGATTAGGATCTGAATTTAGTATGGACTGGTAATCTAGATCCGAGCTCATTAGAGTATATGTCGTTGCAGGAGATTTAGCCTGGATTGGTAATCCTGCCGTAAGAGCGAGGTTCGCAGGAGTGCGTACTTGAAATGATCACTTGTATAAATTGACGGTGAATGGGATATCCATCAAGATTCCGAGAAGTTCAATGAGATTAATATGAGAAATGAAATAAAAGGGTTCTTGCCATAATAAACTCATTTATATTATATGATACTATTATGATGCAAATGAATTGTCATGTTTGGACGAGTGTTGTGCTAAGTGATAGCACAGGTAAGTACTCGAAACCCATGGACTTGTGATAAGAATGAAAATGAATGAGTGATACTTATGAGAGTAATTTCATGAAAATCTTGTGATGGTATCACTATATTGTACTAAAACAATTTGGACAGCTGCAGTAGTCATACTTTGAAAATCCACCAAAAATTGGCTTTTAATTTTGTTTTTAATTCATTTTAATAACTAAATGACCAAAATGCCTTTAATGAAAAACTTTAGAAACATGCCTAACCATGTCCATTTTTGTCCACCAACTTAACCAATGGTCTAATTACCATATAAGGACCTCCAATTTAAAATTTCATAACAATTAGACACCTTTAGCATGTTGAACTCAACTCTTTCACTTTTCGAGATGTTACAATCAGACCTTGTACTAGGGCCCTGAATTAACATCATCTTTGAATCTCATGACCTCCTTCATCATGGAACTTGCTGTAGTTCATTGCTTTTCGGGATTTCTCCCCTAAATCCTGTGTGATTAATCCACTTTCTACCATTTTCTTCCAAACCCCTTTCAGTAGGGTTTTCACTTCTGCTATATTCATTTTGATTCTCTTCCTCGCATTCTCAATTATCGTGTTTATCCCTTTGTCAGAATAGTTAGGGTAATGGATTCTCTACACCGATGGATCATCGAATCTCACAATGCCCATTTTGATGAGTCTTTCGATTAACTTTTTGAATGCGATACAGTTCTCGATCGAGTGTCCCGTGATTCCCATGTGGTATTCGTATTAGGCATTCACGTCGTACCATTTTGGGAATAGAGGTTGCATAGGTTTTAGGAAGAAAGGAGATATTACATGTGCATCAAACAAATTTTGGTACAACTCCTTATACGTTATTGGGATAGGCTTAAATTGGAGTTTCTTAGTGTTTTGCCTTATGTTGGATTCTTGCCTTAGGGGGCCTAATGGCTAGTAGCCACTACCCTTGGCTGACTTACAGTAATCGAGTTTAAATAGCCCTTGTCATACGTACTAGCATTATTTACCTTATTTTCCTTCTTTCTCGGGGTCGTTCTCCTAGCGTTTTCCCCGGCTTTAATTTTTCCATGCCTTATTGCATTTTCTATCATCTCATCGGACATTATTATGTCTGAGAAACTCTTAGTTGTACTTCCCAGCATGTGATTAATGAATGGAACCTTCAGGGTATTAATGAAGAGCATTGTCATTTCCTTTTCTAGTAGAGGTGGTTGGACTTGTGTGGTGACTTCCCTCCACCTTTGAGCATATTGCCTGAAGCTCTCGCTTGGCTTTTTCTCCATGTTTTGCAGTGTGATTCTTTCGGGTGTCATATCTGTTACGTGTCTGTATTGTTTCATGAAGGCCTATGTCGGGTCCTTCCATGAATTGATTTGGGCACAGCTTAATTGATTATACCATTTGGCCACAGCCTCGGTCAGGCTGTCTTGGAAACAGTAAATTAACAACTGATCATTATTGACATATCCTGTCATCCTCCGATAGAACATCGTAATATGGGCTTTGGGGCAGCTGGTCCCATTATATTTCTCAAATTCCAGAATCTTAAACTTGGGCGGGAGCACTAGATCTGGAACCAGGCTCAAGTCTTTAGCATCAATTCCACAATGGTAATCAGCACTTACTAATTCCTTGAATTTCTCTTCAAGCCATCTGCATCGGTCTTCAAGTTGCTTTGGGAGCTCCACTCTCGCCTTTACTATTTTTGCTATATCATCAAGATCAGATACAACGGGATTCACTGGATGGTCTCCTGGGTTGGAGCCTAAAGCTGTTGGGAAGCTTGTTAGTGCCAAGGTACCGGTCTGATATTAGGGTCTAATGTTAACGGACACCCTTTATGGATTTACGTTGTACTTGGGAGTTTGTTGGGGTGAAGCCTGGAGGATAAGCAGGGTCCTCGTTATCATCCCCAGAATTGACCATATGGCTCTTTCCTTTTTCTAGCCCTCCAGTCAGCAACTGGGTTAATTGGATCATCATATTCTTTTGGATTCTAGCATCTGATCCCTCATGTCTTGTTGAATTTTGGCCAATGGTTTTTGCATCTGTATTTGCAGCTGATCTTACATTTATTTTTGCAGCTGCTCTAATCTTTCCAATCTTTGGTCCATTGCTTTAGTTTTCCCTTGTGTATAGTAATGATATTCCAGGGTAACTGCCATGATTTTAGTGTCTCTTTGTGAGATTTAATGCACATAATGCAATGTAATGCTAATACATGAAATGCATGCAAAAAAGGCACTGCCTCTGATTTAATTTCATTAGAGTAACTTTTCTAGAAAATAAATTTCTTCACATAAAATGGATTACATATAAGGCCTCACTCTAATACTTAAGGCCTTAACCTTCCTAAGAAGCCAAGCTAACTCTCGGCCTCGATCTGACTCTGACTCGTGTATCAAACTCAATACATCAGCCTGGACTGCCCAGGTTTTTAAATGATCAGCCACCTCTTGTGTTTGAGTCAAAGTTGCACCCATAATGTAATCCCTATCCCTGACCTGATCTTGAGATCGGTGAAGCTGCTCTTGCCACTGCTTATTATTTGCTTCCAGGAGTTCAACTTGAAGTTCACAGTATTGTAGCGTGGTTTTGATTTCTTCTATCTTTCCTTTTAGCTCTTCAATTTTGCTTCGGCTAGCCTTCAACTCGATTACAGAGTTATGACTACGATACTAAGGTAGGGATCTTTCTAACTCTGACACCTAAGTTTTTAACCCCACCTTCTCATTTTGATTTCTACCAAACTCATTTGCAGAACATCTTCTCGCGCTTGAGTATCTCAGAATTTCCTTTCCCATTGACTGGCTCTACTCTTTTCCACTTTAATTTCTTGCCGCCATTGTTCTGACTTTTTTCCCAAACCGACAGTTCTTATTGACAACCAGAACTTCTTGTAGTCTATTTTCAAACTGTCCAAATCCTCTTCAGCATTATTCTTCCCCTTTCTCAGCTTCTTGGGTTCTAGTTTCTAGATGTTGACATCCAGACCTAGCTGCATTTTCTCCTCCTCCAATTGCTCTATCATTTTTTCTAGTTCCAAACTCTTTCTCCCAAAATCCTATTTGATGATCTCTAGCTCAATCGAGATCACCTGCAAGTGTTCTTCTATTGAACGAGTCTTTTCTTGGTTTGACGTAGGGTTGTCGTTGTTGATTCTCTGACCCCACCATCAGTCGTACTCAGGGGTAGTCATTGGGTTGGCAGCAAACTTTTTTTTCTACGAGTTCGATTCTAGGCGTTCGATATTTCACGAACTTTCTTTTTGTAATTATCTCCTTTGTATACAAACTCACACTGAGCTAACCCTTTTGTTGCTGGCGTAAACTCTTTTGATCTGTATGGTCTTAACACGAGCAGAGGAGCATACCCAACAACCCCCCATATTCCAAGTAGGGGAACCCAATCAAAATCTCCATGCCACTTTAAAATCTCGTTAAGGACCATCCAAGGGGCTCTCCATTCGACATCTTCGTCTTTCAGATTTTGGAGAATCATCATCCATTTTTCTTCCGTAATATCATCTTGTCTTGGCGTGGCCACTAACTCTTTCAGCAGAGAATAGCCTTTGGAGAAGATTCAATATGAGACTCTTTCCACTTTCTAAAAATGGCTGTAGAACCACGCTAGTAAAAGTTGTGCGCATCCGATGAACCTCCCTTTGCCCGGTCTTCGGAATGCATTCAAGGATCTAAAAGTTTCGGCCAAAATTGCGAGAACAGGTGTGACCCTTTTTATCAAGTCAATCAAATAAATCGGAGACCGCCTCGTCTATATGCCCTAAAGCCTTAGGGAATATAACTAATTTGTAAATGCTTAATGCGAAGATATTAGCCCTTTTCTTCACATCAGGATGTGCTAGGATCGAATCTCTCAAATTTCTCGAATGAATGCACTTACTATCACCTTTCTGCTTGATTCGGGCTGCAACCCACTGTTCGCTCATTCCTGTGATGTTCATTAGCTTTTTTAAGAATGTTGGGACGTTGGCAGCTCTAGAATAAGCTTTGTCAATTTGAATCTTCAGGCAACGAAGCAAGGCCGTGTACTCTTCCACTGTACATACCAAATGCACTTACTATCACCTTTCTGCTTGATTCGGGTAACCATTAGGGTTTCGACATAGTTCTACCTAGGGTGGGCTTTTAGGGCTCACTATATGCGACTCGGTTCTATAGCAAAGGTACCTGAATCGATAGATTCCTCAATCCTCACCCATTATAGGCTCATATAGACTGAGTTCGGTTTAGAGGAATACATTTCCCTATGGCTATATGAAAATGAAAGTCTTACAAAGACATAGGTACGGGTGTATCCCGAAAGCGATCCACTATCCTATACGGAGGTAAGGACCTCAGGAAGGAATAGTTTCTCATTCCCACTTAAAAGGGTAAAATTGACTGATTTATACGATGCAATATGCAGAGATATATCAAAAGACTCAAACTAATAAAGCAAACATATTTTGAAAAAGACCAATGGCGGATGAAATGCAACAAAGGGGTCGTAAATTTAAATCAGATTAACAATTTTTGACAAAAAGACAAAAAGTAATCAACTCGTGGCTTGACTCTCTTTTAGTCCCTAGTGGAGTTGCCAAGCTGTCGAAACCATTTTTTATAAAAGGGGTCGACTTTTTGTTTGGAAACGAAAAAAGGGAGTCGGTACCAATCCTTTTTTGATGAGGTGTGATCAGGTCACCTCGTAAAATGGTTATTTTTAATAAACAATTTGATTTATTAAGGCAACACTTTTGGTCTGCGAAATTCAGAAAGATAGGTTCGGGAGTTGGTTACGCACGAGAAAGGATTAACACCCTCGTAACGCCCAAAGTGGTACCTAGTTGGTTAATTAATGTCTTAGCGTCGAAAATTGAAGATTTGAAGAGATTTTAAAATACGATCCTTTGTTAAAAAGTTATTTAATTGAAGTCTTTTTGAGAAAAGGGCATATTTCTAGTTAATCGAGAAAAAGAATTATGTCCCATAAGTTAGGACACAATGTCTTAAATCCTCAAAATGTAAACCCCAAAATTTTATTTAAAAAGGTTTGACTATCTCGGTTTTAGAAAGAAATCATATGTCGTAAGTTAGAACATGATTTTTTCCTAATTCCCGAGAATATTTTATTTAAAATCTCATTTTTTTATAAAAATGGGAAAGATGTTCGGTTATTTGGATTTATCGAGAAAATCAAAAATCCGTAAGTTAGGGAACGACCTTTCGAATTTCTGAAATACGAAACATTGCTTACCTTTTTAAAAAACAAAATTTATGCGATTATGTGAAAACGAATATAATATTTGAAATGTCGTGGATTTGATTTATTCGAGTATGGTAAAAAATGGCTAAAAGGTTAAAAATTGTGCTTGATGAATAATGATAATGCAACATAAATCCGTAGTAATAATGGCATAATATGCTTAATAAAATATAAAAGATATGATAGTAATAGTAAATTACGGTACTAATATGCATGATAGAATAATAATAATGAAGATGATAATGTAAACAACAATAATACTAATACTAATAATAATAATGAATAATCTAAATTTTCGAAGGTGTGTAAAAATATATAAATAAATAAATATATAATTAAATAAAAATAATGAGGACAAAAATAAAATAAATAAAATAATAAAAAGGAATAATAAATGAAATAACAACTAAATACTAGTAAAAGTTTAATTAGAAATTGATAATAAGCAAATAAACAAAGAAATAAAGAAATTTTAAATAAAATGGTTTAAAAAAAATAATTGAAGTTAAATAGACTAATGACTAAATTGAAATCGAAATGAAGTTAGGAGATTCTAATTGTAAATAAAAGAAAATAAGGATCAAAATGAAAGGCGCGAAAACTAATGGGGGCAGAAAGGGAAAATACTTAAAAAGCGGAAGGACCAAATGCTAGGGGTGAGCGTTCGATCGAATTGAATCGAATCGAATGAAAAAATTTCGAGTTAATCGAGTTGACGAATCATTTTTTATCATCCTAATTTGATTTGAAATTTTCTCGAATCGAGTCGAGTGAGATGGAATTCAAATCGAATCGAATCGAATATATTTGTTCGAGTTAAGTTTTAAAAAATAATTTTGGATCCTTGTAACCACTGTCACCCATTGTAATAAAATTTGTCCACTGTAATCAAATTTTTTATTACCTTTCATCACCTCATAATTTATTTACTAATCTTTTATATACGGGTTAGCTTATTTGCTTGCTTAGTTGTTTCAATTATCTTCATATTCTTGTCACTATGTATTTTGGAATTAAAAAATATATTAAATGAAAAAATGTGGTTTTTTTAATAAAAGTTATTTTAAAGATAAAATATGAAATTGGTACCAATATAAAATTTTAACATGAATATTTTATGCCATCATTAATAATTCAATTTTAATATAAATATTCAATATGATTAAACAATTCAATAATATAAATAATATAAAATGTGAAATTTAATTTAATAATATAAATAGTAGATATAAATAAAATTATTACTATTTATGTTTAGAGATTTTTTTGGATAATTTTGATTTTTTATTTGGGAGTAAAGAGTGAGAAGTAAAAATTTAGGGGGAAAATAAAAGTTTTGGAGAGCAAAAGTTTGAGGGAAAGTAAATAGGGGGAGTAAAATTTTGGAGGGAAAATATGAAAAAAAAATAAGGGGGATGGTTTTGGGGAAGATGGGGGGTAGGATGGGAAGGAAGTAAAAGTTTTGGGGAGAAAGTAGGAGGGAGTAAAAATTTAGAGGGAAAATAAAAAGTTTTAAGGGTTTTTAGGAGTAAAATTTTGAGGAAAAGTAAATGAGAAAGTAAAATTTTGGTGGGTTGGGATAGGAGGAGAGTAAAAGTTTTGGGGGAAAAGTGAGAAGGAGAAAAAGTTTTGAGGGAAAAATAAAAAGGTTTGGGAGTTTGGGGTAAAAATGTAAAATATTATAGTTTAATATTCGAATTATTCGAGTTATTCGAATTCGAAAACTCAACTCGATTCGAACTCAAAATTTGAAAAAAATTCAAGTTGACTCGAATAATTCGATTAACTCGAATAACTCAATTCGTTTAACTCGAAATTCAAATTTTTTTCGATTTTTTTGAGTCGAATCGAATTTTGCTCACCCCTACAAAATGCACAATGAGACCATTTTTCAAAAACACGTGGATCCTGCTGGGTGGGTCGATTTTGTAGACCAATATGACGTTGTTTTAGGAACTTCTGAACCCCTCCAAAACGACACCGTTTTGGCACCATGTAAAAGCCACTAAATCTTAAAAAAAAATCATTTTAACCCCCCACTTCCAAAAAAAAAATCACAAAATGCTCTTCCCTAACTCTTTCAACACCCCCAGGCAGGCCATAACTCCGGTGATCGGCCACCGTGGTGGCCGCCGGTCGCTGGCGACGGTGCCACTGTCCACGGGGACCAAAAAACTCAAAAGCTCCCCTTTTGAAGCCTGTCACCCGTAGAACATAGATCCGGGATCAAAATCCCCGAAGTTTGGATCAAACTCGACATAAAATGGAGAAACGTTTCGTTTCTCTCCTTTTCCGGCGCGGCGCAGGTAAAAGCCTCCCCCTTTTCTTGTTGTTTTATTTTCTAATATATATATATAATGATTCAAAAAAAATAAAGAAAAAAGAAAAAAATCAAATCACCTTCGAAATCTTGATTTCTATTTTTGATTAATCTATTGTGTTCTTGTGTGTAAAAAAAAAAAAAACTACATTGTCTGTTGTGGCTTTTTATAGTCGATTTACAACTATTTTGTGTTACTCTTTCAACCACTTTTTTGTCTTTCCTTTCTTTTCCTTGCAGGCGGCGACGATGACAAGTGGCAAGGGCGACGCTGATAATGGCAGAGGCTAGGGGTGGCAGTAGTGTGCGGTGCAAGTGGGATTAGGGTTTTTTTTTGCATTTTGGGCCATATTGGGCTGTTGTAGCTTGGGCTGATAACTCTTGTAAATGGATTGTTTAATTTTTTTTTTATTTGGTTTTGGGCCCAGGCAAATTGTGCCCATTACACACGATATAACAATAATTCACTTAATGTTTCAACAAATCATTTATGCTATTCTCATGTATTAGCAAATCCATTATTTGCAACAATTTCTTAACATTATAACTCTTCTATTATTTTTCCTCCTCCTCATTTCCATTCCTCATCCTTTATGTACATGCAATTATACAAAAATTGATGGTTTTCGGTATTGTATGCCTACATGCAAGATTAATTTTAATTTTACTATTTACATAATTTTAACAAAATTGTCCACTTGAGTATCGATCACTAAATTATTTATATCTTGGTCTAAAGCGTTCCAAATTAAGATCTGCTTGTTTATAAATTTAGACTCAATGACCTTTTTACCATAAAAATTTCAAAATTTCTTCTTATGCCAATTAATATAGTAAAATGTTTTAGTTTTCCTTTGTTCTGCTGCTCGGCAACTTTGACCCTTCTTCACTAAAAAATTAATTATCTTTCAGTACGAGACTTGTATAATATTTTTGTTTCTTTCCCTTAAAAGTAATTGTCAATATTTTAATCATACAAATTTCATATCCTAAACATTTTTTTTACAATTTTAAATAATTTTTTTCAAAGTCAAAATAGAGTAACCCAAAATTATTCTGACCTTGTCTCACAAAAAAATCATATATCTCATAATGTACTATTCCTTTACTTACACTGTTTTTGTTATGTGAAACTAGACTCAATAAGCTTTAATTAAACATTTAATTAAACCTCTAAATTTTTTGATGAATTTTTAAAGTTGAACTACTGTTGCTGTCTAAAATTGTTTTAATGAAAATTTTACTTATTCTCACTCATATCAACATTTAACACTTATTTCACTTATCGAACTATTATATTCTTATACAAGATCATTTGTTTGTACATAATATTAAAATTTTGATTTTTATAATATTCAATCCCTTAAAGCTTTCATGTAAAACAAATTACATTTTCACTTTACATACTATAATTCATATTTCCTTTTTTTTTAATAGTTTACAATATTTCCATTACTTCTTCTTCATTTTCACTTAATGTACACATTAAAATATAATAAATACCTATACTAGAAATCACTTTCTTATGTTTTCAATACTTGTAGTCATTTCTAATTATTTTGCAATCTAGTCCTTAACATTACAAAAACTCAGTAATTATTATAATTGTCCTTCTAACTTCACTTTTCATTCAATTTCACTATCACATAAAACTTTAATCAAATAATTCATTATAATTTCTTACTTCACACATCTTATTTTTATGCATTTCACTTCAACTATTTTAATTTGAAGTTTCTCAAAGTTTACAATTTAGTCCTTAGCATCTTGGAAATTTATTCTTTACCATAATTTCACTTTAATATCATTTTGTAATTAATACACTAACACTTAACACAATATTTAAACTCTTTATCTTAATACTTTATTTAAATCATAAAATTTTATACACTTTACAATTTAGTTCTTTTACTATTATTTTAATATGTCAAATCAATTCATTACACAATATTAGCTAATGCATAATTAATTCAATTATTAACATAATCTATACTTGATTATAATTAAATAAAGTAAAATTCTTGAAGTACTTACCTTGTCTCTTTAATCTCTTCACTTTTTCCACAACTTTCTCCATTCCCACTTCGAATTTCATTCTTTCAAGATGATATGATATTCTAACTCTCTAGTATTTTTACTTCACTTCTCCTTTTGGGTGGCAAAGGAATTTTTCAAGGAATTTGGGTGAAAAAGTGGGATTTCATAGTGAGGACCGAATTGTAAAGAAATGAAAGTCCCCTTTCATGTATATATAAGTGGCATTGGAAGAATGAAGAATCTTCTTCGTGTTTCCATAAAAACATCTTATTTAGTTTATTAATTAAATAATATAATATCTTATAAACTAATATAATATTTAACCAATCACAATTTAACACTTTTCTTTCTTAATTATTACACCATATAATTATCTAATTTGAGTAATAATCATTTTATTCATGTTTCTTCAAATTTTCGTCCTTGAGTCACTATTTACTTTTGGTAAAATTACAATTTAGTTTTTCATATTTCTTTGGTTATTCAATTTGGTCCCTGCACATGTAACACCTCAAACCCGTCCTAGAAGTGATGACCGGATATTGAGGAATTATATCAACTTGTTCAAAAGCTTTCATTTTAATCAAACTCAATGCATGTTTCGAAAGCCTAAAAATTGGCAAAACTCTCATAGATGTTTAGAAAAATCAAAGCCTGAAATCACTTATTTAAAACCCAGAATTTGAATTCAAAATTGCATGTTTTGAAAGTCCTAACGTTGGCAAATCATTTCTAATACTAAGGCAAACATTCGTTAAAAATCATATATTTATTTACAAAAAACATTTACGTGATTACTTAATCGTTGGAGCGGAAATTTCAGATTTCTTAGTTTTGGAAACCAAATTTTAGTTTGATAATTCCTACGATTATGCAGTTTAATGTTAAAAATATCAAATACAACAAAAAGAACGATAACCAAAAACCCAGTCCAAAAACAACTTTACAGTCCAAAAAGTCTAGAAAAGAAATAGACTTAAACCATCTTATTTATTTCACCGAGAAAACAATCTGACCTCCTACACACTGTCTAACCCCAAACTCAAAGATTACTTAAAAGTCAGAGATTAAATAAAGAGGTGAGCTATAAAGCTCAATGTGTAACAACTCAAATAACACAACCAACATTTCACAAAATAGCAGAGAATTTCATATTGATCATTTGAGCAAAATTGAGAATGTGTGCTTATGCCAACCAATACAATATTTTTCAGAAAATGTAATGCATGTGTTTTTTTTTCTAGAAAACATCCTACCCAACTCTGCTACACACCAAATAAAGTTCCCCAGAACTCTTCCATCCAATCACACTAACAGAATAATTATGGTCAATTCCACCAGAGATTGCAATTAAAACTGTTAGATTGGATATATATATAGACAAGCCACTATATTACAGCCAAACTGCCAGAACAACATATGTGTGTGGTTGAGCCACCATAAATGCAAACAAGTTGCCAGACAGAAATGTGGATAAACCACTAGATAATGTAGATCATTAAACTGTCAGAATTTCCTCCATACCATAATATCCCAACCCCATGCAATGTGACATGAGATGCATAAACTGAAACAGGATGATAAGTATGTTTAACATGCATTCATATTCTTAATAGAAACCAATAAGCATTTGATTTCATGCTTTGTAGATAGATATATCAAAATTACAAATCACCTTAACTAGAAAAGCCACAAGGTCACATGCATGGTCATATAGCTGATTTAGAAATACAAATTAACATAATCGTACATCATACACATATATACAGACATAGCAAATCAGGACATACCATAAAAACTATCAGTATCAGATCATGCAAATATATTTCACATACCTTGAACACATCATACATAGAAGCATATTAACAGATACCTCATTTCCAAGATTTAATTAAGCAGTATGGGCCATACAGAAAGTCTAATTATGAATTTTAGTTAAATGGACTTAGCTGAAAATTTTCAAAAAAAAAGGGCCCACATGGCCCAATCGACTAGCCTGTGTAGCCCATACTGCCCAATTAACATAGACTGTATGACAAACAATCTGGCACACGGCTGTGTGGCTCACATGGTCTGCCACACAGTTGTATGATGTTGACAGTGAGTTTTTGACTTTCTGTCATTCGTTGTTTTTACGAGTTCGAGTCACACACATGGTCAGTTTTTTATGCAGATTCAACATTTGCAATTCCAAAACCTAAAAATAGCTTCGGGAAACGTGTGTTATTTGATGGCTGAGTGGGCGAATAGATTGGGGAGAAAATCCCTCACCACTATCTTTTTACAACTACTCCACTAACTCCTATCTTTATCCACATCACATCTTTTTTCCCGGAGTTTTAAACAAAAATAATTTTCCACTTTGCATACGTAAGGTTTCAAGCATAAGACCAAAGGGCAAGCTGAAGCCTTACCACTGAACCAATAGGCTCATCATTGACATCAATTGAGTGAAAATAGCATATAAGTTGGGCCTTCAAAGTCAGAGGTTAAAACAAAAATTAACAAAATTTTAAGGAAAAAGATTTGAACATAGGACCTTGCACACACAAACACAACACTTAACCATTGAACTAGATTAAATTACTTGACATAATTTTCACAACCTTAATTCAAAACAGGATGTGACCACTCGTGGTTTCACTAGCCCAATTGCTTCTAACAGGATTTTTGAGATGTGATAGCACACCAATTTCATGTCATAATAAAATTGGGTTATTTTCTCTTTTGGTCTTTCAACTTTTCTCATGTTTATAGTTCATTCCCCTAAATTTCAAATATTTATACTTAAACCTCAATTTTTTTACATCTTTACAATTTAATCCTTACTTTAATTTAGTATAGTACAACATACTTTTCAATTTAACTTTCTTTGACACTCCTCAACTAGAACTATGACTAGGCTTAGCCTGAAGGCTTGCCCGAAAAGTGGGATAGCTTGAGTAAAAATATAGACCCAAAAAATGGGCTTGGGCAAAAAATAAGATCCATTTAAAAAACAGGACAGGTCTCAAGTAATGCTTTTTAGGCTCGAGCACAAACTGAATTTGCAAAAAAAAAATTATTATTTTATTGTTTTGCTGCTATTTTATTGTTGTTTTCTCACTATTTTACTACCATTTTACTATTATGTTGCTACTATATTATTATTATTGTTTGGATATTGTATAATTCTTGTTTTATTTTTAATTTTGTTACTATTTTAGAGGTATTTGCTTGTTAAGTTGCACTTATCTTAGTATTATTTAAGTATATATATATTTTTAATTTATTTTCAATTTGTTGAGAAACATTTATTTTAATTTTTTTAGTATTTTGATGTAATATATTTTCTTTAAAAATTATATAAAAATCAATACGGGAGGGCCGAGCCCAAGTTTTAGCATTATTATTCGAGTTGGGCTTGGACAAAATTTTAGGTGCATTTATCGGTTCGGGCCAAGCTTGAGTCTAGCAAATGGGCCAAAGCTTTTGGTTGGGCCCGACTCGGCACATGGACACCTGTAGCACCCTAAACCTGGCCTAGACATTATGACCGAATCTGGGAGTGTTACGAAGAAGAGGTTTTGAAATTAATCTTATTATGTCAAATTTCTCGCGTTTAATTATTACTAAGAAGAATCCACATTTTATCAAACATATTTTTATTCTCGTTAAGAAAATGTTGTTAATTTGCGACGGAAGTTTGATATTGTTAAAGTTAAAAACCGAGTTTGTGTTTTCAGAAAAACTTTCGTTTGAGTAAAACCGTGGTTTTTGTAAATCGTTTTGCTAAAAATTGTAGAAAAGTAAAAGAAAAAACCATCTAAAACCAAAATTAAAATCAAACAATTTGGAGAGTCTCAAAAATTACAAACTTTCAAAATAATCTAAAATTTAAATAAAATTATTAATTAAACCAGTTCGTCACCGCTGAGACTCCGTCGCACCGACCCGCCTATGTTTGAGGATTACCTGAACAGAACAAACAAACAGATGTCAGTTTTCATAAACTCAGTGTGTTACTCAACGAATACATACATGCATCAAAATCAAAATTTCAGTATATCAGAACAGAAGTGGACATAAGTCCTTATCAGAATCAAATTATTAGAAACATGCAGATATGCAAAGTCCTACCCCCAACCTTTACACACCATCTTTGACCATTCCATCACACCATGTGGGGTATAAAACACCCTCCCAACCTTACACACTACATAGTGTATGTAAGACACTTATCGGAATAATTTGTAGCTGTTCTGCCAGAATAACGACGAATTATCGCCTCACAAATCACTTCCTCCAACAAATAGAACCCATCTGATATACAGATACAAAAAACAGATAATAGATTTAACAGATTTAACATGACCTATATGCTTGTATATAGATATCATACATGCTTATACAACACAATCAAACATACATATCAATTTTCCTAAACTCAGATAAGTCTATTAGGATAATAGATCTCATGCAATAGGGTTTGTTTTGCCCTTATCGACCATACAGAAGGCTCACAGTCAATCAAAACGACACACGCAACCCTAGCGAAAATTTTAGAATTTTGGGCCCACATGCTCGTGTGGGCCCACACACCCAAATTGGCCTTGCCCGTATGACCCACACGCCCATGTGGCATGCTTGTGTGGCCTCACACGTCCGTGAGGCTCACACGCCCAAATTGGGCTAGCCCGTGTGGCTCACACGGCCACACACTCACTCGTCACATAGCTCAGCACACGCTCGTGTGGCGTCAACAAGCCACTTTTTTGGCTTTTTTCGAACCTTGTTTTTCTGTGTTTTCGTTTACACACCTTATTCATTTTCGACGAGGAAGAAATCACAGGACTCCTGAGACCTAAATTTGTCAAATTAAACGATTACTACATTCAGATATGAGATAGCTAAAAATTGAATTCACTCACATACCAACTCTCCTTCGTATTCTTACAGATAAAGAAATAGCAGTCACATGAAACTGCAACGTTGAAGGAGCGTCTAGTGTCTAACAATCTTCACCTAAATGTAGAGTTAATTAATAACGACTACAAATTAATCAACACCACTAGCATCCCATAATTCCAAAAGTAAATGAATAAAGAACCATTACCTTTACTATGATGCACGAAATTGAAGAAGCCAAAAGTAACCACACAATTGCCAGAAGTCGAATAGCAATAGAGGAACAAAAGAATAATTAAAAGAAAATTTACCCAATCCCCAAATTGGTAGTGGCGCAAGAAGTGAGAAACAAAAAAAATAATAATGAAATCAAGGTAGGAAAAAAATGTAAACGTGGGTTGAGGGAAAGAGTTTTGTTTCTTTCTTCTTCTTTTTTGAAAAAAATTAAAACTTAAAATTTTAAACCTACACAACTACCCACCTCCTATCCCTATAATCAAGCAACAGATATCGCCCCCTCCTTCCAGAGTTAAACTTTAACTCACATTCTACTAAACAACAGAACCAAAAATTACTTAGAAACAAAAACTCCCCCTAAGACTCAAACCCACAGCCCATCCTTCACACACCAATGCCTTGAACCACTGAAGCAAGTATGTATCTATGATAAATATTATCAAAACAAGAATTAAATCTTTGAGGTGGTACAACTCCTCTATTATCAATCTTCTTTTTTTTTATTGAGACTTGATTTATAACTACTTCTAAATTATAAAGGTTTTAGGGGTATTACATCTTTAAAATCGAGACAAGCATAAATTTCAATTTAAGGCTTTGAATTAGAATTTGATTTCACCAAAAACCCATTAAGGACCCTCTATTTTCTATCCTTACCAATAATTAATGATAATTTTTCATTTTATTCAATTTGATCCCTAATGTATGAAACTAACAATTAAGTTTTACAATTTAGTCATTTTCATATACTAAGCTTAATTTCTAGCAATTTAACACTGAAATCATTCAATTATCAACCATGAAAACTTTCTAAAAGTTTAAAAGTTTCACAAATTAGTACATAGGTTAACTAAATCAAGCTTACATGATTTAATTTCCATAAAAATCAAAGAAAAATGGCTAGGGGCTTACTTCAAATTAAGAAAAAATATCTTCAAACCCTTAACAATGGCTTCAAGCATTTCTTCCTTTCTTAGAATCGGTTGGAGAAGATGAGTTCATCTATATTTCCATTGAAATTCTACTTATATAGTAGGATTGAGTTGTTAAGTAACTTAATTAATCATATTTTAATTAAAAAAATCTTAACTACTTAAGTTTTTGGCCATTTAATCATATTTTCCACTAACACACACTTTAGCATGGTATAATTGTTGTTTTGTACCTTTAGTTAAATGCAGTTTAAGTCCCGATGCCATTTACTAGTTAAAAATCTATAGTTATTTTACTTTACTAATTAAAAGTTTTCATTGTTGATTTTTTGAAGAATTAGGCTTGAAATTGATAGATATTAAGCTTAGTTTAAGAAAAGAACTAAATTGTAAAGCTTTATTTTTAGTTTCGTACATTAGGGACCAAGTTAAATAAAATGCAAAATTGTTATGAAATTTCAGTAGGGATAGGAAGTAGAGTGTCTGTAATGAATACATGTGAAATTAGGTTTTAAAACGAGGCTCAAAATTAGAAGTTCTATTTTGGATTCAGGGACTAAATTGAATAAAATGTGAAATTTTTTAGATATAAAAATAAGTTCGTATAGGTTCATTTATATCATGGCATAATATGAAAATATTTAGTATTGATTTATTGTATAAATAATCGTATAGATCAAGATTTGGGACTACTCCTTGAAGAATTCACTTATTTTGCATTTTGGACAGGTAAGTTTATATGGAATTTATTATTTTATGTTGTTATGTGTGATTTTGCATTTTATTTCATATGTATATATGTATGTATGTTTGATTATGGATTGGTTAATTGTCAATGCGACATTTTGCTATTATGGATTGATTATGAAAGGCTAGAATTGGACCAAATTGAAATGTGAAGTTTATATGTTTAAAAATGGCCGTGTGAACTTAGTAAAGGGTTAGGATACGATTGAAAATCCAATAGGCTCTTGTGTGTGCTTGTATGAGATTTATTACAAATGTTAATGAGGTCCAAAATTCGTTGTGGATTGTTAGGTTTTATATAACAAAGGTTTAGCTCAGACGAGTAACCTGATGTGTCATGATATTGGTGTAGCCCAGACGGGTAACCATATATACAAAAGTACTCATCTCAGACAAGAAAATGGTGTGGTGTAGTGTAGTTACCTGTGTATCCGAGTCCACTTAGTAGGGTTCATTGAACAAAATGATTTAAATGAAATTGAAAATTTGAAATGTGATAAAATGAACTTGATATCCAAATCGAAAAGTCATTAAATGGATTGAATTGAATACGATATATCTTTATGATTGTTAATAGCAAAGGAGATTGATTTGAATTTATGAAATAATTATTTATGAGTTAAAGGAGTTCATTAAGACATAATATTCAATCAAAGATTTCAAATTAGCACAATTATAAAAGTTTTACAAATAAGTCCATTGGAGGACTTGCACTATCTAAAGTAGTTTACTCACTTTATGTATATTTCATTTTTATTTCTAAATTGTGCCAAATTCTTCATAAACTTTTAGCCAAGATTTCAAAATCACATCAATTAACAATTATTCACTTATTATTTTATTAATTCGTTTAAACATTCTCACAGTATTAATCATTCCATTACTTATAACCATTTAGTAACTGTAACATCCCTAACCCGAATCCGTCGCTAGAACATGGTTACAGAGCATTACCGGAGTTTATAAATAAAACAGACAAAAAATAAAAACATTTCATATCATATAGCATTCATGTCAAAAACCAACCAAAATCATACATATTGTCCTTTATACGAGCCCTCGAGGCCAAAATTACGCATCAGAAACAAATCGGGACTAAATCGAAAACTCAAATTTTTTTCAAAAATATTTAAAATTTTTAACACTGCAGGGGTCACACGGCCGTGTGGCCAGGCCGTGTGACTTACACGATCAAGAGACGTGCTCATGTCTTAGGCCATGTAGGCATTTGAAATAGAGACACACGGCCGTGTCTCAACCCGTGTTTGTGCCTATGTGAGTATACTGACTTGGGTCACACAGCCAAGTCACACACCCGTATGCTAGGCCGTGTGAGCATTCTATTTTGTGTAAATTTAAGATACAGGGGACACATGGCCGTGTCATCTGGCCGTGTGTCACACACGGTTGAGACACGCCCGTGTCTCTACCCGTGTGGACGAAAATAGACCATTTTACAGGCCATATTTCTAACTCAATTTTTGTGTCAGCTTACAATCAACATTATACATATCAACAAGCCATAATTAGGCATCCAAAACAAGCCAAAATAAATGGCTAATCTAAACAAATTACATATAGGCTAACATTAACCAAAGTACCTATACATGCCATTATAACCAAAATCAAAACATTCGAAAGTATTGATAGAATCGATGGATAGTGTGATATAACTCCAACAAGCTTCCAGCCCAATCGAGCTTTCGAAAATCTAAAAAGTAAAGAAAAACAAATACGTAAGCAATGAATGCTTAGTAAACTCTTGTAAAATTTAATCATATCAACCCATTTCATTATGAAATTTACACTTATCTAAAATAAACATTTATTAATGTCACACAATTCAAGAAACCATAACCAACAACTCACAAATTGAGTAAATCCATAACATCTTTTATACATATTATCCCAAGTATAGTAGAGTTTTAAACAACTTCGTACTCTTCCAAATTTCTTTATTTTCATTTGTATTTCTTTACTTATCACACCCATTCCATATGCATAACACAAGTCATAAGCATATCATACCACCATAGCGACAAGCTAGTGCATGAAAACATAGCCCTTTTCAAATTAATCACATAATAAGCCATTTCATAAGAAATTGTATAACTTAAAACTTACTTCTCTTTCATGAGAACAAGTATATTTTCATTTGAGCACTTACCATTTCAATGCATCTTATAATTAAACATATTACCATTCAACCAATAGCTTGGCACTTGCGTAAGCATCAAACAACAACACTTGTTAGTGTACTTGAACATATTTCATATAATTTCAACATCGATAATATTATTATCTCAACATGTCACACTTAAGTTTATTACTCGTCTCAACTTACATAATTTTCATGTATCAACATATCAAGATATTGATATATATATACATATCATGATACATATCATTCTCTTACCATTTCTTCATATACATATATCATCCAAGACAACTCCCGATATTTTACCATTCGAAGAATGACTTACAGATTTGAGTACATCATTAACAGAAACTCGTAAGAGTTGAATAGAAGCTCGTAAGAGCTGAACAGAAACTCATAAGAGTTGAACAGAAACTCATAAGAGTTGAACAGAAGCTCATGAGAGCTAAACAGAAAGTAAAACATGAGATTTCGCAACAAATCTTGAACCGCAGTTTACTTGGTTAATTTGCCAATATCTTCCTCCAATACCGTCAATTCGCCAAATCACGAATGTACTCAAATCCCGCGTTCAATCCAAATTGAGTATTAAATTTAATAATATTTTTCCAACAATAATTCAATTCCAACAATAGAACTTATATATATATTACTAATCAAAAATTAATATTCACTTTAATCAAAATTATACAGAATACAGTTCATACGAACTTACCTGGTTAAATTGCAAAAACAAGAATATTCAAGGGCATTTTGGAAATTTTCTATTTTCCTCGATTTTCCACTCGACCTTGATCTAAATTAATAATTTCATTCAATATATTAATTTAGGCAATAAAACAAATTCATTTCATGCAATTTGGTCATTTTTGACATTTTTACAAAATTACCCCTAAAGTTTTACTTTTATTCAATTTAGTCCTTGAACCCAAAAAATGCAAATTAACCATTTTTAATGCAAACTCATGCTAGTTGAATATTCATGGCATTCAATACAGCCATTTTTGCAATAATTTCACAAAAAACCCTTGTATTTTTTTATTATTTAACAAATTAATTCTTAATAAAAAATTCATCAAAATCACTTAACAAAATACTTTTAAATAAAAAAGTATATCTCAAATTTATCATTTAGCATAAAAAATCATATAGATTCATCGATGGCAACATTCAAAATCTTTAACAAAATAAAAAACTAAGGTAAGATTTAGTTGGACCTAATTGTAACAATATCAAAAACATAAAAATTACAAGAAACATGTAAGAATTGGACTCACATGAAGCAAATGTAGAAAACCAGCTCAAGGAGCTCTCCCCATGTCTATTTGAACCGAAAAATGGGAGAAGAATTGCCTAGAAATCTCTTAGAAATTCAATTTGTACTTTTAATTTCATAATAATTACCATTTGTCCATTAAGTCGCCTTTATTATTATTTTTTCTTGTTATGCTGCCTCATCCTATTCACTAAGGTATATTTATTATTTGAGTCCTCCCTCATTTATTAATCAAGCCATTTAATTATTTAAATATTTTAATTAGCAAGTGCACCTTTTTTAATTTGGTCTTTTTTTAATTCAGTCCTTTTTAATTAATTAACTACCGAAACGTTAAAATTTTTCAATGAAACTTTAATACCATCTTAATGACACTCCATAAATATTTATAAAACTATCTACAGCTCGGTTTATAGAATGAGGTCCCGATACCTCACTTTCTAAAACCACTTGACCTAATAAATCATTATAATACACAAATTACTAATTCAAAAACTTTTTTTTTAAAACCATATTTGACTCGTAAATATTAAATAATAATATTTACGAACTTACTTGTTGGATTTGGTGGGCTCGAACCACTATTTTTGACACCATTGAAAATCGGGCTGTTACAGTAACATTTCAAATTCTACTATTTTTTCCTCTTCCTCCTCCTCTTCATTCCACATCCTTTATGTATATATAATAAAATCTTTAGCTTTTAGTATGACATGTGTAATAGCCTGAATTTCAGTGATGTAGGAAATTATGGTTCGGGACCATTAAATCCAAAAAATGAGCTCGTAAATTTTATTATTTAATATTTACGAGTTAAATGTGGTTTTTAAAAGATTTTTGAATTAGTAAATTTGTGTTTATAATAATTTATTAGGTCAATTAATTGAGAAAAAGAGATATCGAGACCTCGATGTTCTAAACTGAGTCATAAATATTTTTAAAAATATTTACGGAGTGTCAATATGGTAGTATTAAAGTTTCGACAAAAAATTTTAACATTTTGGTAGTCAATTAATTAAAAATGGCTAAATTGAAAAAGGTGCAAAACTTGCTAAAGTTTAAATAGCCTAATAGTAAATAAAGGAGGAATAAAAGGGCAAATAGACCATCTTAAATGGCTGAGGCGGCATAACGTGAAAACAAATCAAAGATATTTTTGTAATTAGGGACAAAATTGGAATTAAAATAAAGTTTATATGGCCAAATGTTATTTTAATAGTTTCTAGATATTTTCTTCATCAAATTTCTGTCAAAAATAGCCATTGAAGAGGGTTTGAGCTGGTCTTTCATATTTTAGCTTAAAGTGAGTTCAATTCTTGCTTTTTTCTTGAAATTTTTATGTTTTTAGACTTTTACAATTAGGTCTAACTTGTTATTTCAATAGTTTTTGATTTTTTTGGATGTTTTGGAAGATACCATTGATAAGTTCATATGATTTTAGTTATTTTATGATGAAGTTGAGATGTTAATGGATATGTAAAGGTATTTTATTAAAGAATTTTGAGTGAAATCATGATTTAGGGATTAAATTGTAAAGTTGTTGAATTTATGGAAAATTCTAAAATTTCATGGAATTCAAGGGCTACTATTGATATATATATGAAAATATTTAGGCTTGGAACAAGGAATAAATTGCATGAATTTCATTTTTCGAGCCTAAGGACGAAATCGTCATTTATTAAAAAGTTAGGGGCGAAATGATAATTTTTCCAAAGATATAAATTGAATTGAAATAAACATGAGTTGATGTTGAATTTATTAATATAGATCTGGGAAGATCAAATTTGAAGTTAGAACGAGGAAAAGAGAAAAATATCGATTTAGTGGATATTATGTACACGAACATTTGTCGAGGTAAGTTCATTTAACTAAATTGAGAATATTTTATGCTTGAAATAAATGTTGTATGTGTGAATTATATGAATGCCTTATGTATAAATTGATCACATGGCTGACTATACTTGATAAATGTTAAACCTCATTTAAATGAAAAATGTTATAAATATATGTTTGAATTAAGTGTTGTGCAAGTGATTGTATTATTGTCATGTGTATGAAAATAATTACATATCCAATGATGATTTATAAGTATTAAGTTCCAATTAAATGTAAAAGCTTATAAATATATACTTGAAATAGGTGTTTTGAATATTTAATATATAAAAATATATGATCGTATGCTCGACGTGACTTAAGAAAAGGAATAAGTCCCGGTTGAATGAAGGAAATTTCGATGGATTAGTGTAAAGGTGATTTTGCATGTGTTGCAGACAGGATTTAGCTCAGACGAGTAATCCTAATAAGTCTCTCGAGCATTATGAGATAAAGTTCTACGAATATAGTGATTGGTAGTAATTTCGCATATGTTGTGGACTACTATAGCTCTGTATGAGCATCGAAGTATATTATTTTCCCGAATGACTTGAAAAGGTGGCTCGAGAGTTTTGTACACTTAAAGTGTATTACATGAGAATATCCATCGATATTTCTAGTAAATTCAATGGGCAGAATCTTAATATGAGAAAAAAACGAACACGACATGTATTAGTACTTTACCTGCCTGAAAATACATGAAAATGATAATAAATGATATATGGAAATATGAGATAATGATATACGAACATGGAAGTTGTTTGATCAATGTATTCATTCATGAGTATAGAATTATAAGCCTCAAGCGTATTAATCATATGATAAAGATATTTCATATAATTTAATGGAAAAGTTCCGACATGAAATAATCAGAATTTGAGGCAAATTATTATAAAAACATACTTGAATTATAGGGGTATGTCTTGAATATGTTATATGAACACATGATGTGAAAAGTATATGCATATTGAAATCTAATGAGTGATGTACCCATATATGTTTCCCGATATATATATTAATTATATGACTAACAAAGGTGGTTAGGATGTGTGGTAGGGCTCGTGATCAAATTGACTGAATATGTTTTACATGTTTATTGTGAGTAATAATGAATGGTAAGTTAATTACCAAGTTATACGGACTTACTAAGCATAATATGCTTACCCTGTTTTATTTTCCTCTGCTCTATAGTTATTTGGAAGCTCGAGGGATTGGAAACATTAGAGGAGATCACTCACACTATCCATCAGCCCATCTTGGAATGAATGGCAAATCAATTACGGTTATAATTGTATGTATAAGTTAATTAGCCAATGTTGGTATATAACATGTTATGAATATAACTAGCCATTGGTATGACTTGTTTTTGACATATTGAGATGTACATCTATATACAGTCTTAATATGTTAATGGTATGAGAGTGTAAATAGTAAATTGAGGTAAACACATGGATGAGTTGAATGATATAACTAAGTTGATAAATTATGCTTATCTATGAAATGGAGGAAATAAGTAAACTTGCATATATATGAATATAGGTGAAGATATATCAAACATAAAACTTGATTAGGGCTTGGTTAAATGTCTTGAATTAGACCTTGAACGTGTTTAAGTGTTGGTGTAGATGGAAGAATAAATGGGTGAGAAATAAGGCTTGGAAAATAGCCTTATTTTGTCCACATGGATAGACACACGAGAGTGTGTCTTGACTGTGTGTGACACACGGCCTAGCACACGGGCATGTGACTTGGCCGTGTAACCCCTGCACCTAAAATAAATTACAAGATAGAAAGTTACACGGGCTAGGGACACGGCGTGTGCCCTACTCAAGTAGCACACTGCCTAAGACACGGGTGTGTCATTCGGCCGTCTAAACTATATGGCCTACCCACACAGGGGTATGACCCCCATATATGAGAAAATTTTTAAATTTCTCGAAAAATTTCCTATATTCCTGATTTATTCCCAATTCGATTTTAATTTTCATAATAGGCCTCGAGGGTCCATTTAAGGGACATTATGAATGATTTTGAAAAATGATTAATAATTGATTTGAATTATCTGTAATTGTTTTGAAATTTTTAGTAATACTCCGTAGCCCTGTTCCAACAACGGATATGGGATACGAGTGTTACAACATGCTTATATGTAACGTTAACTACAATTCCACTATTTATTTATGTTTTCATATCAAAATTGTCTACTTATGTCATAGTCACTAAATTATTTATATCTTGAGCTACAAAATTTGAAATTAAGATCTGCTTAATGTTTTTGAAAGTAGGCTCAAATATCTTTTTACCATAAAAATTTCAAAATTTTTAATTTAGGCAATAAGTACATTAAATTCTTCAAATTTTCCCTTATTCTGTTGCTTGACAGCTTCGACCTTTCTTTACTAAAAATTAATTATATCTTAGTAGAGGGTTTAGATGATTTTTCCATTTTTTTCTCTTGAAAATATAATCACTAAGAATTTAAACATATAAATTTCATCTCCTAATAATTTTTTTTACAGTTTTTGATGATTTTCTAAAGTCAGAACAGGGGAACCCTAATCCATTCTAACCTTGTCCCATAAAAAATAATATATCTAAAAATCTACAATTCTATTGCTTACATTGTTTCTTCCATACAAAACTAGACTCAATAACCTTTAATTCTATATTTAATTCAATCTCTAAATAAATTTCTATGATCTTTGGTGAATTTTCAAATTTAAGTCACTGATGTTGTCAAACTATTTTAATGAAAATATTTTCTTTTCCATGATTCTTTACACTATCTTTCATTCAATCATACATAATCACCATAATTTTGATTACTATTCAATTTAATCACTTATTTTTATGTGTAGATTACATATTCATTTCTTAATCTTAGTACTTTTCACAATAAAAATCACATTTTCTCTTATCAAATTAGTAATTTAAATCTCTATACTTCATCAAATACTTTCTATTTCTAGTATTTAGATTAAAATACATGTTTCATACATCTCATATACAACATTTTTAACACAATCTATTGAAATACAAGTAGGGTTAGTATGAAACTTTCCTCCTTTGTCAAAAATTTCTTCATTTCTCATTTCCACCACTTTCCTTCTCTTTTGTTCTCATTTCTTTCACTTTCATCAACTATTTTCTTGATTTTAAATTGATGAACATATTCTCTAGAATATCTACTTTATCTTTTCTTTTTGGTGTCTAAGGAAATTTTCAATAATTTTGGATGAAAAATTTGGTTTTCATGGAAAAAGGGCCAAATTGTAATAAAAATAAAACTCTATTTTCTAGCTCTCTCTCATGTTGGAGCATGGAAGGATGATGAGTTCTCTTCATCTTTTCTCCTTTTTTATACTAAAATTTTCTTAATAAAATATTAATAAAAATCTAGTCAAAATATTAATATTATAACATTTATCTAATTATTTAATTTAAAATATCATTAAAATATCTCCCATGTCATCATTACACTATAGAATTCTTTTTCATGCTACTTGATCATTTTTCCCTTTGTGATCTTTCAAAATTTCATCCTTGAATCATCACTTAATTTGGTAGAACAATTTAGCCCCTCATACTTTTTCGCTTATTCAATTTGGTCTTTATTCATCCATTTTCCTTATTTTCTAGACTCTTCCAACCTTAAGATATTTGCACTATTAGGCCTTTAACTTTTTTATATTCATACTTTAAACCCTCATATTTTAAATATTTACACTTAGACCACAAAATTTTTTAAATTTTTATTATTTAGTCCTTGCTCAAATTAATATTTCATAACATACTTCTTATTTCAAAAATTTCCTCGGCATCACTCAACCTTTCTTTTATCATCTTTATATCCTTTTCTCACTTTATCGGAAAAAAATCCATTATACACTATTCAATTTAATACTACTTTTATAATATATTGATTTTAAGGGTGTTACAGTAGTATTAAATGATCTTGGTTATAAATCAATGCTCATATTGTTGATGTTTTGAGTGTCATGTTCTAGCCAAATCTATGCCAATCTAAGGAAGCTTTAAATATTTAGGTAAAATTAAGGCAAGCCTTGTATTTTACATATGAACTCAATAAGCATTCTATATGCTTACCCTCATTGTTTTCTTTCCCTTGTAGATTGTCACCTTGCGAAACTCACCAAGTCAGATTTTTTTGAAGCCCACACTCTCACTAGATCGGTAGTTATACGATTATTTTGAGTTTAAGGTTGTGGCATGTATTTAAGGGTCTTAGTGTGTACTTTTACATTTGAAAATTTTTACTACTTGGTAAATGTGACATAACCCATTTTATGTAATATGTCGCTTTTGTGACTTGGTAAATGTGTGGTATTAATCATGTTTGATTCTAGAATAAGTGGTGACATATGCTTATATGTTTTAGTATGTGGAATGTTATAAAAATGAGGTAGAAAAGGTAGCTAAGTTAATGAATGGTTGGAATTTACATATTTGAAAAGTGATGATTGGAAGTATGTTTAAAGTATGTTTGTTTTGGTTCAAGATAACGTCATATAGGTTCATGGTGTACAAAATGAAATTGATAGGTTAGTAATGGATGTTGATTGGAATGTTTTAATATGTATTGACATAGGTAGATTTGGAATTTGAATGAATGTATTGAAATGAATTGATTTTGAATAGGTTGAACTCATGTTTAAGTTGGTTTTGATTGGCATTGGTTAGGTGATTTGTTTAGCATGAAATGATATGAATTTGAATTGGTTTTGATGGTATAAGGTGGTGTAAATCAATTAGATAGTATTGACATCTTGAAATAGAACCAAAATGGTATTTTTGACAAAAATAGGGACATTGTGACGACCACAAACGTCCAATGTCGCAACATGGTGCCGAAAGTGAGTGACGTTGCGATGTTTGTATGTTTGGAGCCACGACGTGACTTATTAAGTTGGCAATGTCAGGATGTGGAGACTGTAAGGTCACAACATCGGTCCTGAATTTTTAGAACTTTACAATTTGGTCATAAATCAAGCTTGGGTTAACAAAAGAGCTTTTGTAAGCTCGTGTAAGCCCCAAAAATCATTGTGTAATACATTATGTACATGAATGCTATTTGTTTACCTATTTGAATAATTAAATGTTTCATAATGATTTCTATAGTTGTAGCATCTCGTAGCTCGAACCCGACAACCAGTGGGGTATGAGGTGTTATAGGGTAAACTACACCATTAGCCACTAAACTATGAGTAAACTTTTGTTTTGGTCACTTAACTACAAAAAATTACAATTTGGTCATTGAACTATTTAAAAGTTTCCATTTAAGTCATTGGAATTTTCAAAAGTTTTTATTTATGTAACACCCAAACCCAGCCTAGACGTTATGGTCGAACTGGCGATGTCACATGGTAGTGTTTTTTGAAAAAGTGAGTTGTCATCCAAAAACCTTTTTTCCATATAACCTCTTTACATTATTCTATGTTAATTCTGGGACGTGTCATTCGTTTTCAAAATGCAATTCATTATCACAAAGTTATTCTCTTTCAAAATGTTATTAACATTCAAAACGTAACTTATTGTGGAAGCTTTTTAAAACCGTTGCGTATTTGAGTGAATTTTGTTAAAACGTTTGATTATTTTTTAAAACTAGATTATTCCTACTACTAGCAGTTATAAATCAAAACAATAAAAATCCCAAATTAAAAATTCAAATCCAAAGAGGCCATGATACAGTAAAATCTCCAACATAAAATCAAAATCAAAATTAAGTACTTAAATGGAATGAAGTAGGTCGTGTGGCCATCGTTGAGTCATTCGCCTCATCGATCCGCCTATGACTGGGGATTACCTGTACAGATAAATAAGAAGGGTGAGTTTACGAAAACTTAGTGTGTAGCCCCATATATATAAGCAGACAGAAAGTGAACACAATCTGGGCCTAAGCCTATTTTTAGTATCAGGTCCAGTTTCAGTTAGGGCCTTAGCCTATTACAGTATCAGATATGCGATCACAAAATCCTACCCAGCCAGCCTTTACACTCTATCTTTGTCTAACCCTACACTCCATGTGGGGATATAATCAACCCACCCATCCCTACACTCCAAGTAGCACCAAATGCAGCACTATACAGTAGTATGCAGCTGAGCTGCCAGTAAGTTAGGCTCGAAGCCTTTCAGTACAGTTCCTCCGATCAATATAAACCCATCACCATGCAATGCATCATACAATCATGTCAGGTCAAATCATGGTATCATACATGCATTTAGTACAGTTTTAACAGCATGCTCAATATACAGTCATAATTATATATATATATCATACATGGATGTAAAAGTATTTCAGTCAATTAGAGGTCTAGGTAAGCTTATCGACCCTACAGTAGGTTCATAGCCGTTGCGGGCGACCTGTGCAACCTTAACATCAAACAGTGAAAAATGGGCTCACATGGCCATGTTGTCGGCCCGTGTGGGCTCACGCCCCCGTGTGGTCCACACAGCCCAATTCGGGTTTGCCTATGAATCACACATGGCCAGCCTCATCAATCATAGACCCATGTTCAGTCACAAAGCCTACCACACGGACGGTCACACACCCATGTGGTGTCAACAGTCTCACTTTTCAGCTTTTCACCGACTAGCATTTTTAGTGATGTGATTACACACCTGGTCTATTTCTGCTGCTAACCCAACCACGAACACTCAAAGACCTAGAGTCGACAACCCCAAGCTTAAAAATTAGTAATATCAACAAAACTAAACGAAGCTATGGTCAGCCCAACGGCTTCTAATCACTACAACTTACCTTAGATGAAAAACAAAAGGGTGGTTCCCTATTGCCAAAGTGTCAATCAATAGCCCACTGCCCTTTGATCGAGTCTTAGCCATAAAACAACCTTTAGTAACCAATAATTGACTAACCAAAAAGCAGACGCACCTCACTTACCGAATGCGCGAAAACATGGAATGGGAAAATGACTATTGAAAGAGGCAAAGACAGAGGCCAAAGGAATGGGAAAACATGGAATGGGAAGTACCCCTCCAATCAGTCAGTTTTAATCAAAGCATTACAAATGAACAATTTCCAGAAACTATAGACAACCTTACCTTCGATGAACAACTATGGATTTGCAATTAAACGGCACTGTTTGGAATTGCTACAGTCGCCTAAAGGTCTCCAAACCAAAAATAGAACTCCTATTACACAAAGAACAAGAATAGGATAGAAGCTATAATAGCAAAACTTACCGTCACTGCTCAAGATATTAAAGAAACAAGTCGCGACCACAAGAAGAGGGTTATGAAATGAAAGAAATCTACAACAAACAAGAAAAGGGGGAATCGACAGAACCAAGAGAATAAAATAAAAGAGAAAGATGGAGAGGGAAAAACTAAAGGAAACTTTCGGCAGGAGAGAAAGAACAAAGAAATTCAGGTTCAGCAAAACTGGGAAAGGAAAAACCAAATTTAAAAAAAAAAGAATCTAATCCTATCACAATCCCTTAATTCCTCCTATTTTTACTCCTCAAATCACTCCAGACTCCCTACTCAATCCAAACACCCCAAACTGTCCACAACCTCCCACACATCTCAAACACTCAGTATTTTACCACATTTCAAACTCCTTCAAGGCACAAGTACAAAAAAAATCCCCCTTGCTCGTACAAAAGTTCAAATTCAAGACCCCTAACACACTAACACTCCACTTAACCACCAAACCAGCAAGCCCATTTTGACATCTTTTACCAACATATACTTAAAAGCCTACTGATTAGAGATAGGGGTTTATTCATTTAAAAACAAATTTTACCCAAGCTAATGCTTAAACTTGGGACCTCTTAGACACTTCTCAGAACACTCAACCACTGAAGCAGACATACAATTGTGTCACAAACATACGAAAATAAATATATAAGATATTTTTGGGGAATTACAATTTAAGTCACTAGGCTGTTAAGTTATTTAAAAAAAAAGTTTCGCCAGCAAGCTCCAAGCTACAATTCGACGACTAGTACAGTGGTTAAATACCCATTGACAAATAGAACAATATACCTTGGATCTAAGTCGATTTTACAGTCAGTGTTAAAGATCAAAGAAAAAAGTTGTTTGAATTTTGGTTCGTAGATTCATGACATCTAAAGCTATTTCATAAAAAAAAACTAAATTGTAAAAGAGAAGGGGTTAGAAAGCTTTCAATTGGTGAAGGTAGTGCGAACAAAGAAAGATATATAACATCCATTTTAACTTTCCAATGACTTAAATGAAAATTTTTGAATAGTTCAATGACCAAATTATAATTTCTTTTAGTTAAATACCAAAATTAAAACTTACCCATGATTTAATGACTAATGATATAGTTTACCTAATCTATATACAAAACATTATAAGATTTTATTAAAAAGAAACAATTAATTTGTATTAATTTGGTTGGGCTATGTGGTTAGACAAATTCTAAAACAACGTTTTTCTCTCCAAAAGAGAAAAAAAAGGAGAAACATTTTTTTGGTTGATTTAGGAAGGGAAAGGTGTCTCTCGGTCCATCATTAAAACAATAATCGTTAAATTATATTGGTAATCATTCAATTATTAGTAATTTTTTATTTAGTCATTCAATTGTGAAAAATTATAAAATAGTCTCCAACTATTCAATTTTTTCTTTTTTGGTTAATGACCATTAAATTATTAATGGTGGGGCGAAGCAAAAAATTTTTTGGGGGGTGACATTAAATTGTATATTTTTAGTATAGTAAAAATGAAATTTCATCATTTTAATAGCCTATATGCATTTAATTTTAAAAGGATTAAATCAAATTTGTATCGTTTTGGGGAGTGCAATTTTACAATCACTAATTTAAAATTTTATAATTTAAGGGGCCTAAATGAAAAATTTTATATTTTAAGAGGGGTTAGGGCCCTTACTAGCCAACCTTGGCTCCGCCACTAACTAATGGGAAGTTGGCGTGGTAGCTTTTAAAATTGCCATAATAACAACTTTAATCCTCAATATTTATACATAGTGTCAATTTAGTATTCATTCTAAAAAATTTAACGCACAATGTTTACACATTTTGTATTTGATCTTTTTGCAATTTTGCTTTTCTTTGTGACACTTTCTAACATTGTCCATGCATTTGATTAAATGAAAAAAAAATGAAAAAAAACTAAGTGACCCACAAATTGAAAATAGCCAATTCAATTTCTTGAAAACTTTTAAAAAAGCCCCTCACTTCCTTAATTGAATCCAATTGTAAATCTAACAACTTAAAAAATTATTATTTTTAACTTTGATTTGTTTCACTAATTGTAGTCAACTCAAACTAATAAAAAAATGAATCAATTATCATTAGAGATATCAAGTTCTTAGTCATTTGAAATATAATGAAAGCAATGTATTTGATGATTGTTTAGATTAATAATAAATGAAATTAAAAAAATCTTTTATTTTTAATTTACACATTGTGTATTCATGTAAAAATAAGATAAAATTAGGTAACGCATAAACATTAAGGGTTAAATTTTAAAAAATTAAGATTAAATTAAGATTGTGTGTAAACGTTGAGGGCTAAATTTGTTATTATGCTAAATTTTAAAACTATCAGTCTATCACGTTATCTTCCTGTCAATCATTTAACAGTGGGTAATAAGTGATAAAAGTAACATATTTTAATCTCAAAAGTAATATATTTTAATCTCATTCTTAATGCATTTTTGTGTGATTATTCAATGTTAATGGTGAATTTTATGCTCTTAATCCTTTAAATTCATATTTTTATACTTAGGAGAGCATTTAGGAGTAAAAGGAGCGAAAAACAAGTGAAAACTGGAAAATCGGACTAAGGTACAGGAACCACACGGGCTGACCCCTTCAACACGGTCCTATGAGCCACATGGGCTGCCACATAGCCATGTGGCAGGCTGTGTTGATTTCATGAATTGGCACTTTGAACTCTAACCTGTCATGATAGCCACATGGGAAAACACAATTTTTTAGGTTTTTCGGGCATTCTAAGACGTATATATGACAATTTTAAGAAGATAGGAGAGGGTCAACATAAAATATTCAAGAAAACAACTCAAAAAAACACCATTGAATCCGATTCTCAAGTAGATTGTCGTCAAGATTGAAGATTCACATTTGATTTCTTAGGAGATTAACATGAGTTTCTTTGTTTCTTTCAGTTATACTATGTTTTGGATGATTTTAATTTCAAGCATGAACTAATTTTCTAAATACCTAAAGGAGATGAACCCTATGATAGATTTTTTTGTTTAATTTTTATTTTACGCAATAAATACTTAGATCTTGTTCTCACTGTGCTTAATTCTTGGTTTGATATTTCTAGATTGTTAACCCATGTTTGATGTGCTTTCAGAAGAGGAATAGACTCTGTTTAAGAGTAAATCATGCGTAATTGAGTGGAGTTGCATGCAATTCTAGAAATAGGATGATATAAAAACACCTCTAACCTGTCATCGTTGCCGAATTAAGGTTATGGAGCAATATTGTACAAAATGGAACCTTTAACTTCAAAACAGATCAATAATAAAATTTAATATTAATTTCTAATATCTCATTTCAGTCATAGAAAACATACTCATTTGGGCCTTAAATCAAGCCTTCGGAGCCATAAAAACAATTTGAAAACAATCGAGGATCATTTTGAATGAAAACCTGAAAAATTGGGAAAACAGGGGTCACACGACCATGTGACATAGCCCAAACTGTGTGAACATTCGATGTAGGGACACACAGCCGTGTCCCAGCCAATATGTCTATCTATTTGTGTATTCTAAATATGGTCACACGGTCGTGTTGCAGGCCGTGTACCAGACCATGTAACAAACTATTTTGAGACACACAGCCATGTCAAAGACCGTGTGAAACATGCACCTAAAATTTTAATGACACAAGACCGTGTCAAGTGACCGTGTGTGGCACACGGCTATGTCACAGCTCGTGTCCCAGGCCGTGTGCTCCAAATTTAACCTCTGAAACAAGTTGTTACAATACCTATCCTTGTTCAACATGATACACCATTTATACATGCATTCAATTAATCAAAACACTCTTTAAAGACACCTATAACATACCAAACCAATCAACCAATAAGTTCTTACCAATATGCCACTCAAGGCACCTCAATTCATACTAATTGGAAATCACATTGTAACCTAAACATAAATCACTACAACCACAAACATTTCAACCATTTCAACCACATATAAATATATCTCAATTGATATATTTACATTTCACTCAAAGTTACCAAAAGACACATTCTACTAAGCATGACAAGTTCAAACTAACATATACTCAAAAGACATAACCTTACCATGTTGTCCAAATGAAATATTCACAACATCTATTACATATAAACCCAGTACATGGCAAAACACAGACATATCATTCAATCTAAATGCATATCCAATATACCCTCATTGGTACCATAAATAAACAACCAAAGCAATTCAAGCTTAATGTTATAAGACTAATCTTAAACATACATCTCACATACTATTCGACCATTCTTTCACATCACAATTCTACCATAAGTCACCTACTTTAAAAGACATTCACAAATGACCACATCATATATTTTCATATACATTAACAAGCCAAAATCAAAACATATAAGCAAGAACTTTCAAATCACACCGCATTGGCCAAATAACACAAATACACCTATTATATGTCATTTATAACCATCAATAAAATAACCAAAGTCTACCAAAATGATGATTTGATAGTGTGATCATGCTCCGACGTAATTCCAACCGGTCGAGCTTTCGATGATCTACAAAACAGAAAAAGTAATTACATAAGCAATTAGTGCTTAGTAAGCTTGTATAAAGGAAACTTAAATTTACTGAACATAAAATGAATAATTCATTCATTCATAGCTCATGAGATCATAAGATACTGTAACACCCCAAACCCGGCCTAGATGTTATGGCCGAATCTGGAGATGTTACATAAAAAAGTTTTGAAAACAGATTTTGTTTCGATAAATCATCCTAATTTCGTAGCCCATATTCATTTATAATCATTATTGAAAACCTTACTTAATTAGTTCATTTGCCAAAACATATTTTATAGCGGAAGTCTTTGAAATCGTTATATTTAAAAATCTTGTTCATATTTTCAAAAAAACCTTTGTTTTAGTAAAACTATGTGTTTAGCCAACCGTCTCAATTAAAGAGTTAAATAAAAAATAAAAATCCAAAATAAATCCAAACAGTCTAGAGAGTCCCTTAATTACAAAACTCCCAGAAATAAGCCTTAATTAAACAAAAACCATTAATTAAAAATAGTTCACAAACTTGTGGTCATTGTGAGACTCTATTGCACCGGTCCACCTAAGTCTGTGGATTACTTATATAGAATAGAAAAACAGAAATGCATTTTCGTAAACTTAGTGTGTAACCTAACAGAAATAAACATGCCATACATACATAAATCATAAATACAGTTAGAATTAGATTTGGACTCAAGTCCTTTACAATATAGATAACAACATCAGATATACAGAATCGGTAACACTCAAAACCCGGCCTAGACGTTATGGCCGAATCTAGCGATGTCACATGATAGGGTGCTTGAAAACCGTGCCATCTTGATAAAACCATTATCCGCTTAAATATTTTTCTTTATCTCTTGTTAGCTTTTAAAACGTGTTACTCATTCAGTCGATGGTTTCAAAACGTTATTCGTTGCAGAAGCTTTTAAAACAGTTAAAGTATTCGTGTATTTCTTGATCAAACGTTTGTTTCTTTTGAAAACCAAGGTTTCTTTTGACTAGCAGTTGAAAATCCATAAAGTAAAGAAAACAAAGCCCCAAAACCACCAAAAGACCAATTTACAATCCAAAAGTTTAATCAATAAAAATAAAACAGAAATAAAACCAAGAGTCATATTTAAATTTATAACAGTCCAAAACTGTAGTCACCATCGAGTTCTCCACCGCACCGGTCCATTAGGATCTGGAGATTACTTGTGCACATTTAAACAAAAGGGTGAGCTTACATAAACTCAGTGTGTAATCCCACAGAAAAACAAACAAGAGCACATCACAGTGCACAATCAAAATAGTCCTGGGCCTATGCCCTTTTCAGTATCAGTAACAATTTGGGCCTTAGCCCATCTCAGTACAGTATCAAATATGCAATAGGGCCTTAGCCCATCACAGTATCAGTGGCAGTCATGTAGTATTTAGTAACAAAGTCCTACCCAACCAGCCTTTACACACCATCTCAGTCCAACCCTACACTCCATGTGGGGATTAAATCAGCCCACCCATCCCTACACTCAAGGTGGTACCGAATGCGGCAGAAAACAGTAGTTTGTAGTTGACTTGCTAGTATATTAGGCTTAAGAGCCTTTCAGTACACTTCCTCAAAATATAATCACCCACCCCAATGCAATGCAACATACGATAGAATGTCATGCTATCACAGATCTAATAGATACACATACCGTTTAGTTTACCTGTTGATAACATGCTTAGTACATAATTCACATAGTCAATTTCACATAGTTAAGGGTCTAAGTAATACTTACTGACCCTACAGTTGGTTCACAGTTGACTTGGGTGACTCGTGCAACCTTAGCAATCAACTCAGAGAAAATGAGCCCACACACCCATGTGGCTAGCCCGTGTGGATCACACGACCTGGCCCAAATTCTCACACGCTAGTGTGGCCTACACGGCCTAACTCAGTCTAGCTCGAGTTTCGCGCACGACCTACTTGGCCATCACACGGCCGTGTCTTGCGCACACGGCCTGGCCTCGTCGATCACACGTCCGTGTCCATCACACGGCCTACCACACGATGGACCACATGCCCTTGTGGCATCGACAGTGAGGTTTTCGACTTTCACCAAAACCTTATTTTATGTGCAATCGAGTACACACCTAGTTTCGATTAAAGCTGAATCGATCCCTAAAACTGAACCCAAAACCAGAATACTCAACCATAGAGCGAATAAAACTTACCCCAACACTTTGAATCGATTTGTTATGAAACAATACAACGAGAGCCTTACTTCACACGATACGCTGTTGTCAAAACCCAAAAATTTAAACTCAAAAAAAATGAAAATAATCATCTAAGAACGATACCAACCAATATACTACTTACCTCTCGCTAGCGATTTACGTTGCAAAGGAAAAAGAAACGAAATGAAATAAAAAAGGGAGGGGAATTTCAAAGGAAATTCGGCAGCAAGTGGGGAAAAATGACAGAGAAAGAAAAGAAAAATAATAAGGAGGAAAAAGCGTCAGCTTTTCTGAAGAAAGAATTTGAAAAATTGATTTACTCAAACACACTACCCACATTATCACAACAACCCACTACTCAGGTAGCCACTGCAACCCAATCCTTTAATTTTCTCACTCAACTCCCACTATACATCCACCACTCAGAATCTCAGTTCAGCACAACTCTAGCCGAACTTAAAGCAAAAATACTATTCATTTCAATCATAGAGAATCGAACACAAGACCTCCAACACACCAACACTCCACTTAACCACTAGACCAGTAGGCCCATTTTGATAACTTTTTACCAACTATTAAACTTAAACCTTTAGGCTAGGTTAAGGCTTTATTTATAAAAATTACCAAAATTTGCCCAAATCTTGGCTTGAATTTGGGACCTCTCACACACAACTAGAACAATTAACCACTGTAGCCGATATAAATTTGGGAAAAAAATTTACAAAAGCCGAACACCAAATTTTTTGGGGCGTTACAACTCAACCCCCTTAAAAGAAAATTTTGGCATTGAAATTTACCTAATCAGAATAGATGAGGATACTGCTGACGCAATGCATCCTCAGGCTCCCACGTGGCCTCCTCAGTGCTGTGATTCCGCCATAGCATCTTCACTAATGGAATGGACTTCCTCCTCAGAACCTTAACATTGCGATCCAGAATCTGACCCGACTCCTTTTCGAAGGTCAAAGCTGGCCTAACCTCAATCTTCTCAACCCAAACAATGTGAGTAGAATCAGAGCGGTAGCGACTCAACATAGAGACGTGGAACACGTCATGAATACGATTCAACTTTAGAGGTAGCTCTAACTGATAAACAACTGGTCTCACTCGCTTAAAAATACAGTAAGGTCCAATAAACCTAATGCTCTGCTTGCCCTTATGACCAAACCTCAAGATCTTCTTCTATGGCGAGACCTTAAGAAACACAAAGTCCCCCACAGAATACTCAATCTCATGTCTCTTTAGATCAGTATAGGACTTCTACCTCTCAGAAGCTATTTTCAGACGATCCCTAATTAGTCGAACCTTATCCTCAGTCTCGGAAACCAACTCAAGACCCAATACTCGACTTTCACCCAGCTTAGTCCAACACAAAGGAGTATGACACTTATGACCATACAGAGCCTCGTAAGGTTCCATCTGAATACTTGACTGGAAGCTGTTATTATAGGGGTACTTGGCTAGTGGCAGATAGTCTTCCTAACTGCCTCAAAAATCAATCACACAGCTCTTCAACACATCCTCTAGTATCTGAATCACCCTCTCAGATTGACCATCAGCCTGAGGATGGAATGCAGTACTGTAGTCCAACATTGAACCCAGAGCCTTATGTAGATTTTTCCAAAATCGAGACGTGAAGCGAGGATCCCTATCAGAGATGATCAAAACCAGTACCCCATACAGTCTCACTATCTTAGAAATATAGAGCTTCGCCAGCTTTTGCAGAGAATAATCTATCCTAACTAGTATGAAGTGTGTAGATTTGGTCAACTGATTCACGATGACCTAGACAGAATCTTTCTTAGAGGGTGTCAAGGGCAACCCACTAATGGAGTCCATCGTCACACATTCCCACTTCCAAAAAGGAATCTTAATCAGCTATAGCAAACTTGAAGGCAACCGGTGCTCAGCTTAACCGGCTAGCATGTCAAACATCTAGCTACAAAATCAGTTAACCTCTCGTGTCAATCCTGGCCACCAATACAACTCTCGGAGATCTCGATACGTCTTATTCCCACCAGGATGCATAGCATAAGGGCTACTATGCATCTCTCCTAATATAGATTGCCTCAGATCAGGCTTATTCAGCTCATATATCCAGCCTCAGAAACACAATACCCCCTTCGAGTTCAACTCAAAGTCCGTAGTGCTACCACTCTCAATCTATCGGAACTGAAGACCCAAAGACTCATCCTCTAACTGTTTACCCTAAATTTGCTCGATCCAAGTTGGTTTGACTTGTAGCACAGCCAACAAACTCCTGTCGTCGAACACGCTAAGTCGAGCGAACATTGCTCTCTTATACGTCATAGCCCTACAGCTCAATGCATCAGCCACAACATTAGCCTTACCTAGGTGGTTGTTAATGGTATAGACATAATCCTTAACTAGCTCAATCCATCTACGCTGTCTAAGATTTAACTCCTTCTGAGTAAGGAGATACTTGAAGCTTTTGTGATCAATGTAGATGATACACTTTTCACCGTACTGATAATACCTTTATATTTTCACTGCAAATACCATGGTGGCCAACTCCAAGTCATGCGTTGGATAATTCACCTCATGTGTCTTAAGCTGGCGAGACACATATGCTACCACCTTACCATCCTACATCAACACACATCCCAAACCGAATTTGATGCATCACAATAAACTGTGAATTCCTCCCCAAGTCCTGGTTGTATCAATACAAGAGCCTCAGACAATACAGTATTGAGCTTTTCAAAGCTCTCTTGCTGCGCATCAGTCCAAACAAATCGTTCACCCTTACGTAGCAGATTAGTTAAGGGAGCTGTAATTAGTGAAAAACCTTTCACAAATCGTCGATAACAACCCACCAGTCCTAGAAATTGTGGATCTCAGATACATTCTTAATCTGTTTCCAACCCAGTACAGCCTCAATCTTTCGAGGATCGACTCGAATCCCCCACCAGACACAACATGACCCAAAAATGTTACTTCACGTAACTAGAACTCGCACTTACTAAACTTAGCATAGAGCAGTTTTTCCCTCAAAATCTGAACAACAATTCTAAGGTGCTCGTCATGTTCATTCTCAATCCTCAAATAGACTAATATGTCATTGATGAACACCACCACAAATCGATCCAAGTAGGGCTGAAACACTCAATTCATCATATCCATAAAACCTGCCGGTGCATTAGTCAGTCCAAATGGCATCACCAGGAACTCGTAGTGAGCATAACGAGTCCTAAATTCCATCTTATACACATCAGCTTCCTTAACCCTCAACCGATGATACCCTGAACGCAAGTTAATCTTGGAGAATACAGAAGCCCCTCAGAACTGGTCGAACAGATCATCAATTCTCGAAAGTGGATACTTGTTCTTAATGGTCAGCTTGTTCAGCTGACGGTAGTCGATACACATCCACATGGATCCATCCTTCTTCTTTACAAATAGTATTGGTGCTCCCCATGGAGACACACTAGGGCGAATGAACCTACGATCCAATAATTCCTAACTCTGAGCCTTAAGCTTTGTAAGCTCCTTTAGTGCCATTCGATAGGGAGCGATGGACACCGGAACTGTACCAAGAAGGAGCTATATCCTAAACTCAACTTCACTATTCGGAGGTAACCCCGGTAGCTCCTCAGGAAAGACGTCTAGAAAATTCCTTACAGTGCGGATATCCTTTGCAGTAGAGTCCCCAAAAGCGAAAACACTAATATAGGCCAAGAACGCCTCACATCTCTTGCGAACCAGTTTTTTAGCCATTAGTGCAGAAATCACATCTGACAGATAATCCGACACTCTCCAATCACAACTACCTCAATATCCTCTTCAGTTCTTAAGATACGACCCTTTTCGTCACACAATCGAGACTTACTCGGTGCTTCACCAGCCAATCCATCCCCAATATCATGTCGAACTCCCCAAACAAAAGCTCCATCAAGTTAGCCAGAAATACAGTCCCTTGAACCTCTAAAGGAACATTCCTATACAGTTTTCTAACTCTAACTGATTGTCCCAATGGACTCAGTATAGTCACCTCACTTGTAGTACTCTCCACCGATAACCCCAAATTTTCAGAAACAGAATAGGCTATATAGGAATGAGTAGATCCTATATCTATCAGAGCAAGATATGGTACATCAAAAATAAGAAATGTACCAGTTATGACGTCTGAAGCATCTCCCTCTTCTCGGTGATGTGTAGTATATACCAGAGTCGGGTACCTCGCCTCGGTCTGTCTAGCACCTCTGCCCGGTACTCTTTGTCGACGACCCAAAACATTACCACCTTTATCTTGACCGTGACCTCTCAGTGGTTGCTGAGCCGCTCTCTGTGATTGTGCAGTACCAGTACCCTGAGCTTGCCTCTGACCAGCCCTCAACGGACACTCCCTGATGCAATGATCCAATGATCCACACCTTAGACACACCCCATTCCTCCTCTAACACTCACCCTGATGGCGTCTACCACAATCAACACATGACTGCAGTCCAATAGCAGCAACACGGGGACTAGCTCTAACTGGCCCATCGGCTCTGGCCTTTTTCTTAGGCCTCTGAATACCTCTTGTTCCTTCCTCTCTGTGTCATGGTTTTGGCACTCAGTGTACTTAACCTATTCAGCGATCTTCGCCTTCTCAACCAGATCCGAGAACTCTCGCTCCCTCTGCGGAGCTATCAGGACTCTCAAATTATCTCTGAGGCCATCCTCAAAGCAGATACACCTCTCATACTCAGATGCCACTATACCTCACGTATAGCGGCTCAGTCTCAGGAATTTAGCCTCATACTTGGCCACAGATCGATCTCCCTGAGTAAGATTTAGAAACTCTCTTCTACGAGCATCCACGTAGCTTGCCCCCACATATTTCCCCTAGAAGGTAGTCTTAAAGAACTCCCAGGTCAGACGTTCAGGCTGAGTGCCGTCCCTAACAGTCAGCCACCACTGGTAAGCCTCAACCCGCAGCAATAAAACTGCACCCTTTAATTTCTACTCAGGGGTGCAATCTAAGTTATCCATAATCTGCTCTGTAGCCTCCATCCAGTACTCAGCCACATTAGGGGTGACTCTAGTGACACCACTAAAGAGCTCAGCTCCATTGGACAGGAGTCGTTTCGTAACCGACCCTCGGCCCCTAGATCCCGTGTTGGGTCCAGCGACCCTCTCTAATATCCTTAGTATAGCTTGAGACAATGCGTCGTCCCCAGCCATGCTATCTTGAGACCCAGTCTCAGTAGCAGGCGACACTGGTGTCTCATTCGTGTCTAAATTAGGCATGCTGCTTGATGACAAAGACTCAGCTCGAGCTCCTCTACGGCCTCTTCCACGACCTCTAGTACCTAGTCTGCGGATACCTCGTGCACTCATGTCTAGTTAGATTTATCTGTATTATGAATTTTATGAATCAGTTACAATTTCAGTATTTATTAACAAATGTTTTATGTAAAGAGTTTCAGTAGTTCAGACTGATTTTCGTAAATAGCCGTCTCTATTAGTTTCACTACAGTCTCAGTATACACTATCTAGAGTATTTTCATAGTATACTACCTACAGTAGTTTCAGAATATACTATCTACAGTATTTTCAGTTTAAACTTATCACAGTTTTAGAAAACTTACAAGATCGGCACTGGATACTCGATGTACCACATTCTCAGTCAAATAATTCAAATTATTTGAAAACCAATTCTTAAAAACCAAGTTTTAAACCCAAATCTACTGCCGAGTTTTGCAACCTGTCTCTGATACCATTAAATGTAACACCCCAAAGCCGGCCTAGACGTTATGGTCGAATCTAGCGATGTCACATGATAGGTGCTTGAAAACCGTGCCACCTCAATAAAACCATTATCCGTTTAAATATTTTTCTTTATCTCTTGTTAGCTTCTATATCGTGTTACTTATTCAGTCGATGGTTTCAAAATGTTATTCGTTGCGGAAGCTTTTAAAACAATTAAAGTATTCGTGTATTTCTTGATAAAATGTTTGTTTCTTTTGAAAACAAAGGTTTCCTTTGACTAGCAGTTGAAAATCCATAAAGTAAAGAAAACAAAGCCCCAAAACCACAAAAAGTCCAAAAGTCCATTTTACAACCTAAAAGTTTAATAAATAAAAATAAAACAGAAATAAAACCAAGAATCATATTTAAATTTATAACAGTCCAGAACCGTGGTCACCATCGAGTTCTCCGCCGCACCGATCCATCTAGATCTAGGGATTACCTGTGTGTATTTAAACAAAAGGGTGAGTTTACGTAAACTTAGTCTGTAATCCCACAGAAAAACAAACAATAGCACATCACAGTGCACAGTCAAAACAGTCCTGGGCCTAAGCCCTTTTTAGTATCACTCATAGTTTGGGCCTTATCCCATCTCCGTACAAAATAAAATATGCAGTAGGGCCTTAGCCCATCACAGTATCAGTGGCAGTCATCCAGTATTTAGTAACAAAGTCCTACCCAACCAGCCTCTACACACTATCTCCGTCCAACCCTACACTCCATGTGGGGATTAAATCAATCCACTCATAGCTACACTCTAGGTGGTACCGAATGCGACACAAAACAACAATCTGTAGCTGAACTGCTAGTATATTAGGCTTAACAGCCTTTCAGTTCACTTTCTCCAAATATAATCACCCACCCCAATGCAATGCAACATATGATGGAATGTCATGCTGTCACAAATCTAACAGATACACATATCGTTTAGTTTACCTGTTCATAACATGTTCAGTACATAATTCACATAGTCAATTTCACACAGATAAGGGTCTAAGCAATGCTTATCAACCCTACAGAAGGTTCAAATTCGACTTGGGCGACCCATGCAACCTTAGCAATCAACTTAGAGAAAATGAGCCCATACGCCCATGTGGCTTGCCCGTATGGCCCATATGCCTAGATTGGCCTCGACCCGTGTGGCTCACACGGCCTGGCGTAAATTCCCTCACGCCTGTGTGGACTACCTGTGTGGATCCATACACTCGTGTGGCCCACATGGCCCAAATCAATCTAACCTGTGTATCGTACACGGCCTACCTGGCCATCACACGGCTGTGTCTTGCGTACACAGCCTGGCCTCGTCGATCACACTCCCGTGTCCATCATACGACCTACCACACGGGCGACTACACGCCAGTGTGACGTCAATAGTGCAATTTTCGGCTTTCGCCGTACCCTTGTTTCCTATGCAATCGAATACACACTTGGTTTCGGTTAAAGCTGAACTGATCCCCGACCCTTTCAGAACCTATATTGGACCAATTTCCACTCAATTAATAATTTAAAAATTAAACTATAACCGAACCTGAAACCAGAATACTCAACCATAGAGCGATTAAAACTTACCCCAACACTTCGAATCAATTCGTTACGAAACAATACAACGAGAGCCTTACTTCACAAGATACGCTGTTGTCAAAACCCAAAAATTTAGACTCACAAAAATGAAAACAATCATCTAAGAATGATACCAACCAATATACTACTTAACACCCCCTAGCGATTTACGTCACAAAGGAAAAAGAAACGAAATTAAAGCAAAAAGGGAGGGGAATTTCAAAGGAATTTGGCAGCAAGTGGGGAAGAGAAAACAACAGAGGCAGAAAAGGAAAATAATAAGGAAGAAGAATCGTCAGTTTTTCTGAGGAGAGAATTTGAAAACTGATTTACTCAAACACACTACCCACATTATCACAACCAACCACTACTTAGTTATCCACTGCAACCCAATCCCTTAATTTTCTCTCTCAACTCCCACTATACATCCACCACTCAGAATCCTAGTTCAGCACAACTCTGGTCGAACTTCAAGCAAAAATACTACTCCTTGCCATCGTAGAGAATCAAACACAAGACCTCCAACACACCAACACTCCACTTAACCAATAAACCAGTGGGCCCATTCTGATAACCTTTTACCAACTATTAAACTTAAGCCCTTTAGGCCAGGTTAAGGCTTTATTTATAAAAATTACCAAAATTTGCCCAAGTCCTGGCTTGAACATAGTACCTCTTACACACAATTAGAACAATTAACCACTAAAGAAAATACAAATTTGTGTCAAAAATTTACAAAAGCCAAACACCAAATTTTTTTTGGGCATTATAGAATCCTACCCTCATCCTCTACACACCAACTCCAACCATCCCATCACACCATGTGGGGTTAAAAACATCCACCCATCCTTACACACCATATAGTATCGGTACAACACATAACAGATAATATGCAGTCAAGTTGTTAGAATATAGGTGAAAGGTCACCATACAGATCACTTCCTCCACTTATACAAAACCCACCCAGTCACAGATATAGAATAAAAGATACAGTAACATCATGCATAACATGCTCATATACAAATCACATTTATATACTTAATAGAACAGATGTACATATCAGTATCCTATACAAGGCAGACTATTAGAATATCATATTACATAATTTAGGGTTTAGTTAGCCCTTACCAGCCCTACGGTAGACCAACAGTCGATCAAAATGAACCGTACGACCCTAGGGAAAATTTCAGAATTATGGGCTCACATGTCCGTGTAGCCCACACACCTAGATTGGCTTTGCCCGTGTGGTCCACACGGCCTGGCCCAAAACCAACACGCCTGTGTAGCATGCCTGTGTGGGCCTACACGCCCAATACGACTTAGCCCGTGTGGTCATGTACCACCACACGGCTGTCTCTTGTGTAAGGCAGCACCTTCGTCAGACACACGGCAGTGTCTCATACATGGCCAACAGCATAGCCAGGTACACACCCATGTGGCATCGAAAAAGAGCTTTTTTGGCCTTCATCAAAACCAATTCCTGTGTTTCTGCTACACATCTAGTACATTTTGATGCAAAATCACTCCCGATCCAACCAGCACCTAAAATCGATACAAGAAATCTTCCAAAATCAGTCTTAATTCACAATTAACCGAACCCATAAAACCGACAACAGCTCAAAAAAAAAACATTCATCACTTACCCCAAAACTTCGAACGGTTCTAACTACGATTCCTCAAGAGGAAATCCCCGTTATTCACAATTCACTGCTGCCAAAACTCAAAGTCAACTAATGGAAAGAAAGAATAGAATCGATTCGAACAACTTAAGAAACGACTTCCTCAATCCACACAAAAATCACCCCTTACACTTGCCAAATCGCACAAAAACACCGAAGAACTGAAAAACCAAAATTGAATGGCAAGATTGCGACAAAATTTCAAATGCAAGAAAGCAAAATATTTTTGCTAGTCAACAGGAAAATAACGTCAAATTTTGGAAATTAGGAAGAGAGATAAAAATAATTAAAAATTTGAAAAGGAGAGAAAATAGAAAATAAAGAATAAAAAATATCCCATAAATCCCTTATTTTTCTCCCACTAATCCATTAACTCACAACTACCACAGAGTTTTAGCTCCACCAAAACTTAATCAACAACCGAGCAAAAATAACATCCAAGCTTGAGCAAGGATTTGAACACAGGACCTCTAACACACTAACTGTCTTACCACTCGAACCAGCATGCTCATTCTGATATAGATTAATAGACAATTTTATATAAGCCCACTCAACAAGGGTAAGGCTTGGATCTAAAATAACAAAATTTTTCCAAAAGTGGGAATTGAATCTAAGACCTCTCATACACACCAATACTCTTAACCACTGAAGCAGATACATATTTGTGTCCATTTTAACAAAGCAGACTTAGAAATATTCAGGGCGTTACAACTCTACCCTTTTAAAAAAAACTTTAGGCCTTGAAATTTACCTAATCCGAACAGATGAGGATATTGGTGACACATCAAGTCCATAGCTTTCCACGTGACTTCTTCAGTGCCATGGTTCCGCCACAGAACCTTAACCAACAGAATGAGCTTCCTCATTAGAACCTTAATATCACGATCCAAAAATTGAATTAGCCCTTCCTCAAAAGTCAAGTCCGGTCTAACCTTGATCTCCTCAACAGCGACAACGTGAGATGGGTTAGACCGATACCACCTCAACATCGAGACGTGAAACACATCATGGATACGGTCCAACTCTAGAGGTAACTTCAACTAATAAGCGACTGGTTCCACACGCTTCAAAATATGATACGGCCCAATGAACCTAGGGTTCAACTTGCCTTTATAATCGAACCTTAAAAATTTCTTCCACGGAGAAACCTTAAGAAAAACAAAGTCACCCACAGAGTACTCGATAGGACTTCTGTCTATTAGAAGCCACCTTCAGATGATCCCGAATCAGTCTAATCTTATTTTTGGTCTCAAAAACCAACTCAGGACCCAAAATTCACTGCTCACCCAACTCAATCCAACATAGCGGAGTACGACACTTACGACCATATAAAGCCTCGTAAAGTGCCACCTGGATGGTAGACTAGAAACTATTATTGTAGGCGAACTCAGCTAATGGCAGAAAATCCTCCCAACTACCTCGGAAATCAATCACACAACTCTGAAGCATATCCTCCAGTATCTGAATCACCCTCCCAGATTGACCATCGGTCTGAGGATGGAACGTAATACTAAAGTCCGACCTTGAATCCAGAGCCTCATGCTGTTCCTTCTAGAATCGAGAAGTGAAACGAGGATCCCTATCAGAAATTATCGAAACTGAGACCCCATGCAGTCTTACAATCTTAGAAATGTAAAGCTTCACTAACTTTAACAGAGAGTAGTCCGTTCAAATCGAAATAAAATGAGCGAACATGGTCAATCGATCCATGATGACCCAAACAGAATCCTTCTTAGTGGGTGTCAAGGGCAGCCCACTAACGAAGTCTATCATCTCTTGTTCATATTTCCATAAAGGAATCTTAATAGGTTGGAGCAAACCTGAAGGCAACTGGTACTCAGCCTTAACCTGTTGGCACATCAAACAACAAACAACAAAATCCGCCACCTCACGCTTTAAACTCGAGCACCAATACAACTCACGAAGATCGTGATACATTTTATTACCACTGGGATGCATAGTATAAGGGCTACTACGAGCCTCCATCAGAATTGACTGTCTCAGATCAGAATCATTCGGTACACAAACCCGACCTCGAAAACACAGAACTCTATTCTTATTCAGTCTAAAATCAGAAGTACTGCCACTCTTAATCTGATGAAACCGCAAAGCCAGAGACTCATCCCTCAACTGCTTATCCCGAATCTGATCAATCCAAGTCGGCTAAACTTGCAACTCGGCTAACAGGCCTCCATCATTGAACAGATTAAGACGAGCGAATATCACTCGTAATTCAGTCATCACTCTACAACTGAGAGCATTGGCAACCACATTGGCCTTACTAGAATGATATTCTATCGGTGCAGTCATAGTCTTTAAGCAACTTAATCCATCGACGCTGCCTAAGGTTCAACTCCTTTTGAGTAAGGAGGTACTTGAGGCTCTTGTGATCGATGTAGATGATACATCTCTCACTATACAGATAATGCCTCCAAATCTTTAACGCAAATACCACAGCAGCTAACTCGACATCATGTACTGGATAGTTCCCCTCGTGTGGCTTAAGTTGACAGGACACATAAACTACACCCTTACCATCTTGCATCAGTACACATTCCAAACCGACGTGTCATGCATCACTATACACTACAAACTTCTTACCAGATTCAGGCTGTATCAAAATAGGAGCTTGAGTCAGAACAGACTTAAACTTCTCGAAGCTCAATTTTTGTGCATCAGCCTAGGCAAAAGGAACACCCTTGCGTAGAAGCTTAGTCAATGGAGTTGCAATCAGAGAGAACCCCACGATAAACCGCCAATAATAACCCGCAAGACCCAGAAAACTGCTGATCTCAGATACATTCTTAGGCTATTTCCAATCCAGTACAGCATCAATCTTTCTAGGATCAACTCAGATCCCTTTAGCAGAAACCACGTGCCCTAAAAAAGTTACCTCTCGCAACCAGAACTTACACTTGTTCAACTTAGCGAAGAGCTATTTCTCTCGGGGTATCTAAAGCACTACTTTAAGATGCTCATCCTCGGTCTTAGAGTAAACCAAAAAATCGTCAATGAAGACCACAGCAAACTGATCCAGATACAGCTGAAAGACTCGGTTCATCAGATCCCTAAATGTAGCTAGAGCATTCGCCAGGCCAAAAGGCATAACTAGGAACTCGTGGTGCCCTTAACGAGTCCTAATTGTTGTCGTATGAATGTCAACTTCCTTTACTCTAAGTTGATGATACCCAGATCGGAGATCTATTTTAGAAAACACTAAAGCCCTATAGAACTAATCAAACAAATTGTCAATTTTTGGAAGTGGGTATTTATTCTTCATTGTCAGTTTATTCAACTGCTGGTAGTCAATGCACATCCTTATGGTACCATCTTTTTTCTTAACAAACAGAACTGGTGCCCCCCACAGAGACAATTTGGACGGATGAAACCACGATCCAAAAGTTCTTGAAGTTGAGCCTTAAGCTTTGTAAGCTCTTTCGGCGCCATATAATATGGAGCGATGGACACCGAAGTTGTACCCGGTAGGAGCTCAATCCTGAACTTAACTTTCCGATTCAGAGGTAAACTCGGTAACTCCTTAGAAAACATCCAGAAATTCCCTTACTGTTCAAATACCCCCTACAGGAGAGTCCCCAGAAACTGAAACATTGACGTAAGCTATATACGCCTCACACATTTCTGAACCAATTTCTCAACCACAAGAGCGGAGATCATATTAGACGGATAATCTCAACACTCACCAAACACTACTATCACCTTATCACCCTTGGTCCTCAGAAGAACCCTGTTAGTCACAAAATCCAGACTAACTCTGTGCTTAACCAACCAATCCATACCTAGAATTATGTCGAACTCCCCAAACGGTAGCTCCATCAAATTTGCCAGAAATGTAATCTGTTGTATTTCCAGCGATACATTCCTATAAAGTCTACTTACTCGAACAAACTACCTTAACAGACTCAGTACGGTAATCTCATTAAAAGTGAACTCCATAAAAATTCCCAAGTTTTCAGAAACAATACTAGCTATATAGGAATGTGTAGAACCTATGTCTATCAGAGCAGTTTATGGAACATCAAAAATAAGGAACGTACCTGTAATTACATCAGGAGCATCTCTATCCTCTAGGTGTCAAGTAGCATAAACCAGTATAGACTGCCTCACCTCAGTCTGATTAGCACATCTTCCCGGTGCTCTCTGTTCTTGGCCCATACCATTACCACCCCTGGCCACTCCACCGCCCCTAGGTGGCTACAGAACTGCCCTCTAAAGCTTGCATCTGATTCACGATTTACTACTACCAAAACTCAAAGTCAACTAACAAAAAGAAATAATAGAACCGATTCGAAAAACTTAAGAAACGACTTCCCCAATCCACACGAAAATCACCTCTTACACTTACCAAATCGCAAAAAAACACCGGAGAATTGAAAAACCAAAATTAAATGGCAGGATTACGACAAAATTTCAAACGCAAGAAAGTAAAAGATTTTTGCCAGTTAACAGGAAAAGAACGTCAAATTTTGGAAATTAAGAAGAGAGAGAAATATAATTAAAAATTTGAAAAGAAGAGAAAATAAAAAATAAAAATAAAAGATATCCCATAAATTCCCTATTTTTCTCCCACTGATCCACTAACTTGCAACTACCTCAAAGTTGTAGCTGCACTAAAACTCAATCAAACAACTGAGCAAAAATAACATCCACACTTGCGCAAGGATTCGAACATAGGAGCTCTAACATACTAACTCCCTTACCACTCAAACCAATAGGCTCATTCTAATGTGGATTAACAGACAATTTTATATAAGCCCACTCAACAAAGGTAAGGCTTAGATCTAAAATAACAAAATTTTTCCAAAAGTGGGAATTGAACCCAAGACCTCTCACACACACCAAAACACTTAACCACTAAAACATATACACATTTGTGTCCATTTTAACAAAACAAACTTAGAAATATTTAGGGCGTTACAAATACTTTTCCTTCGTATCCACAACACCTCACAAGGTTAGTAGATACAATTAAGAACACATCTATACAAGATAATGAAATATAACATGAAATGGATTTCATTATGTAAATCACCTAGCACATAATCAAATAGGTACCTTTTCAATCCTTTTATACATATCAGAATTTCCATTTCATAAGCTCAATGACATAACTCATTTCATATACATACTTTTTCATTTTAAACTTTAATTGCCCATTGAACCAATAGAATAGCATCGAATACTCGAGAATGCTTACACAAAGTGTGTCTTTTCATGTAACTTAACCTTTTCAGTAATTCTCACACAGGCAGTGAAGTGGGCCTGCTCACACGAGCTATGGTTCAGAGTGATAGCTACACGATGCTGCTCATATGAGCTGTGGAGAATCTGTAACAAATGCAGGACCTCAGCCATCAGTAGGTCACCTAGGACCAGCACCCGAAACTATATAATCCCTAATGACATCTCATTTTTATCCTAAGAATTCTTGAGGTTCAAATGGGGCATTTTAACATATCCAAAGCATTAATTTGCATTTCATTATACCCTTTTCAAACATACATTTCCTTCATCATAATACCATTTGGAATATCCCATCCAAACTAAAGCATTATATCATCCAAATTGATTAACATCCTATTTTGACCCATATGACCAAATTATTATACAATTACTTATCTAATTTATTTGTAACATAAGTATTTATTAGCATTACATACAAAATATTTCACCATAATTTAATTCTTATACGAACTTAGCTCAATAAATTCAGTTGTAAAAATAAAGTCGCTGACTAATTTGACACTTTAACTTTTCTCGGTTTAGATCCGTTTGGTTCGTTTCTTGATCTAAATAACAATTTTCATTAAATTAAACCATTCAAATAGCTTAAAATAAATAATTCAACTCATAACTCTTATCAATGGGTATTTGCAAAATTACCCCAATGTTTTACCTTTTATGCAATTTAATCCCTAAACCCGAAACTTACAATTTAACCACTTTTAATTAAAAATCATGCTAGCCAATTTTTATAGTGTTCATAATCATCCCATTTTTATCATTATTTCACAATATTTACATTGAAATTTACTATTTTAACAAATAAGTCCCTAAACATTAAAACCATCAAAAATCATTTAACAAAATACTTATATTTAACAATCAAGCATAATAATCTATCATAAATTTTCAAGAACATCACAAATTCATTCATGGTAAAATTTTAAACATTTAACAATTTAACAAATTGACCCCTAGGTAAGCTAGATTAAGCTAATGCGAGCCTAAAAACATAAAAATCAAGAAAAACAATGAAAGAAACATACAATGCATGTGAGTTTTACAATGGCCGAAAACTTCCTAATGCCTACCATGGTTTTTCAGTTTTTGTGTTGTGCAAATGAGAAAGATGTGCAAATAAGAAAGATGATGATTATTCTAACCTTTGTTTTGTTTAATTTCTCATTAATTAATCAATTTACATTTTTACCCTTTAGAAACTTAATTAAATTTCATGCTTCCTATCATCAAAACCGTCCACTTAGATTCAAAATGGTGTATTTACCATTTGAATCGACGTATTTAGTTTTACATAATCATTTAATGCATATATTTACTAGAAGCTAACTTTTGCAGCTTTTACAATTTAATCCTTTTTAATTAATTAACTATCAAAAAAATAAAATTTATTACCCAAAATTTAATATAACCCTAATAATACTCTGCAAATATTTTATTGATTTATAGAAACGAGGTTCTAAAATATCATTTTCTAAAACCACTTGACTTTAAGGACATTCCATTTGAACCTAATTATTCTTTCAATTAACAAAAATCATTAAATCAAATTTCAATGCAATATGTGTTCACCATAATTACTATTACTTGATAGGTGCAGTTGCCTTAGGTGCGGTTGCCTTAGTCAGATTTTTAGTTAGCTCACGACGCACCAAGTTTTTGGCACCATTGCTGGGGACTAAAATATTAGGAAAAATTTATTTCTATTAATTTAGCCATTTTTTATTGTCATTTTAATATTTTTATTTAAATTTAATTTTTATATTCTAATTTTTTTGTTTGTTTGATTCTAATAGGTTCTTTCAGTTTATAACTAGAGGAAACCTATTGGAACTATTAGCTTATGATAGTGAGATCGAGGAAATTGCTCACAAAAATCAGAGAGAAGCAATTTAATAACCTTAACCCATATCCGTCGCCAGAATAAGGGTACGAAGCATTACCGGAGTTCACAGAACAATCATAGATAATTCATGTCATTTACTATTCATTTTCCAAAACTAAACATATTGTCCCTTGAATGGACCCTCGAGGTCCAATTTAAGCTTTAGATGCAAGTCGAGACTAAATCGAGAACTTAGAAATTTTTTTATAAAAATTTCAAAATTTTTCCTAGGTATAGGGATCACACGCCCATGTGGAAAAGGGGCACACCCGTGTGGTTCCATGACATGCCCATGTTTCAGGTCGTGTCTTACCCCATGTAACTCCCTGACTTGCGTCACACGACCAATCCACACGCTCATGTGCTAGGCCGTGTGATCAATTTATTTTTTAAAAATTAAGTGTAGGTTTCACGCGAAAAAATCACAGGCCCGTGTGCTAGACGGTGTACCTCACACGGCTGAGACACACACTCGTGTCTCTGTCCCTGTGCTCAATTCTAAGCATTCTATTTCTGAATTTTAAGATGCAGGGGACACACGGCCAGACTACACGCCCATGTACATAACCGTGTGTCACATATGGCTGAGACACACGCTCTTGTCTCTTCCCGTGTGAACTAAAATAGGTCATTTTAAGGCCACTTTTCTCACCCTTTTTACTATCAACTTGCACACAACTCTTTCATATACCAATACAATTCAACCAAGCAACCAATACAAGCCAAAAATCATGATTTAAACTCAGCCATCACAAAACTCCCTTGCATACACTTACTGTAATAACTCCATTCAATAAATACTAAAACTACTACTATGTATATGCATACAAACATAAACATAAGTATCATTCACAACCACATGTCAAGTTTCACTATTTTCTAAACTAATCCTAAACATGCCATACAGGTTGTATTACAAAAATCTACTAGAGAAATCTGGATAGCGTGATCCAATATTCTGATCCGATCTTTCGGACTCACGTTAATCTACAAGGAATATTAAACACACAAGAGTAAGCTTATAGAAGCTTAGTAAGTTCCTATGTTTAAAAATAATTATAATTCACTTCTAATTTTGGTCATTAAATAACTTACTAAATTAAGTATCAATAACTTACTAAAAATAATTACTCAATATCAATAACTTACTAAATTTCTATCACATTAAACCATGTAACACTTACCCATCTTGGTTAAAGTTAAGAATTAAGTTTGTTAATTGAAGTCCACGACTTTCTTTGAACCCTTGGTCTATAATATAAAATTTTCATTCATTAGCATTTAATTCAATTCTAATTCACTTCACAATTTATGCCCTTCAATTTTCAAAATTACACTTTTACCCCAAATTTTATAATTTTTACAATTTAGTCCCTAATCAATTAACCCATTAATTGAATTATTTTTTCTCAAAAACACTTTATCTAATCATTTTAGGCTACTACACAGCCTTTAATGTTCAAAATTTCAACACTAAACCCTAATTCTTAACTTTTCACAATAAGGTTTTGAAAATCAATTTATATTGAAATCACTTAATAAAATCATCGCATAACAAAATTAGAACTTCAAATCCATACTAGTTCATCATAAACTTCCAGCACTTATCCATGGGAACTTTCAATATCACTTATAGAATCAAAAACTAATGAATTCAGTAGTTGGACTTAGTTCTAAAAGTATCAAAATCACAAAAATTACAAGAAATAATCAAGAATTGAACTTACTTCTAGCAAAAATATGAAAAACCAGCTTAGAGAGACTCTTTAATGGCTGTTTTTAGCTGAAGAATGATGAAGAAATATCTCAATTTTTAATTTAGTCTTTGTTTTATTTATTTATTTTGCAAAATTTCCAATTTTGCCCTTATTTCACCCAAATTCTTTGTTTTTTTTTCTGCCTTCATCGTTTCAGCTATTCACTTTAGGCTAATTTTCCTTTTAAGTCATCTTCCATTTAATACTTGAGCTATTTAATCATTTTAGCAAGTTTTGCACCTTTTTCAATTTAGTCATTTTTAATTAATTAACTATCAAAACGTTAAAATTTTCTAACGAAACTTTAATACTAATTCACTAACACTCTGTAAATATTTATAAAAATATTTATGGCTCAATTTATGAAATTGAGGTCTCGATACCTCGTTTTAACCCAATTTACCAAATAAATTCTTTTAATTCACAATATTCACTAATTTAAAAATATTCAAACTCACTTGTCAGATTTAGTGATCTCAATTTACTGTTTTCGTCACCACTAAAAAATAGGTTGTTACAAATCTCCCCTCTTTAGGAAATTTCGTCTTTGAAATTTGTTACCTGTTCGGATGTTATGATCTCATTGATTCCTCAGTTTCCCAGGTTGCCTTCTCTAAACCGTGACGATGCCACAACAATTTAACTAATGGTACTCGTTTATTTCGTAGTTTCTTTACCTCTCGAGCTAAAATTCTCACCGGTTCTTCTAAATATGTCATATCTGGTTGCAATCCAATCTCACTGTGAGGAATCACGTGTAAAGGATCTGATTTGTATCGTCTCAACATGGATAGATGGAACACATTATGAATCTTTTCCAGTTCTAGAGGTAAAGCCAACTGATAAGCTATAGGGCCAATTCTTTTAATAACTTTATACGGTCCAATAAATCTTGGACTCAATTTCCCTTTTCTACCAAACCATAATACTTTCTTCCACGGTGAAACCTTTAAGAACACTCGATCACCAACAGTAAATTCTATATCTCTTCTTTTCAAATCTATATACGATTTCTAACAGTCTAATGCAGCATTCAAACTATCTTGAATGATTCAAACTTTTTCTTCAGTTTATCGGATTAAGTCAACTCCCACTAACTTGGTTCACTCAATTCTGACCAATACAATGGAGTTTTACATTTTCTCCCATAAAGAGCTTCAAATGGTGCCATTTTTATACTAGACTGATAACTATTACTGTAAGCAAATTCAGCCAAAGGTAAATACCTTTCCCAGCTATCTCCAAACTCGAGTATACAACAGGTCAACATGTCTTCTAAAATTTGAATCACTCGTTCTGATTAACCGTCAGTTTGAGGATGAAATGTTGTGCTGAAATTTAGCTTAGTACCCAGAGCTTCATGTAATTTACTCCAAAATCTCGACGTAAATCTCGAATCTTGATCTGAAATAATGGATGTTGGAACCTCGTGTAGTCCCACAATCTCAGACATATACGATATGACCGGAATAAAATGTGTTGACTTTGTCAATCTATCAACAATAACCCAGATTGAATCTTTCTTTTTCGGAATCACAGGCAATTCGGATAGAAAATCCATCATGACATGTTCCCATTTCCATTCAGGAATTATGACAGGTTGTAACAAACCTGTTGGTACCTGATGCTCTGCTTTTACTTGCTGACAAATCAAACACTTTGCAACAAATTCACAAATTTCTCATTTCATACTAGGCCACCAATACATTCTTTTCAAATCACAAAATATTTTTGTACTACTTGGATGAATGGAATACATACTATTGTAAGTTTCAGAAAGAATATCATTTTTCAGATCCAAATTGTTTGGAACACAAATTCTATTGCGATAATATAACATATCGCTATCATCAATGGTATACTTTGAACTATGATTGTCCCGAACCATATGTCTTTTCAACACCAATTCAGGTCATCATATTGCAACTCCAGAATCTGCTGAAAGAACATAGGTTTTACTTTCAACTCTACTAATACAGAACCATCTTCATTAAGAGTCAAATGAGTGTTCATCGTCCGAATTGCAAACAAAGATGACTTTCGGCAAAGTGCATCTACAACCACATTAACTTTCCCCGGGTGATAGTCAATAATCAGATCATAATCCTTTAATAGCTCTAGCCACCGTCTCTATCTCAAATTTATCTCCTTCTGAGTCATTAAATCCTTAAAATTCTTATGATCTATAAACAAATAACACTTCTCACAATATAAGTAATGTCTCCAAATTTTTAAAGCAAAAAGAATTGAAGCTAATTCAAGATCATGTGTAGGATAATTCCTCTCGTGTGGTTTTAACTGTCGAGAAGCATAAACCACTACTTTTCTTGACTGGATCAATACACAACCCAAACCATTGAAAGATGCGTCACTGTACACAACATATGGAGCTCCATATTCTAGCTGAGTCAAAACTGGAGCCTCTGTCAACATCTTCTTCAACTGATCAAAGCTCTACAAATATTTATCAGACCACACAAATTCAACATTCTTCTATAGTAATCGGGTCATTAGTGAAGCAATAATCGAGAAATTCTTAACAAAACGGTGGTAGTATCCTGTTCATCCCAGGAAACTTCGCACTTATATTATATTCTTTGGAATTTTCCAATTTACCATTGCAGATACTTTGCTCGGATCCACATGAATCCCTTTAACTGATACAATATGGCCCAAAAATCCAACCTCGTGGAGCCAAAATTCACTTTTGCTTAACTTTGCATACAACTGTTTTTCTCTCAAAATTTGTAATACAATTCTCAAGTGTTGTTTATGCTTGGATTCTGTCTTGGAATATATCAGTATATCATCAATAAATACAACTAAAAATCTATCCAAATAGGGCTAAAAAACTGAATCATTAAATCCATAAAAGCAGCAGGAGCATTGGTCACACCAAAATGCATTACTAAAAACTCATAATGACCATACAGAGTTCTGAAAGCGATATTTGGCACATCACATTCTTTAACTTTCAACTAATAATACCCAGATCTAATATCTATATTCGAAAATATTACAACACCCTTCAACTGATCAAACAAATGATCAATACGTGGCAATGGATATTTGTTTTTAATTGTGACCTTGTTTAACTGTCTATAATTTATACATAGTCTCAAAGATCCATCATTCTTTTTCACAAATAAGATAGGTGCACCCCAAGGAGACATACTTAGTCTAATAAACCCTTTATCTAGTACTCTTGCAACTGTGTCTTTAACTTTTTTAACTCGGCCGGTGCTATTCTATACGGTGTTATGGATATCAGAGATGTTCCCAGAATCACATCAATTACAAACTCGACTTCACGGTCTGGTGGTAAACCTAGTAATTCCTTAGGAAACACATTAATAAACTCATTAACAACTGGTAACTATTGTATCTTCGATTCAAAACCCCGAGTATCAAGAATATAAGGTAAAAATGCTTCATTTCCTCTATGCAACAATATCTAAGCTGATAAAGTTGAAATAATTCTGACCACTTCTTTTGGATTTGCAGACTCAACAGTAATCTTTTCACCAGTCTGACATTTCAAATATAGTATAATGCTTTGTCAACCAATCCATTCTCAAAATAAGATCAAATTCTTGAAAAGGTAGTAGCATCATATTAGCAGGTAATTCACGGCCTTATATTTTCAGTGGATAGTCACGACACACTAGATTAATTATCACACTTTGACCTAATAGATTAGTGACTTGAACATCATAATCAGTAGGTTCAACAGAAAATTTCTTTTCTGATGCTAATGTACTGCAAACATAAGAATGTGTAGACCCAAGGTCAATTAATGCATACATAATAACATCAAAGAGATAGAATGTACCAACTATTACATCTGGAGCTGAAGCTTCTTCTCTTGCTCGAATGACATAAGTACATATAGGTGCTCTAACTTCTAATTGGGCAGCAGAATCTTTCATACCTGAACGAGCAGTCCTAGTGGCACTACTTTGACCTGATCGTCTACTTGTTTGAGAAGTGGCTATTTACTTTTCTTTTTGTTCTCCCTCCGCTTTTAACAATTGAGGACAATATCGAATAAAATGATCAGTAGCCCCGCACTTGTAGCAAGCTCTTGTCCTGCCTCTACATTTACCAAAATGATTTTTCCCACAATATTTGCATCTAAGCCTGGGAACATTCTGTACACCGCCAACACTAGCTGTAGGTTTAATAGTTACCCCGAATTCTTGTTGTGTTGCTTTGTTTCTATTTGATCGTTTCAGCATTGAGTAGATCGGCTAGAATCACCTCTAAACTTTTTAGCCGAAAATGTTGAAAATGACTTGGAGGAGCTTCTCTTATAAGATTCTTTATTTCTTCTTTCCCTTGCATTTTTCTATTGTACACAATGTTGAAAATGACTTGGAGGAGCTTCTCTTATAAGATTCTTTATTTCTTCTTTCCCTTGCATTTTTCTATTGTACACCTCTTCCATTTTCTGAGCATGATTTGACAGAACAACAAATTCCCTTATCTCTGTACCCCCAATCATCATTCTAATATCATCATTTAGCCCATCCTTGAATCGAATACACATTTCCTCCTCAAATGGCACAATATCTCTAGCATATTGGCTAAGGTATACAAACTCCCTCTCATATTCAGCTACTAATTGATTTCCTTGTCGCAGATCGAGGAATTCTCTTTTCTTTTTATCCAGATACCTTTTACCAACATATTTTTTTTAAACTCACTCTGGAAAAATTCCCAAGTGATTTTCTCTTCCATTACCATAGCTTCTATAGTCTCCCACCAATTATATGCTTCTTCTTTTAATAAGGAAACAACAATCTTAAATAATTATCTAGAGAACAAGCTATTTCTTTAAAAAAATTTACCATTTTTTGTATCCAATACTCAGCTTTGACTGGATTATCATCTGATCTTCCCCGAAATTCCTCAGCCCCAAATTTTTTGAGCTTTTCTATCAGAGAACGCTTACTATATTCAGTTACAAGAGGAGGTGGAGGAGCAACCCGGGGTGCTGCAGATGGTACAGTAGGGGGAGGAGGTTGTTGAGCCTGTTTTCTTTCTTGTATCATCTCATTAAACCATTTGTTCATAAACCCATAGAACATATTTCTGAGTTCTTGTTCTTGCGTCGGATAAATTGGAACACTACTACTTGTCCCATGTTCAGATGTTTGTACTCTACTATTAGCTTTATCCTGTTCAGCACGTTCAAGTCTATTAGACATTTTTTAAGTCTATAAGAAAAACAAGGATTAGATTGGATCATACATATCACACTATCACAGATTTATATGGCATGTATTTCTAAACACTTTACACATCACATTCATTCTGAGAATCGGCTAAACCAAAGCCCTGATACCAATAAATATAATACCCCTAACCCATATCTATCGCCGAAACAGGGTTACGAAACATTATCGGAGTTCACAAAACAATTATAGATAATTCATGTCATTTATTATTCATTTTTCAAAATTAAATATGTTGTCCCTTGAATGGACCCTCGAGGCCCAATTTAAGCTTTAGATGTAAGTCAAGACTAAATCGAGAACTTAGAAAATTTTTTATAAAAATTTCAAAGTTTTTCCTAGGTACAAAGGTCACATGCCCGTGTGGCCAAGGGACACGTCCGTGTGGTTCCATGACATACCTGTGCTACAAGTCGTGTCTTACCCTGTGTAACTCCCTAACCTCGGTCACACGATCAATCCACATGCCTGGGTACTATGCTGTGTGATCAATTCATTTTTTAAAAATTAAGTGCAAGTTTCACATGGACAAATCACACGCCCATGTACATGACCGCGTGTCACACACGGCTGAGACACACGCTCATGTCTCTGCCCATGTAACGCCCCTAACCCTAATTCGTCACAGGAATAGAGTTACGGAGCATTACCAGAGTTACCGATTCCCTTCAGCATATCCAAATCTCATCTCCAAATCCCTTCTCAAAATCCTATGGCATGCCAACTATATCCGACTCAGTCTGGTACAGTTAATAGGGTATTCAATTCACTTTCCAGTTTCCAATCAATACACATTTCAATTAATCACATATTCATATCAATTTCATCACATTCCCAATCAATAAAATTTTCAAATATAACATATATCCAAAATTCTATTTCCACATCAATCACATATATCCATACAAATTTAATTCAATATTGATACTTACCTTAAAATTTTACTTACTATACACATAAATTTAAATATAACATTTATTCATACCTTTATGAGTTCCGACTCATCATAATCTACTTTTGCTCACATATTTGAGTATCACTTTCAACATTATCGTAATTAGCTCGTTGGAAAAGTATCTCTATCTTTAAGTAAAATAAATCTCATCAGAGCTGGAAGATATTAAATTATCTTATCACAAGTTATATAATGGCATGTATTTCTAGACTTCACATATGCTACGTTTGGTCCGAGAACCGACTAAACCTTAGCTCTGATACCAATAAATGTAACGCCCCTAACCCGAATCCGTCACCGGAATAGAGTTACGGAGCATTACCGGAGTTACCGATTCATTTATCAGATATTTCATTAATCTGACATCTTTTCTTTTCCACGTTCAAGTCTCGTATTCAAGTCATCCAAATCTTTATAAAGAAATTTGATCGTCGTTTTCATTTATTTCATGTTATAACACATTCAACTAATGCTCTAAACAAAATTATCATTTTACCCCTAAACTTTTAATTAATGACGATTTCATCCTTAGGTTAAAATAAAATAAAATTATTACAATTTAATCCTTATTTCCAGCCGTTATTCTCATACAAATTGATAACAACCTATGAATTCTATAAAATGTCAGAATTTTCCATAATTTCAACACTTTTCAATTTAATCCTTAAACCATGTTTTTACCTGATCTTGAGCTAAATTAATAATTTCATTCAATTTTGTAATTTAAATGATAAAATAATCCATTTCATGCAAATTGGTGATTTCTAACATTTTTTTTACAAAATTACCCATAAATTTTAATTTTATTCAATTTAGTCCATGAGCCTAAAACATACAAATTAGCCATGCTAGCTGAATATTCATACATATTTTCCTCCTCCTCCTCTCCATTCCACATCCTTAATTTATATAACATGCAACAAGTAACATTATCAATAATTTCACTATTTACTTATGTATATTCAAAACTGTCCATTTGCATCATAGTCACTAAATTATTTATATCTTAAGCTACAGAACTTGAAATTAAGATCCGCTAATTTTCCCTGAAACTAGACTTACATTTCTTATTACCATAAAATTTTCAGAATTTTTGGTTTAGCCAATAAGTACAGTTTATTCTTTAAAGTTGTCCCTGTTCCACTGTCTGACAGTTCCGACCCTTCTTCGCTAAGAATTAATTATCTCATCGAACGAGATTCGGATGATGTTCCCGCTTATATTTATTGAAAATAGACTCTTTAAGGATTTTAAACATATAAATTTAATCCCTTAATTATTTTTCTCCAATTTTTTATGATTTTCCAAAGTCAGAACAGGGGAACCCAAAATCATTCTAACATTGTCTCACAAAACTTATTATATCTCATAATTTACAATTCCATTGCTTACACCGTTTCTTCTATAAGAAACTACACTCAATAAGCATTAATTTCATATTTTATTCATCCTCTAATTAGATTTCTAAAATATTTGGAGATTTTTTAAAATTAGACTATTGCTGCTGTCCAAAACTGTTTTAGTGCAAAATGTTGATTTTCATTTTGCCCTAAATTTCACAGTTCATACAATTCAGTCCTTACTTAATTAACCCCTCAATTAAACTAATTTTCTCAATTAATACTTTTCATAGACATTATAAGTTATTTCATAACTATTGAAATTCAGAATTTCCACATAAAACTCTAACTTCAAACTCTTTTACAATTTAGGTCCCAAACATTCACTTTCTATTCAATTCTTTCAATAAAATCAGCATATAAATAATTTAAAGCTCTAATTCTATATCAAATCATCATATACTTCCAGCACATATTCATAGAAACTTTCAATTTCTTTTATAGAATCAAGAACTAATGAATTCAACAAATGGACCTAGTTGTAAAAGTCACAAAAACACAAAAATTTCAAGAAATAATCAAGAATTGAACTTACTTGCAGTAAAAATATGAAAAACCAGCTTAAGGGAACTCTTCCACGGTGTTTTTGCTGATGAGAATGCAGAAAAATAAAGAGAAATCTAGATAATTCCACTTTAATCCTAGCTTTATTAAGTAAATTTTGCAATTTTGCAATTTTACCCTTATTTTCTTGGTGATTTCATGCTCTTGCCGTCCAGCCCAAATAGACCTTGGGTCTATTTACCTTTTAAACCCTCTTTCTTTTATCATTTAAGCTATTTAATCATTTCCCACAATTTTGCATTTGATACAATTTAGTCCTTTTTATTCAATTAGCTATCAGTACTTTAAAATTTCTTGACGAAACTTTAATACTAACTTATTAACACTCCATAAATATTTATAAAAATATTTATGGCTCGATTTAAAATTCCCGAGGTCTCGATACCTCGTTTCAATTCTAATTATTTTAATATATATATTTGTACATTTCACTATTTCAAAATTTTTCCTAACTTCACATTTAACTTATACTCACTAAATTAATAATATTTCCTACTCATTTTTCGGATTTAGTGATCTCGAATCACTGTTCCGACACCACTGAAAATTAGGCTGTTACAACCAAGGTGGACGAAAATAGGCCATTTTAACGCCATCTCACGCTGCTGAGACACGAGCCCGTGTCTCTGCCCGTGTGCTCAATTCTGAGCATTCTATTTCTAAATTTTAAGATGCAAAGGACACACGGCCAGACTACACGCCCATGAACATGACCATGTGTCACATACGGCTGAGACACACGCCCGTGTCTTTGACCATGTGGATGGAAATAGGTCATTTTAAGGCCACTTTTCTCACCCTTTTTACTATCAACTTGCAGACAACTCTTTCATATACCAATATAATTCAACCAAGCAACCAATACAAGCCAAAAATCATGTTTTAAACTTAGTAAGCCATCACAAAACTCCCTTGCATACACTTACCATAATAACTCCATTCATTAAATACTAAAACTACTACTATGTATATGCATAAAAACATAAACATAAGTATCATTCACAACCATATGTCAAGTTTCACTATTTTTTAAAATAATCCTATACATGCCATATAAACCATGGGTTGTATTACAAAAATCTACCGAAGAAATCTGGATAATGTGATCTGATGTGCTGATCCGATCTTCTAAACTCACGTTAATCTACAAGGAATATTAAACACACAAAAGTAAGCTTATAGAAGCTTAGTAAGTTCTTATGTTTAAAAATAATTCTTACCAATTGTATTGCGTTAAATAAATAACAAACAATTCACTAATGTTTCTTGTCATTCACAATTCAAATGATAAATCCACTTGATTGAGCTCAATATTAATAACTGATTAATTTCTATCACATTAAACCATGTAACACTTACCCATCTTGGTCAAATTAGAGAAAGTCTTACGGATTTAAGTCCATCGTTTACTTAGTGCCAGAGTCCAACTATGGTCTTACACGAATATTGCCATGGCCCTGCCATGGTCTTACACTCATAGTGCCATAACCTAGTTATGGTCTTATCATCATGATGCCATAGCCCAGCTATGGTCTTTCATGAATAATTATTGCCATGGTCCAACCATGGTCTTACGTTCACGGTGTCATAACTTAATTATGGTCTTTTCACTAAAATGCCATAGCCCAGCTATGGTCTTACATTTAAACGTTGCCATGGTCCAACCATGGTCTTATCTATCAACTCGTCTTTAGTCACGTAACGATCGTACTCAGTTCCTGCGTTCTACTCAATTTGAACTTTTAATTAGATTTTCATGTTGTTACGATATTCATAATTCAATAACAAAGATATAAAATAATGCATTATATTTTCTCTAATTTAACAATTAATCATGAAATTCAACCATATGAACTTAACTAGGGTGGTTTGCAAAAGTTGTAGAAAATTCAGGGACTAATCGGCTATTTTCTCTTCCCATGACTTTCTTTGAGCTCTTGGTCTATAATATAAGATTTTCATTCATTAGCATTTAATTCAATTCTAATTCATTTCACAATTTATGCCCTTCAATTTTTAAAATTACAGTTTTACCCTAAATTTTATATTTTTTATAATTTAGTCCCTAATCAATTAACCCATTAATTGAACTAATTTTTCTCAATTAACAATTTATCTAATCATTTTAGGCTACCACACAGCCTTTAATATTCAAAATTTCAACACTAAACCCTAATTCTTAACTTTTTCACAATTAGGTCCTAAAAATCAATTTCTATTGAAGTCATTTAATAAAATCATCACATAACAAAATTAGAACTTCAAATCCATGCTTATTCATCATAAACTTCTAGCATTTATCCATGGAAACTTTCAATATCACTTATAGAATCAAAAATTAATGAATTCAATAGTTGAACTTAGTTGTAAAAGTATCAAAATCACAAAAATTATAAGAAATAATCAAGAATTGAAATTACTTGCAGCAAAAATGTGAAAAACCAGCTTAAAGAGACTCTTTAATGGCTATTTTTAGCTGAAGAATGATGAAGAAATATCTATATTTTCAATGTAGTCTTTGTTTTATTTATTTATTTTGCAAAATTTCCAATTTTGCCCTTATTTCACCCAAATTCCTTGTTTTTTTTCTGCCTTCACCGTTTCAGCCATTTTTTTCCTTTTAAGTCCTCTTTCATTTAATACTTGACCTATTTAATCATTTTAGCAAGTTTTGCACCTTTTTCAATTTAGTCCTTTTTAATTAATTAACTATTAGAACGTTAAAATTTTCTAACGAAACTTTAATACTAATTCACTAACACTCTGTAAATATTTATAAAAATATTTATGGCTCAGTTTATGAAATTGAGGTCTCAATATCTCGTTTTCAACCCAATTTACCTAATAAATTCTTTTAATTCACAAAATCCACTAATTTAAAAATATTTTTAAAATCTCACTTGAATAATAAATATTAATTTATTAAAATTTCAAACTCACTCATCGAATTTAGTGATCTAGAATCACTGTTTTCGAGACCACTGAAAATTAGGCTGTTACAAGCAAGGGAGAGTCAACAAATTTTAATAAATGATCAATGGGAAAAGGATATTAGTGTGGAGATGAAAAATAACCAAATTAATCAGCAGCCTCCTGCACTGCCTTCTCCCCAGACTATGTATGATTATGCTAAGCCCACTCTGATTGGGGCTGAATTAAGTATTGTCGACCTACTATTGCTACAAACAAATTTGAGCTGAAGTCGAACACAATTCAGATGGTACAACAATATGTCCAGTTTGATGGGTTACAAGATAAATATCCAAATTTTCATTTGGCTAACTTTCTAGAGATTTGTGACACATTCAAGATTAATGGCGTTACTAATGATGTCATACGCTTATAGTTTTTCCCATTCTCTGTGAGAAGTAAGGTAAAATAGTGGTTGAATTCACTTCCACGAGGTTCTATCACGACTTGGGATTAAATGACTGAGAAGTTTTTGTTAAAGTACTTCCCACCGGCTAAAACAGCTAAGTTGAGGAACGACATTTCTTATTTTGCTCAAATTAAGTTGGAGACATTATATAATGCATGAGAGAGATAGAAGGATCTTTTGAGAATGTGTCCTCATCATGGGTTACTTTTTTGGTTACAAGTTAAAACATTTTACAATGGTTTGAATCTCTCGATTAGGCAACTAATTGATGTAGCAACTGGCGAGACATTAAATAAAAAGACACCTAAAGCAACTCAAGAGTTTACTAAGGAGATGACACTTAATTATTAATAGCAAGTCATGAGAACAAAACCAATTTAAGCAGCCAATGTTTTTAATATAGACATGGATGAGGCTATTGAAGTCCTAATTATCCTAGGTTGACCCTTTTTAGCCACTACTAGAATTGTTATTGATGTAGGTAATTGTGAACTTGTGCTGAGTGTAGGTGGTGAAAATGTTACTCTTCAAGCACGTGATTTTGTTAGAGTTCCTAGTGAGTGAGATGATCGTAACAGCCTAATTTCGGTGAAATCGGAACAGTGGTCTCGAGACCACAAATCTGAGCTGAAAAATAAAATTTATTTTTATTTTAGTATATGATCCATATTATACAAGAAATGTTGTGTGAAAATTATGAAAAGAAAATTTTACCATTTATGTGCTTAATTACGAGAAGGACCAAATCGCATAAAATGTAAAAAGTTAGATTCTAGTAGTTAAAAGGATCAAATAGGTATGGAATTCAAAATTTAAGGTCCTTCTATGGTAATAATACCATTAATAAAAAGTATGTAGATATTTTTACATGATCCATCCATGGAAAATGAGAAAAAGGCTAGGGACTAAATTGGAAAGTGAAAATATTAATAAATTAAAAGGATGAAAAGAAAATAAAAATCATATTTTCTCATCTTCTTCCCCAAAATAAAATGGAAACCCTAGGAGAGAGAGAGAAGATACTTTCATGGCCAAATTGGGTAAGTTTCCTTCTCTCGTTTTTTAGTAATTTTGATATTTTTGAAATGGGGATAACCTAAACTATCTATTTAGGGGATCAATTTGAAAAATTACCAAGGTATAAAAATTGGATCAAGGATGTATATGCTGGAAATTTGAAATTTATGGTATAAAATGAAAGATTGATGATAGATAAACAACTTTTACAAAGTGATTTTTCATGAAAACTTGATTTAGGGACTAAAATGAAAAATAGTGAAAATCCATGGAAAATGCTGTAATTTGTGAAATGTGTGTGCTGTAAAAGTTGTATGTATAGTTTGGATAGGCTTGGGTATAGGGTCGGATTTCATGAGTTTCATTTTCAGAGCCTAGGGACGAAAATGGAATTTATGGAAAGGTCAAGGGCAAAAGAGTAATTTTACCTAGGGTGAAAATTTGGTCCACATGAATGTAAAATGTGATAAATTGATGTTAAATTTACTCGTATAGATTCGGATAGACCAAATTCGGAGTTAGAACGAGGAATGAGGAAAATGTCGAATTAGTAGATTTTACGTACACAAACCTTTGTCGAGGTAAGTTCGTGTAATTAAATTGTCTATGTTTTTATGCTTGATTTAAATGTTGTGTTTGTGAACTTTATCAGTGTCATAAATATGTGAAATGATCACCTACTCGATATAGCCTATAAATGAAAATGCCCGATAAAATGACAAATGAATAAAATGTTACTTGTATGCTTGACATGAATGTGGAATGTGTTTTACTCAACTTACATAAATATTACGAAGGTATGAAATGATCAAATGCTCGATAATGCTTGAAAAGTGTTTAAATCCTAGTTGAATAAATGGAAAATTGATGGATATGTGATTTCCTGAAACGAAAGAGGTCTTGCATTTGTTGCGGATAGGATTTAGTTCCGATGAGTAATCCTTCGACCTCAATTCTGATAGGATTTATCCCGCACGGGTAATTCTGATATAAGTCCTCTCGAGCATATATTATGGATTGGATTTAGCTCAGACGGGTAATCTAGATCAAGCTCTTTATAGCATATGTCATAAAAAGGATTTAACCTAAACTGGTAATCCTGTAGTATATATATGTGACTTGAGAGTGTACTCTCTGTATTAGTAACTTATGGGTACCATTGAATATGAATTGGCAGATCCTGATTCATACGCCTTGAGTGTACTACTTATGTATCCATCAATAATTCAAATAAATTCAACGGGCAAGGTTCTGACAGGGACAAATATAAATTTAAGACAAATTGACATGGTGTATATGATATGGAAATATGACATGAAAGAATATTACATGAAATATAAGAAAATGATGATATACGACAAATGATATATGAAATATGAGATGATATTTGTACATGGAAACTATTTGATAAGAATGCCCATTCTTGATTATAGACTTGTACACCTAGAGTGTACTAATCGTGACTTTGACATTCCGAGTAATATGCATAAAGTTTTGATGCTAAATGATCTGAACTCGAAATGAACTATTATGAAATTATACTCGAAATAACGAGATGAATTATGTATGTTGAATGAATACATAATATGGAAAGCATATGTGCTTGGAAACTTGATTATTGTTGAGCCCATACATTTCTTGATATTATTATGGAATATATGACTAACAAGGACAATGAGGATGTGTGTCGGGCTTGAGATCAAAGTGGTTGATTATACCTTACTTAGTTACCTCTAGGATGAATGGTAAGTTTAGTACCGTGTTATACGAACTTACTAAGTATTTTATGCTTACTTTGTTTTATTTGCCCATGTTTTAGAATAATTAGAAGCTCGTTGGATTGGAAGCTTGGCAGAGATTAGTCACACTATCCATCGGCCATGTCGGTATTATATGGTAAAGCAATTATGGTTGTAATGGCATGTATAGGATATGTTGGCCATATGTTTTGATATACTTGTAATGTCATATTATGTTAGCCACATATATGTTAAGTAGTTGATCAAATTATGTGTAACATGAGGACATAACTAAGGTAAGATTTTAAACATGTATGCATGAAATGATATGCCATGACGATGGATGGAATATGCTTGATTAGAATGCTTGAAATGGTTACTATTTGTATGTGATGATATATCATGTTAAATAATAGAATTAACTTGAATAAAATGCTTGGATTTGTTGGGTTATGAATGCAAGATGTGGTGTAGGATTATGGAAGAGTTTGGGGGTGAGAAATGAAGCTAGGAATGGATTTATTTTGTCCACACGGGCAGACACATAGGCGTGTGTCTAGATCGTGTGTGACACACGACCTAGTAACACAGACATGTGGATAGGCCGTGTGTCCTCTGTACCTTAATTTTGAAAAATAGAATGCTCAAAATTGGACACATGGGCAGAGACACGGGTATGTGTCTCAATCATGTGTACCACACGGCCTAGCACACTGGTGTCTGGCATGGCCGTGTGTGCAAGTTAGAGAGTTACACGGGGTCGAACACTGCCTCTAACACAGGCGTGTGAGCCCTGCACCTTGGAAAAATCTTGAAAAGTCAAAAAAAAATTTAGAGGTTTTGATTAAGTCCCGACTCGATTCTAATGCTCGTATTGGACCTTGATGGTCAATTTAAGGGATGTTATGAATTATTGCAAAATTTGAATTTTAAATTGCATGAATTATCTAAAAATGTTCTGAAAAAATTTTGGTAACGCTCTATAACCCTGTTTCTGTGACGGATACGGGTTAGGGATGTTACAATGATACTCGTTATTCTGTTAATGTTAGTAATCATACAGCTCGACATTCTTTGTAGGAAATTACTAATGAGTATGTGTTCGAACAATATCCGTTTCAAGGTGACAGAAATCAAGGGACAAGTGAAGAGCGAATGGTGCAGCCTGATGAATTAGATGAATGACAAACAAAAGTTGCTGAAAACCCAAGAAGAATCAAAGAAATAACTAAGCAACGTTATAGTGTGCATGTAAAGAGGACCAATTCAAAGTTCGGGACAAAGTGTTGCTAGACAAGTCAGATCCATGAATGTTACCTTTAAAGCTTAAGTCAAGAGGGTCGAACTCATTTGTGGTACAAAGCATATTTCCATACAGAACCATTGAAGTAAAACACCCTGATTTCGGCACATTCAAGGTAAACCGTCATTATCTCAAACTTTATTTTAGTGGTAAAACTAATAACAAAATAGAGGAGCTTCGGCTTCAATATCTACCTTAATTTTTAGCTTAAAAAAGGAAGTTGAGCTTAGACTCTAAATAAGCGCTTCTCAGAAGGCAACACAAGTGTTTTTATTTTATTTATTTATTTTACTTTCTTGTTATTTTAATAAAAAATAAAAAAATATTATGTTTATTTTTATTACTTACAAAATTTTGAGAAAAAAATTCAAAAAATAATTCACACGGTTTGGACACACGGTTTGGACACATGAGTGTGTCACAGGTCATATGAACACTAGAGCTAATTTTCAAAATTATTTTTGACCCACACGGTCTGAATTGAGTTACATGGCTTGGAGACAGGACCTTGTGAGACACACGACCTGACACATAGGCGTGTCTCCAAGCCATGTAACTCACACGACTTGACACACGGGCATGTGCTGGATTGTGTGACCCACACGACCTCACACACGGGCGTGGGAGAAGTGAATGAGCACCTCACACGGCCTGGACACATGGGCGTGTCACAGGCCATGTGGATACTAGAGCAAGAATTTGAAAAAAATTTAATAGACCACACAACCTTAGAAACATACACGGTCTGGCCACATACCACATGGCTTGGCCACACGACCATGTGGCTCCCATGGCTTGGCACATAGCCATGTACCCTCTTTTAATGCTAGGGGGATTTTTCATTTTTTTCTTTCTTCACTCACCCAAACACCACCGTGGGTACCTACCAAGCCAACCATCCTTTTCTCTTTTTATTTTTTTAATTTTCAATTATTTATTTATTATTTATATTAATATTATTTCCATTTTTATTCTTCTAAGTTGGTTATTAAAATAGTATCAGATTCTTTTACTTTTGAATTATTTATATTTTATTTGGTTTTATGTTTTATTTAGTTTTATTTTTATTTTTATTTTTTGTTACCTGTTTTTATTTTATTTTTCAGAATTATATGTTTTATTTTATTTTTATTTTGAATTTTACTATTATTGCTTTATCGGTTGTTTGTCTATTTTGTATCCCTTTATCTTATTTATTTTTGTCTATCTCTTACTAGTGTGCTCAGAAACATGTATTTGATTTAGAAACTCCCATGATTCTAATTTTTTACTATTCCAACGAATTAATCAAATTCAGGGCAGTTTTAGTTCTCTCTCTCCCTTATGATATTTTGCTTATTCTGTTTATATTTGTTTGTACATTGAGGACAATGTAAATCTTAAGTGTGGGGAGGATGTTTATATGCTTATGCGATGAAATCTCTAAATTATTGTTTGTGTTTAAGTAATTTTCTCACACCTATCATTAAGTTAATTTTTTTTTTAGATTTAGAGTTTTGAGGGATTCTATTTTGAGAATAATTTGTGGATGTTTGTGAATTGTGTGATTTATACTTTAAGACACGAGAGAGTCAAGCATGATAAGTTTTTTTTTCAGAAATTATAATTTTAGGTTATCTCCCTGAATTGAAGCATTTTCTTAAAATTTTAAATTAGCAAGTTTGACATCAAAACCATAAATTTTTGTGAGCTTTTAAGCCTATTGAGCATATATTTTTAGGACTCATTTTATTTTTGGTTATGAGTATGTCGACTTGATTTGTTATTCTAAAGCTTGCTCCGGTTATGCATGTCGAGACCATATTATTGATTTGATACACTGAGATGATAGAGGCACTTAGGATTTAACCCACTTAACCTTTAACCAGCTTACCTGTTGAATTAACCCTTTGTAAATCTTGTTGATCCTAACACATTTTTTCCTAACTCGTTAATATTAACTCGTAACCTATATCTATGTTGTAAAATTATCCTTCTCATTGACTACCTTTTTGCCAAGATTTGATTTGGTTAGTTGTCTGACTATGTTTCATTATTTGCATTGCTGAATTTTACGTTATTCTCAAAATATATATAAATTGATTGAGCTTGAATTGTTAGTTCCATATTATGTTGAAAAGCTCATTTTTGTTCTTTATTTCTTGTTGATGTAAATTCTTTTAATTCAACATCTAATTTTTTTTCTAGTTTGGTAACTTATCAACTTGACTCTCGATTATAACAAACTCTTCTGATAATTATTGAGACCTAAGCCCTATTACAACCTTGTTAAGACCTCTTGATTGGTGTATCATTTCATTTTATAGTGGTGGAGATTTGATTTTCAAGCAAGCCAATGGTAATAACATTTCTTGTTCGACTATTGAGTGCGTATTACTTGAACCTTAAATACTTTGAGTGCTTTGAGTGAATCCTTAGTGAGGATGTTCTTGTTCAGTTTGAATTTCAGATAATTATTGAGATAGGAGAGATGCCTAATATTTTTAAAACTTAAATTTCTCTACTCTGATTACTTATGATGTTTAGTGTCATTTTAGTGTGAATTTTCAATGCATGATTATTTGTAAATTATCCTAAGACATTATCGGTGAAAACAACAAATTGAGAGAATTTAACTTGAATATGGGTTGAGGATTTTACTTGAGGATAAGCAAACGCTTAAGTGTGGGGATATTTGATAAGTGCTAAAAGTAACATATTTTAATCTCATTCTTAATGCATTTTTGGGTGATTATTCGATGTTAATGGTGAATTTTATGTTCCTAATCCTTTAAATTCATGTTTTTATACTTGGGAGAGTATTTGGGAGCAAAAAGAGCAAAAAACGAGTGAAAACTGGAAAATCGAAGTAAGGTATAGAAGCTATATGGGCTGACCCCTTCCACACAGCCATGTGACGAGCCGTGTTGAGTTTGCGAATTGGCACTCTGAACTAAGGGAAAACACGGTTTTTAGGTTTTTCAGGCATTCTAAGACATGTATAGATGAAAAAAATAAGAAGATAGGAAAGGGTCGTCATAGAATATTCAAGGAAACAACTCGAAAAATACCATTGAAGCCGATTTTCAAGCAGATTTCTGTCAAGATTGAAGATTCGCATTTGATTTCTTAAGAGATTAACATGAGTTTCTTTGTTTCTTTCGATTATACTGTGTTTAGGATGTTTTTATTTTCAAGCATGAACTAATTTTCTAAATACCTATGGGAGATGAACCCTATGATGGATTCTGCTGTTTAATTTTTATTTTACGCAATAAATACTTAGTTATTGTTCTCAATTATGTGTGCTTAATTATTGGTTTGATATTTCTAGATTATTAACTCATGTTTGATGTGCTTAAATCAAAGGAGGAATAGATTCTGTTTAAGAGTAAATCTTGCGTAATTGAGTGGAGTTGCATGCAATCCTAGAAACAAGATGACATAAATCTACCGGATTAGAGTCAAATCTAATAGAGGAATCCATAGCGCGAGTTAATGCGATAATAGGTGTTTTAATTAAAAAGAAATTTCAATTAATCAACCTAGAGTCAGTTGCTCTTACTCTTGAAAGAGATATTAGTATAATTTAGGGATTTCTATGATTCAAGATACTAAATAAAGAAAGTGCGTAATTTAGATTGATAATGACAGATGAAATTTAGGTGAATTCTTTCTTGGGTATTGTTTACTTCTTGGTTGTTAATTGTTTATTTCTTAAATTGTTATTTGTCGAGTTCGTTAGTTAAATAATTTAGTTAATTTTAGTTTTCAATCCATCACTCAAATTATTTAGTTAAACAATAGAAAGATAATAATTACTAGTACTTTTACTCTTCGTGAGAACAATATATGTGTTTATCGTAACTATACTACTAATTGATAGGTTTACTTACCTTAGTCAGATTTTTAATTAATTCACGATACATCAATAGGTGAATAAAAAAAGTCCAAAAATTAAATAACTATTTTATATCTTTTCACGTAAAAAAACTTGATTACCACATGTGTTTATTAGCCAATGATAATTAATTGTTTAGGTAATGGATGTGGCCCTCTCGTTTAGCTCCCTTTGGATCCCGCTAGCCTTTTAGTGGAGTAAGATGTGGATATTTTTTAAGAGGTTATTTTTTTTTCCTTAAAAGAACCTCATTGTCATTGGAGTTCAATTTTTCATTGCGGCTTCGGGCCTTTAGTGAAAGGAGTAATATTCCTTTTACCCCCTCAACTTTTGTTTCAACTTTTATTATATTTTTAAAATATAAACTGAATTATTATTTAAAATAATAAAACTTAAAATATATTTTATTAATCAATAAAAAATATAATTTTAATTAACATAAATATTATTTAATATAAATATAAATAACTCATTTTTTAATTATACATATATTTTAATTTGATATCTTTAACGATTATTTTTTTTTATTTTCCTCTCACAACCACAACTATGTTTCAATCTAAATACATAATACACCACTCATTTTAATTTTACTGTTCAATTTTTAATATCACTACCCCACCACTACTATTATTTTCACTCTTACCTAATTTAATCTTACCGTCCATGAAATTGCCTTCACAAATTAGACAATTCAGGGTGGGGTGGGGTGGGGTTATATTAAGAAAAAACAACCTACAGGTGAAAAAATAATAGAATAAAATAAAAATAAAAATGTTAATGTGTGAGTACTTTTCAAAAGGCTTTAATTTGATTTTTTTTTTTGGGTAACACTTAAGTCACAGGCTAATTCAATAAAAAAGACTTAAATTTGAAATTAAATAAGATTTAAATTTCATTTTGTATATTTGAGTTTAAGTTTTTATTATTTCATTAATCAAATTAATGTTATTTACTCATGAAATCAGATTCAACCCAAAATAATAATATTATACATAATTTAAGCAAAGTTTCAGAATATTAAGGAAAAATGTCTGAATATGAAAAATATAATTTCAAGAGTGTTTTGAGTTTTTTTTGAAGGAAAAAGAATAAGTGTATGAAAACGAAGTCAAAAGAGCCTAAGAAATTGACAAAAGAAATGATTTCAAAGTTGAATTTAGGTAATTAAACCCAAATTATTTATCATTTTATTTTTTAACATCTTATATTTAGTAATTATATTAATTTTATATTTTTTCAAGTTGAATGGGTTAAACTCAAAAGAAAATGTTTTATTCTTTCATAAAATTAAACTCGAGACTAGAGGTATTCACCGGTCGGGTTAGATTCAGTCTAGGCTTAAGTATGAAAGTAATATACTTTATGTTTATTTAAGCTTAGCCCGAAATTAGGGCTTAAATTTTTGCCTAAACTTACCCATATTTGTAAAAGACTAACCCCAAGCTCATTTTAGTCTGTCATATTATTTTTATTTTTTAAAAAATATTTATATTATTTTATTTTAATATTTAATAATTTTATACATTTTTTATTTACTAAAAATTTTTATACAGTCATCTTAACATTTTTTTAAATATTTACATTAAAATAGTATTATATATTAGTATAATTTATTTTTTAATGTGTTCTAAACTAAATAATATAAAGTATTATAAACTTAAAATGAATTGGGCCGGGCTCAAGACTTGAATGTTCAAGTCTAAGCTAAGCCTGACCCATATTTTAAACGGACCTTTTTTTTCTCAAATCATCTCAAATTTCGGGCAAACCTTTGAAATTGAGTGGATAACTTGACCAATTAACAGGTCTACTCGGAACTCTAATCATATAATTCATAATGATTATTAATTTTATAAGAGAATAAATATTATCTAAGAATAGAATTTAACTATTTAAATTAATTAATTAATTAATAAAAGTATTTTGAAAAGTTCAGTTACGAACATTAATCATATATCATGATCATGTAAGATTAAAAAAATAAAGAGCCTTTTTATTAAAAAAATAAAGAGCCTTTTTATCATTCATCATTTTTTTTTTAAACATGTAGATATATTCAAAAGCCAAAATGTTCATTTCACAACAAATCATGCTATGTACCCTCTGCTAAAACTAGCCTCCATCGAAGTGGCTTCATTTAAAGCAACTACGCGGTTTCACTCTACATACTAGAATATTGGAATAAAAAGACGTTTCTAGGCGTAGCTGGAACCAAACTTCAAGTCCCTCAACTATTCAAGATTCCAATCCCTTTACTTATTGGGAGTTGATCTTTATCTTGTCTCCACCATAAAAAATAGAAGACAGAAAAGAAAGAGTGAAGGCTGGGTTAAGCACATAGAGAAACTTCTTCTTCAGGCTTAAGATTTTTTGAACCGACTTATCGATTACTTATAAAATCATACCTGAGTTGAAAGAACCCAGAGTTTTTTTTTTGTTTAAAGATGAGTTACTACAATCAACAGCAGCATCCTGTTGGGGTTCCTCCTCCTCAAGGTATTTGTTTTAACTCTGGTTTTGATTTTTTTTTTTAAGATTTGATGGAGTTTTTAGGTTTTAATTTCTTTGATGGGGTTTTGTATTTACAGGGTATCCTCCCAAAGATGCATATCCACCGCCTGGATACCCAGCTGAAGGTTATGCCTACCCGCCACCTCCACAGTATCAGTATGCAGCGGCGCCACCGCCAAGGCAGCAGCAGGAAACCGGTTTTCTTGAAGGCTGGTAAAACTTGTTATCTTTCGAGCATCCTATAACAATTAGTGTTGTCATGATTTTAATTTCTAGGCCTTTTTTCTGATGGTTGATTCTGTTTTATTTCAGCCATGCATGGCATAATAAATATGAAGTAATTTATATTATGTGTTGTTTGTTGTGCAGTTTAGCAGCACTGTGCTGTTGTTGTCTTCTGGATGCTTGCTTCTAAGGAGAAAGAAGAGGAGAAGGGTTGATGGTTGATCATCCTCATGGTTTAATATGTTTTTAGTAGATCCAATTCCGATGTATTAACATGAACATCTGTCTCCCTTTTAACTATGTCAGAACATCTCATTTTCTCATTCATGAATTGTTTTGATATTTCTCATTTATAATAAGATTGCCGCATTTTCTCACGTGCATTTTTGCTTTCTGGAATCGATTCTATGGATAATTGAAATTTTATTCCACCCGGACTTGATGCCTTCACGCATTCAATGTTTTGCTTCCGAATCAGCTAACTCATATCAACTGATTAACTTTATGAATTTTTATATTTTATCAGCTTCACTTTTTACCATCCTACAGGTCCTGATTTATAAAAAAAAAATTAATTGAACTCTTATTTGATTTTTGTAAGTTCAGTGATTCAATTAGATACAAAAGATTTGGAGTCATTTAATTAATTTTTTTAAAAAAAAATAGTGCAAAGGCTTCCGATACCATCGACCTTTTTAGTTTCATTCTTTAAGTTAATTGCATCATATATATTTTTTTATTAAGAGGATAAAAGCTAGTATCTAACCATGAATTTAGGAAAAGATAAATCAACACATTCAAAATAAAATCAGGAGGTTGGGATCAAGAGTAAAAGTCAATAATTAATCCTTTTGTAGCATTTGTTAAGCAATTAGCCATTCTATTGCATTTTCGATATACATGCTTAATACTTGTATCCCAAACTCGACGCAACAAGTCTCGAATAGCATGAATGACATATAAATTTGGCTGTTGTATTATCAGAGTACCTTTAACATGATGCAGCGCTTCCAAATAATCTGTTTCTCACAACACATCATAACAACCTTATCATGTCCTGATTTAGGCCATCATTAGGAGGAAGAAGAATGGACTACCATGATTGGAGTCGGAACGGTTAGGGTGGCAATAGACTCTCATTCGTGCGTGTGTATGCGTTACCCAACCACAGAGCCAGCACGCCCATTGAATTTCCGTTTTATAAATTACGACTACTCGTGAGGACATGTTCAAACATTTGTCATCTAGAGGAATCAGAATGCTCAATTCCGCCTACGATTTTGTAATCTTGAAAAGAAATTGTCAGTTGAGTAACTCCCGCAATAGGTTCATCCTCTCGTTATACCTATTGGAGGTAGGCTTCCATCTTCATTTACATCATTTATTTTGTAGGGTGTTAAATATTTATGGAATTGCGCCCAGACAACTTAACGGTTCTTCTTGAAGGACCCTGATAGCTTATTTCATTTAGTGTAGTAAACACTGTGAGCTTTCATGCTTGGGTGTGTTTCAATATTTTTACCAACTAGATGTCATTACCCAAGAGATCTCAACTAGGACAGTCTACTTCCGCACTAGCAAGGACCATGAGCTTATCATTCAAAGTTCCTGCTTAATTTTCCACTCAGATGGCCATAAGTTTATACGGGTGAGAATGAAGCTTAAGGGTAGCTTCGGCTTCCCTACAAGGTGGTCTATCCCTCACAAGTCTGTTTGTCTTCATCGACAACCAATTGACTCAGACCATGCTAGGTCATAATATGATCGCTTAAGGTTGGGGCATCCTCTGAAATTAGACAAATTCCTAATAGTAAGGAACATTTTCCATTATTGTTTAGAAAAGCAAAGCCCTAATTGCTTTAGATCGACGAACCAAGTGTTGGAAGCAGTAGGGGTATACAAAATTCAGGTAAAATCGAAAAAATTCAGTTAATCGACCAAATTCGGTTAATCAGTCGGTTAACCGAATTAATTCGGTCCGGGGTCAGTTAATAATTTTTTGAGTTTTTGGTTAACAGTTAATTCGATTCGAAACCAGTTGGTTAACTGAACTTTTTGGTTTAACCGAAAAAATTAAGAAATAAAATTATAATATATAAATAGTCCACTATCCACCCAGACCCAATCTAATATAAACCCAATATAAACTCAATCCAATATATATAAACCCAAGTACCCAACCCAACCCAATCCTAAAAACTACAAATAATTTAATAAATAAAAAAAATCCTAAAACTAAAAGTCTAAAACTAAAAATCATGACAGAAATAAGAAATCCCTAAGTAAGATTTTAACCCTCAAAATTCAAAATCCCTAATTTGAAATCTCCCACAATCTCTCTATTGTCACTGCCAGTCACCTTCATAAACTGTCCGGCGTCCACTAGTCACACAGTCCGACATCTACCAGGTCAACATCACCGGCGAGTTGAGGAAGGCTTTTCCTCTCATGCTTGTAGTTGTTGTCAAGTTTGCAGGTCTTTGCTTTTTAGTAGTGTCCGTTTTTCTTATTCATATTGGCTTTAGCGGCTATTGTTGGGAGATGAAGTTTGGCAAGGAATTTACTTCTTAAGTGGTGCTTGAATGTAGGGGATGAGAAAGATGGACTAGATAGTAATTTAGGATGAAAATGGGTGAAATTAGAACACAATAGAAAACTTGATTCAAACATGATTTCCAAGTCCAATTAAATGGCATTGTGAATGATAAGAGGTGCAATTAGAACACACTCACATAGGCTAAATGTGGATATCATTAACGAGCCTACTTAAGAAGAACAGATCTCCTGGGTTACTCTGTTATTTTGACCCAATAAAAAGATTTGTTTTATATATGATTTTTGTTATGTTATATTGAATTGGTGTTACAATTTCAATTTAATTATCAAATTATAAAATGCAAAATCTTTTTGTAATATCTAGTTCAAACACATACCTAGATCTGCTAATATCTTGGCACATAATTTAGCCACTAATTGCATAAAAAATGAAAGGGAGAGTTACCTGAATGGAAGTGTGCCGATGGTTATTGATGATGGATTATAGGGAGGAAGAATGAGGGAATTGACAGTAATAGATGAGAGAGGGTCTAGGGAGAAGTGTAACACCCCTTACCTGTATCCAAAGCCGGGACAGGGTTCGAGGCATTACCGGACTTAAACGTAAATAAACATACAAAATCGAGCCATAAAGTTTCCTCCACATTTAAAACTTTTCAATCACATGCAAATTATCCCTTATAAGGGTCTACAAAACCTGAAACATACATCAAAAGTGGTTCGGGACTAAACCAAGAACTTTTGGAACCTTTTTAACACTTAGAAAATTTTCTTGTCTGGAGAGTCACATGCCCATGTGGGTAGGCCGTGTGGTCACACACACCCGTGTGACATGGGACACGCTCGTGTCCTCAGCCTGGGTAACTCTCTGACTATGACGTCATCAAGCAAATAAGGTCACACGACCAAGTCACACGCCCGTGTGCTGAGGCCGTGTGGCGAATTAAATTCCAAAAATTAAGTGCAGACTTCACACAGCCTGGGCACACGCCCATGTCCTATGGCCGTGTCCTACAAATGACCGTGACACTGCCCGTGTGTTTACTATTAGGCATTCTATTTTGCATAATTAGGGTGCAGGGGACACATAGCCGGATCACACGCCCATGGAGCAGACTGTGTGTCACACACGGTCTAGACACATGCCCGTGTGTCTAACTGTGTGTACAATTTGTAGGCTATTTTCCAAGCCATTTGCCACCCTTAAGCACTAATAGACTTAGATCCACTTCATGACATGCAATATGACACCTTTAATCACTTAAGCAAACACAATGGTTAAATTACGACTTGACAATGTCAACATATCACCTATTCAAATTATTATACTTTCATATAGCATCCCACACCAATTTCATATTTGACTATTATCATTACTAACCTATTTTCAAGTTATACATTTGCTCCACATTTATCTTCAAACACATTAATCGTATTTCATACCCCTAACATACATGCCATCCATCACACTTATTAACCGTAAACAACTATAACCACATTAAAGCATAAGCACATTTGCATGCATGCATCAATAATTAGGGTTACAACCCAAAATAATCAATATGAGACACCTCTCATGGCCAAATAAAAAATAATCATAATAACATCATGAGCCAACACATTGGCTAATCAATATGGCACATAAAAAAAAGGCCAAGTCCCTATACATGCCATATCCAAAATGATAAGCTAACTATACCCAAATGTTCAATTGATAGTGTGATCGATTCTCCGATGTTCTCCGATCCCTGAGCTAGCTTGGCTAAACTATAAGAGATAGAAAAGAAAGCTTAAATCATGCATTTAACATAACGAATATAATCTTGCATTTTATCAATTCTAATAAACTTATTCCTCATAAATATATATACATGTTCTTACCACGAGCTCATCATATTTCATGTCATTCACATGAGTTCAATGTACATACCTGTGCCCACTTGCACATCATAACTTACTTTCACGTCTTAATGCAATTTTTACGATTACTTATAGAACTTCTTTTGAACTACCCATTGAACACTCGGAATACTATCGGATACATCGGAAGTTTGCACCTAAGTGTCTTATATGTAGCCAATGCTACTTCATATCTTAGATCACATGTTGCTCGTTTACTAGTTACTCATGGGTCTGCTTATGGAGTCTGATAGGTATCCGCAATACATGTCGAACTACCTCACCATCAATAATAAATGAGACCAATACCCAGACGCCAAACATGTATCACATATATCACGAACTCATGTAACAGCCCATTTTTAGGTCAAATCAGAACAGTGGTTTCGGGACCACAAATCTGAAGTCAAAATATTTATTTTATTATTTTACTAAGGTTTACAGCATGATAGATTAATTATGTGAAAGTTTCGTAAAGAAATTTTACCATTTAAATGCTTAATTCGGTAAAAAAGGACTAAATCGCGTAACGCGTAAAAGTTGCATTTTATTGTTAAAAGTGTTTAATTGCTATGAATTATTAATATGGAAGTCATTATGAGGTAATTAGTCCATTTATAATGTAAGTGGACATTCTTATTGATACGGGGTTGCGCGCGGACCAAGATCGAGTTGCCAAGTCACGGGAAACTCCTACGAAAACCCTAAACAATTAGATCTGAAACGAAACAGAAAATTAAAAGATTAGATTTTTTAATTTTCAGATCTGAAATAAAATCCCCAAATCAGCAAAGAATCAAATTGAGAATAGAAATAAGTGTTAGGGTTCTTGAAACCCTCAAGGAGATTGTGATTCTGCCCAATTGAACACCAAGATAGTTTTCCCCAAATTTCGACAATCTAATTTCACCCAAAAAGAGTATGGAAAAACCCTAAAAATTGGGGATTTCTGGGCTGATTCCTTAAGATAGAAAAAGGCTGAAAACACAATAAGAACAGAAAATAGATTAGATAATGATTCAGCACAAGTAGAAATAAAGAAAGAATTGACAGTAAGAAATTAAAAGATAAGTCCTAAGAAGCCTTGAAATCTCGAAAGATCTCACAACTCCCTTCAAACGGCTCTAATCTCCCCTCCAAAGAATATCAATGGCAAGAAGAAGGTTGAAGATGGCTCCCACAATCACAAGATTGTTAAAACAACTTCTAAAGAAAACTCAAGAGAGAAATCTTGGAGAAAACTCAAAGAAAATTCTGCTCTCAACAAATCTGAAATTTTAATAATAATGATAAGTGTTTAACAAGGTGGACAGTCATGCCTTTAAATAGGCCTTATAACTAGTCCTAATCTAATTAGAAAACTAAAATAAAAAAAACCCTAATTATTTTAATATGGAAATTCGGTCAAAGGTCATTTTATCTGGGACTCTTGGACTGAATATTGACATAAAAATTTAAACTAAGTAAATAAATAAATAAATAAATAAAAATAAAAATAAAACTTTACAACTTGGGCCACTTTGACAATTTGGCCTGATTTTCAACTAAGTATGGATGGATTTCTTGATTGGGCTGGGAATTTGCTTATTGGGCCTCGCCTTCAAGAATTTGGGCTTTTGTGACTCATATCATTCCCCCTTCCTCAAAAAGATTCGTCCTCGAATCTGAAAAATCAAATGAACTCGACTTTCCTCTATCGAACGGGACTAATGGCAATTGAGTCCACTGAAAAGAATAGCCATGAGATAGTAAATAGCAACGGAAACAAGCTTGTAGTCCAATCATAAGCATAACAGAACAGGTATAACGTATGTGAATGGACAGATTCAGATTACCATGCAAATAATCTAATTTACTCACCACTGCCTCGTCAAATATTTGAAACAAAGATGGACATGTTTTAAGGCATTCAGTCGTCTCACATTGTTCCCACAAACCATGAATAAATTGCGAGTAATAAATCAAATGGTAAACATAATCGTCACAAGTAGGTATTTGAAAAGATTCACATGGTTCACAGAGTTGCATAATCATACCATGCATTAATCGACGGTCTATAGATTCACTCACACATGCATTATCAAAAACAAGAATCTTTTTATCAACCATCAAAACAGATAGAATAAATAAAATAGGACAGTCAAGCACATTTCGATCTAAGTGTTCATCAACACGATCTTTATCACTATCCGAGGAGTACAAAAGTGTTTCAAAGGTTTCAAGCATCTTACCTCGATAAGCAGAAGAATAAGGGTCGATTTTACCTTTTTCATTTAAAACAAACCTTCGCTCATTGGGGGCATAGTGTAGTCGAATCTCCGTTGTTGAGTTAACCTTTGTCAAATGGAACTCAAACTTCATGTACAACCACATAAACTGTTTAAGGCACGAATATAAATTGAAAACAAATTTGGAAAATTTCGTTACCTTATTCTCCAAAACAGATTTGGACAAATTCGAGGATTTTACACAAGGTAAATCAAGAGAATAACAAATCACGCTTCTTTTCGTAATGACTTTATCAACCACAATCGAAGAGTAACAATTAATCGGATCAAAATGAGGGGATCTTTTAAGAACTAAGTCACCAAAAGTTTTATCAATAATTTTCAAATCTGCACTGGACTCGGTTTCTAAAATTTCCTTACCTCGCTTACCTTCGGGATCATGTAGTGTGATTTCATCTTTGCCTAAGTTGATCGTATGAAAGCGTCTTTCATTTAAGAGGTATTGAAGTTGAAAGTTATCTTTCGATCTTTCAGGAACCTGAAAAGTAGCAACATAAGAAAAATTCATATCTTGGTTAGTGGAAACATTCCTCACTAGCCTTTCCTCGTCTTTTTCTTTTGTTTCTTTTTCTAACTCATTTTCTCTTCTTTCTTCAACTTCTTTTTCAAATTTCTTTTCTGTTTCACATTCCTTTTCACTCTCAATCTCTTTTTGCTCTTTTTCATTCTCTTTTTCTTTTTCCTCACTTGTTTTAACAGAATTTCTCAGTTTGATTTGGTCCTCATGGACTTGTTCCGGAGTGAGCGACACTAAGGTAAGTTTCTTTCCTTGATGCTTGAAAGAATACCTATTGGTACGACCATCGTGAGTGACTTTTCGATCCAGTTGCCATGGTTCTCCTAGCAATAAATGGCAGGCTTGAATAGGTACTACGTCGCACACGACTTCGTCTTGATATTTACCGATAGAAAAGGCGATGCGCACTTGTTGAGTGACCTTAAATTGGCTTTCGTTGCTAAGCCCTTGTAGTTGATAAGGTCGTGGATGCTTGGTAGTGGTTAAGCAAAGCTTTTCCACCATCGTCGTGCTGGCTACGTTCGAGCAACTTTCACCATCAATAATAACTCTACAAAGCTTACCTTGTACATGGCAGCGAGTATGAAAGAGATGTTCTCGTTGCTGCTCGCTCTTTGGTTTTGCCAAAGAGGGTTGTCCACGATCATGAAGATCATAATCAGTTCTAGGGACACGCCGAGGAGCGCGCCTATGAGCAGGAGGCTGGTTATCCACATCGTCTTTAATTTGATCTCGATATTGAAGCTCTTGATTCAACCGCACCTCATTGATAGTAGCAGTCAACGCTCGAAGTGCAGCAGCCTGTTCGTCCAACTGTTGTTGGAATTTTTTAAATATGTCACTAGTATTATCACCTGTAGACATTTTTTTTAAAACCTGCAAAACACTCAACACTCAAAAATAAAAGTTATCAAACCTCACCGTTAATCACTCAAAAAGAAAAAATCAAATTCTCAATGAGGTCGAATTCAATCTTGTGAGTTCTTTATCAGAGTTTATATCAACCAATTAGAGAGTGTGAACCAAACTACCAAAGAATCCTAATTTGCACTAGGATGCCAAAAACTGACGAGACACCAATTGATTCGTGTTGCACCGAGGAAGAAGTTGTGCACACGTTTAAATCCTACTAACACAAGAAACAAGAAGGTGTTAGATAACGTAAAGGAAGAATAAAAGGAAACAAATGAAAACCTATAGCTAAGAATCAATAAAAATTGCTGAAAACAGAAAACCCGAAAAACTGCGGAGTAACTTGACAACTTCGTTCGAGGTGTTCCCGATCTCCAAAAATCACGAAATTAAATCTGGAGTGTCCTTATATATTGAATTTTTGATCTGGAAATTTTGGGCACCAAATTCAACCCGCTAAATCTTTTTTTAAATTTTTATTGATTTCGTATTTTTTGATTTTTTTGACTTTTTTGACTGATTTTTTTGCGGGAATAATTTTTTATATTCAATCATAGTGCCAAAAACATGTATGTAAAATTTCAGATCAATCGGACAACGTTTACCCACTCAAATGAAATTTTTTTGAACAATTTTTCTGGGTAAAACTGCCGTTTATGCTTTAAAAAATAGAGATCAGTTTAGAAATCAACCAAGAACACCCAAAACGCCCAAAATCTGATACCAAATGATACGGGGTTGCGCGCGGACCAAGATCGAGTTGCCAAGTCACGGGAAACTCCTACGAAAACCCTAAACAATTAGATCTGAAACGAAACAGAAAATTAAAAGATTAGATTTTTTAATTTTCAGATCTGAAATAAAATCCCCAAATCAGCAAAGAATCAAATTGAGAATAGAAATAAGTGTTAGGGTTCTTGAAACCCTCAAGGAGATTGTGATTCTGCCCAATTGAACACCAAGATAGTTTTCCCCAAATTTCGACAATCTAATTTCACCCAAAAAGAGTATGGAAAAACCCTAAAAATTGGGGATTTCTGGGCTGATTCCTTAAGATAGAAAAAGGCTGAAAACACAATAAGAACAGAAAATAGATTAGATAATGATTCAGCACAAGTAGAAATAAAGAAAGAATTGACAGTAAGAAATTAAAAGATAAGTCCTAAGAAGCCTTGAAATCTCGAAAGATCTCACAACTCCCTTCAAACGGCTCTAATCTCCCCTCCAAAGAATATCAATGGCAAGAAGAAGGTTGAAGATGGCTCCCACAATCACAAGATTGTTAAAACAACTTCTAAAGAAAACTCAAGAGAGAAATCTTGGAGAAAACTCAAAGAAAATTCTGCTCTCAACAAATCTGAAATTTTAATAATAATGATAAGTGTTTAACAAGGTGGACAGTCATGCCTTTAAATAGGCCTTATAACTAGTCCTAATCTAATTAGAAAACTAAAATAAAAAAAAACCCTAATTATTTTAATATGGAAATTCGGTCAAAGGTCATTTTATCTGGGACTCTTGGACTGAATATTGACATAAAAATTTAAACTAAGTAAATAAATAAATAAATAAATAAAAATAAAAATAAAACTTTACAACTTGGGCCACTTTGACAATTTGGCCTGATTTTCAACTAAGTATGGATGGATTTCTTGATTGGGCTGGGAATTTGCTTATTGGGCCTCGCCTTCAAGAATTTGGGCTTTTGTGACTCGTATCACTTATACATTGTTTAAATGATGTTTATGTTTTATTACTAAGGTTATTATGGTAATTGATGATTAAAATGAAAATTAAATGAAAAACAAATGCATAATTTGTATCATCTTCTCCAAAAAGGAGAACACAAAACCGATTATTTGAAGAAAATAGGGCTAGGATTCGGTTAAGCTTCAAATAGTTATTGATCAAGATAAGCAATTACTAGAATTAGATCGGGGGAAACAAAAGGTAGACGAGTAGATGACGGTTATACCAGCAAATACAAGGTAAGTTTGTATAATTAAAATCAAACTTTTCTATACTTGTAATTTTTGAATTGAATGTATATAATTGAAATACTTGAAAAATAAATGTCTTAATGATATATTGAATTCATTTCTGAGTCCCATTTGAGCTATATGAATTCATTGGATATGAGTGACGTGTTAATGAGATTACCGTATTGGTTGAGCTCCTGCATTTCTTGTGGACTCACCACAGCTCGTAAGAGCTTACTATTTCAGCTCATTGAAGCTTACCAATTCAGCTCGAAAGAGCTTATGTTCATTAGCTTAAGAGGAGCTTACCGATCATGACTCGAAAGAGCATGTATGATGATGAATTGACGGATTACTGACATTATTCACTCGACTATCCTTTGAAGTTTTAATAGGTTCAACGGGCCTAAATATTGTTTATATGGATAAGTTATGGGTTATAAGTGATATTAATGTTATATACATGATATGTGAATTTTGGAATAATACAGAGTATTGTATTAATGTATGATTTATGTTTATGTTAAATGACTAACATGTGATTACTATGTGTGAATAGGTGATGGTTAAATTGAATTGTTGGCAATTTTATTTATTGCTTGATTTTGTATAAATGGTAAGTTTAATTCTGTATTATACGGGCTTACTAAGCTATAAGCTTACTCTGTTTCATATTCTATGTTTTATAGAGGTTCATTAGCTCGCTCATTTTGGACAAGTCGGAGTTGCACATCATACTATCAAATTTCTGATTTGGTACTTTTGAACTTGTGGATTTGTAAATATGGCATGTGTAGGCTAGTTTAAATGGTATAGTTATGGTTACTTGAAAGTTATGCTTTTGGCATATTTTGTGTATAAGTTAAGCCATGTGAATTGGCTTATTTTGATACCATGTTATGTTGTATATAGATGTTATAATATGATATGTTTTGATATGTGGTTTTTAAATGGATGGATTGTGCATGATGATAGATAGGTATTTGGGTATGAAATAGATATGTTTGAAATGGAAAATATTATGTATTGAAAGGGTTATTTTGGTTGCCAATTGGGTTGCATAAATGTGGTCAATTATGCTTGTAATTGTTATGTTTATAGGGTGGCAATATGGCTTTTCAAATAGCCTATTTTTGTCCACACGGGCAGAGAAACGGGCGTGTGTCTCATCCATGTGTGACACACGGTTAAGTTACACGGCCGTACATCCCCTGGGGTACCCTACAAATTAAGTCAGTATACCTTACAGGTTTGACACAGCTCAGAAACATGGGCGTGTCTATTTGTCGTGTGTGTCACATGGATTCACACATGGGTGTGTGTCACACAGATTCACACATGGGTGTGTGATTGACCGTGTGACAGAAGTCAGTATACCCGCCTAAATGACACATGACCTAGCGCACGGGTGTGTGGTCGGTTGTGTGACCCAAGTCAATTTCAACTACGGCCAAGGCACACGGACATGTTTCTGGCCTTGTGGTGCAAGTCAGTATGTATGCCCTATTTTCACACGGTCTAAGACACGGGCGCGTCTACTAACCGTGTGAGACACACGGCCTGTTCACACGGGCATATGACACTTGAAAGGTTGAAAATTTTCTAAGTTTCTGAAATTTGTAATATGTTACGATTTAGTCCCGAATGTATGATTAAAGCTTGATATGTTTGTTTTAAGTACATAATGGATATGAACAAATGATATTGACTGAACTATGATGTTTCTGGATAAATAATTATTTTAAATTTAATTACAAGTCTGGTAATGCCTCTTAATCTATTCTGGCAACTGTTACGGGTTAGGGGAGTTACAATTCAGACCACAACTCAATAAGTTCGGATGTCACATATATCATGAACTTAGACCACAACTCAATGAGTTCGGATGTCACATATATCATGAACTTAGACCACAACTTAATGAGTTTAGATTACTTAATTCCTAGTGACATGTCACTTGTATCCTAACTATTCCTAAGGTTCAAATGGGATTCTTTGATACCACATTTCTGTTGAGCTAGCTCGTACTGTCGATTTCAATATTCATGGCACCAATCACATACTCATGAAATAATCAAAGTATATTTCATGATAAAATTTAAGCAATAAACACATAATACAACAACATATCAATTATGTAAGTATTTATCATACATGCAATATTAAAGCATTCAAAGTATGGTACATGTTGCATTATTTGCAAATGAACTTACCTCGGTAAAAAATGATAGAAACGAGCCTAATCTTTGTAAACTTTGTTTTTCCCCCGATCAAGACTCGAATCACATTTTTCTTGATCTATAATACCAAATTCAACTTCTCTAATACATACATTGCTCATATCGACCCATAACACATGCTTTGGTAAAATTACCTTTTTACCCTAACTTTTCGCTTATTTACGCTTTAGTCCCTAGGCCCGTAAAATGAAATGCATGCAATTCCTCGGTTACCCAAGCCTAGAAGAATCATATTCTATCTCATATCAGCCCATATTTTCCTTTGTTTCACATTTCTACTACTCATTTTTACACCTTTTACAAACAAGCCCTTTTTAGGTGTTTTCACTAAAAATCACTTAGTAAAAGATGTTTATCACACATCAAACATTCATATTCCTCCATTAAACATCAAAATACAACCATGTTACACATGGGTCAAATTTCATACATGAACCCTAGCTCAAAATAATGGTAGAAAGAGCTAGAACTGTTGATGACAACTTTAAAAATGTAAAGAACATTAAAAACGGGGCTAGGGAGCACTTACAATCAAGCTTGAAAAGATGAATAAATCCTAGCTATGGTGATCCTTGGAATTTCGGCAGAAGCAAGAAGAAGATGGAAAAATTTTGCTTTCTTTTTCCTTTTTTATTCTTTTATTTACCAAAAGACAAAAATGCCCTTAAGGCATTTCTTTCAAAATTTTCCTATTCATGCCCATTGTCGTCCAAAATTTTAGAACTTAGTCAAATTTCCATTTAAGGACCTCTAATTAATAATCCAATGCAATTTCATGCTCAAAGCTTCTAGAACACAAGTTTTACAACTTATTCAATTTGGTCCCTAAAGTCAAATTGGACATCTTAGGAATAGAATTTCTTCATGAAAATTTCACACAAACATGCAATCATGTCATGGACCATCAAATAATCATAAAATAATTATTTCTATTTCAAATTTGTAGTCTCGAAACAACTGTTCCGACTAGACCTTAATTCGGGATGTTACAACTCTCCCCCCTTTAAGGATTTTTGTCCCTGAAAATCTTACCAATGAAAAGGTTTGGGTACTGTTTCCTCATGGCCTCATCAGGCTCCCAAGTAGCCTCTTCAACCCCGTGTCTTTTCCATAACACTTTCACTAGAGCAATGTTTTTATTTCTCAACTGTTCGACCACTTAAGCTAAAATCTTAACCGGTTCTTCACCATAAGTCATATCCGGTCGAATCTCAACCTCTGTCGGTGAAATTATATATGAAGGATCTGATCTATAGCGGCGTAACATAGATACATGAAATGCATCATGAATCTTTTCCAACCCTGATGGTAAAGCCAACCGATAAGCAATCAGCCCTATTCTCTAGGTGATATCATACGGTCCTATAAAACGAGGACTCAACTTGCCTTTCTTGCCAAATCTCAAAACCTTTTTCCATGCTGAAACTTTTAAAAATACTTTATCACCGACTTGATACTCAATTTCCTTCCATTTCAAATCTGCATGAGATTTCCGTCTATCCGAAGCGGCTTTTAAACAATCATGAGTCACCTTCACTTTCTCTTCGGTTCCCTTGACTAGATCAACTTCGTGAATTTGATTTTCTCTCAGCTCAATCCAATACAAAGGTGTTCAGCACTTACGTCCGTACAGTGCCTCATAAGGCGCCATTTTCAAACTTGACTAATAATTATTGTTATAGGCAAACTCCACTAGTGGTAGGTACTTTTTCTAACTACTTTGGAATTCCAATACACAACATCGGAGCATGTGTTCCAAGATCTGAATTACTCGCTCAGACTGACCATCAGTCTGCGGATGAAAAGCAGTGCTAAAATTCAGCTTTGTACCCAAAGCTTCTAGTAACTTTTTTTCCAGAACCGTGATGTGAACCTTGGATCTCTATCCGATACAATCAATATAGGTACTCCATGAAGTCTCACAATTTCACCAATGTATAATTCAGCTAACTTATCAAGTGAGAAATCAGTATGTACCAGGATAAAGTGAGCTGATTTAGTCAATCTATCGGCAATAACCCATATGGAATCTTTCTTTTCAGAGTTAAAGGCAACCCTGTCACAAAATCCATAGTAATCCGGTCCCATTTCCATTTGGAGACCACGATGGGCTGAATTAAACCTGAAGGTTCTTGGTGTTCATCCTCTACTTGCTGACAAACTAAGCGTTTAGATACAAACTCTGAGATATCTCTTTTCATACCATTCCACCAATACATTTTCTTCAAGTCATTATACATCTTTGTACTGCCCGGGTGAACTGACAAACAATCATTGCGCACTTCATGTAAAATATTTTGAATCAACTTAGTGTCTTTCGGAACACAAATCCTACCACGAAATCTCAAACAACCATCGGAGTCACTAAGAAAGTTCGGTTCACTGCTGGACTCACACTGAATTCTCTTAGCTTGTAACTCTTTATCAACTTTTTGAGCATTACAAATTTTTTGAAAAAAAGTCGATCTAGCTTTCAACTTGGCTAGAATCGAACCATCATGATAGCAGGTCAACTGTGTATTCATAGCCCTCAAGGAAAACAACGACTTCCTACTCAAAGCGTCGGCGACCACCTTTGCCTTACCCAGATGGTAATCGATCACAAGCTCATAATCTTTTACCAGTTCCAACCATCTTCGTTGCCGCAAGTTCAAATCCTTTTATGTCATCAAATATTTAAAAATTTTATGATTGGTATAGACATATCATTTCTCACCAAATAAATAATGTCGCCAAATCTTCAAAGCAAGCACTATGATGGCCAACTCTAAGTCATGTGTCGAATAGTTCTTTTTGTGAAGCTTCAACTATCTCGAAGCGTAAGCTACGACCTTACCCTCTTGCATAAGTACACATCCCAAACCATTCAAGGAAGTATCACTATAAATCATAAGTTTTTTACTTGACTCGGGTTGTAACAAAACTGGGGCCTCAGTCAACAATGTCTTTAATTTCTCAAAACTCTGTTAACATTTTTCTGTCCATTCGAACTTCACATCTTTCTGTAACAACTTCGTCATTGGAGTAGCAATCATGGAGAATCCTTTAACAAACCGTCTGTAAGCCTAGAAAGCTTCTAACCTCAGTTACATTCTTCGGCGGTTTCCATTCAACAATAGCCGAGATCTTACTTGGGTTTACTCTAATACCATCACCCGAAACAATTTGGCCCAAACATCCAACTTCTCGAAGCCAAAACTCACTTTTACTAAACTTAGCATACAATTGCATGTCTCTCAAGGTTTGCAAAATAGCTCTCAAGTGTTCGGTATGCTCTGTTTCATCATGAGAATAAATCAATATGTCATCAATAAAAACGACAACAAATTTATCCAAATGCGGTCGGAAAATACAGTTCATCAAATCCATAAATGCAGCAGGAGCATTTGTTAAACCAAAAGGCATGACAAGAAACTCATAATGACCATACCTTGTCCGAAAAGCAGTTTTTGGCATATCCAAGTCTTTCACTCTCGACTGATATAACCGAACCTCAAGTCTATCTTTGAAAACATGTCACTCCTTTCAACTGGTCAAACAAGTCGTCAATCCTTGGCAAAGGATACTTGTTCTTAATTGTTAATTTATTGAGTTGTCGGTAATCTATATATAACATCATAGATCCATCTTTCTTTTTCACGAATAATACCAGAGCACCCTACGGCAAAAAGCTCGATCTCACAAAACCTTTGTCGGTCAATTCTTGCAACTGTGACTTCAGTTCTTTCAATTTAGTCGGGGCCATTCTATATGGAGCAATCGAGATAGGTGCTGTACCAAAGACTAACTCAATGCCAAACTCAACTTCCCTAACAGGAGGTAATCCAGGTAGCTCTTTCGGGAACACATTCGGATACTCACATACAACAGGCACTGATTCAATCTTTGATTCAGACTCTTCCATATTTAACACATAAGCCAAATAAGCTTCACATCCCTTTTTAATACATTTCTGAGCAGACATCGAAGAAAACACAATTGGCAACTTATCTGACTCATCTGATTCAACTCAGAGAATTTCACCATTTTCACATTTCAATTCAATAACTTTTTGTCTACAATTCACTATAGCATCATGAAGTGTCAACCAATCTATGCCCAATATAACATCAAATTTATCGAACGGCAATAACATCAAGTAAACCGAAAAATAATGATCTCTAATTATCAAAAGGCATTTCTTACATACCTTATCAATTAAAACATGCTTGTCTAATGGGCTTGACACTTTAATCATAAATTTCATAGACTTAACAGGCATATTCATGCTAGATACCAATTTCATACACACATATGAATGAGTAGAACCAGGGTCAATCAAGGCAATAACAGAAATGACATAGAGAGAAAAAGTACCCGTAATCACGTCGGGAGAAGATGCGTCTTCACGTGCACGTATAGCATAGACCCTAGCTGGAGCTCTAACTTCAGATCTCACAGCCGTATCCCTTGTTACATTTTTACTACTAGCCCCATTACCGGCATTTCTCAAGGTTCTCCCTTTTATAGTCGTAATACCCGGCCTCATACTTTGAAATTTTTCTTTCTCAACCATCTCAGGACAGTCTTCGATATAGTGATCTTGAGAACCACATCGAAAACAAGATCCATCGCTCACTCTACACTTACCAAAATGGCCTCTACCACATTGTTGGCATTCGAGTATGGGAGCTCTACCATTACCCACACTAGCCAGAGATGTAGCTTAAGATCTAAAACCCGAATTTTGCTTCTTACGATTACTGTACGAATGCCCAGCCGACACATGAGAACGAGAATACATATTTCTAGATTTCTTAGACTAAGATGAAAGTGACTTGCTCATCGGTCTCTTCTTTATATCTCTAGCCTCAGCTTCGTCTCTTCTCCTCTCCTTGGTCAGCTCCTCAGCTTTACAAGCCCGACCAACAAGCACAACAAATTCCTTCAACTCAAGAATACCCATTAACACTATAATGTATTCATTAAGTCTGTCTTCGAACCTTCTACACATTTTAGTCTCGGAGGATACACACTCTCAAGAATATTTACTGAGCCGAACAAACTCTCTTTTGTACTCAATAACTGACATGCGGTCTTATTTCAAATCGAGAAATTCCTTACGCTTTTGATCGATGAATCTCTCACTGATGTATTTCTTTCGGAACTCTTCTTGAAAGAATTCTCATGTGACCCTTTCTCTTGATACCACCGAAACTAGTGTTTTCCACCAATGATATGCCACATCTCTTAACAAGGAAATAGCACACTTCAAACATTCATCAGGTGTGCAGGATAGCTCATCGAATACCTACATGGAATTCTCGAGCCAAAATTCAGCCCTTTTGGGATCATCGTAGGCATTGGCCCTAAACTCCTCGGCTCCTTACTTTCGAATTCTATTAATTAGGGTTCTATGAAACCTCATAAAATCCATACCTTGAGGCACTTGAGGTATGGGTTGGGGATTTAGAGGGGGTGGAGGAGGTTGAGTGTTCGGGTTCGTTCGAACGAACTCCGTATACCAGGCATCCATCATGTGGAGAAAGACTTCTCTGCATCCTACTCATCTACTAACAGTCGTGGGTCTACTATCAGACGGCACTGCTCCTTCAGCGGGAGCAGACGCATTACTTTTAACATCATCTACCACTGCTCTATCGGGATCCCTTTACTATATGAAAACACATTTTTCAATCGTTAGGAGTCGTCACACTATCGTAACATATACATGGCACGTATAGGTAGACTCATACACATGCTACGTTAGTTTGAGAACCGACTAAATCATGGCTCTCATACCACTAAATATAACACCCCTTACCCGAATCCAAAGCCGGGACAAGGTTCGAGGTATTACCGGACTTAAACATAAATAAACATACAAAATCTAGCCATAAAGTTTCATCCACATTTAAAACTTTTCAATCATATGCAAATTGTCCCTTATAAGGGTCTACAAAACCTAAAACATACATCGGAAGTGGTTCGGGACTAAACCAAGAACTTTCGGAAACTTTTTAACACTTAGAAAATTTTCTTGTTTGGAGAGTCACACGCCCATGTGGGTAAGTCGTGTGGTTACACACGCCCGTGTGACATGGGATATACCCGTGTCCTCAACTCATATAACTCTCTGACTATGACGTCATCAAGCAAATAAGGTCAGATGACCAAGTCACACGCCCGTGTGCTAAGGCTGTGTGGCGAATTAAATTCCAAAAATTAAGTGCAGACTTTCACACGGCCTGGGTGTAACGCCCCCGTACTTGAGAATGTCACTAGAGTCGAGTACGAGCTGTTAACAAACTTAGTTCATTAATTAAGCAGCTCAAATAATTTATTTTTTAAAATTTCCAGACAAGCTGACCAACTGCATCACAGTTGCTTAAAAATTCATATCTCGAGTTTCGGAACACAAAATTAAGATCCGTAAATTTTCCCTGAAACTAGACTCATATATCTATCTACAAATTTTTTCTAGAATTTTTGGTCGAGCCAATTAGTACATTTTATTAGTTAAAGTCTCCCCTGTTTCAGGGTTCGACTATTCTGACCCCTGTGTATTACAAACCACTATTCTCTTTGTACAGAACTCAAAAGACTATACCGTTTGTTTCTCTTAAAAATAGACTCAATGAAGAATCTGTACATATAAATCATGACCTCTAATTGTTTTTGTACAATTTTTGGTGAATTTCCAAAGTCAGAATAGGGGATTCAAAAATCGCTCTGACCCTGTTTCACAAAAATTTAAATATCTCACAAATATAACTCTTTTACATGTTTTGTTCCATCCATATGAAAATAGACTCATCAGGATTCAATTTCATAACTTATTCATCATTTAATTCCATTTCTTACTATTTTTAGTGATTTTTCAAATTCACATCACTGCTGCTGTATGACTCTGTTTTATAGCAAATTTCACCATTTTATGGTTTTCCATGGAGTAGGTAATACATTAAGCATACATAACACTAAATATAAATTTTGATTAGCCATTCCAATAGCTAATCAACAACAAGCATTTCCACATCACTCATTTACCATATCATAAGATCATTTACACAAAGTGAGTATATTGCTATACATGTCACATTCAAAATATACAAGCCATTTTACCAATTTAGGTCTTTGGATAGTGTGAACGAGCCTTCGACCTATCCCGATTCTCAAGCCGGCTTGTCAAAACTACAATGAAGGAAAAGGAGGGAGTAAGCATAAATGCTTAGTAAGTTCACATGCAAATAACAAGTAACATAATCATGCCATTCAACATAAACATTATTTGCATAAACAACACCAAGACATTCATGTTACATTTGCATTTAATATCTTACTACAATTTCATCATACTAAGTTCTCAACCTGAGGGTTTAAACACATACCTGTTAAATTTTCTTATTCATCACACTTACCAACATGTCACCTTCGTATTAGGCATTCTCCTTATTCTATTAGAGATCTCTTGTTGAACACATCGGAATATGATTTCGGATACACGGATAATGTGCACATAAGTGCTATACTCACAGCTAAATAAGCTCAATAGCTTTCGAAATCTATGTAGCCAAGCTACCATGTAACCCGCACATAAACGAACTCGGACTCAACTCAACAAGCTCGGGCGTTCGCATCCATAAGTGAACTCGGACTCAACTCAACGAGCTCGGATGCCTAGTTACATCTCACGAACTCGGACTCAACTCAACGGGTTCGGAACTCAACCATCCTAGTGACATGTCACTTGTACCCTAATCTATTCCCAAGGTTCAAATGGGATTCTTTTCAATTACACATTTCGGTCGCCTTCTTCGGAGTATAGAAATCGATACTTGCTAACATCTCATACTTATCAAGTTGTTCACATAATTTGTATATCACCAAATAATAATTTACAAAACATCATATTTCATGATAATAAGTATCATGTCATATAAATAACATAAAATTACTTAAAATAAAAATTATGTTACCTTATTTACACATGAACTTACCTCTATACAAAATATTAGCAATCGAGCCTATTCCTCGTAAACTTTGTTTTTCCCTCGATCGCGACTTGAATCTCATTTCTCTTGATCTATAATGCCAAATTAATTTTATTTAATACATACATTCTTCAAAACAGCCCTTAGTACGAACTTTGACAAAATAACCATTTTGTCCCTAAACTTTCACATATTTGCACTTTTGCCCCAAGGCTCGTAAATTAAACCTCATCCTATTTTCTTAGGTTTTATGACATGCTGATCATTTTTCCCTTCTATGGCAACATCAAATTCACACTCTAACATGTACTTATGACTATTAGGTATTTTTACCGATTAAGCCCTTTTACTCGTTTTCACTTAAAACCGAGTAGCATGAGTTGTCTAACATAATTTAAAACCTCATATTCTATCATAAAACACCAAAATACACAAATATCACCTATGGGTATTTTTCCAAATATGAACCCTAGGTTGAATTATTGCTAGCATAAGTTAATTCGAGCTAAAGGGATTCCAAAAACGTAAAGAACATTAAAAACGGGGCTTGGAATCACTTACTATGGAGCTTGGAAGCTTGAAACAAACCCTAGCTATGGAGAACCCTTTAAATTTCGGCCTAATGAAGAATATGGACAAAAATTGGCTTTTAATTTTGTTTTTAATTCATTTTAATAACTAAATGACCAAAATGCCCTTAATTAAAAACTATGGTGTTTTATCTTCTTTAAGGTATTTTTGTCCAAACTAGTATAATGGTCTAATTACTATCCAAGGACCTCCACTTTAAAAACCCATTACTCACAAGTACTTAATACCTTTGTGAACCAGAACACACATTTTACAACTTTTGCAATTTAGTCCTAAATATCAAATTGGACCCTTTATCTATAAAATTTCTAAACGAAATTTTCACACAATCATGCAATCATGCCATAGACCTTAAAATGATAATAAAATAAATTTTTATACCTCGAATTTGTGGTCACAAAACCACTATTCCGATTAGGCCCTAATTCGGGATATTACACTAGGCACACACCCATGTCCTATGGTCGTGTACTTCACATGGCTTAGACACACGGCCGTGTCAATGCCCGTGTGTTTACACTAGGCATTTTTTTTTGCATAATTAGGGTGCAAGGGACACACGGTCGGATCACACGCCCATAGGGTAGACCGTGTGTCACACATGGCCTAGACATGCCTATGTGTCTAACCGTGTAGACAACTTCTAAGCTATTTTGCCACCCTTAAGCACTGACAGACTTAGATCCACTTCATGACATGCAATATGACACCTTTAATCACTTAAGCAAACTCATTTATGGTTAAATTATGACTTGACAATGTCAACATACCACCTATTCAAATTATTATACTTTCATATGGCATCACACACCAATTTCATATTTGACTATTATCATTACTAACCTATTTTCAAGTTATAATTTGAATCACATGTATCGTCAAACACATTAATCATATTTCATACCCCCAAGATACATGCCATCCATCACACTCATTAACCATAAAAAACTATAACCACATTAAGGCATAAGCACATTTGCATGCATGCATCAATAATTAGGGTTACAACCCAAAATAATCAATATGAGACACCTCTCATGGCCAAATACAAAATAATCATAATAACATCATGAGCCAACACATTGGTTAATCAATATGACACATAACAAAAAGGCCAAGTCCCTATACATGCCATATCCAAAATGATAAAGCTAACTATACCCAAATGTTCAATTGATAGTGTGATCAAGTCTCCAACATTCTCCGATCCCCGAGCTAGCTTGGCGAAACTATAGCAGATGGAAAAGAAAGGGGGTAAGCATAAAGCTTAGTAAGTTCACATGCAAATAAAAGGCAACTTAAACAAGTTTAAATCATGCATTTAACATAACGAACATAATCTTGCATTTTATCAATCTTCATAAACTTATTCCTCATATATATAAATACATGTTCTTACCACGAGCTCATCATATTTCATGTCATTCACATCAGTTCAATGTACATATCTGTGCCCACTTGCACATTATAACTTACTTTCGTGTCTTGATACAATCGTTACAATTACTTATAGAACTTTTTTGAACTACCCGTTGAACACTCAGAATACTATCGAATACATCAGAAGTTTACACCTAAGTGCCTTATATGTAGCCAATGGTACTTCATATCTTAGATCACATGTTGCTCTTTTACGAGCTACTCACGGGTCTGCTCATGCAGGCTGTCAGGTATCTGCAACACATGCTGAACTACCTCGCCATCAATAAAATATACGAGACCAATACCCAAATGCCAAACATGTGTCACATATATCACGAACTCAGACCACAAATCAATGAGTTCGGATGTCACATATATCATGAACTCAGACCACAACTCAATGAGTTCGCTGTCCCATATATCATGAACTCAGACCACAACTCAATGAGTTCAGATTACTCAATTCCTAGTGACATGTCACCTATTCCTAAGGTTCAAATGGGATTCTTCAATAAGACATTTTTTTTGAGCTTGCTCGTAATTTTGATTTCAATATTCATGGCACCAATCACATACTCATGAAATATTCAAAGTACATTTCATGATAAAATTTAGGCAATAAACACATAATAATACAACATATCAATTGTGTAAGTATTTATCATACATGCAATATTAAAGCACTCAAAGTATGGTACATGTTGCATTATTTGCAAATGAACTTACCTCGGTACAAAAATGATAGAAACAAGCCTAATCTTCGTAAACCTTGTTTTTCCTCCGATCAAGACCCGAATCACATTTTTCTTGATCTATAATACCAAATTCAACTTGTTCAATACATACATTGCTCATATCGACCCATAACACATACTTTGGTAAAATTACCTTTTTACCCCTAACTTTTCGTTTATTTACACTTTAGTCCCTAGGCCCGTAAAATGAAATGCATGCAATTCCTTGGTTACCCAAGCCTAACCAAATCATATTCTATCTCATTTCAGCCCATATTTTTCTTTATTTCACATTTCTACTACTCATTTTTACACCTTTTACAAACAAGCCATTTTTAGGTGTTTTCACTAAAAATCACTTAGTAAAATATGTTATCACACATCAAACATTCATATTCCTCCATTAAATATCAAAATAAAACCATGTTACACATGGTTCAAATTTCATACATGAACCCTAACTCAAAATAATGGTAGAAATAGCTAGATCGGTTGATGACAACTTCAAAAATGTAAAGAACATTAAAAACGGGGCTAGGGAGCACTTACAATCAAGCTTGAAAAGATGAATAAATCCTACCTATAGTGACCCTTGGAATTTTGGCAGAAGCAAGAAGAAGATGGGCAAAGTTTTCTTTCTTTTTCCCTTTTTATTCTTTTATTTACCAAAAGACAAAAATACCCTTAAGGCTTTTCTTTCAAAATTTTCCTATTCATGCCCATTGTCGTCCAAAATTTTAGAACTTGGTAAAATTTCCATTTAAGGACCTCTAATTAATAATCCAATGCAATTTCATGCTTAAAGCTTCTAGGAAACAAGTTTTACAGCTTATTCAAGTTGGTCCCTAAAATCAAATTGGACATCTTAGGCATAGAATTTCTTCATGAAAATTTCACACGAACATGAAATCATGTCATGGACCATTAAATAATCATAAAATAATTATTTCTATTTTAGATTTGTGATCTCGAAACCACTATTTTGACTAGACCCTAATTCAAGATGTTACAAGAAGAAAAAGCAGTAAATGGGATGGTCTATGGAAGGTTGCTGGTTTTGGGAATTGGTATCGACAAGTTTCGAGGGTGGGATATTTTCTAATGAGTGGCTACCAGTTAATTTTCTAACTGGAGGAGTGCTTTTAGTGTTTCATGTCTTTTGTTCTTAGTTTATTTGTTTTTTCTGTATGAATTTTGTTTTGTTTTTGGGTTGTTTTTTTATTTATTTATTTTGGATTGGGCTTTGTGCTCTTGTCTGTTTTGTGGGTTAACAACTTAACATTGCTATTTCTTTTGTTTTGGTTTTATAATTTATTATTTACAAAATCTTAAGGAGATTTGAACAAAAAAAAACACCATAATATTCACTCCTCAATTTTACCATTTTAATGAATATCATATTAAATTTATTACATAAGTATTTTTACTCACAAGTATAATATATACTTTCATATCCCATAATCATATTAAATTTGAAATGTCTCCTTTTTCTATTTTATTTTATTGTTATATTCTTTATCTTTTTTATATATAATAGATGCTTGTTAGTCCAATAGGCAAGGAAATAACATACTTTCTTAACACTCATCTATAATTTGAATGTTATTTCAGGGATTGTTTTCCTTGCCCACATATATTTAACACTTGTCTATAAATGGTGTTAATCCAATTAAAATTGATTTATGTAGATTTTATGCATAAGCAAGCCAAATTAAATGAAGCAAAATAAGCCGAACAAAATATGCAATAGTATATGATGAACTCAAGATCAAAAGACAAGCAATATTTTATTTATCTAAAACTCAACATCAAAATATGTTTAATATTATAAATGTATTTTAATTTATTATATAATTTTTTTTCTTGCAGAATGTCTACCGACCAACATCTATTGAGGGTAGTGTTACACCTCCTACTTCGATAGATTCTGAAAATTCGGGAGTTGAAGCTTAAAGCCAAACAAAGAGGACTACTGGGAAAAGACAAGCCACTCCTCAAAGGTCAGAAGTTTGGTCTCACTTCACAAAGATTATTAATAGTGAAGGTGCAAATAAGGCTAAATGTAATTATTGTGAAAAGGAATTTTGTTGTGATATGAAAAAAATGGTACAGGGTCATTGAAATATCAAATTGGTTCATGTAAGAAAAATCCTTGTTGACACTAGCTAAGGACAACTAGTTTTACCTAGAAAGGGAATTGAAGAGGGGAAAGGCATCTTTCAACTTAGAGATTTGACCAAGAAGCATGTAGGAAAGGATTAGCATAAATGATTGTGATTGATGAATTACCTTTCAAGTTTTTTGAAAGTAAAGGCTTTAATAAATTTATGTTCATGGCATGTCCTAGGTTTCATATTTATTCACAAACTACTATGACTATGGATGTTTATAAATTGCATTTAGATGAAAGGGTCAAGATAAAACAACTTGTTGAAAAGTTCTTGTTCTAGAGTTTGCTTAACTAATGACAGATGAACTTCTTTATAAAGAGTTAATTATTTGTGTATCACTGCTCACTTTATTGATAATGATTGGAAATTGAATAAAAAGATTTTAAACTTTTGTCCAATTTCTAGTCATAAGGGTGAGTCCTTTGGGATGTTGATTAGGGAATGCTTGTTGAATTGGGGGATTGATAAGTTGTTTACTGTTATTGTTGATAATACAAATTCAAATGATGTTGTCATTGGTAATTTGAGAAAGAAATTTAACCCTCGAGGGGGTTTAGTTCAGAATGGTAAATATCTTCATATGAGATGCATAGCAAACATTGTGAATTTGATTATTGTTGAAGGCTTAAAGGAAATGAATAAATCTATTGAACATGTTAGGGGGTTGTTAGATATATGAGACAATATCCAGCTAGATTACAAATGTTTAAAGAGCTTGTTATGGTGGAAAAGATAGAGTGCAAGAAGATGTTGTGTCTTGATGTTTGTACTAGGTAGAACTTGACCTACTTAATGCTAGACACTACTCAAAAATTTGAGAAAGCTTTTGAGAGATTTGAGGAGCAAGGTACAAACTTTAGGGCTGAACTTGAAAGGGGAGAGGATTAGCCTAGTCTTGATGATTGGGCTAGTGTTAAAAACTTGAGGGGTTTCTTAGAACACTTTTATGAAGCCACTTTGGGTATATTTGGTACTTCATATGTCACGTCTAATAAATTTTTTTGACGAGCTTTCTAAAATTGATATTCTTTTACAAGATGCTCAGTTAAATATTAATGTTGATTTCAATGTTCTAGCCATCAAGATGAAAGAGAAGTATGATAAGTATTGGGATGATATTGACAAGATGAATTTGTTTATGTTTGTTTCTTATGTTTTAGATCCTAGACAAAAACTAAAGTAACTTGAATTTGCACTTCTGGTTTTGAAAAAGCTTGTGGAATGATAAAAAAATTGAAGGAATCTTTGTATGAATTGTTTGATAAGTATAAACCTCCACTTCATAGTACTTGAAGCCAATCGAGTGTGTCAACACATGTTTCTCTCGGTGAACCAAAACAAAAAATGAAAAGGTGAATGCAAGCTTTGTATAAAAAGCGTGAGTTGGAAAATGGTGTGGTGAGGATAAAACATTTGAATTGGATAAATATCTAGTAGAGGGTAATGAGGATTTTGTTGAAGATTTTGACATTTTACTGTGGTGGAAAGTGATTAGTCCTAGATTTCCCACTCTTTCAAAAATGGCCAAAGATGTGTTAGATATACCAGTTTCTATGGTTGCTTCAGTGTCTGCATTCAGCACCGGGGGGCATGTGCTTGATCAATATAAGAGTTCTTTAACTCCTAAAATTGTACAAGCTCTTGTGTATACTCAAGATTGGATTCGAAATTCATCATCACAAGATGTAACAGCTCGATTTTGGGCCTAGTTGGGAACAGTGGTTTTGAAACCTCTATTCCAGGGTCGAAGAAATTATTTTAATGTTAATTTATGTGTTATAACATGATTATATGAGTGCATGAAAATTTTGGTGAAATAATTTTAGTGATTTCATGCTTAATTGCGAAAAAAGACTAAATCGCATAAAGGGAAAAAGTTGTGATTTGCTAGCTAAATATGTTAAATTGCTAAAGAACCATAATTTGGGGTGTTGAAGTGCAAATAGACCCATTTTATAGGCTTGGTCGGCCATAGAGACAAATAGGAGTAGAAAAGTCAAAGTTAGTTGTAGTTAGTAGCTTAATTTTGACTAGAAATAAAACAAAAAGAAAAAGGATGTCATCTTTTCATCTTTCTTCCTTCCTCCACCGAAAATACCAGCAAAATAAGGGTTTTGAGAACTCAAAATTTTAGCAACTTCCATCCCTTGCAAGTAAGTGATTTTGATGGTCATTTTTGTGTTTTTAGGACCCTTGTAGCATGAGCTAACTGAAGGGGGCTATTCTACAAAATGGATGAAAGTCTAGGGTTTTACCATGAGAGCATATATGATATTTTCTGAAATTTTATGGGAGAAAATGAATCTTAGTTGTTTAATAAACAACTTTTGTGAAGTGGTGTTCATGAAAAACACCTAAAAGGATTAGTTTGTAGTAATTGTAAAAGTAATGTGGTAAACTAATGAAAATTTTGGGTTGCTATAAGAGTAAAAAGGGTTCGGCTAGGTTTAAGACATGAAGAAATTCGATAAAAATCAATTTTTGAGCCTAGGGGTAAAATGGTCATTTTGTGAAAGTTTAGGGGCAAAAGGGTCATTTTGCAAAAAATGTAAAATTTTTATTATCTAAATTTATTTAGTGATTAAATGAGTGAATTTCATCATTTTAGATCAAGGAATAGAGATTCGGGCTTAAATTGAAAAGTACGAGGTTATGGACTAAAATGGCGTAATTAGCCGAAATTGCATTCGAGGTAAGTCCGTGTGATTAAATAAGCATGATATCCATGCTATTGTTAATATACTTGAAAATCTATCTTGCTATGATTGTATTAAATTTTATGTCGATAATATTGTATATGAGAAAGCGATGCCAAATTGTTAATAACATTTATGTGTTGATTGAATGCTTGGAAATTTGATGGAATATGATATTCTATTGAAACGAGTAAGTTGTACGTAAATAATGCAAATTAAATGTTATCATGTATTATATCATTAGTTCGGCATGAATTGTTGAGTTGTGATGAGAACATGAATTATGAGAATAAATGTAACAAAGATTTCTGGTTGAACATTTGGAATAGATTTGATTATTCATACCATGACATTGGGTGATATGTGTGCTAGTGTAAGACATGTCTGGGACATGCATTGGCCACATTATGAGAGCCAGTGTAAGACATGTCTAGGACATACATCGACCTCGAGATATACAAGCTAGTGTAAGACTTGTCTGGGACACAACATCGGCCTCGATATATGAAAGTCAGTGTAAGACCTATCTGGGACATGGCATTGACTTTGATGTGTTAGCCAGTGTAAGACCATACCTGGGACATGGTGTCGGCATCTTATCCCATGTTTTGAGGCTAATGAATATCCTGTAGTATTCCAAATGGTTCGACGAAAGATTTATGATTTATAATGAAATGAGAGAACTTATGACCATGTGGTGAGTAGTACAGGTACTTACATGAAATTGATGAGATGTGAATTCAATTCATGTTGTATGATTAGTAAGGAATGAATATGAGCATGTAGAGTAACACAGGTATGTAAGCCAAGCTCATGACAAATAATTTCGGTTTATGATGCACATTTAGTGAAGATGTAAATAGGTAATTCATGCCTATGAGAATGATTTTGTGATGGCCTTGTGATTATAGGTCTATACTTATGATGTATAAATATGAATCTTTACCAATGTGGTGAAAATGAATTAATAAGGTGTGATAAACTTAGTATCATTAACTTACACTAAAACAGTTTTGGACAGCAGCAGTAGTCCAACTTTGAAAATCCACCAAAAATTGTGGAAATTGAGTTAAAGGTTGAATAAAATATGAAATTAAATCTTAATGAGTCTAGTTTCATATTATGAAATATTTAAATTGTTGTGAGACATAGTCAGAATGATTTTGAAATCCCCTGTACTAATTTAGGAAAATCATTAAAAATTGTAAAAAAAATCATTATGGATTAAAATTTATATGATTAGAATCCTTAATGAGTATATTTTCAAAGGAAAAAAACGGGAACCTCATTCGAATCCCGTGTGAGGAGTTAATTAATTTTTAGTAAGGAAAGGTTGAAGCTGTCAAACAGCAAAACAGGGGTGACTTTGAAGAATAAACTGTATTAATTGGTAAGAATATATATGAGTCTAGTTTCTGGGAAAATTTTTGGATATTAATTTGGGTCTCGTAACTCCAGATATAAGTAATTTAGTGACTATGACTCGAGAAAACAGCTTGACCAGAACATAGGTAAAAAGGCAATTATGATAGTATTACCTTGAGATCATGTTGTAAGAATTGGTAGAAGCATATTGATAAATTGCTTATTATTTTCATACGGTCTTATTAAGCTATAAAGCTTACCCTCACCTTTCCATTTCTTTTAGCTTTGTCAGGTTAGCTCGGGGTTGGAGATCGTCGGAAGCAGCATCACATTATCAAGTCACTACCATTGGAATAATGAAGCATATATTAGAAATTTCAAGTGAGTGGCATGTATAGGGATCTAGTTTATTGACATGTATTATTATGCTTTGGCCAAATTTATTGGTTTATATTGAGTTATACTTATATGGCCATGAGATGTGGCTCATATTGATTATGGCTTGTAAACCTAGCTATTCGTGTCATGTCTAATGTTTATGATTTGATTATGTTTGTTTGCCATGCATGATTGGTAATATGACATGTGTGTTGGATGTATGCTCTATGACCAATTGAGGGGTCATAGCCATGTAGTAATTGCATGTTATAAAAACAACGTGATAGTGGTTGGACATGAGTGCTGGATGGATAAGTTGGTAACCATAGTATAATGGTAAAAGTGATCATCAAAATGACAAGCCTTATGAATGTAAATTAAGGAATCTAAACTTAGTATTGCATGAGTAGATGCATTGCTTGTAAGAGGACATGTTAATGTTATGAATATGTCTTAATAAAGAGTGTTTAATCACTAAAATGAGACCATGAATTGTGGTTTTAATATGTATAAGGTTGTAAGAGTTTATGGGTAACAATAAGGCTTGGAAAATAGCCTAAGTATTCACTACACAGGCTGAGACATGGTCATGTGTCTCAATCGTGTGAGGGACACGGCCTGGAGACACAGGCGTGTGGCCTGGTCGTGTGGTTCGACTTGAATGCTGACGTCATAAATAGAGAGTTACATGGCCAGAGGGCACGAGCGTGCCAAAGGCACACGGGCGTGTCCCTATGTCCACATGGGCGTGTGACCCTGTTTCAGGGGAAAATTTTCTAAGTTTTTCTTGAAACTTTTCAAGTTCTCGGTTTACTCCTGAATCAATCTCGATGTATGTTTTGGGCTTCATAGACCCAAATAAGGGACAACATGTATATGTTTGAAAAGTTTTGAATTAAAAGAAATTTTATGGCTCGATTTTTGCATGTTTGTGAACAATTAAGTTCGGTAATGCCTCGTACCCTGTTCCGGCAGCGGACACGGGTAAGGGGTGTTACACAAGAAGACATCAAAAAGATTGAAGAACAAATCTAATAGCTTGACAAGATTGAAAATGGTATATTTATTGTTTTATTTTAATAGTTTCAATTTTTTTACCATATTACTCCTACTTATTTAATCAATTCAATGTTTAGACTTTTCTTGGAATGCATCAGAGCCTACCTTAAATTCATGAGCTTTCGTGAGTTGAAGGCTATACTTACTATCTTATTCTTGTTAACTTACAATCTATTCATTTGTTTATATTATTTTATTTGTTTTAAATGCATATATTTCTATTATTACTCATTTTTTGCATATATTTTTTGTAGGTATAATGTAAATGGGGATCTTTTGGAGAGAAGAAATGGATACAAATGGAGAATATTAAAGACTTACAGTTCAATTATGTGTTAATTTCAAGACTTATATAGTGTTTTTAATTATATAGTGATTCAATACTTTAATTTGGTTAATTTTTATACTTGTTTTAACTACAAATAAAAAACATATAGTTCTCGATTAATTGACCAAATTAACCAAAAAAATTCGGTTTGGTTACTTTAAAAAATTTCGATTCAGTTAACGATTAAGGGTTGGTTAATTCTGTTAATAATATTTCAAGTCAGTTAACCGATTGAACACCCCTATGGAGCAGACCTGTAAAAGGTCAAGCCTGCTAGTGAAGCATGGCCTTATAGGGCCTCTGATAAGTTGGCCCAATCATTAGTGAGGAAAAGAAGAGAACCTTTCATCCCCCAAGGTATACCTCTTTCATGCTTGTCCCTTTTAATGCTTGAACTTGAAGGTGTCCATTCTCACCATGCCTATATTAATCCTATTATTGGATCCTAGTTTATCATTGTAATCTTTCCCTCTTCCCTTAACTCCTCCTAATATCCCCTTCACATGGATGTGGAGAATTTATAGAAGATGCGCAAGAAGTTACAACGACGATTGATATGTGGGTTGGGGCGGTTAGTAGCCACCATAAGAGGCAAAGGTTAGAAAGGGAGTCCTCCAACGCCGAGGAAAAGAGAGAAACTGGTCTAGGTTGCCAAAGACCTGGGAAAGAACATTTAATCCTGTAGAAAGAATCTCTTGTCACTCTTCAACCATCTCCATCCCTCCCACTAAGCCAAGTACTTACACCCATCAGTGTCTCAACCTGGGGCTCCAACCTGGGTTACTACTAGTTCCACTTCACCCACTTCCCTAGTCAACTCTATCGATTTTACCCTTTTCTCAGGCAAGGTATAAACCTTCTTCCCTTAGAGAAAGCATATTGGTAAAATTCATTATCTCTTTTGCCCACTCCTAATTCATCAAAAACAAGATAGCATCTTGTCTCCGGAGCTAAAGGAATTCACCTACCCCTCTTATTCTTCTAAGGGCATTTATAAGCCCACCATTTCTAAGCTGGCGAGTTCTTTCTTAATAATAGCTGTGGAGTCGGTACTTATGAATTAAGCTCTCCAACAGGCTTGTAAAGAGGTAGAGACCAACCAAGCCGATTCTAATAGGACCATCCTTTTGGGAGAACAATCACTTGCCCAACTTCTCTAATCCTATGACGCCTTTATTCTCTAAAATTGTGAACTTGCTTTATCCATCTCTATATGGGAAGTTAAATACCAAGCCTCGGCAGTTTGAGAGAAAGAGTTAGAAGGAAAGGGCTGTCATCTAGAGCCCTGGAAAGACAACACCTCGTCGATAAGGAGCAAATACAAAAAAAGAGCAACGCGACTCTAGAAAAATCTATGGCGGATACCAACAAAGGTATTAAGACACATTTTCCAGTTTTAAGGTCCAGCTTGATACTACCTTTACAAGTAGTTGCTATAGGTCCCTTCAGCCTACACCACATAAACTTCAAACGCTTATGACCTCTCTTCAAGACCGATCTTGGCTTTGACATCCTAAATCCCAAAGGGGTTGTATGGAGGAAATTTCAAAAGAAATGGATGGAATCTAATGAACTCTTCTATGACCATGATTCTAACACATCTAGCTCAGATTCCTTGAGTGGCACCATCTTTGATGATGAAACCTCCGACGATGCTTCCACCTCTTCAACCTAAAGGGAAATTAACACAGGGGTAACAGTTGGTCTGTTGCTTGGGGATTTTACTTAATCCTTTCTTGCACTTGGATTGATCTTTCTAAAGTAATGAAAACTTCCCTATTTTCCTTGTTATTTGACATTACACTTATCACCAACCTGACTATAATTCACCAAACCTGCACTCATGCATGTCACACTTACTTTCTTATAACAACTCTTGAGGGCCTAAGCTAAATCTACTGTAACGCGTATATAGAGGCTACTTCTTAACTTCCTACTTTCAGAGGATCGACTAAATTAAAGCTTTTATACCATTCAATTTGTAACACCCTATAACCGATCCAGTTAACAAATCTGAGTATCAGATGTTACACTAATCGAAATAACTTAAACAATACTCTTGTTTTGAATTTGATTACACACTTTAATAACTCAAATTTTAAGAATCTAAATAATACAAAAACTCGTACACAACTGGTGGGTAATTCTTACAAGCTTAATCTCAATGTTTATTTATAATTTTTAGAGTTATGCTGGAATACGAACATAATTGAATTAAACCCCGTAGCTAGGCCTCTAGGGGTACCCCTCTATATAGTTGAACAGCTACAACGTGCCATTACTCCGGTAGAAATCAATTTGGTCCCTCTTGATACCCATATCATTATCTAATTCTGCATTCAAGAAAAAAATTTATAAGTTCAAAGGAACTTAGTGAGATATGCACATAGCTTGTATATATATTTGCATAAATTTTGAAAAATTAAAGTGTTTGGCTTATAATTAAACTCTCTGTTTTCATAGAAGGATTTTACCACTTAATTGGCAAGACTAGTTCCTTAATTACTCTGAGCCATTCATTGGCAAGGAAAATCCTTGATGCTTATAATTATTACTCTAGATTGGTGATATTCCATGTTTTTCAATAATTGTCGTAACGCAGGTCCCTATTAGAACACAATTTATTCTTATCATTCTCTTCTTCTAGGGAATTTGATGCTTATGGTGTAACCTCTATAGCACTCGCTCTTCCAGTCCATTCCTTAAGGGGTTTCATTAGACTTGCAATGCCTATCTGAGGCAAATCAACAGAATTTCACCTTTCACTAGCCTTGGCAGACTCCGTTAGTCATTTAGTCTTGGGTTGGCATTTTCTTCTTAGAAAACTCCGGTAGGTTTTCCCAAACTTAAGGCCATTTCTTGGTTGGCCTACCCTTGAAGTCCATGAATTGTTTAGCCCAATTTCACATCCACTCAAATAGTGTGGCATCCGTACCTTCCTTGGCAAACTCGAATTGAACATAATACATATACCTCCTTATCTAATGAGTCACTTCCTCTTTTTACCCTTATTAGTTTAAGACATTTTCTTGATCACTCTTATCATCACCTTTGGCAAATTCTATACTAGTATATAATCTATAGACTTTCCCAGTCTGACCTTGTGTTTACTGTACCGATGGACTACCTTAGTTGCCACAGCCGAGTTATGGTCTTACACGTTAGACCTCTTTTGAGGTGCCGCCCTATAGAACTTGTTAACCGCAATCGCGGTGGTGTTCTATGGAACTTAAATACGATTATCAAATGTCGCCCTAAAAGACCAATCGACATAATTTCTTTTCACATTTTACTTTGATGCTCAAACACCAAAGTGTCCTCTCCACAAGGCCCGGACTTCACACATCGCGGTTTGCTCTCAACAATCCTAAATGAAAAAATTTTAATGGATTTACAATTTCCCTATTCCTCCTTCCATTCCTCCATTTTTCCATTCCTAACCTTGATGCTCAAACACCGTAGTGTCCCTCCGTAAGGCCCAGAGCTCTGCACATCACAGGTTCACTCAACAATACCGTATGATAGTATCTAACAGAATCACCCTTCCCCAATCCTAACTTCATCTAACCCATAGATAGTTTCCCCTCTATACCATGTATACAATAATTATGCATATCATACAAATTATCGTTATGCATGCATCACGCGAAACAACTATTCAACAATTCTACTATTAAACAATCAACAATTAGCTGGCAATTTCGCGCAACAACATATATCAAGCAAAATGATAAGTGTAAGAACTAATCTTGCTTCCTTATCCTTATTAGTTTAGCTTGTCTAAATCGTCAGAGCCTCTTTTGTCCTGACAGTTAAACATGACAATCATTTACTGGATAAGCTAAAGATGTCTATATTTTAAAACTCAGAATCCATCATTGTAGGAAACTTTTAAAAGTTATTACTCTATCTTTTTCTTTAATTCGTAAGAACAGAATGGTAAAGAAACTTACCAATTCCTCAATTTCTCTACTACCAGTCTTCAAATCACATGATTGATGTAGCATGCAAATATTTCTTTAGTTAAATTCTCTTATTCTTCAGAGCAATTAGAGAAGGTGATGTTATATGAAGAAAAATGTGGAAACAGAATTGAGAAATTCTGTCTCCACACATACATATATATATCCATTTGGTGTGATCTCCATTGATTGCTACAACCATTCATTCTTAATCATTTTGACTCTTATTATGGAAGCAACTAGTTCTATCCTAACCAAACCAAAATTAAGATCCAACTATTCACAATTCAACCTCTGAATTTTTTAAAATTTCTTCGTAGAGTACCAAAATTTTCTAAACCTTTCAATTTAATCCTAATCATCCTTGAATTTTTGGGTCAGTAAAGATAACCGAGTGTTACATTAACGTACCAACCCTCCTCATTGTATGCATAGGTTCTTTTGGAAAAGAAGCAACATTGTGGCTTACATGATGGGCCTGACCCACTAAGGTGTTATTGTCTTCAATGATCATAGTTGTGTGATTTGATTCTGGTAAGGTGGTAGCTCTAACAATGATTGGATTGAAACCAAGTAGGATCTGAGACCCATTTCCCTTACTTTCTTACCCTCACTTCCTTAGATCGATCTTTCTTAAGGGTAGGTTATGGCTTTTTTCCATTAGCCTTTGTAATTGGCCTACCATTAATTTTACCTCCATGTGAATCCTTCACCAACCCTTTAGAGTTTGATCCCTTTAAAATCTCTCGCATTGATTCTTTCCCTTTTAAATTGGCCTTATTTTTCATTTTGGAATATTTAGCTTCCTTATTTTTCATTGAGAATATTCAGTTTCATTCTCATCACCATTATCTTTTAATATTTGGAAGCGTGATTTACTCAATCCCTCAACTAGTGGTTGATCTTGTTTTCCTTTCATAGTAGACTTTCCCAAAATATTTAGTCTTTGTCTACTGGTTGGAGCTTGCATCCAAGGTCTGTATAGAGAAATTGGATCCTCCGCAACACCCATGATTGTAACTGTCACAGTATCAATAGTCGGTACCACAGTTGGTTCCATCGAGTCCATCTTTTTATCAATCTCTTGTTATTTTGGACAACTTTCCTTAGTGTGTCTATAGCAGCCACACTCATAACAGATGACAAGCAAACCATCATACTCTACACATTGAACATGACCATCAATACCAACATAAGCAATTAAAGGTTTTTTTATATCAACCACCACTATTAGGCGAGCAAAGCGACCCCTCTTCGCTTATTTGATGTTATAATAAACTTTTATAATCTTTCCAAGAACTGTGAAGATGATTCTAAAGAAACCTTTAGTATAGTATCGATATAGGAGTCAAGGAAACCTTACTTAGACCACCATCTTCGAAGGATAACTTTCACTTGTTGTGAAATCTTGACTTTATGGTTGTATCAAAAGATAATGTCCATAATTCATTCATGGCCCTCCCATTAAAGCATTATCATAGTCCTTTTTATTACTAAGTTTAACCAAGAAAAATTGTTATCAAGATCAACCACTTGGAATCTCCTAGTTAAACCCCAAAAAGATTGTAGATGACCTACTAAAGCTTTGAAGCTAATTTTTTTTTCCAAAGTGACGTACTACAATTGTCTTAGCCATGCTCCTATCAATCCATTCATGAATCCGCTCGAAAAAAGTTACCTCAGGATACTCACCTTCGGTACTAATTGTGTAGTCATCCTCCCAAATTTCAAGTTCTAACTCTACAAGCACTTCATCCTCTAACCCCATATCCTCCACATTTCCTACAAGTTTGTCTTGTCATGAAACCTTTGGGAGGCCATCTTCCATTACCACATCCTTTGATTTTGGACCATCAGGGGATTTATTCTTGACTTTCTTTGTAGCCCTCTCGAGTCCTTCAGGGACCATGGACCCCGGTTGTTCCAACGAGGCAGAAAAGAAAAACTCTTGCGGCAAAGGAAAACCCATTTTTTAGTATTGCTAACAAATATTTTCCATCATATATCTTTAAATTCAAAACACCTCATTTAGTTACTGGTGTAATAACATAAGGAAAAGTGTACTTAATACATATGTATTAACATTAGTAAAAGCTAGTAGACTAATATAAGTAAATAATCCAATGTTTGGTAGGTAGATTGAAAAGAATGTAATATATATATTTTATTTTGTTTAGTTATGGTATTGAACAAGTAAAATTTAGATTGTCAATACAGGAGGACGTGGGTTCAAATGCGTTGAAGCGCATTATCCTCCTATTTAAGGGTTGGAGATGGGCTATGAGTAGTTCTAGATATTATAACAAAAAGAACATATATGATTTAATGAGATTATTGTTCATAATAAAAAAAATAGATATTATATTATGAAACAAAGTGATGTGGGCACATTTATTAGTACACTAATAAATAAATGCAAAAAGAATGAAAATTTGGAACATAAATTGTTAATGTAGTTGAAACTTAATTTACATTTACAAAATCTTACGGAGAAGAGTGTCCACTGTATTCTCAAATACAATAGATGATTTGAAGCCCGATTCCCTTACAAATTGTTACAGCCTCACTATTGTAACACCAAGTGAGCTCATGATAGAAAAACACAAATTGAACTCAATTTTCCGCTTAAAGCTCTACATATCCTACAAATACTTACAATCCTTCGGCTATAAGCAAAAGGTAAATAGGATGATTATCAGCTTAGCTTGTTGATCTGCACCATATCGAATTTGCAAATTGACCAGGTCAAATTCAGTCTCAAATATATTTAGATTCATGTTGCAATCACTTGGACCTTCATAAGTTATAACCCAAAGGCCTTTTCAGTAACCCAATTCCTATTGGGTCATCAACGTCCTCGAGGCCTACTACCTAATTGGTATTAATTGAAGTCAGGACAAGAGACTTGTCACACCTTCGATGTGCAAATGAAAAAGAAAAAAAATCAGGTTTATCGTTAATTTTTATATTTTATTAATATGATGTCATAAGTCATCCCCTACCAACTCAAATGTGAAATGATTAAATTATATTTTGATGCATAAATTAAAATTTTTATAAAATTATTATTTTTAAATATATCAAATTAATAAAAAATTAATTATGATAAAATTTGAATTCGAAATATTATACATAATAAATATCTAACTTTATGTAGTTAAAATATTGATAAATTTAATAAATACATTTATTACATAAAATTTTCTCATGTTTTTAATTAATTTATATATAATTTTAGTTTTTTAATAAAATTTAATTAATAAAAATATAATTTTTACTCACAGCGTGACTGGAATAAATAGTAGTTTACACATCGTTACTGCAACTAAAGTTTAATGCATGCAGTATATAATAAATAACTGAAATTTCATGGTTAGAGTCACCACGCATGGCTGCTTCATTTTCAACGGCTTACGTACCCCCCTTCTCCTCCGCACGAAACGAACTTTTTTCATCCTGTCATGGCTTCGGAAACAGCGACGTGAGATTGAAGCCCCAATTGAAGTTTCAGACTCAGTCTCTTAAACACAAACCCAGGCCTAAACGAGGTGAGTCGGTTAAGCGCGACGTGATTAACGAAGACGATAGCGTTGACGAGACTTACAACTCCGTCGACGATAAGCAGTTCGTGCTGTGGTTCCGTGAGGCTTGGCCTTACTTGTGGGCCCATCGTGGCGGCACTTTTGTTATTATTATTTCCGGCGAAATTGTTGCTTCCCCCTTCTTAGACGTCATTTTAAAGGCAAATACTAAATCAATAAAAGAAATTTAAAAAACTTCTAGATCTTATTTACGATCAAGGGTTTAAATTGTTTTTTTTCTTTTTCTTTTTATTTGCAGGATATTGCGTTTTTGCATCTCCTGGGGATCAGATTTGTTCTTGTTCCAGGAACTCACGTGACGATCGACAAGCTTTTGGCTGAGAAAGGTGATCCAATAAAAAAAAGGAAAACATTTCATGTTCTTTATTTCTCATTTTAGAAACATTTTTCTGCTGAATTTCAGCGAATATTTTATGTTCAATATTCCAGTCTTTATCTCTCGCTTTCACTATGATTAGACTTTTTTTGTTTACGTAAGTAGATTGTAACATTTAAGATGAACTATGAAACATTACAGGGCGTGAACCCAAGTATGTTGGCAGCTATAGAATAACAGACTCTGAATCATTAGACGCTGCAATTAAAGCGGCAGGAGGGATTCGTCTAACCATAGAAGCAAAACTTTCACCTGGACCTTCCATATTTAATATTCGTAGACATGGAGATACTAGCCGTTTGCATGAAGTTGGTGTCAGTGTTGCTGGTGGTAACTTCCTTGCAGCCAAGGTTAGAATGTTCCTGTTTTTTATATAACATTTGGATTTGGGTTATGCTTTTATGTAGATTTATGTTCTTCTCTTCGAAACTATGACTATACCCTTGTAAATCATATAGTGGGAATATATAATTTTTTTTCCTTGCGTGCTTACGTGTAGTGATGATGCGTGGCCTGTAAAAGCATGTTTTTTGCATGTGATATGTAGTTCGCTGTTAGACATCTTCTGTTTTTGCTTATTTTAATCTTTTTAAACCCTTTTGCAGAGAAGAGGAGTTGTCGAAGGTGTTGATTATGGAGCATCGGGTGAAGTAAAGAAAGTAGATGTTGCTCGCATGTGTGAGAGGCTTGATGGTGGTTGTATAGTGATACTAAGCAATCTGGGGTATTCTAGCTCTGGAGAAGTTTTGAATTGCAAGTATGCTATATAACTTTCAGTGGTATTTTATTGCAGCTTGCTTTTTATCTCTTATCTGATGAAGTGAAAATTCTTTGATTTATCATTCTAAAGGAGTTTTTTTTTTTTGGGGGGGGGGGGGAGAGATTAATATTGTGCAACTCTTATAGCAGCTATTGTTGATCAGGAAAGCCATCTGCAATGAGAAAAGGCATCTTTTCCCATTTTACAATTTCTATCTTCATTTAGTTCTAAGTTGCTTTTCTCATTTACTGAGGGATCACTTAGTTTGGTGTCTATCTCAGTAAGGTATATTTTTAGGTTTAGCAAGATGTCAATCATAAGGTTTTGGTAGAGAAATATCCCACTGTGGAAGTTACAATATCTTAAGGGATCGAATATACTTTGTCTCAGAATGAGCAGTCCTTATATTCTTTGCATATGTAGTTTGATTTTGAAAGCTAGTTCTATTTAACTAAAACTTATGTTTACTTCATGGTGCCTCATTACTAGCCTAAATTTTTTGTTTTACTTCCCACTGATTTTAACCTGATTGCTAATATACTTTTATGTTTTCATAAATTTCAGTGCGTATGAGGTTGCTACAGCTTGTGCATTAGCTATTGGAGCAGATAAACTTATTTGCATTATAGATGGCCCAATTTTGGATGAGTATGGACGCCTTATTAATTTCCTGCCTCTTCATGAAGCTGATATGCTAATCCGTCAGCAGGCCGAGAAAAGTGAGATAGCGACCAAATATGTGAAAGCTGTTGTTGAATATCTCACTAGCATTGGACATACTGATTCTACTGCAGTTGTCCACTGTTCGCAGAATGGCAAAGCTCCTAATAGTACATATTACGCAACCTTTCAGAATGGCATTGGTTTTGATAATGGCACTGGACTATGGTCTGGAGAACAGGGTTTTGCTATTGGAGGTCTGGAGCGGCTAAGTAGACTAAATGGTTACCTTCCAGAGTTGGCTGCTGCAGCTTTTGTCTGCAGAGTAAGTTACAATAGTTTCTCTGCCAACTTAGTAAATGTAGATACTTCCCCATGGAAGAAAAAAAATGGCCAATTGCAAGTTCTGCTTCATTGTCAGGGTGGTGTACAAAGAGTTCACTTGTTAGATGGCACAATTGGCGGGGTTTTATTGTTGGAACTATTCAAAAGAGACGGAATGGGGACAATGGTGGCCAGGTATTTGCAGTGAACTTATTGGTTAACCTTAAAGGAAATGTTTGCTGATAGGCAGAAAGCATTAGCATAAACATGGTCAGCTTAATTTCATATGTATCTGCATTTACTTTGTGAGTTCTTAATCCCTGAATGATTTATATCCTTGGATGACTTAGTGGACTCTCCCACTGAGGTGGAGGGTTAACCTAAAATGGATGTTTTTGCAACTAAGTAATCAGTAGAAGTAGAGTTAGGTACATATTATTTGAATTTACTAATAATTAAGAGGACTTTCTAGTACTATAACAATCCATTTTCCAACCTGGCTTTCAGAAGCATGTGACACTTCTTAGTTAGTTGTTGAGCGTGTGTAATGCACGAATCTGCCACATAACATTTAGCAACAGACAAAGTGGAGGGATATGTTGTTCTAATCCCTTTTCCAAAGATTAGGGATCTCAGAGCAACTTCTTGTGGCTGACTGTTGGAGTTTGAGTGAACTTTAACCGGGTAAAGTAAGAGTTGCAAACAGAACACCAACAACAACGTAATATACTCGGGTAAAGAATGAAGGAAAAAATGCTTGAAGTTTAGGCTTTAAGAGCAGAAATTGGAAGGAAAACAAGAACAGAACTAAAGCAAAGAAAGAAGGAGCATGAAGAATAGTTGAGAGTATTGATGGAAAAATGAATTGTATTTTTTCATACATACATCATAGGCAGATTGCCATTACATATATCAAAAATAAAAAAAAAAACTTACAAGTCAAATTTCTACCTAAACATACACCTACTTCTACTAAGCTTTCCAAATAACAAAAACTTAACTTGTACATTAACACAAAGCTGGTTAACAGCTCCATCAACATCAAATTACATCAATCAAAAAGCTTATAGCAAACTAGACTTCAAAATGAACAAAATATTAGTTCAAATCTAACAGCAACACAAAACCAAGGTTGCTGCATGCTTGTCACGAGCCTGCATGGCCAGCTTCCAGCTGCACTTGCTTCATACCAGCTGCATGGAGATCAGCTTCAACACTGACTTTTTGTTAATTTACATGAAATGCTGTTGCAAGATTTAGTAAGTCATTAAGTTGTTTTGCATTCTGTTCATCGACTCTGGTATTGCTTGTTATTTAGTGATCTATATGAAGGGGCTAGGATGGCTAAGGAAACAGATGTTGCTGGAATCAAGCAAATCTTACAACCTTTAGAAGAGTCTGGTACATTGGTTCGCAGGAGTGATGAGGAGGTATGTACTGTTTTAGTTATGAGCTTATTGGACCATAATAGACGTTTGGTCCTACTTTGCATGCTCTGTTTCTTCTACTTGTTCTTGGGATCTTTTGGTTGTAAAGATGAAATTTGTTAAAATTGGCCTCTGTTTCAAGTCTTAACAAACAAAATGGTAAGGGAAATTTGCATTTTTTCTTTTGGGTTGGAGCCAGCATCTGAAAATTATAATGTTGTGTTGTTTTTTGTTTGTGCAGCTAGTTAAGATCCTAGATTCATTCATTGTTATGGAAAGGGAAGGTCAAATTATTGCTTGTGCTGCTCTTTTTCCTTTCTTCAAGGACAAGTGTGGAGAAGTTGCTTGTATCGCAGTTTCTCCAGAATGCCGAGGACAAGGGCAGGGAGACAAATTGCTTGGTATGATGTTGAACATCTTAGACTTCACTACTTATGCCATATAGGAAATGATTATACTTTGCTACCTATTCTGGTGAAGTTGACAGAGTTGCAATGTGAGAATTTGCTGGTTTCTGTCTTATGGAAGCGTATAAATGTATTTGCTGGTAAGTTCAGTTCAGATTATCTACGCATAGAAGGATGCTGTATTTCATCTGAGTGTGATTTTTTGATTTTATGACCATCGTTTTGATTTGATATTTCTACTGGATATTATTATGTGGTCATCCAATCAGATCATTCCTAATAATAATTCTCTTGTTGGGCAGATTACATCGAGAAGAAAGTATCCTCCCTTGGATTGGACATGCTTTTCCTGCTGACTACTCGTCCTGCTGATTGGTTTGCATTTTTCTCCCATTACTTATTAAACATTAATTATTAAAAGCATGCAGCTATTTCATGCTTCATTTACTTATAAGTTTGAAGTACGTTTTTTAGTGAGAGAGAGAGAGTTTGGTTTTGTTGGAATGTTCTTTCGGTTTATCACTATTATGTATGTCCAGATCTTGACATGTAGAACTATACCAGTACCTATGAGTAAGAAAGTGAACACCCTACTATGGTTTTGCAGGTTTGAAAGACGAGGTTTCAAAGAATGTTCCATTGACATGATACCAGACAAAAGGAGGCTAAGGATTAATCTATCCCGTAAATCCAAGTATTACATGAAGAAGTTCCTAGCAGATCGGAGTGGAATTATTGCTGACAAAGCATTTGAATGAGCTAAGCAAAGGATAAAAGTTAAAACTATGTTGTTTCACTTTTCAATTTTGTTGAAATACTCAGGTTTGATACTCGTACTTGATGACATAGATATGAATATGATTCTCCAAATACATAGAAGAAACATTGAAAAATCTGATCATATACGTATCCAAAATAACATAAGATAAAGTGTCATGCCCCTTTAGTCAACCCTAACCAGGGATGACAACTTCATCCCATCTGGTTAGCTACAAAACCATATACTTAGTAGGGGAGGGTCTGATTTTCTCTGCATCAGGTTTTTGTCATGGTTTGTGGTTTTATATAATTTTGTACGTTAAATGTAATTACTATAGTGCTTCACAAAATGATAAATAAATTGGCCCCTTCTTTTATGGTTTATTTGTAACTCCGAAGATAGAGTTACAGCCCTAAAGATTGCTGCATTTTCCATTTCTACTACTACTGAATTTAGATCTAAACATACAATTATTATACATTGATTTCATCTTCCATGTAAAGTCATATTAATTTTAGCGTAGTAAATAAATAATCTCTGCCTAGTATTTTTTTTTCAGAGAAAAAAAACTGGATAAAATATATTTATGGGTAAATACAGTTTTGATCTTCATGTTTGTGTTGGGCTGCTCGTTTTCACTTTTCATTGTAGAATCCTAAATAACTTAATTGATCTGAAGAGGCTAATTATCTTGCAAATTTCCAACATTTATTAATGTTATAAATGATTCAAATAATCATTTTCAACTACCAATTAAGTTTCATCCATCATAATAATAACTATACCCGTACTCATTCAACTATAGATAACTTTCTTTTTTAGTCATCCAATTATTAAAAATTATAAATTTGTCACCAATTATTCAATTTTATTTTTTTAGTAGCTGGGATGATGTTGTAACTTTTAAAATTGGTATAATAGCAACTCTTACTCTCATAATTTATATATTGTGTCAATTTAGTTTTGATTTTAAAAATTTTAACTCTCAACATTTACATATTATGTAATTTGATTTTTTTTTGCATTTTTCTTTTTCTGACCCTTTTTCTTAAAAAGTTAAAAAAATAAATTTATCAATTAAATTTGATAAAAAAATACAAAAGTGGAAACACTCAAAATTTCAAATAATAATTTTCATCTTTTCTCATTCTCTTAAAATTAACTCACAATGTCATGAAAAAAAAACTACAAAAAAGACTAAATTACACAATGTGTATACGTTGAGGGTCAAATTTTTTAAATTCAAGACTAAATTGACATAATTTATAAATGTTGAGGTTAAAGCTGCTATTATGTCAAATATAAAATCTGTCATGTTATATTTTCATTGGTAACTTAACAGTCGTTGGTGACCAAAAAAGAAAAGGTCAAATATTTGAGGGACTATTTTTTAGCTTTTCACTAGGGGTGAGTAAAACTCAATTCAATTCGAAAAAATTAAATTTTTTCGAATTTTGAGTTAATCAAATCGAGTTATTCGATTTTTTTCAAATGAACTCGAATAAGAATTTTGATTTTTCAAGTTTGAGTTGAATTAAATTTTACATCTCGAATAACAAATTGATGTGGGTCCTTGACAGTTTCGAAAATGTAAAAATTAGTCCATCTAAAAAATGGAAAAAAAATTAAAAATATCAATATATTTATAAAATATTTTTTTTCCAAAATTTTATAAATATATATTCAAAAAATTAAAATTGCTAAAAAAACATATATATTTATATATGTATGTTAAAATATAATTTTTTTTAAAAAAATTTAAAATGATAAATTTGAGGCCTTAAACAAGTAAGTTATTAAATCAAGTTTATCATATTACTTATCTTTTTTTTTTCATCTTATTTTGTTTTAAAAGAGTTTCTAAATAATTTAGTCATATGGTCTACAAGATTTATGGTCAATTTATTATTTTTAATTTAACTCAAACAAATTTATTTGATTTGTCTCGATTCAACTCGAATATCATTTTACTTAACTTGATTTGAAAAGTATGATAAAATAAGATTTGTCAACTTGACTAACTCAAAATTTTTTCACTTGATTCAACTTGATTTGATCGAATGCTCGCTCCTATTTTTCATAGTTGGATAACAAAAAATTACTAATAAATAGAAGACTACTAATATAATTTTCCTTAATAATTATGACTAATTAATTTTATAAAATTTTAAAAATCATTATAGTTGTTTTGGTACAATGAATATCATCATTTATTCAGCTTTCCATCCGAGCAACAATAGTTACTAATCTTTGCATTCCCCTTTTATTTAATAACTAGTATGATTTTTGACACACGCTTCATAATAGATTATTTTTGCATCAAATTATAAAATAAATATTTGAAAATTAAAATATACTTCAATTTTCTATATACTCTTCGTACATTTGTAATTGAATCATTATACTTTTATTTTTAAGAATTTAATTTTTTTTTATTTTTTGGATTTAAAATTTTAAGTTTAGTTGTTAACATAATTAAAATTCTTTTATTAGATTTGTTAATTTGACAGTTTGAAATTAAAAAATAAACTCACTTGGTAGCAATGTAACAAAAAGATAATATTGCAATGACCTATATTTAACAGAAAATTTTAACGGTGTTAACAATTCTTAAAATTGCGTTAGTATTTAATCAAAATAAAGAATTTAGACTAACTAATGACAAAATATGTATGAATTTATGTCAAAAATTGAAGTATAGAGACTAAATCTTAAATTTGGACGTAGTATAGAGACCAAAATGAAAATTTGATTCAGGTTTAAGTCTAGCTATTAAAACTATTAAAATTCTTCTATTAAATTAGCTAGTGTAATATTTTGAAATCTAAAAAGAACGTACACTTGTTTGGTAGTCATTTAATAAAAAATAAGATTGCAATAGTGTAACAGCCCATTTTCAATAAAATCGGAACAGTGGTTTCAGGACCACAAATCTGAGTTAGAAAGAAATTATTTTAATATTATTACATGGTCTATATTATGATAGGAAAGACATATGAAAATTTTGACAAGAAAATTTTACCAATTTCATATTTAATTATAGAAAGGACCAAATTGCATAAAATGCAAAAGTTGAGTTCTTGTAGCTATAAGTATTAAATAGCTATAAAATTCAAAACTTAAGGTCCTTATATGGTAGTTATACCATTAAGAAAAGTTATTAGATATTTTTGATGATTCAATCATGGAAAATTAGAAAAAGAAAAGGACTAAATTGGAAATTGAAATAAATAAAATAAATATGTAATATCATCATTTTATATCATCTTCTTCCCAAAATTCCATGGAAACCCTAGGAAAGAGAAAGAAAATCAAGCAAGCTTAATCGTTTTTAGTAATTTTTATATTTTTGAGATCGGAATAACCTAATCTATCTATTTTGGGGATCAATCTGTAAAGTTGTCAAAATATTAAAATTTTTCCATGGATGAATATGCTGAAAATTTGAAATTTATGGTAGAAATTGAAAGGTTGTTGATCGATAAACAACTTTTGTAAAGTGAATTTTCATGAAATTGTGATTTAGGGACTAAATTGTAAATATGTAAAATTCATGGAAAATTTTTTGATTTTTATGAAATATATGTGCTGTAATGTTATATGTAAAAATTGGTTAGGCTTAGAATAAGTATTAAATTGTACGAATTTCATTTTCTGAGCCTAGGGACGAAATCATCATTTACAAAAAGTATAGGGGCAATATGGTAATTTTTTCTAGGATGTGAATTGAATTAAATTGAGTATGAAATGGATTAAATTGACTTTAAATTCATTTATATAGATTCAGAAAGACCTAGTACTGAGTTGGATCAAGGAAAAATAAAAGTGTCGGATTAGTAGATTCTTGAAACGAACAAGTATCGAGGTAAGTTCGTGTAACTAGACTATATATATTAATATGCTTGGAATTGAATGTTGAATATGTGTGAATTGTATAAATGTTTAATGTATAAAATTAATTACATGTCTGATATTGCTCGATAAGTATAAGTCCCGTTTGAATAGATAGAATTCGATGGATACAGGATTTCTCGATTAGTTGTGGTCTTGCATATGTTGCAGACACACCATAACTTGAAAGAGTGTCCTATTATAAACCCTCTCAAGCTTCCCTTTATATGGTTCTTACGAGCATCCTGAACGGTAGTGATTCTGCATGTGCTGCGGACTACTGCAACTCTTTGTGAGCGTCTTGTTAAATGATCGGTTGTGATCCTGTAAATATTGCGGACACAAACGTAGCTCTTTATGACGTGTCTTGATAAAGGCTCTTTATGAGCTTGCTAATATGGCTCTCTTGAACCTCCCGATATATGGCTATCTGGAGTTCCCTAATAATAGCTCTTCGAAGTTACCTGTTAAGCTCAATGAGCTTCCTGTTCTAAGCTCTTATGAGTTTCTTGTTATAGTCTGGATAAGCTTCCTGTTTCATGGCTCACATGAGCATCCTATTATATGGCTTAAGAGAGTATTTCTTGATTATGTGCCCTAGTTGGGTACCCCTGAACATGAGTTGATAGTTTACAGTGTTGTACATTTCAAGTGTACTACATGTGTGTCCATCGATATTTCAAATAAATTCAACGGCCAAAGTTCTGTTATGGCTAATCTGAACTTGAGATGATTTATCATAGAAATGTATATGTTATATGGAAATATGATAAAAAAAAAAGTATATGTGTATGAAAGTTATTACATGATGAGCTCATCTTTATTACTTGAAAAGTATTTATAAATTCATGTCTAACTTGTTTGATTGAGTGCATGTGATTAGGCAATTGGTCAATTTGTTGGGATGCATGTTATTTATATGATTACTTGAATCGAATATAAACAATAAGTTAAATTCATGTTATGCGAACTTACTTACTAAGCATTAAATGCTTATTTTATTTTATTTTCCTCTGTTTTGTAGTGCTCAGAAGCTTGTCAAGGTTGAAATCGGTCGGAGCACCATCACATTATCCTTCAGCTCATTTTGGTATAAATAACAAACTTATTTTGATATAATGGCATGCATAGGCTAACTTGGCCAATGTTGGCATATAAATGGTTGTTTCTAATATAGCCATTGGAATGGCTAGTGATAGTATATTTAGTGAATATATATATATGAGGTTATAATATGGTTAATGTATGTGTACTTGATATGGTTAGATTGAATTATGGTAAATATATATGTCTTACAAAAAGTAAGTTTGAATACATGTGATAATATAACATGTATAATGTTAATGTTGGTTTGGTTTTAACATCTTGAATTGGTTGGTATATGTATGCAAGTATTAATGTAGGTATAAGGCAAAATTTGGGTGAGAAATAAGGCTTGGAAATGGCCTTATTTTGTCCACACGGGTAGGGGCGTGTATCTCAACCGTGCGTGACACACGGCCATACACATGAGCGTGTGGTTTAGCTGTGTGTCCCCTGCATCTTAAAAAAAATTGAGAAAAAGAATTCTCAGAATTGATCACACGGGCGTGTGTCTCAACCGTGTGAAACACATGGCCTAACACACGGGCATGTGTCTTGGTCGTGTGAATCCTACACCTATTTTTGAAAATTAAATTGTCCACACAGCCTAGCACATGGGCGTGTGGCTGGCCATGTGAGCGAAGTCAGTAGCTACCCTAATTTGAACACGGGATGGGACACAGCTGTGTGCCTCACATTGAATGCCCACATGGCCTAAGACACGGATGTGTCACCTGGCCGTGTGAGCCACACGGCCTGACCACATAGGTGTGTGTCCCTTGCACCTAAGAAAAATTTTGAAATTTTGCGAAAAATTTTCTGAGTTACTGATTTAGTCCCGACTTGTTTCTAATGTATAAATTGGGCCTCGAGGGTCCAATTAAGGGGCAATATGATTGAATATGTTTGGTTTCGGATATGAATAGTAAACGAAAAAAATTAACTGTATTTGTTCTGTAAATTCTAGATATGCTCTGTAACCCTGTTCCGGCGATGGATATAGGTTAGGAGTGTTACATTTATTGGTAGCAAAGCTACGATTTAGCCGATTCTCGGACTAACGTAGCAAGTATAAGTTTAGCTATACATGTCGTTATATAATCTATGATAATGTAATATCTTCTAACCATTTTAAATGTGTTTTTCATATAGTAATGTCGTCCAACTGAGCTAGAGTTGAATCCGAGGAAGCTGAGAGCAATGCTCCACCTTCAGTTCAAAGAGCTGTATCTAATAGTAGAAGGCCCGAATATGAGGGTCGAGGTGAGGAGGCAAAAGTATCCTTCTTTCAAATGATGAATGAGTGGTTCACAAAATTCTTAAGAACAAATCCAGCTGTACAACAACTTCCCCCTCCTATTTCTCAACCGGTTCCAAATATGCCACTAGGTACAAAACCTGTTAGAACTGGTAAGACTCCGGTACATAAAATCTGTAAATATGGGGCAGAGGAATTGAGAACAACAGCTGATGATGATTCGAAAAGGGATGAATTTTGGCTAGAAAATACCATCAGGGTTTTGGATGAATTATCTTGCACACCTGAAGAATGTTTGAAATGTGTTGTATCTCTGTTAAAAGACTCAGCCTACCAGTGGTGGAATACCACAATTTCTGTTGTACTGAGGGAAAATGTTAATTGGGAATCTTTCCAAACAGAATTTAAAAAGAAGTACATTAGCCAAAGATTCTTTAATCAAAAAAAGAAGGAATTTTTAGAGCTTAAACAGGGAAATATGACAATATCCGAGTACAAACGAGAATTTGTTCAGTTAAGCAAATATGCCAGAGAGTGTATCCCGACCGAAGTTGCCATGTGTAAACGGTTTGAAGAGGGATTAAATAAAGAGATCAAGTTGTTAGTGGGGATTTTGGAATTAAAAGAATTTGATGTACTGGCTAACCAAGCACATAAAACTGAAGAACTAAATAAAGAAAATAGGCAAGTAGAGATGGAAGCTCGAACTTCAAGTAAAAGATTTATGGGCAAACCACAATCATCAGCATCAAATAAATCAAAGAAATATCATGATCATTCGTCTCATTTGTGGGGTATTTTGGAAAAGACCGAGGCTCTCAACTTTCTAATTCGATATCTTTGACCCCATCAGTAGCAATTGCTGGAAGTGTCGGTAATCCCAAACCTAGATGTAAACATTGTAATAAATTTTATTTTAGAAAGTGCCGTCTGAGAAGTAGAGCCTGTTATAGATGTGGTTTTCTCGACCACTATCTTAAAGATTGTCCAAAAAGGCTTGAAAAAGATACTACTCAGACTTCAAAGCAAAGTAACCCTGATTCGAGAGGTAGACCACCCCGTCACCCTGGCAATGTTAGTGGTAGCTGAGATGCTTCAAAAGATTCAACAGTTAAGTCTGAAGCACGAGTACTGGTGAGAACATATACTATACATGTACGAGAGGATGCTTCTGCACCTGATGTTATTACTGGTACATTTTCTCTTCTTGATACTAATATTATTGCTTTAATTGATCCTGGTTCAACACATTCATACATATGCACGAATTTAGTGTCTGTTAAAAATTTACCTATTAAGTCCACTGAATTCATGGTTAAAGTTTCGAACCCCCGGGCCAGTATGTGATGGTGGATATGGTTTGTAAAAATTGTCCATTAATGGTACAGGGTTATTATTTCTCAGTTGATTTAATGTTGTTGCCATTTGAGGAATTTGACGTAATTTTGGGTATAGACTGCTAACTCAGCATGATGCAGTAGTAAATTGTAAATAGAAATATATTGTGTTAAAATGTCAGAATGGTGAACTGCTTCGTATTGAATCTGATAAATTGGATGGGTTGTCCAATGTAATCTCAGCTATATCAGCACAGAAATATATCAGAAAAGGGTATGATGCTTATCTTGGCTATGTGTTGGACACTAAAGTATCTAAGTCGAAGATTAAGTCGGTGTCGGTTGTTTGTGAGTTTCCTGATGTGTTTCTGGGAAAATTACTCGGATTACCTCCAGCAAGAGAGGTGGGATTTTGCATAGATCTTATTCCTGGAATAACACCGATATCTATAGCACCTTATAGAATGCTCCTACTGAGTTGAAAAATTTGAAAGCACAATTGCAAGAATTGACTGATAGAATTTTTGCTCGACCCAACTCATCACCATAGAGTGCACCAGTTCTATTTTTTAAGAAGAAAGATAGGTCGTTGAGATTATGCATTGATTACCAATAGCTTAATAAAGTCATAATAAAGAACAAGTATCCATTGCCTCGTATTGATGACTTGTTTGATCAGTTAAAAGGTGCCACTATATTTTCAAGATAGATCTCCATTCCAATTACTATTAGTTATGGGTGAAAGATTCAGATGTACCAAAGACAGCCTTCAGAACCAGGTACGGACACTGTGAATTTCTTGTGATGTCGTTCGGCTTAACTAATACACCTCCAGTATTTATGGATTTAATGAATAGAATTTTCAGACCGTATTTAGACAGATTTGTGATGGTATTTATTGATGATATCCTGGTATATTCTCGAGATGAAAATGAGCATGCTGATCATTTGAGAATTGTGTTGTATGCCAAATTTAGTAAATGTGAATATCAGCTTCGGGAAGTCGGTTTCCTTGGACATATAATATCCGCAAAAGGTATGAGGGTGGATTCAAATAAAATTTCAGCGATTGTTAATTGCAAGCCATCGAAAAATGTGTCTAAAGTCAGGAGTTTTCTAGGATTAGCCGGTTATTATCAGAGATTTGTACAAGAGTTTTCTATGATAGCTACTACAATGACACGATTGTTACAAAAAGATGTGAAATTTGAATAGACTGATAAATGTTAACAAAGTTTTGACAAATTGAAAGCCTTGTTGACTGAAGCACTTGTGTTAGTTCAGCTTGAATCAGGTAAAGAATTTGTGATTTATAGTGATGCATCATTGAATGGTTTAGGTTGTGTTTTGATGCAACAAGGTAAAGTAATAGCCTATGCTTCTAGACAGCTAAAATTACATGAAAAGAACTATCTGGTACATTATCTAGAGTTGGCAGCCATTATGTTTACATTGAAAATTTGGCGACACTACTTGTTTGGTGAAAATGTCACATATTTACTGGTCATAAAAATTTAAAGTATTTAATGTCGCAAAAAGACTTGAATCTAAGACAGCGCATGTGGCTTGAGTTATTAAAAGATTATGATCTGTTTATTGATTATCATCCGGGAAAAGCCAATGTGATTGCAAATGCTCTAAGCAGAAAATCCCTGTTTGTTTTGCGAGCAATGAATACCCGGTTGTCTTTGTCTAATGATGGTTCAATCATAGCTGAGTTAAAAGCTAGATTGACGTTTCTGCAGCAGATCTATGAAGCTCAGAAGAGTGATGATGAATTACAAGCTAAATGGGTACAATGTGATGTAAATTCTGATTCAGAATTTCAGATTGGGTTCGATGGTTGTTTTTTATTCAGAGGTAGAATATGTGTTCCGAAGAATTCGAAACTGGTATAGAAGATTTTAAACGAAACTCATAATGGTAATATGTCTGCTCATCCAAGAAGTAACAAAATGTAGCATGATTTGAAAAAGATGCACTGGTGGCCGATAATGAAACATGACATTTCTGAATTTGTATCTAAATGCTTAATATGCCAAAAGGTAAAAGCTAAACATTAGGTACCTTCGGGATTATTACAGCCAGTTACGATACCAGAATGGAAATGGGAAAGAGTTACTATGGACTTTGTATTAGGGTTACCCCTATCTCTGAAAAAGAAATATGCCATTTGGGTAATCGTTGACCAATTAACAAAGTCTGCACACTTTATTCCAGTACGTATGGATTTCTCCCTAGATAGATTGGATGAATCATATGTTTCTGAAATTGTCAGACTACATGGAGTGTCAGTCTCTATTATCTCTGATAGAGATCCCCGATTTACATCCTGATTCTGGAATAAATTGCAAGAAGCTCTGGGTACACAATTACATTTCAGCACAGCTTTCCATCCTCAGACTGATGAACAATCCAAACATGTGATACAGAGTTTAGAAGATATGCTTCGGTGTTATATTTTGGAATTTGAAGGTAATTGGGAAAAATACCTGTCGTTAGTTGAATTTGCATACAATAATAGTTATCAGTCAAGTATTAAAATGACACCGTATGAGGCTCTGTATGGTCGTAAATATAGAACTCCGTTGTACTGGACAGAGCTCAGTGAGAAAAAGATACACTGAGTTGATTTGATCCGTGAAACTGAAGAAAAGGTAAAAGTGATTCAGAATAGTTTGAAAGTAGCCTCTGATCGTCAAAAATCTTATGCTGATCTTAAATAAAAAGCAATAGAATTTCATATTGGTGATAAGGTATTCTTAAAAGTATCACCTTGGAAGAAAGTTCTCCAGTTTGGTCGTAAAGGAAAACTGAGTCCACGGTTCATTGGACCATAAGAAGTTATTCAAAGAATTAGACCTGTTGCATATAGATTAGCACTACCACCAGAGCTTGACAGAATTCATTATGTTTTCTATGTGTATATGTTGCAACGGTATCGGTCAGATCCTTCACATGTTATCTCTCCGACCAAAGTGGAAATTCAACCTGATATGACTCACAGTGAAGAACTGATTAAAATCCTGGCACGATAAACAAAAGAATTAAGAAATAAAAAGATAGCTTTAGTAAAAATTCTCTGGCAATGACATGGGATTGAAGAAGCTACCTGGGAACCAGAGGATACCCTGAGAGAGCAATATCCGAACCCCTTTACTGGTAAGATTTTCGAGGATGAAAATTCTTTAAGGGAGAGTTGTAACAGTCCGTTTTCAGTGAAATCGGAGTAGTGGTTTTGGGACCACAAATCTGAGTTAAAAAGAAAATTTATTTTAATATTATTACATGGTCTATATTATGATAGGAAAGACGTATGAAAATTTCGATAAGAAAATTATATTATGATAGGAAAGACGTATAAAAATTTCGATAAGAAAATTTTATCGATTTCATGTTTAATTATTGAAAGAACCAAATTACATAAAATACAAAAGTTGAGTTCTAGTAGCTATAAGTATTAAATAGCTATAGAATTCAAAAATTGAGGTCCTTATATGGTAATTAGACCATTAATAAAAGTTAGTAGATATTTTTGATGATTCAACCATGAAAAATTAGAAAAAAAAAGACTAAACTGGAAATTGAAATAAATAAAAAACGATAAATAAAATAAATATCTAATATCATCATTTTTTTATCATCTTCTACCACAAATTCTATGGAAACCCTAGGAAAGAGGAAGAAAATCAAGCAAGCTTAATTGGGTAAGTAATCTTGTCTCTTTTTTAATAATTTTTATATTTTTGAGATCAGAATAACCTAATCTAGCTATTTTGGGGATCAATATGTAAAATTATCAAAGTATTAAAATTTTTCCATGGATGAATATGCTGAAATTTTGAAATTTATGGTAGAAATTGAAAGGTTGTTGATAGATAAACAACTTTTGTAAAGTGAAATTTCATGAAATTGTGATTTAGGGACTAAATTGTAAATATGTAAAATTTATGGAAAACTTTTTTATTTTTATGAAATGTAAGTGTTGTAAATGTTATATGTAAAAATTGGTTAGGCTTAGAATAAGTATTAAATTGCATGAATTTCATTTTCGAGTCTAGGGACAAAATCATCATTTACGAAAAGTATAAGGGCAAAATGGTAATTTTTCCTAGGATGTGAATTGAATTAAATTGATTATGAAATGGATTAAATTGACTTTAAATTCATTTATATAGATTCAGAAAGACCTAGTACTGAGTTGGATCAAGGAAAAATAAAAGTGTCGGATTAGTAGATTCTTGAAACGAACAAGTATCGAGGTAAGTTCGTGTAACTAGACTATATATATTAATATGCTTGGAATTGAATGTTGAATATGTGTGAATTGTATAAATGTTTAATGTATAAAATTAATTACATGTCTGATATTGCTCGATAAGTATAAGTCCCGTTTGAATAGATGGAATTCGATGGATACAGGATTTCTCGATTAGTTGTGGTCTTGCATATGTTGCAGACACACCATAACTTGAAAGAGTGTCCTATTATAAACCCTCTCAAGCTTCCCGTTATATGGTTCTTGCGAGCATCCTGATCGATAGTGATCCTACATGTGTTACGAACTACCGCAGCTCTTTGTGAGCATCCTGTTAAATGATCGATTGTGATCATGCAAATATTGTGGACACAAATGTAGCTCTTTATGAGTGTCCTGATAAAGGCTCTTGATGAGCTTCCTGATATGGCTTGCTTGAACTTCCCGATATATGGCTATCCAGAGTTCCCTGATAATAGCTCTTCGAAGTTACCTATTAAGCTCAATAAGCTTCCTATTCTAAACTCTTATGAGTTTCCTATTACAGCTTAGATAAGCTTTCTGTTACATGGCTCACATGAGCATCTTGTTATATGGCTCGAGAGAGTGTTTCCTGATTATGTGCCCTAGTTGGGTACCCCTGAATATGAGTTGACGGTTTTTAATGTTGTACACTTCAATTGTACTACATGCATATCCATCGATATTTCAAATAAATTCAACTAGAAAAGTTTTGTTATGGCTATTCTAAACTTGAGATAATTTGTCATAGAAATGTATATGTATATGGAAATATGATAAGAAAAGTATATGTGTATGAAAGTTATTACATGATGAGCTCAACTTTGTTACTTGAAAAGTATATAGAAATTCATGTCTAACTTATTTGATTGAGTGCATGTGATTATGCAATTAGTCAATTTGTTGGGATGCATGTTATTTATTTGATTACTTGAATCGAATATAAAAAATAAGTTAAATTCTTGTTATGCGAACTTACTAAGCATTAAATGCTTACTTTGTTTTATTTTTATTTGTTTTATAGTGCTCAAAACCTCGTAAAGGTTGGAATCAGTCAGAACACCATCACATTATCCTTCAACTCGTTTTGGTATAAATAGCAAATTTTTTTTTGATATAATGGCATGTATAGGCTAACTTGGCCAGTGTTGCCATATAAATGGTTGTTTCTAATATAGCCATTGGAATGGCTAGTGATAGTATATTTAGTGAATATATATATATGAGGTTATAATATGGTTAATGTATGTGTATTTGATATGGTTAGATTGAATTATGGTAAATATATATGTCTTACAAAAAGTAAGTTTGAATACGTGTGATGATATAACATGTATAATGTTAATGTTGGTTTGGTTTTAACGTCTTAAACTGGTTGGTATATGCATGCAAGTATTAATGTATGTACAAGGCAAAATTTGGGTGAGAAATAAGGCTTGAAAATGGCTTTATTTTGTCCACACAGTTAAACTCACAGGCGTGTATCTCAACCGTGTTTGACACACGGCCATAGGTACAGACGTGTGGTTTGGCCGTGCGTCCCCTGTAACACTCCATACCCGTAACCCACACCGGGGTAGAGTACGAGGCATTACTTAACTTGTTCACTTGCAATCAAACAACCTCAAGTCATTGGGACTCGATCTAAATTAAAATCTTTTTATTATCAACTTAGATTCCTTATTATGGGCCTACAAGCCCTAAATCTATCATAGAAAACTATTTGGAACTATTCCGAGTCTTTAACCCACCTTAAAAAATTTACTTGAAAAACAGGGCACATGCCCGTGTGGGTAAGCCGTGTGCTTCCACACGCCCGTGTGGCAGGGGACACGCTTGTGTCCATTGCCCGTGTGGCCAATTTAATTCCACAATTTTTTTCATAAACAAGTGCAGACTTCACACGGCCTAGGTACACGTCCGTCTCTTAGCCTGTGTGTGAAAACTTGAGTATTCTATTTCTGACGCCAGCACACCCAAAGTGACACATGTCTAAGGCACACGCTCGTGCACCAGGCTGTGTCCACCACACGGCTGAGATACTCAGCCGTGTCTCTGGCCGTGTGTTTATTACCATGCATACTGACTTAAAATTTCTACATGCAGGGGACACACGGCCGGACCGCACGCCCATGTGTCTACCTGTGTGGACAATATGAGGCTATTTACCAAGCCTTTTTGCCACCCCTACAAGCATAATTCCATACAAATGCAAGAGAATAGCAAAAACAACACAATCCATATGGCTATATCAGCCACAATAGACATTCTTTCACAAGACAAATTACTCCACTATGGAAATGACATGTTTGCATATAACCAAAATGAATATTAACCATCATTCAAGGCTTAATACCAAGGGTAGGATTTATCCCAAGCCAACCTATGTGGCCAATTCTCAAGACACAAAATAATAAAGTCTAGCCCTGTACATGCCATGCTCAAAGATATAAAACCAACTATACCAATGTTTTGGATAATAGTACGATTGATAGCTCTGACCTCTGATGATCCTTAAGCTAGCTAGGCGGCACTCGGTTTGCAAAATGTACTCGACTAGTCGGTTTAGTCGACTTTGCAAAATGTACTCGACTAGTCGGTTTAGTCGACTTACTTAGCTTTCCCCCGGTCTAGGTTCAGATTTGAAAAATCTTGATTTATTGAGGTGATAAGTTGCTGAAATTTCAAAGCTTTAAAAACTCCTCTTTTTCTGATATTTTCGGTGGAGAAAGAAATGGGAAGAAGATGATATCATTTTTTTCTTTATTTTAGTCCAAACAAGCCACTTAACATACCAACGATCAAAATTTTGCCCCCCCTTTGACTCAATGGTGGCCAAGTACTCTAAAAAGGGTCTAATTCCGTTTAAAGACCTCCAATTTAATTATCTAGCTATTTAACACATTTGGGCACTAAAATGCAACTTTTTCCTTTTATGCAATTTAGTCTTTTTTCGCAATCGGGCTTGAAAGCATTAAAATTAACTCACCAAATTTTCCATGCACTAATATAATCATACTATAACCTCATAATAATAATAAAAATAATTTTTCCCACTTCAAATTTGTGGTCTCGAGACCACTGTTCTAACTAGGCCCTAAATCGGGGTATTACATCCCCTGCATCTTAAAACAAATTGAGAAACAGAATGCTCAGAATTGATCACACAGGCAGAGACACAGGCATGTGTCTCAGCCGTGTGAAACACACGACCCAACACACGGGCGTGTGTCTTGGCAGTGTGAATCTTGCACCTATTTTTAAAAATTAAATTGTCCACACGTCCTAACACACGAACGTGTGGCTGGCCATGTGACCCAAGTCAGTAGCTACCCTAATTTGAACACGGGCTAGGAAACAGCCGCGTGCCTCATATTGAATGCCCACACGGCCTAAGACACAGATGTGTCACTTCGTCGTGTGAGCCACACAGCCTGGCCACACGGGTGTGTGTCCCCTGCATCTAAGAAAAATTTTGAAATTTTGCGAAAATTTTTCTGAGTTCCCAATGTAGTCCCGACTTGTTTCTAATGTATAAATTGGGCTTCGAGGGTCCAATTAAGGGACAATATGATTGAACATGATTGGTTTTGGATATGGATAGTAAATGATAAAAATTAACTGTATTTTTCCTGTAAATTCCAGAAATGCTTTGTAACCCTGTTCCAGTGACGGATATGAGTTAGGGGTGTTACAAATAGACTTGAATTTAACAAATAATTTTAGTAGTGCTAATAATTTTTGTAACGCCCCAATTTTCGGGAATTCTGTGAATGTTGGCAAAATTTCATGCTTTGATTTTTGTCATTTGTGAGTGAAATTATGAGATATGACCTATGTGAAAATGTTTGAAAATGATATAGGCTAATTTGTAGTGGCCAAATAAATAGTAGTGCAAAATAGGAGGATTTGCATGTCAAACCTCCCATTTTACAAGAAGTGGCCGGCCATCATGTTGTTGTAGACAAAATGTGCACTTGATATCCATAATTTATGGTACAAATTGATACAAATTGATAATGGGTTAGGTAAATGTTTCATGATAATGGGTTAGGTAAATGTTCCATGATAATGGGTTAGGTAAATGTTCCATGATGGGAATTTCATGTCTTTTGTATTAAAGAATTAAATGGATGAAATATGAAATTTTATTAAAAAAAAAGGGGTGAAAAGAACAAAGTTTTGTCCATCTTTGTTCATCATAGCCTAAAGTTAGAGAAGAGAAAGTAGAGGAGAAAGCTCTTGAATGTTCGGTCACTTGGGGAAGAAAATTGAAGATAAGTTCATGGTAGTTGGCTTTTATTTTGAGGTTCATGAGTTCTTCTTGATTCTACCTTAACTCTTGAAGCATATTTTGGTTTTTAGTTGTGTTGTGAGCATTTAGTCATGAATTAAAATGAAGGAAATGGTTGTTGTTTCATGTTCTTTTGATGAAAAATGGAATATAGGTGAAGTTGAGCCAAACAAATGAGCATGCATGTGCCTTAGATGCTAAAGGGAAAAATCGGCTAACATGTTGTGCTTTAAAATGATGAAATGGAGATTATACTTAAGTAAAATCATAGATATGTGATGATTGATTGGTGATATACATGTTTAAATAACAAGCATGCAAGTTAGGTGTGAAAGAGTGATTTGGTAATAAATCTGCTTGGGACAGCAGCAGTAACGTGACTTTGGAAAATCACCATAAATTGTGGGAGATGAGTTAGAAGCTACATAAATTATGTAATTAAATCTTAATGAGTCTAGTTTCAAATGGAATAAACGAGAACATATTTTGAATTATGTACAATGATAAATTTGATTCGTAATGAAGAGTGATCAGATTAGTCAAACAGTGAAACATGGGAAACTTTGAGAAAAATCTGGTATTGATTGGCTAAACCAAAAATTCTGAAAATTTTATGGATAGAAGATATATGAGTCTATTTTCAAGGAAAATTAACGGCACTTGATTTGAGGTTTCGTAGCTCTAGTTATAAATGATTTAGTGACTGTTGCTCAGGAAGACAGCTTGCAGTGAAATTTTGATTATGTGGTAAACATTGACAAAAAAATTGTTAATGAGTTGCTTATTGATTTCTTATAAGCTTACTATGATCTGTAGGTGTGGTTGGCTGAATATTGTAAGGGGTTAATACGTAGTTCGTATTTGAATAGTTAGATTAACGTGTTAGTAATCCAATTGTAGGCAGTTCGTGTGTGGATTTCGTCTGCATATCGTCGCAAACAGGTGTGTAACTAACACCCTCTTATAGACTAGATCGGTACAAGCCAAAAAGCCGAAATACCGAAAAGTCGGTATTTTGAGATCTTGCGAGTGTGTGAATGCTCATGAGATTAATAGTTTGATGTATATGGTAAATTAAAGTGATAAGTGTAACACCCCGTACTCGATACCGTTGCCGGAGTCGGACACGAGGGGTTAACAGACTTAATTCACTTATTCACAATCCATTTTTTTAAAAATTTCTAGACAAGCTGGCTAACTGCGTCACTGTCACCTTAAAAATCATATCTTGAGTTCCAAAACTCAAAAATCAGTTTTGTAAATTTTTCCTAAAACTAGACTCATATATCCATCTACAAATTTTTTTCTAGAATTTTTGGTCGGGCCAATTAGTACATCTTATTAGTTAAAGTCTCCCCTATTACAGGGTTCGACTGCTCTGACCTTCTTGCATTACGACTTATATATCTCCCTGTACAGGGCTTCAATACTTAAGCCGTTTGTTTCTATTGAAACTAAACTCAAAAAGGAATCTATACACATATGGACTAACTCTTAATTATCTCTGGTTAATTTATAATGAATTTCCAAACTCAGATCAGGGGATCCAGAAATCGCTCTGGCCCTGTTCCACAGAAACTTAAATATCCCTTAAAATACAACTCATATGATCGTTTCGTTTATTCCGTATGAAAGTATATTCATCAAAGTTCGATTAAATAATTTATTCACCATTTAATTCCATTCCCACTATTTTTAGTGATTTTTCAAATTTACACCACTGCTGCTATCAGCATCTGCCTTTAAGGTAGACTTTACCTATTTCATAGTTTCCATGATTCAACTAGCCCTTTAGCATATATAGCAAAAATTTGATCATGATTAACCATTCCAATGGCCAAGCATTGCCAAGCATATCCTCACCTCTCAATAACCATATACATACAAAATGATTATAACACTATGCTTAAAATATATAAGCCATTTTCGCATGGCTATCCAAATATATACAACACCAAAGTACTTGACTAATAACACAAGGGCAGTCCTATACATGCCATTTCAAAGTTCAACCAAAAGTGTACCAAAAGGGGCTTTGATAGTGTGGACGACTTCGACTTCGACAATCCCAAGTCCGATAGCTGACGAACCAAAATCTATAAAATAGAGATTCAAAGAAACGGAGTAAGCATTAAATGCTTAGTAAGTTTTGAGCCATGAAATTAGACACAACTAAAGTGTAGCATTCATATGGCTAAACGGATAATTTCATATGCACAAATTCTCAATATCATACTTACTTCACATTACCAACCCTTATATTCATACACAAACGATCAACTTAGCCAAAGGCCGGTAGCTCATTTATCGACTGAGCGAATACTATTTGTAAGGGATCAACTAATTCAATGCATATACGAAACATACCTCATCGCTGGGATTTTACGAGCGTATTAATTGAAACTATTACAGCAAGGTCGCTCATTCCCAAGCCAAGTACCTTCGGGATTTAACCGGATATAGCTACTCGCTCGAATGCCTTTGGGACATAGCCTGGATATAGTAACTCGCACAAATGCCTTCGGGACTTAGCTCGGATATAGTAACTCGCACGAATGCCTTCGGAACTTAGCCCGGATATAGTAACTAGTACAAATGCCTTCGGAACTTAGCCTGGAACTAGTCACTAGCGCAAATGCCTTCGGGACTTAGCTCGGTTATCATCCAAATATTCATGCACATATCAATAAATCATGACACATCTATATTTCATTTTCATAATTAGAGTTCAAACACAAGTCACGTATTAAGCAATCCCATTTTCGGCTCACTAGCCACATACAAACAGCATGGTTTAGTTTGCTTTATGACACGATCTCTATGCACATACGGCTACCCGTCATACGTATAGGCTAATTAACTCAACATATAATTCAAGTAGAATCATCATATCACCGTATATTTGTTATGCTCATACGTCATGACTTAATCAAATTGTAAACTAAGTCTCGTTACTCGAAAACTTACCTCGGATGTTGTCGAACGATTTCGATGGCTATTCGACCACTTTTTCCTTCCCTTTATCGGATTTAGTTCCCCTTTGCTCTTGAGCTTAATTTAACAAATAAATTGATTTAATTATTTGAGCATCGAAAAGAGGAACTCAAGGTACTTAGCCTATATATATACATTAGACATTAAAGTCACATACATATGAAATCATGAATCAACTCAACATATTAACCCACATTCCCTTTTAGCTGATTGTCTATGCCAAGATAAAAGCATCAATATGCTTGCCTCTAACCGAATACATGCAACACCAATCTTCTTCCTATGGCCAAATATGCATGTCTATGTTGAGGCCGATTATATGCTTAATACTTCCTACAAGTATGGTTACTTGTATTGATTATATATCATCTTGTTTCAAGTTCAAAACTCGGCTAATACGCATATATACACTAGTAATCAAATACTAACATTTTGCACTTCACCTTACTACCATTTCACATCTACTTTCTACCATGGCCGAATGCATCAAGACACCATACCATTCAATTTTGGTCATGGGTTACACAAAGAACTTAATGTCTAACTCAAAAATGCCAAAAAGAAAATCCAAGAGTCATCAATCACCATCACATTTATCATTACAAAGCTTCACACTTAGCATGCAAATGACATCAACACAAATCCACCTTAGTCGAAACTTAACTCATCTTCATGCCCCATCACCACAACATCAAACATCAACCAAAAAGACAACACCCGTGGCCGAATATCATCTCCATCTCATAGCAAAGATTTAAACCATGGGCTAGGTAGAACTCAAACTAACAACTAAAAACATGCATGAATCTCATGGACAACATCAAACATACCTTAGTCTAGCAAACCACCATAGCCGATTTTCTCAAGCTCTTCCCCCTTCTTCTCTTTCTTCTATTCGGCCAAGAACAACATGAGAGCCTTTCTTTTTTTTTCTTTTTCTTTCTCTTTTCTTTTTTCATCATCATTTACCTTCCCATTATTATTTTATTATCCATACTCCTTATTTTATTTTTCCTAACATAAATCACTAACATAACATGTTTATGACATGTTTTGTCCATAACATTTTGTCCACCTTCCTTGTCATGGCCGACCACTACTAAATTAAGGGGGAAATTGACATGCAAGTCCACCCTTTTATTACATGCACTAATAGATCCTTATAGATTAACCTATCACATTTCAAAAGTGTCACACATAAGTCCTATTAGCTGAATTCACATGCAATCGACTAAATCGAAGCTTAAAACTTTCACACATTCATATTCACATATTTTAGACAATAAATATCATATTCAAATAATTTGTTGACTCGGTTTAGCGGTCCCGAAACCGCTTTCCGACTAGGGTCACTTTAGGGCTGTCACAACTCTCCCCCACTTAAGAAATTTGTCCCCGAAAATCTTACCGGTAAATAGGTTTGGGTATCGTTCTTTCATGGAGTTCTCGGGTTCCCAAGTAGCTTCTTCTATCCCGTGTTTGAGCCATAACACTTTTACTAAAGGAACCTTTTTGTTTCGTAACTCTTTCACTTCACGAGCTAGGATATGAATCGGTTCTTCTTCATAACTCATATCGTATTGAATTTCAACCTCTGATGGATTAATCACGTGTGACGGATCAGATCTATAATGTCGAAGCATCGAAACATGAAAGACGTCGTGAATCTTTTCAAGTTCAGGGGGCAAAATCAATCTATACACAACTGGACCAACTCGTTCGGAGATTTCGTACGGCCCAATGAATCTCGGACTCAACTTGCCCTTACGGCCAAATCTGAGTATCTTTTTCCAAGGCGAAACTTTAAGAAACACTTTATCTCCCACCTGATATTTAATGTCTTTTCGTTTCAATTTCGCATACGATTTCTGACGATCTGTGGCTGCCTTCAGACTTTCACGGATTACTTTTACTTTCTGTTCAGCATCTTTAATCAAATTAACTCCGAAAATTTTACTTTCACCGAGCTCGGTCCAAAACAATGGTGTACGGCATTTACGACCGTAAAAAGCCTCGTAAGGTGCCATCTTAATACTTGATTGAAAACTGCTGTTGTAAGCGAATTCAATTAAAGGTAAATACCGCTCCCATGAACCACTAAACTCGAGGATGCAACATCTCAACATATCCTCAAGTATCTGAATTATCCGCTCGGATTGACCATCGGTTTGTGGATGAAAAGCGGTGCTAAAATGCAGCTTGGTACCTAAAGCTTCTTGCAATTTCTTCCAAAATCGCGAGGTAAATCTCGGATCTCTATCCGACACAATAGAAATCGGTACCCCGTGTAATCTCACAATCTGAGAAACATACAATTCAGCTAGTTTATCCAATGAAAAATTCGTACGTACGGGGATAAAATGAGCCGACTTAGTCAGTCTATCAACAACAACCCAAATCGAATCTTTCTTACTTGTCGACAATGGCAACCCAGATACAAAATCCATCGTGACTCGATCCCATTTCCATTCAGGTATCATGATCGGCTGAAGTAAACCCGTAGGCACTTCGAAACAAAATCGAAAATGTCTCGTTTCATACCATGCCACCAAAACTGACGTCTCAGATCGTTGTACATTTTCGTACTCCCCGGGTGAATTGACATTCGGCTACAATGAGCTTCGTTCAAAATCATCGAAATGAGTTCTGAATTTCTTGGAACACACAACCGACTTCTGAACCTCAAACAATCGTCATCATCAATTTGAAACTCTGATTCCATATTCGGAACACATTCAGCCCGTTTTGCAACCAATTCATCATCGACTTTCTGAGCTTCACGAATTTGATGAATCAACAATGGTTTGGCCTTTAATTCTGCCACTAACACATTGTCGGATAGAACAGACAAGTGTACATTCATCGCTCGTAAAGCAAACAGTGATTTACGACTTAAGGCATCTGCAACCACATTAGCCTTTCCCGGGTGATAGTCAATGACAAGCTCATAATCTTTTAACAACTAGAGCCAACGTCTTTGTCGCAGATTTAAGTCTCTTTGGGTCATCAAATATTTGAGACTTTTGTGATCCGAAAATACATGGCACTTCTCACCAAATAAGTAATGTCGCCATATTTTCAAAGCGAATACGATGGTAGCTAATTTGAGATCATGGGTCGGATAATTTTTCTCATGTGGCTTTAATTGTCTCGACGCATAGGCCACAACTCAACCTTCTTGCATCAATACGCAACCCAACCCAAGTAGGGAGGCGTCACTATAAATGACAAACTCTTTGCCTGATTCGGGCTGCACTAGAATTGGAGCTTCAGTCAAATAAGTTTTCAGTTGATCAAAACTTTTCTGACATTTTTCCGTCCATTCGAACTTAACATCTTTTTGAAGTAGCTTCATCATTGGTGTGGCTATCATCGAAAAACCTTTTACAAACCGTCGGTAGTAATCGGCAAGTCCCAAAAAGCTCCGAACCTCAGTAATATTTCTCAGAGGCTTCCAGTTAAGTATGGCTGAAATTTTGCTCGGATCAACTCGAATGCCCGATGCAGATACCACATGACCCAAGAAGCTAACCTCTCTTAACCAGAACTCACACTTACTGAACTTAGCATATAACTGCTTATCCCATAAAATTCACAACACTAATCTCAGGTGCTCAGCATGTTCGGTCTCATTTCTTGAATAGACCAAGATGTCATCAATGAACACAACTACGAACCGGTCCAAATACTGTCTGAAGATCCGATTCATCAAATCCATAAATACCGCAGGGGCATTAGTGAGCCCAAACGGCATCACTAAGAACTCGTAGTGGCCGTATCTCGTTCTGAAAGCAGTTTTGGGTATATCCGAATCTCGAATTCGCAACTGATAATAACCCGATCTCAAATCTATCTTTGAAAACACCGAGGCTCCCTTCAGTTGATCAAACAAATCATCAATACGCGGTAACGGATATTTATTCTTTATCGTCACTTTATTCAGCTAACGATAGTCAATGCACAACCTCATGGTTCCGTCCTTCTTTTTCACAAACAATACTGGTGCACCCCAAGGTGAGAAGCTTGGTCGAGCGAAACCTCTATCCGTCAAATCTTGCAACTGAGCTTTCAATTCCTTTAATTCCGTTGGTGCCATACGATACAGAGTTATCAAAATCGGTGTAGTCCCGGGTACAAGCTCGATGCCAAACTCTACCTCCCGAACAGGCGGTAAACCCGATAATTCTTCGGGAAAAACATCCGGGTATTCACAAACCACTGGCACAGATTCAGGCTTCTTTTCTAACTCTTTGTCATCAAGTACATACGCAAGGTATGCTTCACACCCATTTCTTACACATTTCTGAGCCAGCATCGACGATATTACAGCTGGCAACCTATTCAAGTCAGTAGACTCGACTCGGATTATCTCGTTATTTACACACCTCAAATCGATGGTTTTTCTTTTGCAATTTACAATTGCATCATGTACGGTCAACTAATCCATACCGAGGATAACATTACATTCGTCAAACGGTAAAAGCATCAAATTGACCGGAAAACAGGAACCTCGGATTACTAGGGGACATTTCTTGCACACTTTGTCGATAAGCACGTAACGACCCAAGGGATTTGACACCCGAATTACAAACTCAGTAGACTCAACAGGTAGAGTCTTACTGGATGCTAAGGTTTCACATATATAAGAATGAGTAGAACCAGGGTCAATCAAAGCAATCACATTAGTATCAAAGAGAGCAAAAGTACCGGTAATAACATCTGGCGAGGAAGCATCCTCGCGTGCGCGTATAGCGTAAGCTCTAGTAGGAGCGCGAGCCTCAGATCTGGTTGTAGCATCTCTAGATCCTTTCTGACCACCACTAGGATTTCCCGTGTTTCTAGATGGTCTACCTCGAGCAGTGGTAGCACCCGATTTCCCACTCTGATTTACATTCTGTTCAGACAACCTCGGGCAATCTTTAATAAAGTGGTCAACTGATCCGCACTTGTAACAGGAGCGGTCATGGAATCTACAACTCCCCGAATGCCATTTACCACAATACTGGCACTCCGTTCTATCTCGACGATCATTTCCAACACTGGCGACCGAAGTGACTCGTGCACTCATAGGGGGTCGATCGCGATCTCGTCTAGAAAAGCCTGAAGTGTCTCTAGATCGGCCTAGATCATCTCTAAATTTCTTTGATGACAATTGGAAGGGCTTTCCCGAAGATCTCTTACGAAACTCCTTTGCTCCCATATCAGCTTTCCTTTTCTCCTTACTGAGCTCCTCGGCTTTGCAAGCTCGCTCGACAAGTACCACAAATTCTCGGATTTCTAAAATGCCAACATACAGCTTTATATCATCATTCAGTCCATCTTCGAAATGTTTACACATCACAGCTTCTGAAGAAATGCATTCTCGTGCGTACCGGCTAAGCCTCACAAATTTTCGTTCATAGTCGGTAACCGACATGGGACCTTGTTTGAGTTCAAGAAATTCCTTCCGTTTTTTGGTCAATGAATCTCTGATACTTCTTTCGAAACTCGGTTTGGAAGAACTCCCAAGTTACTTGCTCTCTGGGCACAACAGAAGTCAACGTATTCTACCAATAGTAGGCAGAATCACGTAGCACGGAGATAGTACACTTTAGGCACTCATCGGGAGTGCAAGATAGCTCATCGAGTACCCGAATAGTGTTGTCCAACCAAAATTCAGCTTGCTCGGCATCATCACTGTCTGTAGCTTTAAATTCAGTAGCCCCGTGTTTTCGGATTCTGTCAACTGGGGGCTTATTTGACCTTATTTGGTCGGTTGCCGGAGGTATTGTAGGTGCGGGGGTGGTATTAGTCGGGAATGGAGGTTGTGGAACAGCCGTATTAGTTCGAATGTATTGGTTAAACCAATCATTCATCACGCTATAAAAAGCTTGCCTAGCCCCATCATTCGGATTGCTAGCAATAGGTTGAGAGTCCGTCGGCGCTGTCCCTTGTGCGGGAGCAGGCACTACATTCTCAAGATCATCAGTTGCCGCTCGGTCGGGATCGGGATCCATTACTATAAATAAACACATTTTAAGAAATCACCACACTATCAAATAATCACATAATGGCATGTATAGCTAGACCCAAACGTATTACGGTAGTCCTAGAATCGACTAAACCGTAGCTCTGATACCAATAAAATTGTAACACCCCATACATGAGACCGTTGCCGGAGTCGGACACGAGGGGTTAACAGACTTAATTCACTTATTCACAGTCCATTTTTTTAAAAATTTCCAGACAAGCTGGCTAACTGCGTCACTGTCACCTTAAAAATCATATCTTGAGTTTCAAAACTCGAAAATCAGTTTCGTAAATTTTCCATGAAACTAGACTCATATATCCATCTAAAAATTTTTTTCTAGAATTTTTGGTTGGGCCAATCAGTACATCTTATTAGTTAAAGCCTCCCCTGTTACAGGGTTCGACTGCTCTGACCTTCTTGCATTACGACTTATATATCTCCCTATACAGGGCTTCAATACTTAAGCCGTTTGTTTCTATTGAAACTAGACTCAAAAATGAATCTATATATATATGGAATGACTTCTAATTATCTCTGGTTAATTTATAATGAATTTCCAAACTCAGATCAGGGGATCCAGAAATCGCTCTGGCCCTGTTCCACGGAAACTTAAATATCCCTTAAAATACAACTCATATGATCATTTCGTTTATTCTGTATGAAAGTAGATTCATCAAGATTCGATTAAATAATTTATTCACCATTTAATTCAATTCCCACTATTTTTAGTTATTTTTCAAACTTACGCCACTGCTGCTGTCAGCATCTGCCTTTAAGGTAGACTTTACCTATTTCATAGTTTCTATGATTCAACTAGCCCTTTAGCATATATAGCAAAAATTTGATCATGATTAACCATTCCAATGGCCAATCATTGCCAAGCATATCCTCACCTCTCAATAACCATATACATACAAAATGATTATAACACTATGCTTAAAATATATAAGCCATTTTCGCATGGCTATCCAAATATATACAACACCAAAGTACTTGACTAATAACACAAGGGCAGTCCTATACATGCCATTTCAAAGTTCAACCAAAAGTGTACCAAAAGGGGCTTTGATAGTGTGGACGACTTCGACTTTGACAATCCCGAGTCCGATAGCTGATGAACCAAAATCTATAAAACAGAGATTCAAAGAAACGGAGTAAGCATTAAATGCTTAGTAAGTTTTGAGCCATGAAATTAGACACAACTAAAGTGTAGCATTCATATGGCTAAACGGATAATTTCATATGCACAAATTCTCAATATCATACTTACTTCACATTACCAACCCTTATATTCATACACAAAAGATCAACTTAGCCAAAGGCTGGTAGCTCATTTATCGACTGAGCGAATACTATTTGTAAGGGATCAACTAATTCAATGCATATACGAAACATACCTCATCGCTGGGATTTTACGAGCGTATTAATTGAAACTATTATAGCAAGGTCGCTCATTCACAAGCCAAGTACCTTCGGGATTTAACCGGATATAGCTACTCGCTCGAATGCCTTCGGGACATAGCCCGGATATAGTAACTCGCACAAATGCCTTCGGGACTTAGCCCGGATATAGTAACTAGCACGAATGCCTTTGGGACTTAGCCCGGATATAGTAACTCCAACAAATGCCTTCGGGACTTAGCCCAGAACTAGTCACTAGCGCAAATGCCTTCGGGACTTAGCCCGGTTATCATCCAAATATTCATGCACATATCAATAAATCATGACACATCTATATTTCATTTTCATAATTAGAGTTCAAACACAAGTCACGTATTAAGCAATCCCATTTTCGGCTCACTAGCCACATACAAACAGCATGGTTTAGTTTGCTTTATGACACGATCTCTATGCACATACGGCTACCCGTCATACGTATAGACTAATTAACTCAACATATAATTCAAGTAGAATCATCATATCACCGTATATTTGTTATGCTCATACGTCATGACTTAATCAAATCGTAAACTAAGTCTCGTTACTCGAAAACTTACCTCGGATGTTATCGATCGATTTCGATGGCTATTCGACCACTTTTTCTTTCCCTTTATCGGATTTAGTTCCCCTTTGCTCTTGAGCTTAATTTAACAAATAAATTGATTTAATCATTTGAGCATCGAAAAGAGGAACTCACGGTACTTAGCCTATATATATATACATTAGACATTAAAGTCACATACATATGAAATCATGAATCAACTCAACATATTAACCCACACTCCCTTTTAGCCGATTGTCTATGCCAAGATAAAAGCATCAATATGCTTGCCTCTAACCGAATACATGCAACACCAATCTTCTTCCTATGGCCGAATATGCATGTCTATGTTGAGGCCGATTATATGCTTAATACTTCCTACAAGTATGGTTACTTGTATTGATTATATATCATCTTGTTTCAAGTTCAAAACTCGGCTAATACGCATATATACACTAGTAATCAAATACTAACATTTTGCACTTCACCTTACTACCATTTCACATCTACTTTCTACCATGGCCGAATGCATCAAGACACCATACCATTCAATTTTGGTCATGGGTTACACAAAGAACTTAATGTCTAACTCAAAAATGCCAAAAAGAAAATCCAAGAGTCATCAATCACCATCAAATGTATCATTACAAAGCTTCACACTTAGCATGCAAATGACATCAACACAAATCCACCTTAGCTGAAACTTAACTCATCTTCATGCCTCATCACCACAACATCAAACATCAACCAAGAAGACAACACCCGTGGCCGAATATCATCTCCATCTCATAGCAAAGATTTAAACCATGGGCTAGGTAGAACTCAAACTAACAACTAAAAACATGCATGAATCTCATGGACAACATCAAACATACCTTAGTCTAGCAAACCACCATAGCCGATTTTCTCAAGCTCTTCCCCCTTTTTCTCTTTCTTCTATTCGGCCAAGAACAACATGAGAGCCTTTCTTTTTTTTTCTTTTTTTTTCTCTTTTCTTTTTTCATCATCATTTACCTTCCCATTATTATTTTATTACCCATACTCCTTATTTTATTTTTCCTAACATAAATCACTAACATAACATGTTTATGACATGTTTTGCCCATAACATTTTGTCCACCTTCCTTGTCATGGCCGGCCACTACTAAATTAAGGGGGAAATTGACATGCAAGTCCACCCTTTTATTACATGCACTAATAGATCCTTATAGATTAACCTATCACATTTCAAAAGTGTCACACATAAGTCCTATTAGCTGAATTCACATGCAATCGACTAAATCAAAGCTTAAAACTTTCACACATTCATATTCACATATTTTAGACAATAAATATCATATTCAAATAATTTGGTGACTCGGTTTAGCGGTCTCGAAACTGCTTTCCGACTAGGGTCACTTTAGGGCTATCACAATAAGACTGCAGAGTGCGCGATTCTGTGCATTTCGATATTTTTGGGCTTAATGGGCCAAAAATGGGATAATGGGCCAACGGGCCCAAATTGGTAAGAAAACGCGGTAAGTGTTTCTGATCGTACGTAAATAGCTATGTTATGTATGAAAACCTTAAGAATAGTTAAATTACTTGAATACCCCTATGTATGCAAAATTACCATTATACCTCTAGGGTTACTTTTGATTGAAAAGCATGACGATCTGATTCTGTATGATGTATGCCATGATTATATATCTGTTGCATGGGGACTTGGGTTATACTATGGAGGAAGCGTCCTGGTGGCTATGCCACAATTATCTGATCTGGTGGCTCTGCCACATATATCTGTCCTGGTGGCTATGCCACAATTATTTGATCTGGTGGCTCTGCCACATATATCTGTTCTGGTGGCTCTACCACAATATCTGTATTTGGTGACTTTGTCACAATATCTGGCAGCCTCGCTGCGATTTCTGTGGTGTGTAGCGGTTGGGTGGGTCGAGTAGTCTCCCCACATGGTGTAAGGCTGGTACGGGGGTGTTATGGATGAATCTGGGTTGGGTTTCTGTATAAACATGTAATATATGTTCTGTTCTGTTATGGGCCTATGGGCTTTATTCTTAATTTCTGTTCTGGGCTAAGGCCAACTTATTCTGTTTCTGTGGGTTGAGCTGATTTAGACTATGTTTGGGTTATTTTACACACTAAGTTTCCCCAAACTCACCCCTTTTATTTTCATCCACGCAGGTAATCCCCAACCATAGTGGGCTTGGAGCTGTGAGGGAATTCAGAGTGGCCACCCGTTCTGAAAGTTTGATTTTCTTCTGGTGAACTGGACATCCTTTTAATTACGTTTGAGGTTTTGGGCTTTGAAATGTAATAAGGCTGCTTATTTATTTTTTATGGTTTTTATATGTTTTATTAAGATAGTTAATATTTATATTTAATTGTTGAAATTGGATAGCTTTAGGGCGCGTTTTCAAAAACAGTAATTGATTTCAAAATAACACGAAAACAGGCAAAGCTTCCGCAATGAAGATATTTTCCAAAATTAATCACTTTTCCTAAAAAGGACTTAATCAAATCGGTTTCCTAGAAATATACATGACGTTAAGGCATGGCAATGGCAGTTTGCATGTCTAGGATTGGATCCGAAGGGAGTTTGGTACTTAAGCAGTCCGATGGACTCACCTCCTCTTTTCCAGTTTCCTACCTGGTGCACAGCTTCCATTCACTTTAACCTATAATGAAATCATCTTTTAAAACACTCAGTAAGTTTTCTTTCTGGATCGAAAATGTTTTGAATGCTTCGATGTGGCATGTCGAATCCGGCCATAACGTCTGGGCCGGGTAAGGGGTGTTACAATTTTTAAAAATTATGTCATCATTTTAATACATTATTTAAACTAACTAATGATATTATAAATGTAAAACCTTGAAAATTTTTATTGTAAGAAAGTAAGATATTATCCTTGATATAGTAAAATAAGGAAATAAAGTGACAAAAAGAGAAATTTTGAGTTATGTCACCATTGGAAAGTATATTATGATATATTAATTCCAAGAAAAGACTAAATCGCAAAAGTGAGAAAAGTTTTGTAGCCCAAGAGCAAATACTTAAAATTTGAGTGGTTAAAGTGTAAACATGAAAAAGTTGAAAGACTAATAGTACAAATATTTTAAGGATGGAATGATTTAGAAACAAAGAAAAATGGATGAATTAGGACCAAATTGAATAGGTGAAGAAATATAAGGGACTAAATAATAATTTTACCAAATTAAGTGATGACTCAAGGATGAAATTTTAAAAGATCATAAGGGAAAAATGGTCATTTAGCAAGGAAGATAATTTTGAAGAGTAATGATGATGTTGGTGATATTTTAGATTAAAATCAAATAAATAAATAATAGTTTATTAATATTTTGACTTGATTTTTTATATTATTATATTATTATATTTAGTATATAAGCAAAGAAAGATGAATAATTCTCTTCATCTTTCCATGCTACAACGTTAGAAGAAGAGAAAGAAAAGAAATTTTCTTTTCTTTACTATGAAATCCCACTTTTTCTCTCAAATTCTTTGGAAATTTTCATAACCACCCCAAAGAAGAAGTGAAGTAGAGACATTAGAGAGTTAAAATATCATCTTGAAAGAGAGAAATTAGAAGTGAAAGTGGAGAAAATGGTAGAAAAAGTGAGGAACTTAAAGAAACAAGGTAAGTACTTCAAGAAATTTACTTTAATTAATTTTAATCAAGTATAGAGTATGCTAAATTAGTTGAATTAATTGTGAATGTGCTAATATTATGTATGAAAATTTAAAATGGTATATTGAAGTAGCAGAAAAAGAGAATAAATTGTAAGTGTACAAAAGTTTATGCGTGAAATAAAGTATTGTCTTAGGAAGTTTAAAGGAAATGTTAAGTGTTAATGAATTAGTTACAAAGTGAAGTTAAAGTGAAATTATAGTAAATAATGAATTTTCAAGATATTAGGAATTAAATTGTAAACTTGTGAAATTTATAATTGAAATAAGAGAACTTATAATAAAAGTTGATGATAAGTGAGTTTTAAGGATTAAATTGGACAATAATTAAAAGTATAATGATTATGTATGTCTAAAAGAAAGTTAATACAAAGAACCATGAAAGAGTAAAATTAGCATTAAAATAGTTTCTAGATAGCAGTAATGGTTGAACTTTGAAAAATCACCAAAAATTATGGAAATCAAATTAGAGGTTGAATAAAATATGAAATTAAATTTTATTGAGTCTAACTTTACATAGAAGAAACGGTGGAAGAAAAAGGATTTCATATTATGAGATATATGAATTTTTGTGAGACAAAGTCAGATTGATTTCGGGTTCCCCTGTTCTAACTTTGAAAAATCATTGAAAATTGTAAAAAAAAAATAAGTAGGGGTTTAAATTTATATTTTTATATTTTTAATAAGCCTATTTTTAAGAGAAACAAACAAAAATATCATTCAAACCCCGTACTAAGAGATAATTAATTTTTAGTAAAGAAAGGTCGAAGCTGTTAAATAGTAGAACAGGGATAAATTTGAAGATTTTACTGTACTTATTAGCTAAATTATAAATTCTGAAATTTTTATGGTAGAAAGATATTTGAGTCTAGTTTCAAAAACATCAAGCAGATCTTAATTTAGAATTCTGTAGCTCAAGATATAAATAATTTAGTGACTATGACTCAAGTGGACAACTTTGAATGAACATATATGTAAATAGTGGAATTATAGATAATGTTATATATAAGCATGTAACAACTCGTTATTAGTCAAATCGAAACAGTGGTTTCGGGACCACAAATTCGAAGTCAAAATAATTATTTTATTATTATTTTAATGTTATTGCATGATAAAATAATTGTGTGAAAATTTCGTTGAGAAATTTTATCGTTTGAATGCTTAATTTGATAAAAAGGACTAAATCGCGTAAAGTACAAAAGTGATGTTCTAATAGCTAAAGGTGTTTAATAGCTATAGAAATTTAAAGTAGAGGTCCTTACGTTGTAATTAGACCATGTTTAATATGAGTGGACAAAGTTGGACATCTATCAAATGTTTTAAGAGATTAATTAACAAGATTAAAATGATCATTTGTTAAATAAGTTAAGTAAAACAATTAAAAAACAAAGCTATCATCTTCCCTAGCTGTTCTGTCCACTGAAATTAAGAAGGAAGGAACTCCATTTTTGTATTTGAAGGTTCGGCTAGGTCTTTTTGTGCATGTAAGTCATTTTTTACCTGATTTTTAATGATTTCTATGTTTTTGATATCGTTGCGACTAAGTCTAGCTAGCCCAGGAACTATTCTGCAAAATTGTTAAAGCTTTTAAATGTTTCCATTGATGAATATATGAGTATTTTGATGTTTAATGATAGATTATGAATGTTTGATGTTAGTTATACAAGTTTTGTTTAGTGATTTTTAGTGAAAATGCAAATTAGGGATTAAATTGTGAAATGTTGAAATGTGGAAACTTTGTGGTTAAAATGTGAAATAAATGAAAAATATTGGCTGCTAAGGACTAATTGAAATTCGGCCAGCATGGGTTTGGGTGAAATTGCATGAATTTGTAATTTTATGAAATAAGGATTAAATTGTAAAAGATAAGAAACATTAGGGGCAAATGTGTAAAATAGCCTTAATGTGAATTTTGGACTAAATTGAATAGAGAGGTAATTAAATAAGTTAATTTTGATTATATTTAGATCAAGAAAGGAAAAATAAGGACATAGATCAGGGAAAAAACAAGATTTCGGAATAGTTGACTCGTGTTGTTATGTAATGAGTTTCATTGTGAATATATTTTAAATGCTTTGATATTCATAAATTGTGAATACTAGACTACGGATATATAAGACAATGATTCGAAGACGAGTCAGCATTAGAAGTTCCGATTGAACCTTAAGAATAGATTAGGATGCGAATGACATGTCATTAGGGGATTCACTGATTTTGCTTCAAGCCATGATATTGGCACTTCGGGTGCAAGCTTCATTGATTTGGCTTCGAGCCATGATATTAGCACTTAGGGTGCGAGACTCCCAAGTATCCGACATCTATTCTGAATGGTTCAATGGGATAATGAAGATGTGAAATGATGAGAAATAGATACATATCGGTACAGGTAAGTACGGAAAACTATTCGACCAATGAGTCTAAGGAAGTTATGAGTTTATGATTATGTATGTGGATAAATTCATGATAGCTAGAGAGTAATGTATTATTGCATATTATTTCTTTTAATTTGAATGGTAAATGAATGGTGAGACTTCTTTATTATCTTCATATGAGTTTACTAAGCTTTATAGCTTACTTTGTTTATTTTTCGTGTCTTATAGTGATTTCGAGCTAGCTCGGATTTGGGGACTGTCAGAGATCTCGTCACACTATCTTATTATCACTTTGGTACTTTTGAGCTTATGTTTTGGTTATATGGCATGTATAGGATTTATGGCTATTTTGGTTATGAGTTCATAATGATTTTGGTCATTTTGATATGGCTTGTAAATATTAAATGTTTTGGTTTGTATATAGCCATGAGACTTGGCTTATTTTTGGTTGATGTGGTGATGTATATATTTATTTAAATGGCCTATGCTATGAGGTTTATTTTTGCTTATTGAATGCCTAGATAAGATATTGTAGTGAATGTAGCAAATTGCTTAGTGTATGCCTTATTGTGGATTGGTATATTGAGTACTATATAAATGCATTAAGAGTTATGATAGACATGTGATTTTAGGTAAAGTTGTGCACAATTAAAAGTGTCAAATTAGATGTTTTGAGATTTGAGAATTGTATGCTTTGAATTGGTATGTTTTGGTCTGAGTTGTCCTTGAATTGGATGCCCATATATGTTTTGATTATGTGCCATTTGGTTTGTATAGGTGTGAGCAAGTTTGGGGTGGCAAGATGGCTTGGTAAATAGCCTATTCTTGTCCACATGGGCAGAGACACGAGCGTGTGTCTTAGCCTTGTGCGACACACGGTCAGGTTACACGGCCTTGTGTCCCCTGGTGTTGAATTAAAAATCAAGTCAGTATACTCCACACGGCCTAATACACAAGCGTGTGATTGGTCGTGTGGCCTAAGTCAGTATACCCTATAGGTTTGGCACGGCCTAGTACACGGCCTGGCACACGGGTGTGTATGGCCATTTTTAGGGCACTCGGGCATGTGTGTTGGCCATGTGACCCAAGTTAAAGAGTTACACGGGGTCAGATACGGGCTAGGACACGACCATGTACTCCAGTTTCGAATGTCCAAATGGCCTACGACACGGGCGTGTCTTTGGCCATGTGGGAGACACAGCCGGGCCACAAAGGCGTGTGTCCCTTGTTTTTGAGAAAATTTTATAAGTGTTCTCTAAGTTTCTAAAGTTACTGGTTTAGTCTCGAACCACCCCAAATGCATGTTTTGAGCCTCATAGGCTCATATTAGGGATGATATGAATGTAGTGGATTGATATTTGCATGAAATTGAAAATTTATGAGAAAATGAATGTTTAATTGTATTATATGTTTGGTAATGCTCTGTAACCCTATTCTGGTGTTGAATACGGGTAAGGGGTGTTACATTTATTGGTATTAAAGCTACGATTTAGTTGATTCTCGGACTAACATAGTGTGTGTGTGAGTCTAGCTATACATGCCATATATAACCTGTGATAGTGTGATGACTCCTGACAATTTAAAATGTGTTTTTGTATAGTAAATGGATCCCAATCGAGCTGTAGCTAATGATGTCGAGAGTAATGCGTCAGCTCCCGCTCAAGAGGCAGCACGTCTGAATCTAGACAAATATCAAGTAGTCACGGGGGAGAGGCTAAAGAAGCCTTTTTCCAAATGATGAACAAGTGGTTCACAGAGTTTGTTCAAACAAATCCTGTTGCTCAACAACCTCCACCTGCACCTAATCCCCAACCGGTTTCTGTAACCCTTCAAGGTGTGGAACTTCTACGACTAAATAAGCCACCAGTTGATAAGATTAGAAAATATGGGGCTGAAGAGTTCAGAACTACTCTTGATGTCGATCCTGAGAGCGTTGAATTTTGGCGTGAAAATACTATTCGGGTATTACATGAACTTTACTACACGCCCGGGTGAGTGTTTAAAATGTACTGTATCACTTCTAAGGGACACTGCATATCAATGATGGAATACCTTAGTGTCTGTGATATCGATAGAAAGAGTTACTTGGGAATTCTTTCAGACTGAGTTCCGGAAGAAATACATAAGTCAACGGTTTCTCGATCAAAAGCATAAAGAGTTTCTAGAATTGAAACAGGGCCGTATGACTGTGACTGAGTATGAAAGAGAATTTGTAAGATTAAGTAAGTATGCTCGAGAGTATGATTCTACTGAAGAAATCATGTGCAAACGGTTCGTTGATGGGTTGACCGAGGATATTAAACTTCTAGTCGGAATTCTAGAATTCAAAGAATTTATTGTCTTGGTTGATAGAGCTTACAAAGCCGATAACCTTAGCAAAGAAAGGAGAAAGGCAGATTCAGAGGCTAGGGACTTGAGAAAAAGATTGATGAATAAGCCATATCAATCTTTGTTAAAGAAATCCAGATATTCGTACACTCGTCCAAATGCTTCAATCAGATATCTGAACAGAGATCGTGGAAAACAATACTCAAGTTCTAAAGCTCAAACAATTCCAATATTAGGTGTTGGCAATGTGGGAAACAATAAACTCGAGTGTCAACAGTGTAGGAGACGACATTTTGGAAAATGTTGGAATAAAAGTAATAAAGCTTACTTCAGATGTGGTTCGCCAGATCATCTTATTCGGGATTGTCCTACGTTAGCTAAGAAAGACAATTTCCAGAATGTAAGACCGAGTAACACAGCCACTAGAGGGAGGCCACCGAGAAATGCGGGAAATGTAACCAATAGTAGAGGCGCGACAAAAGATTCGACTATGAGATCTGAAGCGAGAGTACCTGCTAGAGCTTACACTATTCGCACTCAAAAAAATGCGTCATCACCTGATGTTATCACCGGTACATTCTCTCTTTATGAAACTAACGTGATTGCTTTGATTGATCCTAGATCAACTCATTCGTATGTTTGTGAGAATTTAGTGTCTAGTAAGAATTTTCCTGTTGAGTCTACTGAGTTTGTGATTAAAGTATCGAACCCTTTAGGCAAGTATGTTCTAGTTGATAAAGTTTGCAAGAACTGTCCTTTAATGACCCGGGGTTACTGTTTTCTTACGGATTTGATGTTATTACCATTTGATGAATTTGATGTGATTCTGGGTATGGATTGGTTATTTCTGTATGATATTGTCGTGAATTGTAGACGAAAGACTATTGAATTGAAATGTCAGAACAATAAAATTCTTCGAATTGAATCAGATGAATCGAGTAGGTTGCCAGTTGTGATTTTATCGATGTTGGCTCAGAGATATGTGAGAAAAGGTTTTGAAGCTTATCTTGCTTATGTTTTAGATACGAAAGTGTCTGAATCTAAGATTGAATCAGTGCCAGTTGTCTGTGAGTATCCGAATGTATTTCCAGAAGAATTATCGGGGTTACCACCGACCAGGGAGGTTGAATTTGCTATTGAGTTAGGACCAAAAGCTTCACCGATATCGATAGCTCCATATAGAATGGCTCCGACAGAATTGAAAGAGTTGAAATCTCAGTTGTAAGAGTTAACAGATAGAGACCTAGTTTTTCGCCCTGGGGTGCGCCAGTGTTGTTCGTAAAGAAGAAAGACGGATCAATAAGAATGTGTATTAATTATCGTCAGCTCAACGAGGTTACAATAAAGAACAAGTATCCGTTACTGAGAATAGATGATTTTTTTGATCAGTTAAAAGGGGCAACAATGTTTTCGAAGATTGATTTGAGATCTAGCTACTATCAGTTACAAGTTAAAGATTCGGATGTGCCAAAAACTGCGTTTAGAACGAGGTACGGACATTATGAATTTCTTGTTATGCCTTTCAGATTGACTAATGCTCCTGCAGTTTTTATGGATTTGATTAATCGGATTTTTAGACCGTATTTAGACAGATTCATTGTTGTTTTCATTGATGACATTCTAATCTATTCACGAGATGAGTCTGAGGTTACAAACCTTAAAAGATAAGCAACTGTACGCTAAATTCAGTAAATGCGAGTTTTGGCTCCGAGAGGTTGGATTTCTAGGACACATTGTTTCAACGGAAGGTATACGAGTTGATGCAAGCAAAATTTCAAAAGTTGTTGACTGGAAACCATCGAGAAATTTATCTGAAGTCAGAAGTTTTTTGGGATTACCTGGCTACTATCGATGTTTTGTTAAAGGGTTCTCGATGATTGCTACACCTATGACCAGATTGCTACAAAAAGATGTAAAATTTGAATGGTCTGAGAAATGTCAACAAAGTTTCGAACAGTTGAATGCATTGTTTACTGAGGCACCAATGTTGGTTCAACTTGAGTCGGGTAAAGATTTTTTGATTTTCAGTGATGTGTCACTGAACGGTTTGGGATATGTTTTGATGGAAGAAGGTAAAGTGATACTTCCAGACAGTTAAAGCCACATGAAAAGAATTATCCAACGCATGATTTAGAGTTAGCCGCTATTGTTTTTGCATTGAAAATTTGGTGTCATCAATTTTACATTGAAAAGTGTCATATCTTTATTGATCACAAGAGCTTGAAATATATAATGACTCAGAAGTATCTGAATTTGCGACAATGAAGATGGTTCGAGTTGCTAAAAGACTATGAGTTAGTAATTGATTATCATCCGGGGAAAGTGAACGTAGTTGCGGATGCTTTGAGTAGAAAATCTCTATTTGCTTTAAGAGCGACGAATATTCAACTAACTTTGTTTGATAATGGTTCAATTCTAGTAGAGTTAAAAGCTAAACCTCTTTTTCTTCAGCAAATTTATGACGTTCCGAAGTGTGATACTGAGTTACAAGCTAAAAGAATGCAATGTGAGTCGACTAGTGATTTTGACTATCAGATCAGATCTGATGATTGTTTAATGTTCCGAGATAGAATTTGCGTACCAAAGAATTCCGAGCTCATTTAGAAAATTTTTCACGAAGCACATAATTGCTGTCTATTTGTTCACCCAGGGAGTACCAAAATGTACAATGATTTGAAACAACAGTACTGGTGGTCGGGTATGAAACGAGACATTTCAGAATTTGTATTGAGATATTTGGTGTGTTAGCAAGTTAAAGCTGAACATCAAGTGCCTTCGGGATTGCTACAGCCGGTGATGATACCAGAATGGAAATAGGATAGAGTTACGATAGATTTAGTATCAGTTTTGCCCCTTCTCCAAAAAAGAAAGATGTTATTTGGGTTGTCGTTGATCAACTAATGAAGACTACACATTTCATTCCAGTACGTACAGACTATTCACTTGATAAATTAGCTAAGTTGTACATATCTGAGATCGTTAGATTGCACGGGGTGCCAGTTTCGATTATTTCAGATAGAGACTTGAGGTTCACATCACGATTTTGAAAGAAATTGCAAGAAGCTCTGGGTACGAGGTTGAATTTTAGTACAACATTTCATCCACAAATTGACAGTCAATCTGAGAGAGTAATTCAGATTCTCGAAGATATGCTTCGTTGTTGTGTTTTAGAATTTGAAGGCAATTAGGAGAAATATTTGCCATTAGTTGAATTTGCGTATAATAATAGCTTTCAATCGAGCATAAAGATGGCACTGTACGAAGCTTTGTATGGTCATAAATGCCGAACTCCATTGTATTGGACCAAGTTGAGTGAGAAAAAGATTTACGAGGTTGATTTGATCCGAGAGACTAAAGATAAAGTGAAAGTAATTCGCGATAGTTTGAAAGCAGCTTCAGATCGATAGAAATCGTACGTGGATTTGAAACAAAAAGACATTGAATTTCAGATCGACGACAGAGTATTTCTGAAAGTATCTCTGTGGAAGAAAATGCTTCATTTTTGTCGCCAAGGAAAATTGAGTCTGCGATTTATCGGACCGTAGGAGATTATTAAATGAATATGGCCAATAGCATATTGTCTAGCTTTACCATCAGAGTTGGAAAAGATTCACAACGTGTTTCATGTGTTGATGTTGCGCCAATATAAATCAGATCCATCGCATATCATTTCTCTGGCAAAGATTGAAATTCAACCCGATATAACGTATAACGAAGAACCGATCAGAATTTTAGCTCGAGAGGTTAAGCAGTTGAGAAATAAAAGCATAGATTTAGTGAAAGTACTTTGGCAACGACACGATATTGAAGAAGCCACGTGGGAGCCCGAGGAAGCTATGAGAAAATAGTACCCTAACCTTTTTGATGGTAAGATTTTCGGGGACGAAAATCCCTAAGGGTGAGAGTTGTAACAGGCCGTTTTTAGTCAAATCGGACCAGTGGTTGCGGGACTAAAAATCTAAAGTCAAAATAATAATTTATTATTATTATTTTAATGTTTACATCATGATAAAATGATTGTGTGAAAATTTCACTGAGAAATTTTATTGTTTGAATGCTTAATTTGATAAAAAAAGACTAAATCGCGTTAAGTACAAAAGTGATGTTCTAATAGCTAAAGGTGTTTAATAGCTATAAAAATTTAAAGTAGAGGTCCTTATGTTGTAATTAGACCATATTTAACATGAATGGACAAAGATGGACATCTATCAAATCTTTTAAGTGATTACTTAACAAGGTTAAAATGGTAATTTATTAAATAAGTTAAGTAAAACAATTAAAAAAACAAAGCTATCATCTTCCATAGTTGTTTTGTCCACCGAAATTAAGAAGAAAGAACTCTACTTTAGTATTTGAAGGTTCGGCTAAGTCTTTTTGTGCATGTAAGTCATTTTTTACCTGGTTTTTAATGATTTCTATGTTTTTAATATCGTTGCAACTAGGTCTAGCTAGCCTAGGGACTATTTTGCAAAATTTTTAAAGATTTTAGATGTTTCCATTGATGAATACATGAGTATTTTGATGTTTAATGATAGATTATGAATGTTTGATGTAAGTTATACAAGTTTTGTTTAGTGATTTTTAGTGAAAATGCAAATTTGGGATTAAATTGTAAAGTGTGGAAACTTTGTGGTTAAAATGAGAAACAAATGAAAAATATGGGCTGCTAGGGACCTAATTGAAATTTGGCTAGCATGGGTTTGGGTGAAATTGCATGAATTTGTAATTTTATGAAATAAGGACTAAATTGTAAAAGATGAGAAACATTAGGGGAAAATGTGTGAAAGTTCCTTAATGTGAATTTTGGACTAAATTGAATAGAGAGGTAATTAAAAAAGTTAATTTTGATTATATTTAGATCAAGAAAGGCAGAATACGGACTTAGATCAGGGAAAGAACAAAGTTTCGAAATAGTTGACTTGTGTTGTCGCTTTTGCATCAGAGTAAGTTTGTATGTAATAAGTTTCATTATGAATATATTTTAAATGCTTTGATATTGCATAAACTGTGAATACAAGACTACGAATATATTCAACAATGATTCGAAGACGAGTCAGCATTGGAAATCCCGGTTGATTCTTAGGAATAGATTAGGATATGAATGACATGTCATTAGGGGATTCATTGATTTAGCCTCAGGCCATGATACTGGCACTTCGGGTGCAAGCTTTATTGATTTGGCTTTGGGCCATGATATTGGCACTTAGGGTACCAGACTCCTGAGTATCCGACTTCTATTCCGAATGGTTCAATGGGTATAATAAAGATGTGAAATGATGAGAAATAGATACGTATCGGTACAGGTAAGTATGGAAAACTATTCGACAAATGAGTCTAAGGAAGTTGTGAGTTTATGATTATGTATGTAGATAAATTCATGATAGTTAGAGAGTAATGTATTGTTGCATATTATGTCTTTTAATTTGAATGGTAAATGAATGGTGAGACTTGCTTATTGTCTTTATACAAGTTTACTAAGCTTTATATCTTACTTTGTTTATTTTCTGTGTCTTATAGTGATTTCAAGCTAGCTTAGATTTGGGGACCATCGGAGACTTCGTCACACTATCCTATTATCACTTTGGTACTTTTGAGCTTATGTTTTGGTTATATGGCATGTATAGGATTTATGACTATTTTGGTTACGAGTTGATAATGATTTTGGTCATTTTGATATGGCTTGTAAATATTAAATGTTTTTGTTTGTCTATAGCCATGAAACTTGGCTTATTTTGGGTTGATGTAGTGATATATATGTGTGTGTGTGTGTGTGTGTTTAAATGGCCTATGCTATAAGGTTTATCTTTGCTTATTGAATGCATAGATAAGATATGGTAGTGAAGGTAGCAAATTGCTTAGTGTATGCCTTATTGTAGATTGGTATATTGAGTACTATATAAATACATTCAGAGTTATGATAGACATGTGGTTTTAGGTAAAGTTGTGCACAATTAAAAGTGTCAAATTAGGTGTTTTGAGATTTGAGAATTGTATGCTTTGAATTAGTATGTTTTGGTCTTAGTTGTGCTTGGATTGGATGCCCATATATACTTTGATTATGTGCCATTTGGGTTGTGTAGGTGTGAGCAAGTTTAGGGTGGCAAGATGGCTTCGTAAATAGTCTATTTTTTCCACACGGGTGTATGTCTCAGCCGTGTCGACACACGATCAGGTTACATAGTCGTGTGTCCCCTGGTGTTGAATTAAAAATTAAGTCAGTATGATCCACATGGCTTAATACACGGGCATGTGATTGGTCGTGTGGCCTAAGTCAATATACCCTACAGGTTTGGCACGGCCTGGCACATGGGAGTGTGTGGCCATTTTTAGGGCACACAGGCTAGCCACACGGGCGTGTGTGTTGGCCGTGTGACCTAAGTCAGAGAGTTGCACTGGGTCGGACACAGGCTGGGACACGGCCATGTGCTCCAATTTCGAATGTCCCCACGGCCTACAACACGAGAGTGTCTTTGGCCGTGTGAGAGACACAGTCGGGCCATACGGGCATATGTCCCCTGTTTTTGAGAAAATTTTATAAGTGTTCTCTAAGTTTCTAAAGTTATCGGTTTAGTCCCGAACCACCCCGAATGCATGTTTTGAGCCTCGTAGGCTCGTATTAGGGACAATATGAATGTAGTGCATTGATATTTGCATGAAATTGAAAATGTATGAGAAAACATATGTGTAATTGTATTATATATTCGGTAATGCTTTGTAACCCTATTTCGACGTTGAATACGGGTGAATGGTGTTACAAAGCATGTTATATACATTAAGGATGTGGTATGGAGAGGAGGAGGAGGAAAATATATATGTATATTCAGATAGCATGGGTTTACATTAAAAATGGCTAATTTACATGTTTTAGGCTCAGAGACTAAATTGAATAAAAGTAAAATTTTAGGAGCAATTTTGTAAAAATGTCAAAAATGACCAAATTGCATGAAATGAATTGTTTATTGTCTAAATTAATATATTGAAAGAAATTGTTAATAACAAGTGGGTTTAGAGCTTTAATTTTGTTGTATGATGATATTATAAAGTGATTTTATTAAATATTAATGATAGTATCAAATTGTGAAAATAGCTAAAATATTAGGGTTTGGTATTAAATTCCTATTTTATTAAGGGCTGTTTGATAGCTTAGAATATTTGGATAAATTAATAATTGATAAAAAATAGTTGATTCGATAGATTAACTAGTCAATGGACTAAATTGCAAAAGTTGTAAAAATTAGGGTAATTGTGTAAATTTAAAAAATTGATGGGTATAAATTGTGAAATGAATTGGAACTAAAATATATGCTAATGAATAAGAAATTTTATATTTTAGATCAATATTCCGTCGATACTCGTGAAAAAAAATAGCGAAATAGTCTCTGAACTCTTGCAATTATTACAATTCAATTCAGGTAAGTTTGTATGGTTAAACTATAATGTTTATTTATTAAATTGATGAATGGAATTGTGAATTCATTCATATCTATTGCTGAAAATAAAATTATTGTTAAATTATGAAATTGAATAAATGTTAAAAATGAGTGGAACGCGGGATTGAGTACAATCGTTCTATTGTAAAGGGTGAATTGACGGATAAGACCATAACTGGGTTATGACACTATGAACGTAAGACCATGGTTGGACCATGACAGTGTTTATATGTAAGACCATAGCTGGGCTATGACATTTTAATGAAAAGACCATAACTGGGTTATGACACTATGAACGTAAGACCATGGTTGGACCATGACAGTGTTTATATGTAAGACCATAGCTGGGCTATGACATTTTAATGAAAAGACCATAACTGGGTTATGGCACTTTGAACGTAAGACCATGGTTGGACCATGGTGATATATATATGTGTAAGACCATAGCTGGGCTATGGAATTTTGATAATAAGACCATAACTGGGTTATGGCACTACGAATGTAAGACCATGGCAGGGCTATGGCATTGCATGTGTAAGACCATAGTTGGACTATGGCACAAAGAAAACGATGTACTCATATCTGTAAGTCATTCCTCGAATGGTAAGTTATCGGGAGTTGTCTTGAATGATACATATATATGTGTGTGTGTGTGTGTGTGTGTGTGTGTGTGTGTGTGTGTGTGTGTGTGTGTGTGTGTGTGTGTGTGTGTGTGTGTGTGTGTGTGTGTGTGTGTGTGTGTGTGTGTGTGTGTGTGTGTGTGAAGGAATAGTAAAAGATGATAAGTATCATGAAATGAATATATATATCAATATCTTGATATGTTGAAACATGGAAATTATGTAAGTTGAGACAAGTAATAAATTCAAGAGTGACCTATTGAGATAATAAGGTTACTGATGTTGAAATTATAAGAATCATATTTAAGTATGCTAACAAGTGTTGTTGTTTACTGCTTAGGCAAGTGCCAAATATTTGGTTGAATGGTAGTATGTTTAATTATATGATGCATTGAAATGGTAAGTGTTTAAATGAAAATATGCTCGTGCTTATGAAAGAATGATAAGGTTTAAGTTATGCAATTTCTTATGAAATGATTTATCGTGTGATTAATTCGGAAAAGGTCTTTGTTTAAGTGCACTAACTTGTAGCTATGATGGAATGATATGCTTATGACTAGTGTGTTATGCCTACAGAATGAATGTGGAAAGTAAAGAAACATAAATGAAAATAAAGAAATTTGGAAGAATTAAAGCTGTGTTAAAATCCTACCATACTAGGAATAATATATATAAGTGATACTGTAGATTTATTCACTTAGTGAGCTGTTAAATATAACTTTATGAATATTGTGGTATCAATATTGGATTATTCTAGATATGTTTAAATTTCATATTTGAAAAGAAGTATTATGATTAAAGTTTATACGAGCTTACTAAGCATTCATTGCTTATGTATTGATTTTCCTTTATTTTCCAGATTATTGGAAGCTCATTGGGTTGGAAGTTTTTCGGAGTTGTCTCACACTATCCATCGGTTCTATTGGTACTTTTGAATGTTTTTATTTTGGTTACAATGGCATGTATAGATTGATATACAATTGGGTGAGAAATATGGCTTGTAAAATGGCCTATTTTTGTCACACGGGTAGAGACACGGGCGTGTGTCTCAACTGTGGCCAGGTGACACAGCCGTGTGTCACCTATATTTTAAATTTGCACAAAACAAAATGCCCACACAGCCTGAGACACGGGCATGTCTCCAAACCGTGTGACCTCTGCAATATTGAAAATTTTAAATATTTCCGAAAAATTTTCTGAGTCTTCGGCTTAGTCCCTATTTGTTTCTAATACGTAATTAGGGCTTCGAGGGCTCATTTAAAGGACAATATGTATAATTTGGTTTGGTTTCTAATATGAATGCTAGATGAAATGAAATGTCTGATAATTAATTTTGTAAGCTCCAGTAATGCTCCGTAACCCTATTCCAGCGATGGATTTGAGTTAGGGGTGTTACAATAAAAATTGAAGTATAGAAATTAAATCTTAAATTCAAACATAAAATAAGTACCAAAAGTGAAAATTGACCCATTGGTATAGTGTTACTGATATAGTAAGTACAGACATTACTTTTATATAGTAGAGTTATAATTATGTATTGAAATATCTTAAATAAAATATCTTAAATGTTATTATAAATCCTTTAAAAATTAAAGAAAAATCACAAAAATCAATTTGAATAATTTAACTAAGACAATGGCACGGACCAAAAATATATTCTAAAAGACAACTGTGATCTGAAGAAGATATAAAAATAGAAAGTTTTGATGATATTTAGAATTTTATTCCTAATTAATTGTTAAACTCATTATTTAAAATATTGTAGTAATTAGATAAAAATTATATGGTATGGAAATTTTCAAAAAATATTTATAATACAAAATCATAAATAAAAGTGAAATACTAATTATACTATAAGTATAATAAAAGATATATTGAATATAAATTTATTATACAAAATTAAAATTGTTATTATTATTTAAAAATAACTTAAAATAATTTTAAATTTATTGAAGTTCAAAAAATAAGTGATGCAATATAAATATTAACTTTCCTTTAATTCATGCATATCTTAAAATAGAATACAATTTTTTATTGACTAATGTGATACATCTTTTTAGTCTGCTAAAATTAATCATTCAACAACAAAAGTTTAAAAGTTTCTCCACATTTGTGTTATTGTTATTTTAGGATAATGATTAGATGGAGTTTTTCATTTTTATATTTTTAATTATTATTTAAAAATAAGTAAATCAGATAAATTATAATTTCTTAATTTGCTTCTGAAATAAAAAAAAACATTTATATATTATATAAATCTAACTTATTATAATGTGCCTTAATATCATACCAATCCGTAGCGAAATGATAAATTTATTAATTTTTAATCATAAGACAATGTTTGTAACTTTGATGGGTTAGTTTACTAATTATCCAAAATCTAGGGTTGAAATTTAATTTAGAGAGAGATTAAGGGCTAGAAGTTAATTTTCATATTTTATAACCAGTTTTCATGATCATACGTTCAGCCAACTAATAAGCCATAGATATAAATACCTCAAAAGGAAGCGGGTAGTAGTAGTAGTTAAAAAGAACATTTCCTGAATTTCTATTTTATTTAATATTCTTTTGGGGAAAAAAAAACACTTTTTATTTTTTTTCCAGTTCTTTGTTTTGTAAGAATAATTTCTCGACAAAAAATCCGATGCGCCACTCGTTTCTCCGATCAGGTACTCAATTTTTCATCCTCAATTTTCTCCCAAAAGTTCACTCATAATTCGAAATTCAGTATTTAATGCAAAGGTTTTTTTCTTTCTTTCTTTGCTTCGAATTCTCTAGATAAATTGATCGTTGTGAAGTTTCGTCGAAGTCTTAAGCTTTGGATGAAAATGCATTAATCTGATTGTTTGTTGTTTCATAATGGTTAATATTGTTCTCCAGAGGAGAAAAAAAGTTGGACATCAATCTATTAGACTTATTAATTTTCATAAATCTGTCCTTTCAGAATATAATTTTGATTTTTTTTAGAGGAAATTAGAGATTTATAGTGATAGGTACATTTCTTGAGCTGTGAATACATGTTGTGATGGATTTAGTCTAAATTTATGTATAATTTGAGTCAACAGATGTTGAAAGTTTGAGCTTTATGCTTTAGATGGCGTTTGGATTTGTAGAACTTTGTCTAAATTTCTCAAACATAATTACATCAAGGATTTTATTTTTTTCTATTTTTTCATTATTTTGGTATTTTTTTTGTGAAATTTTAAATTCTGCACTACTGGAATTTTACTACGGTTGAGATTTGGAGCCTTAGAAAATGTCTAGAAAAAAAATCTGTCTGTGAATGTCTGGTGGTTGTGTAAATATGATTATTGCCTTTGAAATGGTTTGATTTAGTTTTGGCACCTATTTCTTCTACAATTACAATGTTTTTTGCTAGTTGTCTAAACATGATGGATAGGCGCATAAGCATATAGGATTGAGTGGTACTAGTGATTGATCTTTTCAAATTCCGATTGTTTATATTTTCTTTCGTTGGGGATTTCAGGACTTTGTTAATGGGTGCCCCTAAGCAGAAATGGACAGCAGAAGAAGAAGCGGCCCTCAAGGCAGGAGTTCTTAAGCATGGTACTGGTAAATGGCGCAATATACTTTCAGATCCTGAGTTTAGTTCTGTCTTGCGTTCACGCTCAAATGTCGATCTCAAGGTATGTAGCTGACCTCTAGCAGTCTTCACTAAGTACTGTTGGAATAAGTTTTTAAATTTTCTGGTTTAATTCCTGATAGTGCCTTTATTAACGGCATGGAGGTGAACTAATGAGTATAGTTTTATTGCGGCCAGGATAAATGGAGAAATATAAATGCAACCGCCATATGGGGTTCAAGGCAGAAGGCCAAGCTTGCCCTCAAAAGAAATCAGTTGGCTGCTAAACATGACGATAACCCCATGGCTCTAATCACTGTACCTCCAAGAGAAGAAGTCGTTGATGCTAAGCCCCTTGCAGTTTCTAGTGGAACAACAAGGGCAACTGGTTCCAAGAAACTGATTTCAAGGTTATCTATTACGTATAGTCTTATGTGGTACTGAACTTATTTCTAGTTGAATGTAGGTATATGAGTTCCTAGATATTAAATAACGACAATTTCAAACTTTTCTATTGAAATTGCTAGGTTATTTATTAAACATATTTGTATATCATATTGAAGTTATTTTTAGTTGAACCTGTTTACATGAGCATCAGATACTTGCCACATGAAAAGACACAGAAAGAAAAACTTATTATTCCCTAAATTGTTTCATTTTAAACTGGCTGTAAATACACATATTTTTAGTGCCTTTGGCCAACAGCGCTTATTTGTAACTGATGAAAACAAAATTTATCCAACTTCTTGGTCTTTGTAGGCAAAAACAGTCTTGTACTGAGAGCCATGTTATTCTGATTATGGACAGGCATATTCATTGCTGCTTAAGTGATATCCTCTCAATGTTGTAGGTTGGACAATATTTTACTAGAGGCTATCACTAGTTTGAAAGAGCCAGCCGGTTCTGACAGAGCTTCAATTGCGGTATACATAGAGGTGCTTTTCCTTCTTGGATTATTCCTGAATTCTGAATACTAAAAAGAAAAGTACTCATTTAACTAAACTGCTGGAGGATTTTTTGTTTTTGTAATGGTTTTTATATGTCAAGAATTTTCCTTCTTTCTTGTTCTCCAGTAGGTATGGAACTTATATTTTCTTTTTCTCCTTTTTTGTTCTATTTCTGATTTAAAAATCTTTTAACCTAAAGCTCATCTCTGAAATTACTGTGAATGTTTTCTGCAAACATCTAAACTAATATGAGTTGGTTTGTCTTTGACATTATAGGAGAAATATGCTACTCCACCAAACCTCAAGAAGCTATTGGCAACTAAATTAAAGCTGTTGGTAGCAAATGGGACATTGATAAAGGTAATCATCCTGTTAATTACAGGTGGACCAATATCAGTAGAATATTATTACTTTTGTCAAGCATATAAATTCAATATTAGTGTCCCAGGGTCATCGAAAAGGTCCTTAGAATTCAGACAGAAATGCTTAGGTGATACTTTTGCCATTGATGTTCCTGAAAACAATATTAAGGTTAATTGATATGGCATGTGCAATTGTAATATTTGATTTAAAGAAAGAGCGCTGGGAAAAGTTGCTTCCTGTTTGCAAAATGTGTCCAACAACTTTGATACTTTTCTTCTTCAATAGTTGCATGAAATGTTGATGTTAGTTTTCTGATCTACATATGGAAAGTTACTGGCATATCTTCACAAAATGGGGGAAATATGTTTCTAAAGAAGATTAAGTCTAATGTTCATAAGCTGGGACTGACTCATATTTTCAATGTGTATGTTAATAGGTAAAGCACAAGTACAAGGTTGCACCGCGTTCAACTATTTCTGAAGCAAGAAAATCTCCTCTGCTTCTTTCGGAAGGAAGGCCAAAGGATTCTTCAAAAGCGAAGAAGAAAGGCATCAACATTCTTTCTAAAACCCAAGTTAATGCAGATTTGTTGAAAATGAGGAGCATGACTGCAGAAGAGGCTGCTGCAGCTGCCGCACAAGCAGTTGCAGAGGCAGAAGTTGCAATCGCAGAGGCTGAAAAGGCTGCAAGAGAGGCAGATGTGGCAGAAGCTGAAGCAGAAGCGGCAAAAATTTTTGCTAAAGCAGCAGAGAAAGCATTGAAGTCTAGGATGCTATAGACCTGGTAAATCATTTTTAATCAGTTCTTGAGTATTCTTCTTAGTGAATTATGTTCATAGATTTGAAAACACAGGTTTTCTCAGTGGATGATCGAGTTGGTTGTTTAAGAGGGATAAACGTGATATTTACCCCCTGCAGCTCTGCCAATCAACAAACCTTCATTGCAACAACTTCACACCCGTTGAACAAATTTCATTTCACTTATTTCTGTGAGCCTACTTCAACCTTTCCTCTATATGGTTGAAAAATTACTGAGACAAAGATGTAGGAAGGAATGGCTATTCGTTTTCTGTTTAGTATCCTTTGACTTCTTTTGACTTAGAGATAGGATAATTTCGTAAAAGAAATCCCTGTGAAATCAGGCAGTTACTTTCACTTCATAACATCAGTGTTTCCTCCTCATAGATGCTACTCTTTTCCGTTTATTTTGCACCAAGTATATCCAAGAAATAGTGACATGGTGCGGACAAAAATTTTTGACATCCATCACGTTCATGTTGTCAGAAACTACAATATATTAGTTGTGAAGTACATCCAACAGAATGATGAGTGACCAGACATTTTTGTCATCCATCATTTTCATGTTCTCCAAAACTGCAGTATATTACTGATTTTCTTCTGTGAACTGCAGTATATTTTCATATCTTTTGTGAACTCAACTTTTGGTGTTTATCTTCTTGATATCGGTTGCAAACTTGTGCAGATGGCATAAATGGAAACCTACAATTTTGTCTTTAGTTCATTGCTGGAAAAATGCAAGAGACTCCGACATCATGCTGGCCTGGCATACCAACCGCGATCATGTCTATAACTGTAAATATATTAGGCTTGTAAAGAAGAAAATGTGAGATAAATCGGTCCATCAAGCGCTACTTTTTGTACGAACATTTGGTAAAGGAGGTTAGAGGTGTTAGTGATTCTATAACTTTATCATGAAGTAAAAGGGTACAGATATAGCAAAAAGAAATAGAGAAAGGCATTCATGATGGCACGCTTTGAGATATATGATCCGTCTCTACTGAAAGTCAACCCGAAAACAATTGAACCGCAATTTTGCTAGTGGGTGTTCAAGCTATTTAGTGTTGCTGTTGGCTAATGGCCACTTAAAAAAAATAACCTCTCTCTCTCTCCATCATCTGATTTGACTTGTATTACAATTGCAATATTTTATAGCTTCGTGTGAAGTTTGTAGGTCCATACTACCCGCAACCCAGGACCTTCCTAAAGCATCATGGAAAATGGCTTTGAACTTGCCAACTCTCCAAGCTCACAATGAGAGCATGGATTTGTGCCACACATGTAGGATGAGGATGATGAAGCAGCATAAATATGACAGCTTTTAAGGGCTAACCAGCCGAAGCAATTCATTCCTTCATACTCTGAGATCAAATATATTTCAGGCTTGCAGAGAATGATGATGATGATAAAGCATTCCCTTTTAACCTATTTGAAGGGATATTTGCAATATACGACGGGGACTCCTACGTGGAAGCAGAGAAATTAGATAAGCCGTGGAACTAACCTCCAAAAGATCAAAAAAAAAAAAAAGAGTTCAGAGACGCTACTTACAAATGACACCGCATTATAATACGGGTGTTCCCAGGTAGGTGTGTAGAAAAACTTGACACAAAGTTCAAAAACACATCGGCTTAAAGCAGCAACATGAGCATTTATTTCGGCCATCATAGTAAATGTCTTAAGAAACTTTGAATCGATAAAACGAATTTCAAGGTTTGTTCAACCTTTTAATCAAATAATGAAACTTTCTTCCTTCACATGGGTGGCGCAAATAGTTTCGGTGAAATTAAAAATAGTAGTAGTGATTAGTTTTTATAATACTAAAATTATTAAAATTAAAATTAGTAATAGTATAATAGTTAGTATGTGTTTGAATTCAAATGTAATGGTGAGTTAAAAATAAAAAATAATCATCAATGACATTAGATTGAAAATGAAATTTAATAAAAATTTTATTAAAATTAAATTTATTTTAAATTTTATTTAAAATGTATTTCTTTTAAATAATAATTTTATTAATTTTTTTTTTATTTTTCATGTAATATTTATTTTATCAATTCATTTTAATTTTATAATAAAAATATATATCTAATTCCTTCAAATATATATGTATCTAATTACATAATTTTTATAGATTTATTAAGTAAAGAAGTAAATTAATCTAAAAATACATATAAAAATATATGTATTTAATTATTTACTTTTTAGTTAAAAATAATCTAATATTGTAAAAGGGAAAAAAATGCAAAAGTAGAATTTTACCCAACAAACGATACATTTCTTTCACTAGAGGGCTTTTCCTTCCATTGGAGCTTCAGCCTTGAGCCTTCAATGGAAAACGAGAGTTACAATGTGATTAAAAACCCCAAACTCACCTCACCTTATGTTATCCAAACAATTTTTTTCAGTTAAAGAGAACATACGCTTGAAATTCTATCTTACCATGGGTGTGATGGAATCCAAAGGGAGCCGTTGAACCATGATCATTCAAAGGTGGCTTATGGAGGATTAAATTGTGGTGGCAAAAGGCTGGAAGAATGGGGCAGCCTATGTCGAAATAATGTGGACCCAAGCTTTGAATGGAGAGGCAGATTTTGGCAAAAACACCATTCGAGTTGTGACGCATTTTTGGCTTTGGTATGGATGAAATTGAGTTATCTTCATACAACTTGATGAGCTATTTCTTAGCTTTCCAACGAATCAAGTATCACATCATTTGGATTTAAGCAATCATCAATTTACTAAGTATGAAAGAGCTAGAGATATTACATGAATCTGAACTCTGAATTACAACTTGTAAAGTATTTGATCAACTTTAATGACATTGGATCGACTCAACATAATTCATTTTTATGAAAATTGTTAGCATTTTATTGAACAACATAGATTCCTCTATTGTTTAACTTCTTCCCCTCTAAGGGCTAGTTTGGTAATACTTTTGAAAAGTGCTGTGGAAAAGTGCTTTTAAGAAGTGTTTTTGAAAAGTTTAGTTTAAAATTTAAGTGTTTAGCATTGCAGTCAAAAAGTACTTATGAGAAATAAAATGTCCATTTTAGACATGTTATTATCAAGTAACAAATATGCATTTAAATGATATTTAAATTATTTAATATTATTATATTTTAGTAAGAATATAAAAAATTATTATAACTTGTTGTTAATATTTTAATATATGAAATATAAATTTTAAATATTTTTAAACAATAAATATTAATTATTTATAAAATTTAACTAGAATATATAAACTATATTTTAAATATTTAAATATAACCCTTAAATATTTGTAATTAGTATTTTTTTAAAAATTATTTTTAATTAATGATTTTAACACATTTGTAATTAAGCACCAAGAAAGAAAAAAAGGAAAGTACTATGTTATTGGAGGCGTGAAAAAGTAATTAAGCACTAAAAGTGCTTTTGGGAGAAGCTTCCCCTTTTCAAAAGTCAGAAGTGTTTTTCGAAAGTACTTCTGAAAGGTAAAAAATTTCAGCCAAAGACAGGTTGTTTAACACAGCTTTTCTTCCAAAAGTGCTTTTGGAGCTAGAAGTATTTTTTTAAGCATTGCATAAAAGGCCCTAAGCCACCCCTGCTTCTTCTTCCTTTGTTACCTCCTTCCAGCCACCGCACAATCTCTTCTTTTTCCCACTACCATCATCATCATCTTGAAAGTGAACCGAAAACAGATAAAAGAACCACACAATTTACATTACAAAATTGAGTTCTTTAAGTAGCTGTGACAATGGTGGAGATGCTTCATTTTTTATCTATTTTGTATAATAACTTAAAAGTGGGAGGGACTAAAAAAAAGATGGCAATTCAACAACATGAACAAGAAGAAACTTACCCTTCTTTCTTGCTTAATGGTCTTTACTATGAAGAAGATGATAAGAATGGTGTAGGTGAAGTTGTAGAAGAATTCTTTTAAGTGTCTGTAACAATGGCGGAGACACTTCAATTTTTTTTATCCGTTTTTGTTGTTAGAACATGATTTGTTTTGGGAAGATGAGGCTTGCCGTGAGGCGATGGAGTGGATGCTTAAAGTCAATGCTCACTATGGGTTCACCACTCTCATAACGATGCTTTTTGTTAATTATCTTGATAGGTTCTTAAGTAGCTTCTGTTTTCAAATAGATAAACCATTGGTGATTCACCTTGTTGCTATCACTTGTCTCTCTTTGGTTCCTAAAGTTGAAGAAACCCATGTTCCTTTTCTTCTAGACCTACAAGTATGTCTATCTGTTTGTTTCATTTGGAAACATAATGACATGTTTTGTTTTTATAGGTTGAATGTAACATCTTGATTTAGGGCCTAGTCGAAATTGTAGTCTCGGGACCACAAATTTAGAGTTGAATAAATTATTTTATTATTATTTTGGAGTCATTGCATGTTTATATAAGTGTGTGAAAATTTTGGTATGTTAATTTTGACGTTTGCGAGTCCAATTGCGAGAAATGAGTAAATCGTATAAAATGCAAAAGTCCTAAATTGATAGCTAAAAGTGTCAAATAGCTAGATAATAAAAATTTAAGGTCTTTAAAGGGTAATTAGACCCTATTGGGATAGCTTGACCGGCCATGGGAGGTAAAAATGTTGAAAAGTCAATATTAGGTAAGTTGATGACATAATATATGATATAATAATGCCCTAAGCCTAGCTACCATCTTTTTCTTTCATTCTTTCTTCTTTACTACCGATCTTTTAGCCATTGTTAGGGGTTTGAGCTTCAAAAATTTCAGCAACTCATTCTTCTTGCAAATAAGTGTTTTTTATGGCTTTTCTTGAATATTTTTGTACTTTTGAGACCCTTGAAGCATAAGCTTTCAAATGAGGGTACTATTTTGCAAAATGAATAAGAGTTTAAGGTTTTTCCATGAAAGGATTTTTAATTTTTGTCGATTTTTTTTAGGAAGAAAATGAGTCTTGAGTGTCTTATAACCAACTTTTGTGAAAGGTGTTATCATGAAAACACCTAAAATGACCATTTTGCACAAGTTGTAAAATAGATGTTAAATATGTGAAATAGTAAAAATTTGGAGTTTCTATAAGAGTAAAAATGGTTCGGCTAGGCTTAAGATGTGGAGAAATTCAATAAAAATTGATTTTCGGACTTAGGGGTAAAATGGTCATTTTGCAAAAGTCTAGAGGCAAATTGGTCATCTTGCCCAATTATGAATTGTAGACTGCCTAGATTGATAAAGTGACTAAATAAGTGCATTTTGCTATTATAGATCAAAAAATACCGAATGCGAACCTAGACTGGGGGAAGCCAAGCAAATCGACTAAATCGACTAGTCGCCACATTTTGTAATCCGAGGTAAGTTGTATGTAAATAATACAACTACATTGCTTATGTATGTGTTGAATTGTATTTGAATTATTATAGCATGAATTGTCTGATTTTGGAAATGAGATAATATGATGAGAATAGAGATAATAGAATTCTCGAATGAACCTCAAGAAATAAATCGGATATTCATGCCATGACATTTGGGTCACTTGTGTGAGCTAGTGTAAGACATGTCTGGGACATGCATCGGCCACATTATGAGAACCAGTGTAAGACCATGTCTGGGACATGACATCGGCATTGAGACGAGTACTAGTGTAAGACATGTCTGGGACATGCATCGGCTACAAGATGTGTCAGTGTAAGACCATGTTTGGGACATGGCATTGACACAGATATACTAGAACTTATGTAAGACCATGTCTGAGACATCACGTCAATGTCTGACCCCTTATTTGAGGATAAATGAGTATCCGATAATGTTCCATATGGTTCAACGATGAAAGTACGATTTAAAGTTAACTAGGAAAGTATAATCGTGTTGTGAGTGGTACAGGTACCTATATGGTATGTATGAAATGTAAGCTCAATATATGCTATATAATGTGTAATGAATATTGATGAGTAAGTTTTGCTTATGGCACTTGTGTATTATGATACTTGTTGATGAATGGTAAAGATATGTTGTATATTTATTTATGTGCAACTTACTAAGATTTATGCTTACTCCTTCTCCTTTTCCATTTTCTTATAGTGTCGCCTATCTAGCTCAAAGATCAACGGAAGTCAGAGATATCGATCACACTATCAATCGAAGCTTTCAGTATAATTTGATTTATATTTTTGAATATGGCATGTATAGGGCTTAGACTTTGCTATTTTTGTGTCATTGAAAACTGGCCAAATGTGTTGGCTTGGGTTGGGAACCCTTCATTTTGTATTAAGCCTTGAATGATGGCTAATATTCATTTTGATTTATATGCAAAAATGTTATTTTCATAGATGAGTAAAATAAACAAATGGAATGTTGTTTATTGTAGCTGATTTGGTTGCATGGGATAGTCTTATCTTGATTGTGGTTGCTATTATGCAAGTTGTGTAAGTAAGGGTGGCAAATAGGCTTGGTAAATAGCCTTTATTATCCACACAGGTAGACACACGGGCGTGTGTCTAGACCGTGTGTGATGCACGATTTGCCTCATGGGCATATGGTCCGGCCGTGTGTCCCCTGCACGTAAAAATTTCAAGTCAGTATGCATGATAGTAAACACATGGATAGAGACACAGCCGTGTGATATTTTAGGAATGCTGATGTCAAAAATAGAATGTTTATGTTTTTGCACACGAGCTAGGACACGGGCGTGTCATGGCCGTGTGAAGGACACGGGCCAAGCACACTAGCGTGTGCCAGGCCGTGTGAAAACCCCTGCAGGTGTGCATTTAGAATTAATTCCACACAGGTGGAGGACATGGACGTGTCCCTATATTATCTAGGCCGTGTGAGCCACATAGGCCATCAACGCGACCATGTTGAAATGGCCACATGGGCGTATTGCCCCTCTACACGGGCGTGTGCCCTATTTCAAAGTTAAATTTTCTGTAAATGGTTTAAGGACCTAGGTTGATCCCGAATAGTTTTCAATGGTTGATTTGGAGCTCGTAGGCCCATAATAAGAAGTTTTAAGTAGAAATTGAAAAAGTTCTAATTTGGATCAAGTCTCGATGACTTGGGGAATGTTTGTGTGCATAAGATTGAGTTAAGTAATGCCTCATATTTTATTCCAGCGTGGGTTACGAGTATGGTGTGTTACATTTAGTGGTATCAGAGCTAAGGTTTAGTCGGTTTTAGGACTAACCTAGCGAGAGTACGGGTCTAGCTATACATGCCATAACTGTATATTGATAGTGCGACGACTTCTGACGATTATAAATTGTATTTCTATTTAGTAAATGGATCCTGATAGAGCCGCGGTAGATGATGTGGAGAGTAACGCACTGGCTCCCGCTGAGGGGACCGCGACCAGTTTAGAACGAGCCCGTGCCTATGGGCCAAGGTAGAGGGGCTATAGAAGTCTATCTCTGAATGATGGACGCTTGGTATACGGAGTTTGTTCGTAAGAATCCGAACACTCCACCTCCCCAACCTCCTCCGATTCCTTAGTATGCCCCGGTAGCTCCGCAAGGTGCAAACTTGATTAGGAGGGAGAAGCCTTCGGTAGATAATATTAGGAAGCAAAGGGATGAGGAGTTTCGGGCTACCTTAGATGACAACCCGGAGAAAGTAGAGTTTTGGTTAGAGAATACCGTCAGGGTGTTTGATGAACTGTCATGCACGCCTAAAGAGTGCGTAAAGTGTGCAGTGTCATTCCTACGGGATTCGACTTATCATTGGAGGAATACTCTCGTGTCCGTTGTACCGAGAGAGAGGATCACTTGGGAATTCTTCTAGGAAGAATTCCAAAAAAAGTATATTAGCTAGGGATTTATAGACCAAAAGAGGAAGGAATTTTTAGAGTTAAAGCAAGGTAGTAGAACAGTGATGGAGTATGAACCAGAGTTTGTGAAACTCAGCAAATACGCGCTGGAGCACGTGCGCTCAGAAGCTGCCATGTGTAAGAGGTTCGAAGATGGTCTTAATGAAGATATCCAAGTATTTGTTGGCATCCTAGAATTAAGAGAATTTGTAGTGCTCATTGAGAGAGCATGTAAGGCAGAAGAGCTGGTGAAAGAAAGGAGGAAAGTGGCTATTGAGTCGCGAGATTCAAAGAAGAAACAGATGGGAAAGTCACATCAGTCCTCATTTAAGAGACCGAAGGAATTTGCTACTCGATCGAATACTTCAATGGGGTTTTCGAATAGAAACAAGAACCGACAAAACACAACTTCTGGAGCCCAGACCGCTTCTGTCACGAGCGTCGGTAGTGCTCAGCCGAATAGGCTAGAATGTTCACAATATGGTAAGCATCACTTCGGCGAGTGTTGGGGGAATGAAAGGGATTGTTTTAAGTGTGAACCATTAAAACATTTCGTCCGAGACTGTCTTAAAATGGAAGAGAGAGAAAAAAAGTAAGAAGCGAAGGCAAGTAGTGCTCTTTCGAGGGGTAGACCATAAAGGAACTCTGGAAGCGGGGCTACTAACAGGGGTTCGTCCAGAGATGCTGCAGTGAAGTCCGAAGGCAGAGCGCCTGCAAGGACTTATGCTATTTGTGCCCGTGAAGAGGTAGAATCTTTCGACGTGATCACGAGTACTTTTTCTATCCATAAAATATCTGTTGTTACTTTAATTGACCCAGGGTCTACCTACTCTTATTTGTATGGAATTGATACCTTGTATGAACATGATAGTAGAGTCCACAAAGTTTGTAATAAAAATGTCTAACCCTTTAGGTAAACATGTGCCGTCTAATAAATTTGATGTAATCCTTGGGATGGATTGGTTGACTTTTCATAGTGTTGTAGTGGACTGTGGGAGAAAAGTTATTGAGTTGAAATGTGAAGAAGGAAATGTTCTCCGGGTTAGGCTAGATGAATCAGATAATTTGCTTGTAATAGTATCGTTTTTTACTGTTGAGGAATATTTGAGGAAAGGATATGAGGCTTATCTCGCTTTTCTGCTGAATACTCAAGTGTCTGAGTTGAAGATAGAATCTGTACCAGTGGTTTGTGAGTTTACAGACGTGTTTCTGGAGGAATTACCCAAATTACCTCCAGTAAGGAAAATAGAGTTTGGAATCAAGTTGATACCGGGCACGACTCTATCTCTATTGTTCCTTATAGGATGGTTCCTACGGAGTTAAAGGAGTTGAAAACCCAACTACAAAAGTTAACTGACAAGAGCTTTGCGAGACCGAGCTTTTCCCCGTGGGGTGCTCTTGTGCTATTTGTAAAAAAGAAAGATGGGTCGATGAGGTTATACGTTGACTATAGACAACTCAATAAGGTAACAGTGAAGAACAAGTATCCTTTGCCAAGGATCGATGACTTATTTGATTAGTTAAAGGGAGCCACTGTATTTTTCAAGATTGACCTGAGGTCAGGATACTACCAGTTAAGAGTGAAAGAGCAAGATGTACCGAAGACTACGTTTCAGACAAGATACTAGCCTTATGAGTTCCTCGTCATGCCCTTTGGTTTGACTAATGCCCCGACGGATTTTATGAATTTGATGAATCACATTTTTTGGCCGTATTTGGATAAGTTCGTAGTGGTCTTTATCGACGACATACTGATTTACTCACGTGATGAGAGTGAACATACGAAGCATTTGAGGACTGTATTACAGACCCTGAGAGACAAAAAATTGTACACCAAGATCAGTAAGAGTGAATTCTGGCTTAGGGAGGTTGGATTTTTAGGACACATTGTGTCGGGTGATGGGATTAGAGTTGACCCAAGCAAAATCTCGGCTATTGTTTAATAAAAACCACCAAAGAATGTGACGTAAGTCTGAAGCTTTTTGGTTTTGGCCGAATGCTATAGAAGGTTTGTTCAAGGGTTTTCTATGATCGCTACTCCAATAACGAGGCTACTACAGAAGGATGTCAAATTCGAGTGGTCAGGAAAGTGCTAACAAAGTTTCGAAAAATTAAAGGTTTTGTTGACTGAAGCCCCAGTGTTAGTGCAACCGGAGTCGGGTAAGGAATTTGTAATATATAGCGACTCTTCCTTGAATAGGTTGGGGTGTGTACTCATGCAAGAAGGCAAGGTTATAACCTATGCTTCAAGACAGCTAAATCCACATGAGAAAAATTACCCGACACATGTCTAAAGTTGGCCACCATCGTGTTCGCATTGAAGATTTGGAGACACCATTTGTATGGCAAGAAATACCGAATATTTACCGATCACAAAAGCCTCAAATATTTGATGACTCAAAAGGAGTTGAATCTGCGACAATGAAGGTGGCTAGAGCTGATAAAGGATTACGAGTTGGTGATTAACTATCACCCGGGCAAGGCGAACGTCGTCGCCGAAGCCTTGAGTAGAAAATCGTTATTTACGTTGAGAACAGTGGATACCCAATTGCCTTTATTAGATGATAGTTCAATCCTAGCAGAGTTGAGAGCTAGACCGACATTTCTACAAGAGATCCGTGAGGCTCAGAAAGATGATAAGGAGTTGCAAGCTAAGAAGACTCAGTGTGAGACAGAAAATGAATCTGAGTTTTGTATTGATGTTGATGGATGTTTAATGTTCAAAAATAGAGTTTGTGTACCCAAGGGCAATGAGCTTATTCAAAAGATTCTGTGAGAGGCACATAATGGTTGTTTGTCCGTCCACCCGGGCAGTGTAAAAATGTATAACGACATGAAGAAAATGTATTGGTGGTCGGGGATGAAAAGAGATATTTTAGAGTTCGTTTCCAAGTGTCTTGTGTGTCAACAAGTGAAGGTTAAACACCAAGTACCTTCAGGTCTACTTCAGCCTATAACAGTTCCAGAGTAGAAGTGGAATCGAATTTCTATGGATTTTGTGACAGGCTTACCGGTAACCCAAAGAAAAAGGATGTTGTTTGGGTTATTGAGGATAGGTTAACAAAATTGGCACATTTTATACCAATACGTACCATCTACCCCTTGAAAGATTGGCTAACTTGTACGTTTCTGATATTGTAAGTCTACATGGAGTGCCTTTGTTGATTATTTCGGATAGAGACCCGAGATTTACCTCGAGGTTTTAGAAAAAGTTACAAGAGGCATTAGGGACAAAGTTGAGTTTTAGCATGGCATTCCATCCGTAAACTGACGGTCAGTTGGAAAGAGTGACTCAGATTTTAGAGGACATGTTACGGTGTTGCGTTCTCGAGTTTCAGGGAAGTTGGGAAAGATACTTACGATTGATTAAATTCGCCTACAACAAAAATTATCAGACAAGTCTAAAAATGGTGCCTTATGAGGCTTTATATGGGCAAAGTGTCAAACTCCCTTATATTGGACTGAACTCAGGGAGAGTCTGATTCACGGAGTCAATTTAATCAAAGAGACTGAAGAGAAAGTTAAAGTGATTCGTGATTACTTGAAGGCCGCTTTGGATAGACAGAAATCCTATGCAGATTTAAAACGTAAAGAGGTTGAATTTCAAGTGGGTGATCGAGTGTTTTTTAAAGTATCCCTGTGGAGGAAAGTCCTCAGATTTGGTAGAAGAGGCAAGTTGAGTCCTCGCTTCATAAGACCTTATGAGGTTATTGAGAGAGTAGGACTGGTTGCCTATCGTTTGGCTTTGCCACTAGAATTGAAAAAGATTCACGACATATTTCATGTATCCATGCTACGTTGGTATAAACCAGACCCTTCTCATGTGATTGCGCCAACCGAGGTTAAAATTTATCCAGACATGACTTATGGCAAAGAGCCGGTCAAGATTTTAGCTTGAGAGGTCAAACAATTGAGGAATAAGAGTATTGCACTCGTGAAAGTTCTATGGAATCGACATGGAGTTGAGGAAGCTACATTGGAACTCGAGGAGACTATGAGAGATCAGTACTTAAACTTATTCGCCAGTAAAATTTTCGGGGACGAAAATCCCTAAGGGGGGAGAAATGTAACAACCCAATTTAGGGCCTAATCGGAATAGCTATTTCAGTACTTAAACTTATTCGCCAGTAAACTTATTCACTCTTTCTTCTTTACCATTGATTTTTCAACCATTTTTAGGGGTTTGAGCTTTAAAAATTTTAGCAACTCATTCCTCTTGAAAATAAGTGATTTTTATGGCTTTGCTTGAATATTTTTGTACTTTTTAGACCCTTGAAGCATAAGCTTTCAAATGAGGGTACTATTTTGCAAAATGAATAAGAGTTTAGGGTTTTTCCATGAAAGGATTTGTAATGTTTGCTGAGTTTTTTTGTGGAAGAAAATGAGTCTTGGTTGTCTTATAACCAACTTTCGTGAAATGTGTTAGCATGAAAACACCTAAAATGACCATTTTGCACAAGTTGTAAAATAGAAGTTAGATATGTAAAATAGTAAAAATTTGGAGTTGATATAAGAGTAAAAAGGGTTCGGCTAGGCTTAAGATGTGAAGAAATTCGATAAAAATTGATTTTCGAACTTAGGGGTAAAATGGTTATTTTACAAAAGTCTAGGGGCAAATTGGTCATCTTACCCAATTATGAATTGTAGACTGCCTAGATTGATAAAGTGACTAAATAAGTACATTTTGCTATTATAGATCAAGAAATACCGAATGCGAACCTAGACTAGGAGAAAACCAAGCAAATCGACTAAATCGACTAGTCGCCACATTTTGTAATCCGAGGTAAGTTGTATGTAAATAATACAACTGCATTGCTTATGTATGTGTTGAATTGTATTTGAATTATTATAGTATGAATTGCCTGATTTTGGAAATGAGATAATATGATAAGAATAGAGATAATAGAATTCCCGAATGAACCTCAGGAAATAAATCGGATATTCATACCATGACATTTGGGTCATTTGTGTGAGATAGTGTAAGACATGTTTGGGACATGCATCGGCCATATTATGAGAGCTAGTGTAAGACCATGTCTGGGACATGGTATCGACATTGAGACGAGGGCTAGTGTAAGACATGTTTGGGACATGCATTAGGTACGAGATGTGTTAGTGTAAGACCATGTCTGGGACATGGCATTGACATAGATATACTAGAACTTGTGTAAGACCATATCTAAGACATCGCGTCAATGTCTGACCCCATATTTGAGGCTAAATGAGTATCCAATAATGTTCCATATGGTTCAACAGTGAAAGTATGATTTAAAATTAACAAGGAAAGTATAACCGTGTTGTGAGTGGTAAAGGTACCTATATGGTATGTATGAAATGTGAGCTCAATATATGCTATGTGAGGTGTAATGAATATTGATGAGTAAGTTTTGCTTATGCCACTTATGTATTATGATACTTGTTGATGAATGGTAAAGATATGTTGTATATTTATTTATGTGCAACTTACTAAGCTTTATGCTTACTCACTCTCCTTTTCCATTTTCTTATAGTGCCGCCTATCTAGTATTATGATACTTGTTGATGAATGGTAAAGATATGTTGTATATTTATTTATGTGCAACTTACTAAGCTTTATGCTTACTCACTCTCCTTTTCCATTTTCTTATAGTGCCGCCTATCTAACTTAAGGATCAACGGAAGTTAGAGATATCGATCACACTATCAATCGAAGCTTTCGGTATAGTTTGATTTATATTTTTGAATATGGCATGTATAGGGCTTAAACTTTGTTATTTTTGTGTCATTGAAACTGGCCAAATGTGTTGGCTTGGGTTGGGAACCCTTCATTTTGTATTAAGCCTTGAATAATGTCCAATATTCATTTTGATTTATATGCAAAGATATTATTTTCATAGATGAATAAAATGCACAAATGGAATGTTGTTTATTGTGGCTGATTTGGTTGCATGGGATAGTCTTATCTTGATTGTGATTGCTATTATGCAGGTTGCGTAAGTAAGGGTCGCAAATGGGCTTGGTAAATAGCCTTATATTATCCACACGGGTAGACACACGTGCTTGTGTCTAGATCATGTGTAACGCACAGTCTACTACATGGGCGTGTGGTCCGGCCGTGTGTCCCCTGTACGTAAAAATTTCAAGTCAGTATGCATGATAGTAAACACACAGGCAGAGACACGGCCGTGTGTCTCAGCCGTGTGATGGACATGGCCTAGCACACGGATGTGTGCGTTGGCCGTGTGATATAATGGGAATATTGATGTCAGAAATAGAATATCCATGTTTTTGCACACGGGCTAGGACAAGGGCGTGTCATGGCTATGTGAAAACCCCTGTAGGTGTGCATTTAGGATTAATTCCACACAGGTGGAGGACATGGGCGTCTCCCTAAATTACGTAGGCCATGTGAGCCACACGAGCCATCAACACGACCATGTTGAAATGGCCACAAGGGCGTGCTACCGCTCTACACGGGCGTGTGCCTGTTTCAAAGTTAAATTTTATATAGATGGTTTAAGGACCTGAATTGATCCCGAATAGTTTTCAATGGTCGATTTGGGGCTCATAGGCCTATAATAAGAAGTTTTAAGTAGAAATTGAAAAAGTTTTAATTTGGATCAAGTCTTGGTGACTTGGGGAACGTTTGTTTGCATGAGATCGAGTTAAGTAATGCCTCGTATTTCGCTCCGACGTGGGTTACAGGTATGAGGTGTTACATTGAAGGGAAAAAAATATGTTTTTGAGGCTAAAACCTTTCAAAGAATAGAGCTTTTGATTCTTTTAACACTGAAATGGAAAATGCATCCAATTACTCCACTTTCATTCCTTGATCGCATCATAAGAAGTCTTGGATTAAAAACTCATCTCCATCAGGAGTTTCTTAAGAGATGTGAACATCTCTTCCTTTTTGTAATCTCTAGTAAGTAAGCTTCTGTCTCAAACACGACAAAAAAAGATACCCTTTTGTGTCTTGTCTCTCATCATTTGGTCTCATTATCTGTTCATAGATTCAAGATCTTTGCAATATCTTCCTTCTGTATTGATACTGAAACAATGATGCATGTTATAGACGAAGTTGAGGTTTTTAATCCAGTTGACTGCCAAAACCAGCTTCTACCTTCTAAGTGTTCTTAAACTAAAAATGTTTGTACTTCATTAAAATAAAAACATGATTTGAAGACTTTAAATTTATATATTTTCTAGAATAGGAAAAGGTAAATGACTATTATAAGTTGATTCTTGATTTATAGACCAGACCCCAAAGCCAAAACAATGCATGTAATAGTTTTTTTTTTCTGGTCGGACACTCCCCCACCACAACCACCTTAAGAGGAACCACCAAAATCACATCCACAATGCATATCTCAACGTATAATTTCTAAAATAGTTACTCAATTCTTACCAAATCAATCGTCTTTTTTTAGATAAATAACCTGATAGAATTAAATGACCCGAATCCTTATTTAAATAAAATACAGTGGTAAAATAAAATAAAATAAAAGTAAAATCTATATATAACTACACTTCTTTTATTTTATTTTAGAATAATGGACCACCTTTTAGTGCCTTCCCATATTTTAACGATGGTGATATGCAATTTTTGAGTAAATCGGTCTTCGATGAGGAAATTAAGGTTGCACTTCTTGATATGCCCCCTTTAAAATCTCTTAGTAGTGATAGATTCCGTGTTTTTTTCTACCAAAGTCAGTGGGAACATGTTGGGGCTTCGATTTGTGAGTAGGTCAAAAGGGTCTTTTCTGGGAAACATATTGATCGAGACTTAAACAATACACTCATTGTGCTTATTCCTAAAGTAAAGAATCCAAATAGCTTCTCTTAGTTTCACCCTATTAGTCTTTGCTCAACCCTTTATAAACTGGTCATGAAAAACATAGCAAACTGGTTTAAAATAGTCTTTCCGAATATCATCGCTTTTGAGTAGGCTGGATCTGTAGCAGGCAAAAATATAACAGATAATATCATTATCACGCAAGAGGTTATCCAGTCGATGAAAAGAAAATAGAAGAATAGAAAATGAATGTCTATCAAAATTGACTTCCAGAAAGCCTATGATCTTGTGCAATGGGAGTTCATTAATGCGTCACTACAAGCTGTATGTATTCCTATTTCTCTTTGTAATGTTATTATGTCTACTATTTTGAGTTCCACTATACAGATTCTTTGGAATGGGACTCCAACATAAAAGTTCAAACTGGCAAGAGGCGTTAGACAGGGTTGTCCAGTATCTCCCTATCCATTTATACTTTGCATGGAATGGTTGAGCATTGTATTTACTCAGCTATCGATTCTAAAAGTTGGTCCCCGATTTGTTTGTCTCGTATGGGTCCACCATTGTCTCATCTTTTCTTTGCAGATGATCTGATCCTCTTTGGCTAAGCAGATGAACATCAAGCAAGGGCCATTAAAAGGGTCTTGGATAACTTTTTGTGAGTTTTTGGGACATAAGATTAATATGCAGAAGACTAATATCTTCTTTTCGAGATATGTTGACAGTGATTAAGAAACATTTTTGGCTTTCAAGAAGTGTAACACCTGTGTCCTTACTTAAAGGTGCCTTTCTTTCATGACAAATAACAAATAATACATTATGATTTGTTATGGAAAAGGTGCACAATAAACTTTCTAGTTAGGATGCTAGGAAACTCTCTTTAACAGGAGAGTCATTTGGCTTAATCGATTTTGCTCTCAGTCCCAAGTTATTTCATACAATCAATGATAATCCCTAAGGGATTATGTGATGAGATCGAGCTACTAGATAGGTAATTCATATGGGGTTCCCACAACAGTGGTAAAAAGATGGCTTTAGTGAGTTGGGATTCAATATGTCAACTTAGAGCACATAAAGGTCTTAGGCTTAGGCACTTGAAAGATCACAATACTTCTTTCATGGTGAAGTTAGCCTTTAATATTGTAACAAACTCCAATGATCTCTGGTTTCGAGTTTTAAGATCAAAATATGGAGTCCTAAGTGGTTTGTCGGAGTCTCTTTCAAGAGGGCATGACTCTTTTTTATGGCGAGCCATTATTAAGGTATGATCTCTTATTCGTGAGAACTTACTATGGTCTGTTGGCAATGGAAAATATATTAATTGTTGAATGAATCCTTGGATGCCAAATGTCGATCCCTTATACAAATAGATCCCTTCTATTTCAAACACATATATGAAATGTTCCTTTAGTGATATGGTAACAGGTGACAACTCATAGAATCTGGATTTGTTTTGCATTTGGGTTACTAAGGAGTTTATTGGTAAGATTATAGGAATTCCATCGTCTTGTCCAACTACTAGTCCGGGTAAGATCATTTGGTCGGCTACTTCTATTGGCTTTTTCTCCTTAAAAAGTGCATATAGTAAGATTCGGGAGGGAGTTTGGAATTCAAAAGAGTCTGTTTGGCAATTCCCTTAGAAGTTTCAAGGACCACAAAGTGTTGGATTTTTCATTTGGCTTGCTCTAAAGCATCGACTACTTACAAATGTAGAAAGGGTAAGGTGAATATTACGCAATGACAGTCTTTGTAAAATTTGTTGACACGATTTTGAGAAGGTGTTGTATGTCTTTATAGACTGCCTTGTTGCTAAGGACATTTGGAATAAGCTCATTCCAGTTGGAAGGCAGGCAAGATTTTACTCCGGTTCCCTATGGATGACAAAAAACCTCTAAAATAAACACTCCTTTTGTTCGAGTAGGGTTGATAGGTCTTTTCTTTTTGGGATGATTTCTTGACGCATCTGGAAAAACTGTAATATTTTATCTTCCAATATATCTCTTGGAGGACGGATGAAATTATCAAGATCTCTTATAGCTGGGCAAGACATCATATTTCTGTTTCTAATTTGTTTTCTTTCAAGCCACAAAGTCTTCCTATTAGTTCACACTTGCCAACCAATTGGGTACACCTTATTACTAATGGTTCGGTTAAGATTAAGGAGGGTTTTGCAACAGCAGGGGGTCTTGTGCAAGACTGTAGTGGAAAGTGGGTTTTTGGTTTTTGTAGATACTTGGGTAGTTGCATCGTTTTGGAAGCTGAACTTTGGGGCATCTTGGATGAGTTGAATCTTTCACTGGATTGGGATTTTGAGAACAATTCAATTCAAACTGACAATCTTAAAGTCGTTCATGCCATCTAAAAAGAAACTCTTAGAGAGCCCAAGTCAACTTTGATTAAGAGAGTACATTAGCTTTTCGGAAAATTCTGGCATTGGAATATTCAACATTTTCCTTGAGAAGCTCAAGAAAAAAATACTTTCACAGATGGCCTAATTAAGATGGTTCGTGATAGGAAAACAGGACTTCGCTTATTGGAAACTCCCCTACTGGAGGGATTAGTTTAATTTCTTTTAGTAGGCTTATTTTGTTTCACCAAAAAGAAGTATGATTTGTTTGTTCTATTATTGTTTTTATGATATCTTATAACAGTTTTTTGTGTTTGAAAGAAAAAAATTTTGTTGTGTTTTATTAGACTTAAGTTTGTATTAAATATATGATTAGTTTGTTTTATTAATGTTTTTGTGGTATCTTATATTAGTGTTTCGTATTTAAGGAAAAAGTTATTTTTTTCTGTTTTATTAGGTTTAAGTTTTGTATTAAGGTTTCATTAATTGTTTAATTAATATTTTTGTGGTATCTTATATTAGTTTTTCGTATTTAAGGAAAAAGTTTTTTTTTCTGTTTTATTAGGTTTAAGTTTTGTATTAAGGTTTCATTAATTTGTTTTATTAATGTTTTTGTGGTATCTTATATTATTTTTTTGTATTTAAGGTAAAAAATATTTTTGTTGTTGTGTTTTATTAGGTTTAAGTTTGTATTAAGGTTTGATTAATATATTTTATTAATGTTTTTGAAGAATCTTATATCAGTTTTTCGTATTTAACGTATGAGCGTATATTTTCAAATTGATTATTTGAGTTTATTTAATATTTGGGGAATTATGTTTATTAATATAATTGATATGTTATATTAGTTTATTTATTATTTTAAAATAATGATTAAAAATATTTTAAATAATAATTGTGACAGAAATTAGGACGAGTTCATTTATCAGATCAGGTGATCACATGACACAAAAGATTAATGAGAAGGTAAAAAAATTTAATTATGTCTTACTGAGAAGTTAAAATGCTAAATTTATGAAACTTTTTTTAGTTGATCAATTTTTTTAATTGACAGGATGAGTATCGTGTTTTGAGGGCATGTAACCATGGGTTGGGCTACCGTCCTAACCACCGTATAATGCCATACTTGGAAATGGCTGGATTTAGATCAGCTAGGTTAATCGAGATGTTTGAGTTGCAGCCTAACTTAGTATTCACATTGGTTGAGTGGTGACATTTGGAGATCCACACATTCCATTTATTGTGTAGGGAGTGCATTATCACGCTCGAGGATGTTGCACTACAACTCAAGCTACCAGTGGATGATTATGGGTCACCGGTTTCAGTAAAGTGGACGAACTTGCAATTTTGTGCGATCGTTTGCTTGGTTGATCATCGGGTGATAGGGAGAATAAATTTACCAATTTGAAATTTGGTTCGTTAAAACAAAATTTAAAAAATTTATCTGGCAATGCCATAGAGTCGGAGCTTATATGCGCTGCTCGAGCATATATTATACAACTAATAGGGGTTACTGATGCCAGACGTGAACAATAATAGAATCCACATTATGTACTTGCCGCTATTGTCAGATTTACGCACCTCTCGAAAGTATAGCGGAGGGTCGACAGTATTGGAAACATTGTATAGTGAGCTATGCTGGGCTATAAAGCATGATACGCAAGAAATAGGTGGTTGTCTAATACTGTTGCAATCATGGGCTTTGTATAGGATGTCATTTTTAGCATCAATGGGCCACCAACTATCAATGTGGTCGATTATAAATAGGTAAGTAAATATAAAAAAATAACCCAATCAACAGCTAATTTTTTTCGTAGAAATTTATTTGTTAACAATTTTGTTTTGTTGGAAAATAACCGATGCTTATTCCAGAGAGGAGGTGAAATTTTAAAAAAATGTCAATAAAAATCATATATTATTTTTTAATTTATTACATTATTTTTTCACGATAGTATAACTACGTTAAATATTTTTCATCTCGTGTGGATGATAAATTTTGGACCGGACATTGCCACTGTTATTTCGCAGTGGGCTTATGCACATTCAACTATGTGATGCATCAACACTCTAGTGTTGAACTTCTTGACCGTTGAATGATATAACGACGATCAAGTTCTTCGACAATTAGGCTGCAAACAACCTATTCTGAACAACCCCGTCATATTTGACATTGTCTATGGTATCAATAATAGGGGGTAGGAGTCAAAGAATTGGGCAATCGTGAATCAACAATTTATCGCATTATGGAATGCCCGGTTGTAACTTAGGCCTCAATTTGAAATGTGTTTGTTTGACTTCAGCCCCTATGTTGAGTTCCAGCAATAGTAGTTGGAGAACAGGGTGCCATATCTATTTGGGGGGAAGTTAATGGTAGTCCTAAGACACATACACCGAGCCTCACCCCGAGGTCAAACCCGATCCCGAGCATCTGCAATTACATTCATAGTCCAAGGCCAGTTCTTATCGTCCAGAGATGCGAGTTTCTAGCTATGACCCATATAATTGAGAGATGGGCGATTGTAGTAGAAATTTTGAAAAACCACAATAAATAATTATGAAGGATATGTTTCCACCGACACCCCCGGACACCCAATACTCCACTCCCGAATACCAAACATTAGGTGGATTTGATTTCTTGGATTTATTCAATACACCCCAATTGTTCGGGGCAGCATGAAGAGAATGATGACAATGACCTTCACCCTCGATGGCAAAGAAGGATACCTCAACGATACACCTCACGACACACATCAGGAACGACTTCGGGCCTGAATGAATTTTGAGTGTCAAAAAGTTATTGATTAAATATTGTATGTAATTTGTGTTAATGCTTGAATAGAATGATATTAATTTCCATAAATTATGTATTAAGGAGATAATCATCTATAATTAATTAATTCCATAGATATCATAAATTGACAAAATTACGAAGAATAAATTACTAGTGAAATTAATCAAGTGTAAACTAGTTTTTGTTTAATCCTAAAATGAATATGAAAGTAAATACTAAATCTATTTTATTATTGAACATGATTTTAATTTTTGCAATGAAATCAAACAAAAGAAAGAATAGAACTCTTAAAAAATGTGCAAGAAGTGAAGTAATCGGATCAAATGCATTAAGTGATAAATAATTTTTTTTGTATATTTTAATTTTAATTTTTGTGTTTGAATGGGGCTCTTCAATCTTTATAAACCCCGTAACTTCAAGGATTGTCTGAGATAGTAGTTTTGATGTGGACACTTGTACCGATTGTGATCGACTGTTCTGCAGATTCCGCAATGTTTTTGTCCTAATGGCTCTTTTATGTCCATGTTATTGTGAATCAGGGTAACCTACAATCAACCTTTTGGTTTCCAACGAAGCCGTTTGTCCAGGATCAACTTGAACTAAGGATGAGGCACTTTCTATGTCGAGACATCTCGCAACACGGGGAACTGGCTAACCTAAATGCGCAATGTGCATTCTAGTGTGTAGATATCATCGATATATTGTTCGCAATCCACATTAGCCCATGCACATACAACAATAATGTGTACGCACGAATATTGAAAGGCTTGGAACTTTACACACTACACTGCCTTTGCCAGAGATCAACACCATAGGACCTAGCCGGTACACCCACTCAACAATAGATGTGTTCAGTCACCCAAATAATTTCCATGTGCCGTGAATATAGTTCTACATTCATCAACCTTGATTTTTGGTTGTTCACATCCATCGCCTTCCACACCTCCTCTACAAACATGCGTCTTGCCCCTAACTGCTTCAGTTGTCTCAGTCCTATTCTTGGCATCAATGTTGCGAGCCTGTAAAACGTAGTTGAGAAAGTGACAGTTGTAACATCCAAAAACCGAGAGTTAGTAGAATCAAGTTTGCGAATCGATAGTGAGTGGTCATGCCTTAATTTTTTAGATTATCTATGTGTTTTTAGGAACAAATGAGGTATTTCTTTATTGGATAAGTGATAGTGAACCGTTCCTTGAAACCCAAGTTCAAATCCCTTTTCTCTCACCTTTTTATTATTTTAAAATTTTTTTCTTAAACCCTAGTATGCAACATGCTTTATTTTTAAATAAATATTGCAAAATTATTTTAAGAATGAGGAAAAATCCTAATGGTTAAAAGAAATATGAGAAAACATGGAAATTAAACGAACTCCTAAGTTCAAATCCTTTCCCTTGCAAACTAATTTAATTTTTGGCAAAAATCCCTTATATTTCACAAATAATTAGCCTTTAATCATCCTCCTCATTTCCCTAGCATTCATCTCATCCTCTCCCTCTCTTTGATTTTATTTTTTTTCCTTTCCTCCATTAATGTCGTCGCCTACACCTCCCATTTTACAATCTTTCCCATTTTACAATCTCTTTCTTTCTTTTCTTTTTTTGCATTAAGATTGTGCACCATGTTCTTTATTATATTTCTGAAATTTTCCCCAATTAAATCATCCCCAACTCAGAAATCTTGAACCCCAAGATCGATCCTGAACATTGCTAAAGAAAGTGTCATTGTGAATTCTCTCAACTAGCTTGGTTAAGATCTCTTTCCTCTTCAATTTCTTGATTAATCTTGTCAACTAAAAACCAAAACTTTTAGATTTTGAATTTTAGGGATTTTAAATGATTTCAAAGGTATTTTTCCAAATTTTACTGAGATCTCAAACGGTTTTAAAATTCAGCCTCAATTTTGGCTACCATGGGTGATGGTGCATGTGCCTATGTGCAAAAAAGGGGGCTGTTTCGTTTCTTGAATCTTGCCCATTTAATTCTAGCCATAATTTGAGGTCTTGAACCCTTCTAATCAGCTATTAAACCAATGCTAATTAGGTAGAGACGTTCTTGATCAATTAGTCAATTGGATCCCACAAATCGTAAAGCGTATGTGCAATTAAGGATAACTAGTTTGTTATTTCAACATAGATGTTATGAATTGATTAAATGAAGGAATTTAATAATTAATTAGCTACTGATTTTATATTATATTATTGAATTATATGCTGACCCAAAAGCCCCAAATCATCCGTAAAGGCGAAGAATGATTGTACGTACGGTTCGTATTGATATAGTGTAAGGAATCTAACTAGTTTGGATCCATAAAATGTTATAATTTCAATGATTGATTTGAAAAGGTTTAATGTTAAATTAATTAAATTTATATAGAATTTTGGTTTAGGCTTGTTTAAGGAATTAGGAAAATTGGTAGATTCACTAGTGTGTTACGAGGAAGCGAAAAATAAGGTGTGGGTCCTAAACTCATAAAATTGTTTGAAAATGTTAAATATTTTTATATTTGATAAATTATCTTGCTGATTGGATTGGCTTAATAGCCAAATTATTTATTTTGTGAGTGGTCAAACCAAGTATGTTTCGAGCCTTAAAAGATTAACATGTTGGCAAAATTGCTAGTTTGATAGTATGAATGTTTGATTGAGTTTGTAATTGCATATTTGAGTTATGAGATATGAGAATATTTGACTGAATGATACAATGTGTTGAGATATTAAGCTTATGCATGATTTAAACACATGAGATATTTGTTATATTGTGTATTGAAAAGGGTACTATTTATGCACAATGAAAATCCGTAAAGTCTGTGAAATTGAATGATATTGATTGATACCAACACAATGGTAATTTGAAAGATTAGAACACTGGTTTCATTTACTGTAAGTATGTGATTATTGAAGACATTTTGAGCATGTCAAACTAATGTGAAAAGTATTGAGATATGATTATGTATGAGATTGTATGACATATTGCATATGCATTCGGCTGGGATTTTATAGTTTACGGAGGAGTTCTGTGAAGTACTGGAGGCATATTAAGTTCACATTATTCGTAGTCAATGCACTACACCTGGAGTACCGAGGGGAATGGCAATTTATTGCATTTTTATTGGCAGCTTGTCTACATTTTTACTGGCAAAATTTTTTGCATTTTGTTATTCGTGGTTTTAACCACAACGGGCTTAAGCCCATAATGTTTTGGAGTTCAGATGACAAGTTTTAGGGAACTCATGTTGTGTAGTGGATGGTATGAGTAGGAACTGTAACACCCCCTAACCCCAAGCCGTCACTGGAATAGGGCTACAAGGGATTACCGGACTTATACACTAACATTTATACAAAATTGAGTCATAAACTTTACATTTCAAATCAATTCTTATCAAATTTTATCTTAAAGTCCTTAATATGGGCCTACGGGGCCCTATATATGTTTTAGAAGTGATTTGAGACTAAATCGGGAACTTCAGAAAATTTTCCTTCAAGATAAAGGCACATGCCCGTGTGGCTTGGGACACGGCCGTGTGGCATGGAACATGCCCATGTGCTGCAGCCGTGTGATACATAGCTAGCTACTAACTTAAGCCCATGGCCAAATGACACACCCGTGTGTCAAGGCCGTGTAATATTTAGGAGGTTACTGATTTCTTACACGGCCATAAGTCACGCTAGTGTCCCTTGATCGTATGGCACCATGTAAGCTTGATTTAAGCCAATTTGCCACCCCTTTTAGAGGTAATTTTCACAAGTCATATTATATAACATTTGTACCTAAAAATTTTCAAACAAACAATTATTTCAAGCCAAAACATGTATGTTTCATTTTGCAATCACAAAACATCACATTCAACATAGTTTGCATACTTAATTATTCATATAATTACATTACTAAATCAAATCCTATACATGCATATAAACCAAAAAGTTATTTAACAAAATCTATCGGAGTAAATCTGGATAGTGTGACCCTTGATGTAGATCTGATCCTCCGTACGTATATAAGTCAATCTACAAAACAAATCGCATACACAAGTAAGCTTATAGAAACTTAGTAAGCTCATAGGCATAATAACACAAATCTTACCGAACACTGTACACAATTATATATGTAATAGTTAAACTATTTCCTCCTGCAAATCACAACTTCATTAATAAACTCATTTGAATGATATTCATAACGCAATTCACTAACTTAATTCTTTTGGGCCCATTTCTTATTTATTTCCATTTTCAAATTAGGGAACAATAATGGAGTTGAGTGCTTCATTATCACATTGCCATAGTAAACTATGGACTTTCTCATTATCACACATCACACACCGAAGCCATAGCCTTGCCATGGTCTTGTACGGATCACATATCATACCGATGCCATATCCCAGATATGGTCTTATACGGAATCACATTATCACATTGTACCGATGCCATAGCCCAGCTATGGTCTTATACGGAAGTACATATCACATCTTTTCCGTCAATTCATTATGGTTAATGAAAGCACTCAAAACCATTGTTCCAACTAATTTGTTCTTTTAGTTATACATGATTTATTAGTTAATACAATTTGATAGTTTAAATCTACAATAAAATATTTTAACAATCATAAGGTTTTCATATCAAACATTGAACTTTGCCATATGAACTTACCTGGGCTAATTTGCAAAAGTCGTAGAAATTCAGGGACTATTCTTGAATTTTTCTCCTTTCCACTATTCACTTCGTTTTCTTGATCTATAATTATAAAATCATTCCTTCATTAGCATCTATTTCAATTCCATTCTATTTCACAATTTATGCCCTTAATTTTAAAAATTACACAACTACCCTAAACTTTTCAATTTTTACAATTTAGTCCCTATTCAATTTATTCATCAATCAAACTAATTCCTTTAAAATATCATTTTATCTAAACACTAAAAACTACTTCACAACCTTTGACATTCCAAGCTTCAACACAAAACCCTAATTCCAACAACTTTCACAATTAGGTCCTAAAATAAATTTCTATGCAAATCTCTTCATAAAATCATCATATAATGAAATTAAAACCTTAATTCCATGATAAATCATCATAAAATTTCATAACTTGCTCATGGTAACTTTCTAAAATATTCATAAAAGCAAAACTATTGAATTAGATATTAGGACCTAGTTGCAAAAGTCTCAAAATCACAAAAATCACAAGAAATAATCAAGAATTGAGCTTACATGTAATAGAAATATAAGAGACCAGCTTAAAAGAACCCTTCAATGGTGTTTTTTCTGGAGAAGATGAAGAAAATTGAAGAAAACTCTAGATTTTTACCTAATATATCATATTTTACAATTTAATAATTACCCAATTCCAATTTTGCCCCTTGTTCACACTTGATTCTTATTTTCTAGCACACACACCTGCTGTCCAGCCCAATAATAGGTGTTTAATTGCCTATTTAGTCCTCCTTTAATAATTACTAGAGCTATTTAATCACATTTCATAATTTTGCACTTAATTCAATTTAGTCCTTTTTACCTGATTGACTACCGAAACCTTAAAATTTCTTGACGAAACTTTAATTTTAACTTATTAACACTCCATAAATATTTATAAAAATATTTATGGCTCAATTTATAAATTTGAGGTCTCGATACCTCGTTTTTATCTTATTTAATCTACAAATATCTTTTAATTCATAATTTCACTAATTCGAAATTATTTCTAAAACCACACAACATTTATTTACTAATAACTAAATTCACATGTCAGATTTAGTGATCTCAAATCACTATTCTGATATCACTGAAATTTGGGCCGTTAGAGGAACCTTTTTGCATTTCATCATGCTCACGACATATTAGAATGTTATTGATTTATGATACGTATTATATTTTGTTGTATTGAACGGTATCAAAATTAATGATTGTTACTCGAATGTATGATGACTCATGCTTATACACCGTTCAACATCGATATTGATAATGGCTATGTAATGATATGAAATTCCTATGATGGTTCTGTTTTCTTCTGTTAAAGCTAATTTGTTTCACTATATTCGATATTTATGCTTGTTTAAATAATTTTTTGACTCACACTGAGCTTTTCATAAGCTCACCCTCAATAGTGTTTAACTTTTTAGATAAACTTCGAAATTAGGACCGAAATTGGCATTTGGAGAATCTCCTTGGACCTCAGATTATGTTTTAAAAAGTATTAATCAATCTCTAATGGTTTTGGTTTGTTACTTGGTAACTTTTCTTCTGGGATTTTTACATGCATGGATTACTCAAGCATAATAACTGGATAATGCATGATATCGGGCTTAAGTAAAATTTGATATTGTTTCCTAGTTTCCATTGCATTGCAAAGGAACCCTTTTTGAAAAACAAATCAGTAAGACAACTAAATTTCCAAAATGACTTGAAAAATTATTTTTCCACTGCATTAGTTTAACATCAAGTTTTTTTAAAAGAAGAGCAACAAGCAAATGATATTTCTAAAACAACACTATCAACAATAAAATAATTGTAAGTATACACGACCTAATGAATGAATGCTTTTAAGCTAACTCAAAGTTCAACTACGATTTTATCTAAAATGAGTTTATTTAAGGTCTTCAAAAGTAACGTAAGTTACCTTAGCCATTTTGGTGGCAAATGTAGCCTTCTTAATCTAGCCATAAAGTCTAGGCCAGTCTTAGGAGGTTACAACAATAATTGGTGGATGACATGTACGCTTCAAAACGGAGTTAACCCCCTCCACGAGGTTGGTGGTCATATGGCTATATCGTGACCCGTCATTGAAATTTTGAGCCTATTTATAGGACTCGTGGTACTCAGAAATTCTTAGAAAGAAGGATTAATCACACCGTGCAATCAGCCTTAAGCCTCGCCATCATTTGCTTGAAACAATATGGTTCTAGCTCGTACCCTGCGATGTATTAAGATATGACAAGTTACGTTTTCATTATATACCCTAAATGTATTCAAGATATTTAAATAATATTATGATTTGGGAATTTACCCATTTTCGCCAAATCTTTACACTAGTCTGTATTCTTGAACTCCCGATAGAAATTAACTGCGATGTGACGGATACAATAGACAGATCTCCACAAAACCCCAGATCGTCGAATCGCAACAATTAGCCCACTCGATCTATTAGAGATAATACAAATGTTGTCCTCTCTAACAACATAACTCCGCAAGTTCATCAAGAAAAATTCCCACGATTAGATGTCATTTTTTTCCATGATCGTAAACGCAATCAATAAGACATTTCAGTTCCTGTCTCATGCAACCACAATAAGGAGTATCTTGGTATATTTCCTATATAACCAGGCACTGTCAACTTGCACAAGCGGCTTCTAGTGTGCAAAGGCCTGAATGCATGGATTGAATGTCCAGAATATCCAGTGGAAAACTCTTCTCTACGGTTGAAGTTGGTTGTCCAAGCTATAATAAGGCTACGTCTGCAACTCCACGACTATACTTACACGTATTGATGCGTCGTGACTATTCATCCCTGAAATTTGTTGTATAACACATCCAAATAATCGTACCATTGCTCTATCACCATCTATTTCACCCACCATGCTTTTGTACGTCACCTGGTACTAAAACTGGGTTTGCATGTTAGTAATAATGATCGATACATGAATGGTGGGCATGTTCTTCACTACCAGCATGATGCAATTATAAATTCTTTTCACATCTAACTTGCGATGGTCTTGCATCATACGTATAGATGTGCATGAATGGGGCTCTTCAAGTTTCCAAATGCACCACTGTTGAGTCCTCTACCCAAATGCAGCTTGAATCCGCCATTGGCAACTCTTCCCAAACCTTCGACATTGTCCAACATATGATATCAGTGTAGACTTGATGACTTTCTACTCCATCTACACCTTCATATTGTACCGCTTGATGGCATGTAAGTAGTTCTGCTTACTTGGGAATCGATGCCCTAAGAATAAATTTTTCGATTTCCAAAGATGCTATCAACCGATGAACAAGTAGTATATCTTCGTACTCAGGTAACTCAAATCCATGTGTTGCATCGAGTTCAACACTCAACATGTCCATCCCAAGGTCATTTCCTATAATAATCCCACAACTCGAGTGCTTGATCAAAGTGGGTTGTATATTTCCACCCTTCTCTGCGTCTTTATCGTTGATATCATCCAAGACTTCATCTTGATTGGGGTCACTATATTTTTCACCATCATGGTGGGAATGAACATCATTATCGAACCCTTATTCATCATTTACATCGGTGCCCCTCACTTTAGAAATTGAGTTGTCATATGTTGTCGACTCATGTTGTGTATTTTCAGCCCTTATTGATGGCCCTCCATAACATGATTATTTTGTCCATCTGACATTGAGATCAAAGTCAAACTAGCATTGTTGACTTAATGGAATGACATTTTTTATGAGCTCAGGATCGACTAACTCGACAAACAATTGGATTGGTTCAGTGTTGTTGTCTACATTTGATCAATAAATTCCCACCATTATGCCCAAGTCTTCTTTGTCCACAATTTTTATCTGTTGAAATTTCAGTGGATTGAAAGAAATTAGAAATCTGTAGAATAGTCTGGACATTTTCCTCCCACAACGTCGAGCTATTGTGGTACCAATCTTTTCTTTCATTTCTTACACATTTTTATCAAACCTCATTCCAACCTTCTGACAAGATTCAAATACACAACCAACAACTCTTTCTAAAATGACTTTATCAAAATGAATGTAAACAATAATCTAGTTGTTCATTTTTTATACAATTTTTATGCTACACACTTCAACTAAAAAAATGATTGCCTTTTTTTTTCTTCTCTCTTTAACAGTTAGTAATAAACATAGATAATGAATTGTGTCAAGAATAAAGGCTTATATAATAAACATACTGATTTTGGTGCCACCATATTTATAAGCGACACCTAAAAATAAAAATAAAAATTTACTTGGTCCCACCACATCTGGTGTAGGGACCAGGAAAAAAAATTTACTCATTCTAATGACTCTATATGAAGTAGCGAGACCGAAAAATAAAAAAAATACTGGTGCCGCCACATCTGGAGTAAGGACCAAGGGAATTTTTTTTTACTGTTTTTGGTGACTTTACATGAAGTGGCGAGACCAAAAAATTCAAAAAAAAATTAACAGTGCCACCACATCTAGAATAGGGACCAAGAAAAAAATTCATTGTTTTTGGTGACTCCCTGTGAAGTGGCGGGGCCAAAATTTTTTTAAAAAAGATACTGGTGTTACCACATCTAAAGTAAGGACCAGAAAAAAGTTGTCTTTTTTATTGTTTTTAGATACTCCATATGAAGTGGCGACACCAAAGAATTCCCCAAAAAATATTGGTGCCACCACATTTGTAGTAGGCACCAGAGAGAAAAAAATAATTTATTGGTATTGGTTGCTCCAATGAAGGAGGCGACACTAACAAATATTTCTTTTAATCCAATTTGGTGTCGTCACTTAGAAGCATGTAACAAAAAAAATTATTCAATTTGGTGCCTCCAATAAAAGAGGCGGCACAAAAAATTAATAAAATATATATTCTTTTTTTTTCATCTACCTTCAAAAATACCCGTGAAATTATGGTACAGTGGAGAATTTATGCACAAAAAATTAATTTTTGTAATTATGAGGTGATAATTGTCACATTTTGAAGTGGCAGCACCTATTGACAGTGTAGAAACTAAGTCATTTTTCTAAATAATCTGGTACTAAAATCATTTTTATAATTTTTTAAATATTTTTAGATTATTTATCTAAAAAAGCGGAATCAATTTATTCTATTATATTTTACAATACATTAACTTATGTTCTTATTTTCTATTTGAATTTCATTACATAAAAAATAATAATGTCACTAAACTTGTCCGCAGCCCAAAAAAGGTAATTTAATTGGATTTACATATTTTATCTGTTCAAAGTTTCCAGCAATAAAGATTTGATCCAGGTATACCATATCAACCAATTGATCAAAGTATATAATTCATGTTGTTACCATACCAAAATTTACGATTCTATCTTTAAACTTTTGTTCGAGCTAGTTGTGTTGAATGCAGAACACGACATACGATTTTATTACAATATAATACTTTTAGGTGTCATGCACATATGGTTACCATTTTCTTTGTTAAGTAAAACAAAATTATAACTTTAACCATATAATTTTTTTGTGTTACTAAACAATAACTAAAATAAAAGTTTTATAATTTCTTAATTAGTAAGTATATTAGTATTGACATGCCTGTTTTATGTAATACTTTAGCACCGATTCACTTTTTCATTTACTATAAAAAAAATTGACATAAAATATTAGTATAAAAAATAAATTAATCTAATTACAACATATCATAAACAGTTTCAATATTATAAATTATATTCATTTTTATATATTGAATAAAAAATTTAAATAAAAGATCATATTAACACGTTTCTTGGTTATTCATGATTATTGATAAATTCTCTTTACTTTCTTTATATTCTACAGACTCATTTAAGATTCCAGCAAATTATAAATACTGAACAAATCTCACATACTTAAAAGGTCAATGTCTACATTTACTAAAAGAATATATTTTAGGCAACAGTAAAATTTAACAAAAATTCTTATTTTTTTCTGCAATTTTTAATTGTATAATGTGGTAATAGATATCTTCTTTAAAGTTAGAAGTTCTTCCTTTTTATTTTCCTTTTCCCCACTTTTTTTTTGTCGTTTTTGCATGCATGTCATTAGTATTTGAATAAACCCGAGATTTTAAAAAGGAAAAGTTTTGTAAAATAGGGGGATTGTTGAAAGTTGAAACCTTAAAAATTGAAGATGAGTTGAGAAGTGAGTCTTCAATACCGTCAATCTTCTCAAATCCATAAGACCTAATCGTCACTTGTGTACGAAGATAAGCAAATCCACACGCCGAGTAAAACAGCTCAGTGGTGCTAACATAATTTGAAAATAATACATAATCAAATCAAACATGTAAACTAGTTATGAATTCATATATAAATAAATGTATATTTGTGGGAAATATACTACTGCAAAACAAAATCGTTAGCGCTGACAGGAAATCAAATTGAGTGTAAATAAATAAAGTAATCATTGTACCATGGAAGAACCACTTTCTTAGAAGCAAATTCGCCTTGGTTAGTCTAATCGTGTAGTGGACATCGTCCCCCAAGGTTAACATAGCATTTCAATATTCGTACACCGAATAAAAAAGGTGGAACACAATTGATATTGTTCTTCTCGAAATGAATCGAAACTGAAAAAAAAAGCAATTGGTAAAAAATATGATCGGAAAATAAAATGGAAGAAAATCGACAAAACCACACTAGGCTCAATTCCTAGGAAAGATTAAACGGGTCACAAACAGCCCCACTTAAAATCCAATCTCCTAGATAGGATTTCTCTCTCGTGTAATTTCGCAAAACACCATAATTTAAAGAATAGAAGAATGAGAGAAGTTCTTTTTCTCTTATTGTGTTTAATCTCCTATTTATACTATTTTCTGAATGGGAAAAATATTAAATTTACAAAGTCAGTTTCCTAAAATATCTCAACAGCCAAATTCTGGTTCTGTCAAATCGTAACCGTTTAGAAGCTGGATTTTGATTTTGTCAAATCATAACCGTTTAAATTTTTTTCCGAATTTCTTTGAATTATTAACATTCCCTCGCTAATGCAAAGTAATTTTTATAAACATGAAAAAAAAGGTAAAATATGAGGAGCAACAACGAAATTAGTCGCTTAAGCACTAGTATCTTGTGGATTTGAACTAGTACGTAGTGAAACGAGTGATTTTTCTCTTTAACAAGTGAACGAATCTTGAACTTGTTAAGATTGGGGTTAACTCATGACACACGACTAATCTCAGATCCCATTGAAGTTCCGCAATAGATCAAAAAGTTTTAGCCAATACCCCTCAGGATGTTGGTAAGTGTTCTAGAAGATTGCCCAATGTTTTCCATAGACAGTGGCTAGTCCTTCACACTTATGTAGGTGATTTCATCAAATCTATCTTAATATTGACCACCCGAATTAGGATTATGAAATCATTAACAGCACTTATTAAGCTCATCCTCTCAAAATTTAGATTCGATGAATTCATCAATTCCATCTCAATAAGACCACCCAAACTCTAGGATATGAACTCATTAAAAGTAATAAACCCAATCTCACATATTAGTGAATTCATCAAGTTCGTCTCAAAAGGACCACCCAAACCTTGGGACATGAATTCATTAAGAGTGAGAATTCAACCTTATACATGTACATCGTTCGCCATAGAGATAGGTAGAATGTACACTATGAGTTTTTCCATGGTTTCGTTTGACCACATTGAACTTAAAGAACTAAGTTGGGTATCCACCATGAATTCCTCAACCACTGGACTTTAAGATCTATCCTCCTCAACGAATTAAAAACCATTTTCCTACTTATCCTTTTGGTTAGTGGATTAGCTAAGTTCCTTTCGGACCTCACGTACTTTAAAACAAGTACTCCATTCCCCCATGAAGAAATCTCTGCAAGTAGATTCCTAAACCACTCGACCTTTTGCCTGTCTCAGTCAACAGTTATAAACTTTGATTCCATCATAGAGCGAGCAATACATGTCTGGTTAGTCGACTTCCAAGAAATAACTGCTCCACCCAAAGTAAAGACATACCCACTTGTAAAGCTAACTTTATTAGTTACCCAGTTTGTATCACGGCATCTCTCTAGGACTGCAGGGTATCCAAAAAATTCCAACTTCCAAGTTATTGTACTTTAATTTCACTCAAGACCATTTAAGGAAAACTCAACCTTGATAACTTGCATAGTAAATTGCAGAATATGACACTCTCCCACTTAATATATTGATGCCCTTAGTGACATGAAGCCACATTTTTAGTAATCTTGTTTCATTGAGTTGATATTTCAGTCTCAAGTCTATCTTGGGCCTTTAAGACCTAAGGATATGATCCATTTAACGCGCATCAAACATAGACTCGAACTTGGTCTAATATCAATCGTTTGTATAATCTTGCCTATGCTCATTCCTCCACCAAACACTCAAACTCAATACCACAACACACAATCATCAGGTTACTATTGGATCTAGTGCCCTAAGTGTAGTATTTTTTTTAAATACACTTGTAATTTTTTCAAACAGATTAGTTAACAAAATTATTAATAAATTACATTAATATACTTTGCATTATTGTCTCAAATGATTTTTGCATGCAAAGCAAAATATAAGTAAATGTTGCTAATTGGTTGATTATATTTTAAACTAATATTAAGCGGTATTACGTGGTCAGATCGTAGTACGAAAAGATAACTTGTATTAGTAGACGAACCTAAACATGTCCTTAGTCTAATTGGAAATAAGAAACCTGATTGAAAGACTAATATGTTGTTTATCAAGTCTAATTAGGGAGATACCTTATTTTGGGCACCGAGCGGATGACTCCCAAAAGATAGAGACATAGATGTGACTGATTGGACTGACAGTACATCAGACAGGACCCAAGTAGAATAGATCCTGTATCCGTTTATGGATTAACTCACTTGTGACATACATAGTGTAGCATACCTAAATCCTGAGTGGATGACAGACTATGTATGCATGGCTCGTACACTTTGATGTAAGTAAAAATTTGAGTTCAAATAGATAAGAAACCAAAAGCTTGTGCGTTGGGTGTACAAATTTTGTAGTATGTAGCATCATTCACAATAGTGGAATTCATAGCCCAAAACATGGGTAAATGATATCTTCTACTTACCATTACATGGTTGATGAAAAGTAAACATGGCCACGAGTCATATATATTTGTGATGGATGACTTGATCACTATTTGATAGTGATTGACTTTTCATGAAGGAAGATGTGGTGATTACCATGAGATAAAATAGGATCATATTAGGAAAATGGATATTATCACAAAGAGATCAAGGATATCCTATGAGGGTAACATACTTATACAAGGTCATTGGAGGAGCACTGAGTAGTTACTTTCGTAATGGTATGTCATTAGGGAGAACTTAGTCACGATTCTATAGTGGAATAACTTCGTGATTAAATGAGTTTATAATTAATAAGCAACAAGCCGAAACTTAATTATAAATCATTTGAGCCTCAACTACATATGTCCAATCAGTCTTTCCACTAGCTCATTGAAACCAGAAATGAATTGCATGTTTGAATAAAAATGAATGGAATAAATAGGAAAAGAGAAATGTGAAACATTCAAGAATTATTATTGTTTTCTCTTAAATAGATGAATGGAATCATTTGGAAATGAATGTAACTTTCCAAAAATGAAAATGGAAATGATCCATTTGCAATCCTATATATCAAAAGAATGAGTTTATATTATTGGATCATTTTGAAGCCTGAAAAAGAAAATAAACCATTCGGTCATAGTGAACATGTTGAGTTCTGAAATATTGAACATATTTTCTCGAAATTTTACCAAAGGTAAAATTGTCAAAATTTTATCAGGGGTAAAATCATTTACATTTTGATGGGAGTAAAATAGGGATGAGAAAAATTTTTATGTATAAATATTAAAGTTTATTATGGGAAATAGAAAAACTGAATCGAGTTGGATCACATTACAAAGTACTGGGTCAAAAAGGTCTAAGAAGTACTCGTAATTGGACTCGATGTAAGGGAGGCCCAAAAACCCCCTCCTGGAGATGAAGGGTGCGAAAACCCTAATAGGAATACTAGGGTGCACCATCCACCTTAGTCCTATTCTAACTAGGATATTGTTTTTCTATTTGAAATAAACCGCTACAACTCAAAAAGGGTTTTACATTTTCTTCCTATAAATAGATAGCACCGATAGAGCTATTAATACAACTTTGAGAGATTGTCATTCTGATGAAAAATATAGAGAATTTATTCTCAACTATTACGTATATTTTTTCAGAATAACAATTCTACCGATTTCTATTAAGAAGAGAGAATTTTTATTTTCACCCTAAAAAAAGAGAAAACTTTTTCTAGGTTTGTATTTTGATTCAATTCGTTCAAGACACTCGAAGCAATTCGTGGTACGAGAATAAAAAAGAAGATCGTTTGGTTAAAATTCGGGAACAAGGAACGTCTGTTAGACTAAAAACACATGTACGAATTCTATTAAGGTTTATTGCTATAAACATCACAAATCGGGTTAATTTTTAAAATTTTAATCTTCTATTATGCAAGAAAATTATTTTCAAACTGTGATTTTTTCAATAATTGGTATCAGAGCGTCAGGTTATGTTATGATTATGGTGTAAATCGAAAATGAATCTCTCTTCATCTTGTTTGATTAATATTTGATAAGATATGACATTCTTTTAATTATTCGCATGTTTAGGGGAATGTATGTGAACGAATGCAATATTATATATTTTTATATAATTATTATTTTTGCAAAGATTGTGGTTATTAGGAGTAGATCATGGACTATCATCTCCATGTAGGATTATTTTTCCAAAAAAGAGTCCATAACGAGAAGAAGATGGACCAATGGCTGTCAAAGGCACAAGGAATACCGTGTGGTGAAAAATTATGTAATTTTTTTTGTTTTTCATTTATTTTCTAGAATCGAACCATGGAAACATTAGCTAGAAATTTTATTTCATTACTCATATCTTTATATATCTATTTAATATTTTTTATGATATAATTGTGATATACATGCATGAGATGATCCACAATTGATCTATTAAATATAAGAAGTGTGATAATGAAAAAATACATGTCTTGTATTGTTTCATTCACTTCTTTAGGTTTTTCGATTACTGCGAGAAGTGTGGTAATGAGAAGGTGCATGTCTAGGATTGAAACTGGTAAGGAAAGGCTTGATTTTTAAGTGGTCAAATACGATTCACCTCCATTTCCTGGGAACCTACCTAGTGCACAATTCACATTCACTTATTTGGTTTTTCCCTTAAAAGAAAAACTACGGAGAATCAAAATTGTCTAATTGACATAACATGTCATGCATATATGAGATAAGCATGTCATATATTTTAGGAAAAAATGCCACATGTACTTATCATGCATATATTGATCATACATGATGAAACCGAAACTTATAAAAATCTTGCATGTTTTTAAAAATATTGAATGGGAGAAGGTCATCAAACAAGACCTACGGTCTCTATCAATGGTCTCTTATGATGGCATGAGAAGTGCACTACCCTACGGTAGGATTGCTATGTGGATTTCATTGAGGCGATTTCCTGAAAGTAAGAAAAATTCTCTTGTGGTCAAATGATAATTGGATTAGTCATTTTGCTAGGCATTATCATGCGATAGGTCAAGAAATTCTATCTTCAAAAGAGGACAAATAGTCAAAGCATGCTACTCAATGAGATTGTCCCACAATGACTTATTTGTGGTGCATGATGCAAGTCGATGGTTATACATTCAAGATCTTCTAGTTAAGTAACTCCCCATGGAGCTCTACTTAAGTTAGAATGATGGTCAAACGTTACGTGATTATTAGTACATGTGAATGTCTAAATAATTAGGTTCATGTACTAATTGGATGGAAATTCATGATCTTACTAGTTAATCATAATAACCCCACGGTGGCTTGATTCAATGGGTTTAGGAATTACCATTGCAACGATATATAAATATTACAAAGTTTAATGTAAAACACATGCATCATCTTAATGCATAACACATTGTTGCAAAAATTTTCAAACATTTTCTTAATACAAAGATATTAATTTATAAATGTTTTTATTTTTAGTTTGAAAATGGCACCAACTCTCTTATTGAACGTACTCACTAAAAATAAATTAAATGGAAACAACTATATGGAATGTAAAAAGAACTTGATAATTATCCTGAGCTGTAAGAAACTTAAAACGGTTCTTGATACTAAGTGCCCTCCAGCCGCTCAAGTTGAGGCTAAAAAATGCTGGGAAGAGTCTAATGAGATAGCTCGTTGCTATATGCTGACAAGCCTGACCAGCACTCCGTATAAGCAACTGGAGAGGTGTAAAACTGCTAAAGTGATTCTAGATAAGCTAAAAGATATGTTCAGAGGCTAAGCTGCCTTGGCTCAACAGTCTGTTATAATTAGCTTAATGAATACCTAGCAAAAGCCTGACACTCCGGTCAAAGACCATATGGTCATTCTTATGGGCTACTTTTCCGAGGCTGTGGACAATGAGGCTAATTTGGACCAAAACACCCAAATAGATATGGTTTTCAAAAGCTTGTCCAAGGATTTTACTTGTTTTTAGGCTGCATATAACCTTGGCAACAAAAACTTGATGTTTACACAAATCATGAAGGAGTTTCAATCCTATAAGTTGACGTTGAATAATGATTAGTCGGTTTGAAGAGCATATATGAATATAGTCATCGTTTTTTCCTCAAAAGGGAAGGGAAAGCACACTAAGAACAGTAAGGCTAAGGCTCTAGGCCACCTCAAGTGAAAAGGAAAAAAGTCAGAAAACCAAAAGACTTATCTAAGTATAAATGCTTATTCTACAACAAGAAAGGACACTTCAAGGCAAACTATAAAGAGTGAAAAGAATACCTAGTTACTAAAGGAAAAGGTATGAAACTCTTAATGATAAAAGCTTGTTTAGTGGAAGATTCAATAGACCACTAGGTCATTAATTTAGGAGCCATTAATCATGTCTGTGTTTCTCTACAAGGCTTTGAAGAGACGAAAGATATTAAAGATAAGAGCTTATCATTGCAAACCGAGAACGGGACAAGTGTAGCAGTTGAAGCAATGAGAGATTTACATATTTATTTTGATAATTTTAGGAAGATTATTTTAAAAGATGTTTTCTATGTACCAAGTTTCAAAAGAAACTTAATTTTTGTTGTATGTTTATATAAAGACAGCTTGAATGTGACTTTTAATAGTGGAATTGTAATATTTAGAAATCACAATCTTATCTGTAATAGATGGGTGTCAAATGATCTCTATTTCATCAAACCAAATATGTACACACTGCTTGAGACTGAAATATCAAATAAAAGACTTAAAAATTCTCACTCTAATGAGGCGTACCTTTGGCATTTGAGACTTAGTAATATTAACTGAGAAAGAATCACTAGACTTGTGAAAGACAGCATCATTTTAAGTTCGCTTAAAGAAGTTGACCACCCATAATGTGAATTTTTCTTGGAAGGTAAGATGACTAAGTGATATTTTAATGCAAAAGGAACGAGGGCCAAAAAACCCCTAGAACTTGTACACGCTGACGTATGTGGCCCCATGAGAGTTTGTACAAGAGGTGGCTACAAGTATTATGTAACTTTTATTGATGATCATTCCAGATATTAGTATCTATACATAATGTATCGCAAGAGTGAAAACTTTGATAAATTCAAAAAGTTTCGAGTGGAAATAGAGAAACAATTAGGTTTACTTATAAAGGAACTTCAGTTTGATCGAGGTGTGGACTATTTATCTGATTATTTCTTAGGGTATCTCATAGAGAATAGGATTCTATCCCAGATAACCGCATCAAGCATTCCACAACAGAATCGCATGGCAAAGAGAAGAAATCGAATTTTGTTATACATGGTACGTTTAATTCTAAATTATTCGAAGCTACCCGTCTCTTTTTTGGGGATATATTGTACAAACGACTTGCTCTATTTTGAATAGTATGCCAAATAAGGCATCATCAAAAACCCCATACGAATTGTGGCATGGCAAGAAGATGAATCTTAATCATTTTAGGATTTAGGGATACCTGACCCACATATTGGATAAAAATGCGAAGAAGTTGGACTCACGGATAGCATTGTGCATGTTTGTAGTATATCCAAAAGGAACAAAAGGTTATTTTTTTAATAACCCGAAAGAGCAAACTGTTATAGTCTCAACTCATGTCACTTTCCTTGAAGAAAGTTACATGAATGACTTCAAACATCAGAGTAAAGTGGTACTTGAGGAGCTTTTAGGAAATATACAAAACCCTATGGAAACGCTTCCAAAACCAACTCCAAATAATGTACTTGCAAACTATTAGTAGCATAGGGAGCCTTGTTGAAGTGGGATGGTCTATGTAATCCCCTAAACATGGCCCAGACATTATGGCCAAATCTCGAAGATCACATTAGCCATATGGCAATGTAAATGCATAACTTTTCAAAAATTAATACATAGTTTTCAGAAAACATTCCTACTCATCTTTGCTACACACATAAAAGAGTTCTCACAGAACTCATCCATCTTATAACACACTAATATTGTAGACAAGCCACTAGAGAATGAAGACAAGCTACCAGATGCAGATAATTGTGGACAAGCCACCAGAATTGTGGTATACTGCCAAATAATATGGTTAAACCACCAGAATATGCAGATTATTAAACTATCAAAATCTTCCTCCGTACAATCTTATCACAACCTCATGCATGTGATATGACCTATAGAACAAAATTTTTCAGTAGGCATGCTTAACATGTGAACTAGTTTTCTTTGCTTATTAACATAATGAGCATGCTTTACATGCTAGTCAAATCTCATTATTAGAAATAGTGGCATGATATAATGTTTTTCATGCAAAACAGAATATGGTCATTACATCACATGTCATGATTGTTAGATAAAAATAAACAATGTATCACATATATCAGTGAATAACACAACAAAATCACAGTATAACAAATCTAAATAGTGCGGAACTACTTAATTGGATTTTAATTGATTTAACGAATTCAATAACCCCTCATTTGATTACTTAGTGTACTCAAATGTTTCTATGTCTCACGATTTCAATAACAGAATATTAATTTTTATACTTAAATTTAGTAAACAATTATATTCATAACACATGTTATTTACAATTAAAACTCACACCTCAATTAATATTTTCTGACAAGCTCGATTCTGTTTCCAAACTCCAATAAAGGATATCTAACCTTGAATCCTTAAATTTGAAAAAAAATCAATACCATATTAGAATAATGATGCATTCATGTGATTTTCATATTAATGATTAAGTGAGAATACTTACTTAATCATTTGTCCAAAAAACACACTCTTTCAATATTAGGAATATAAATCTGAGCGATCTAAGATCAAACACTTCAAGTATGTGAAAATAATCATTAATGTTAGAATCGACCTAAACAGATGGAAAAAATATTGGAATTGGAGGCTTTACGAATCATTTACGTAAAATTGAGATAATATGAGGTCAATAACCCCTATAGTGGTTCAATTTGAAACGAGGGTTCACGATTAACAAAGTAAAAATAAAATAAATAAATAAAAATGGTGGATTAGTAAAATGATGTTAATAAATCCTTTCCAATCAAAGTATAAATGTTTAAATGAATGAAAATTCAATTACGAAAAAGAGCAGGAGAGGAAGAGAAATGGAGAAAAATTATGGAGAACGATGGAATGACGCGACGATAACGATGGAGGTAAAAGTCCGACGGTGGTATGGTGGTGGTTCAGTTGGCTAATGGTTGTGGTAAGGTGGAAGAAAAATGGAGAAAATGGGTGGTTTAAGAGATAAAATGGAACAAACATATAAAAAAAAGGGGGGGAGTAAGGATGAGAGGTGGCAAAGGAGAGAGGAAGAGAAAACAAAATAAAAAAAATGTGGTTGATGGCCACCAAGAGTGGGATGGACGGTTCAACTTGGAAAATGAAAGAAAAAGGCAACTTAAGGGTACAATGGCATGAAAAGAGGATCAAGGGGAGACATATGGAATGAAAAAGAGAACAAATGGGGAATGTTGACTCAATAAAATGGGAAAGAAATCTTCCCCACAAGGCAACTATAGACACAAAAATGCAGAGGTTAACCTTTGTTACAGTTGTCAAAATTTTAATTAAAAAGATGAGAGAGTGGGGACTTGATCATGGGACCATTAGGATATTTATTAAACTCTTAGCCACTATGCCACTTTAATTTCTTGTCATGCACTAACGAATTAAAATAAAAATAATATAGGGGTGTGATAGTCTCTTGTAAGCCTGAGTTTTTCCAATCTAGCATAAGTGTTTTTAACATTGAGTTTACTGCATAGAAGATAATGACCCACTCACATATAAAGAAGTGATGTAGAATGATGATTCCAAGCTCTTGGAAATAGATATGAAAGCTGAGATGGACTCTATGTATTCCAACTTAGTGTGGAAACTTGTAGACTAACTAGAAGGGATAAAACTCATAGGGTGTAAATGAATCTACAAGAGGAAAAGAAATGTGGATGAAAAAGTGGAAACTTATCGGGTCAGACTTGTAGCAAAAGGTTATACTCAAAAAAAAGACATCGATTACGAAGAAACCTTCTCTTCTATTGCCATGCTCAAGTCAATCCAAATATTACTATCCATTATGGTGGCTATCAATTACGGATGACAAGACAGTATTTTTGAATAGCTATCTTGAAGAGAGCATCTACATGATGCAACCCGTTGGATATATAGTTAAAGGAAACGAGCATAAAGTTTGCAAACTGCTTATACCCATATATGAACTTAAGCAAGCGTCCCGCTCGTGGAATTAAAGATTCGATCGAGCGATCAAGACTTTTGGATTTGAACAAAACATAAATGAACCTTGTGTTTATAAATATTTAGGGGGTGAAAATGTGGTCTTTCTCGTTCTATATGTCGATAATATTCTAGTCATTGGGAATGGTGTAAGGACATTGTTATCAGTTAAACTGTGGTTAACCCAATAGTTTAGCATTAGGAACTTGGCAGTAGCTAATTTTGTTCTAGGTATTTGAATCCTAAGAGATCAAAAGAACAAAGTGATAGCACTATCTCAGGCTTCATACATAAACAAGATATTGGAGCGTCCTAAGATAGCGGAAGAAAGAGAGAACATGAGAAAGGTTCCTTATGCTTCGGGAGTAGGAAGTCTCATGTGTGTTATGTTATGCACATGCCCATATATCTATTTTTCATTGGGATTAATAAGTCGATATCAGGCACTAGCAAGTAGTTAAGCATATACTCAAGTATTTACGAAGAACGATGGGTTATATACTTGAGTATTCTAGAGGATACCTTACTTCTATCAGATAAACTGATTTTAACTTTCAAATGTGTCGAGATTCAAAGAAATTGAAATCAAGAAGTACTTTTATCCTAAACAACGGGTCCATGTGTGAATAAGTGTCAAGTAGGGTTACACTGCTAACTTTACTGTGGAGGGCCAAAATATGATATATGGAAAATATATGGCATTATAACAATGCAGATATAGCTAAACCTAAAAGAAACCACATAAAGATAAAAACAATTTAAGGGAATTGGAAGTATTTGAAAAAAAATAAGGATCATATTAGGAGAACGGATATTGTCCGAAAGAGATCAAGGATATCCTATAAGGGTAACACACTTATGACAAGGTCATTAGACGACCACTAAGTAGTTGCTTTCGTAATGGTATGTCGTTGGGGAGAGCTCAGTCGCGATACTATAGTGGAGTGACTTCTTGACTAAATGAGTTTATAATTAATAGGTGAAAAGACAGAACTTAATTATGAATTATTTAAGCCTCAACTACATATGTCAAATCAGTCCCTCCACTAGGTCGTTGAAACCATAAATGAATTGCGTGTTTTAATAGAAATGAACGAAATAAATAGGAAAAGAGAAATAAGAAACATTCAGGAATGATTATGGTTTTCTCTTAAATAGAGAAATAAAATCATTTGGAAATGAATGTAGGTTTCCAAAAATGGAAATGGAAATGATCCATTTGCAATCTTATAGGATTACTTAAAAAATGATCAAAAGAATGAATTGATATTTTTGAACTATTTTGAAGCCCGAAAAAGAAAATAAATCATTCGGTCACAGTGAACACATTATGTTGTGAAATATTGAACATATTTTCATGAAATTTTACTAGGGGCAAAATTCTCAAATTTTTTTCAGGGGTAAAATCATCAAAATTTTCGTGGGGGAAAAATAGGGATGAGAAAATTGTTTTTATAAATACTAAAGATTATTTTGGGAAATAGAAAAACTGAATCGGGTTGGATCATATTACAAATTACTAGGTCAAAAAAGCCTAGGAAGTATTCGTAATTGGACCCGATGTAAGAGAGGCCTAAAAACCCCTCGTGGACATGAAAAGTTGGTAAACCTAGTAGGAATACTAGGGTGTGTCGTCCACCCTTGTCCTATTCTAAGTAGAATGTTTCTTTTCTATTTGAAATAACCCACTATAACTCAATAAGGGTTCTACCTTCTTTTCTTATAAATAGATGGCACCAGTAGAGCTATTAACATAACTTTGAAATATTGTTATGCTGCCGAAAGATAGAGTGAATTTATTCGCAACTATTACATATATTTTTTCGGAATAACAATTCTACCGATTTCTATTAAGAAGAGAGAATTTTTGTTTTCACCCCAAAATGAGAGAAAATTTTCTAGTTCTATATTTCGATCAATTGGTTCAAGCCTACACTCAAAGTAATTCATGGTACAAGAATAGCTGAGAAGATCGTTTGGTTGAAAGCTAGGAACAATGAACATCCGCTAAGCTGAAAACACAGATACAAATTCAGTTAAAGTTTATTGCTATAAATATCACAAACCTGGTTAGCTTTTAAAATTTTAATTTTTTGCTATGCAACAAAGCCATTTTTAAATCGAGAATTTTCCAATACTTACAACCTCGAGGAACCCTCAATGGTATGACCTTTTAACGGCTGAATATTACCATGTCTTTGATACTAAAAAAAGCATCCCTTTGGATGTGGCACAAGTAGCACTCTTGCGGCATCCCGTTAGATGTGTCCCTCTGGACATAGTTTATACCAACTGCCCATTGCGAAATTGACACAAAAGTACTTCACATGGGAAATTCAGACACATTGGTCATCCCTAACTTAGGCCCTCTCAGCCCTTTCATGATCACCCAATTGGGTGTGGCTAACAATTCAAGCAGGCAGAATATAATCAACCCAACACAAACATAGTTTAAGCTGAATTGATTAAAATAACCATTTCAATAGCATAAATATTCATAAACATGTTCGTCAAAACAAAAACAAAAATTAAAGAGTTAGGGAATAAGAGGCAAATCTGGTGTTTCTCCATGGCTTGACTAGTTGCTCCGTTCTTCGTTCTTCGTTGACCTTGGCTATCAAGGTGGCTTATGAACACCTAATTTCTGCTCCAAAATGGCTTATGGACACCTCTTTCCCAAGAGAAGAAATCGGCACTTGAACAAAAGGGAATGGAATGGAAAAAATGCGAGAAAAGTGAGAGAGGGAATGAGAGAATGATGTGAAATGAAGGATGCTTTGAATGATCAGCAAGGGGTGGCTTTTATAGCTTATTGTGGCTGCTAAAAATAGAAAATTCCAGAAGCCAAAGAGCCCTCCCTTGGCCAGCCACACACATGGCAAAGTTGAAAGTTTCAACTTTGCTATTTTAAGCTTGGGGCAAATCTAGAAAGCCATAATTTAAGGTGGGGTTTGAATGCAATTTAGAAGTCTTTTGAGGGCATTTTTGCAAGCATATTTAATCAGATAAAATGCTAATTTGGGTCAGAATATGGACGGTTCTGGGCTGCCCATTTAGTGGCTAGTTTGGTTCACTCAATCTGGCTCGACCAGAGCGGTTCGACTAGACCTTTTCTCCATAATTAATTAAAAATAATTTATTTAACCAAATTAAATGGGGAATAAATTAAAATTAATTAAATTATGAATTAATACACATTTTTGGACCGTCTTAGGCTGGAAATTAAAGTGCCTCGATACTTCAAATTGCTTCTCGGTTTTGTGCTTTCGGCGGTGTCAGCCGAGCCAATTTTCACCCTTTGCGCGAATCTGTAGAAAATAGTTAAAATTAGTCAAAGTTAAGTATAAAATTAAATAAATTCACCATGTTCATATTTTTAACATGACTTAATTATTTTATAATATTTAATTATTTTTCGATAAGAATTTAACCGAATTTGCATGAATTTAAGTAAAATTGGGTATGAAAAAGTATATAAATTTTTGTGTTTCCACAGCACCACTGAACTATGTCGATCTCAATCTCAATTTTGGATTTTAATGCTCATTCACGCAAACTTTGGCATGCCACTCTTTTCTCTGCACAATCTCATAAGTTGCCTAAACAAGACATCCTCTACTAGCTTTCTTATTCAAGCTCTCAGACTCGATAATCCTCGAGCCTACTTTGGTTAAAAACTTGGTAATGCTTGGACTTGCTTCACAAATCTCATGTATTAGTAGCTTATCATGGATAAGGGCATCATAAGCCATATCCAAACACAAAGATGCAACGACTCACTCATGTTCCCACCAACTCAAACTCAAAGGTCTTCGAACCCACTCAAACTCAAGGGACCTTGTAACATCCCAGAATAGGGCCTAAAAGTTTGAGGACTGGTGAACTGGTATTTTCCAAAGGGACTAATGAGCTTAGGTCACCAGAAGGCCTATCGAATAAGAGGTAGCCAGTGAGTTTGACAAAGTGAGGTTTTCCAGTAGACTTGACGATGGGGTGTTCACCAAATGGCTTGACGAGTTGGTGTTCACCAAAAGGTTTGACGAGTTGGTATTCACCAGTGGGCCTATCAAAGCAGAGATCACTAGAGGGACTGGTGAACTGGGTTTGCCAGTGGGCCTAGTTGTTTTAGGGCTAAGAGTTAAAAGTAGTAGTCAAAGGGTCATTATCCCAAAATTAGAAAGTCAACTTACTTTTCTCTTCACAATACCATTCATGCACGTAATTATTTCCTACTTCTACTACGACTAAGTTATCCTAAGAACACCAAAACACTTATTGCTTTTAAATTAAGCCATTTCCATTAGAAATTTCATATTCTGTTAAGCAACAAGATTCTTTCAAATTCCTTTATTGATTAGCTTATTTCTACGAAACTAAGAACCCAACACTTAGCTCTTAAGATTTAAGGTAAGACTTTGTTTCTCTATTGATGTTTAGAAAAGTTTGCAACAAAGGAAACTAGGTTTACCAAAAGTCTAGCATGTGCGAACCTAGGCCCGCTTGTGGTTATGTATGAGTTTTCATGTGCTTTGATTGTTAGCGACTTGTGTATGTTTGTGAAATTATGAACCTAACAGAACCATCTACAAGCAAAGACAAGGGAAAAGTAAAGCTTGTCTAAATTTTTAGCAAATTGGTGAGTGTTCAGGGATCGCCACATGTATATACGAACCATAATGTTAATCAGGAGCTTAGGGTTTGTGATTATATATGTGTTTCTATGAATAGTGATATGCGAGATCTATATTGAGAGCTCAATATGAACAGTACTTTGTAAGCTCCTTATAATTTGCAAGCTTTATGTTTAAGTAATTGTTTTAACATGATAATCTTTTAAATTCGTTGGATATAATGGCATGCCATAGGATTGTAAATACTCACTTTTATGTTTTTTTTGTTTTGGACAAGAGGCCCTGGGACATGTTGGAGAGATAAGGGAGTGTTGAGCTAAGCTCCACTTAATGGGACATGTTGGTGTGTTGGAGAGTACTTAGCTTTATGCTACACTTATAAGACATGTTAAAACTCATTGAGTCATTCTGAGGCGTTATAAGAAGATTCGTTTATCCAACAGTAAGGAACATATGATCAAGTTTTGTTTAACAGTTTTAAAACTATCAGATAGTACGTATCTGCAAACCAGGTTTCGCGTAAGTTTGGCTAACCCAGTTCGTAGTTTTATGACTTACCAAAGTTTTTGTTTAACTTTTATTTTTTGTATGCTATATGGTTATTATTTCCTATATATTCACTAAGTTCGCAAGATCTCACACACTCCTTCCTAAACACTGCAGATAGTTAAGTTGCACGATGAGTAGCTGCGAGGCAAGTGATCCAGGCGAAGCATACATGCTAGAAAGGTAGTACAAGTGAACTCTGAACATAAAGGCAATGTGGGATTCTCCTTGGGCTTAGAGTTATCATTTTATTGATTTCGCCAATTGTTCTATGACTTAGTTATTTTTATGATTTCTTATGTTTCATTATCTTTTTATTTGTGAACCAATAAATATTTTATAAACACATCTGAATTCTTAATATTTAAATATAGTCCAAGTCAGATTTGATGTTTTCTTAATTTACAAGTTCATACTTAAGTAATTAATTTCTAAACACAGTGTTCGTCATAAGCATTAACATGAAATAATAAAACTACAAACTTATATAGAGTTTTCATGGTGGATGCAAAGCGACAGGGATGTCGAACTATACAAAGTGCGAACCCTAAATTTTGGCAAATCGGTACTTACAAACCCAAAATAAATTATGTTAAATAGAATAGGAGAAACATGGCGGACCAAGTTCGCAGAATCTAATAATGTAGGGGTAGTTCACAAAACTTACCCTATTTAATGAGTCTTATTCTGCGAAGAATTTGTAACACCCCTATAACCCGTGTCCGTCGCCGGGGTGGGTTATGAAGAGTTACTGATTCAAAATTTAATATTTTAAAAACATACACAATAAAAAATAAAATAAAAATATACATCGCCAAACTCAGTTAAAGATCAAAATTCAAACTTGTATCGACATTCAAAAGTATCCATATTCACATGGCTTATATATAAGTACATCTCAAAATATCATTCGCTTAAGTCTATTCCATACATGCCATACTAGCTTCAAAATATAGTAGTACCCCAAAATGACAGATAGTGTGACGAGTAGCTGACGATTCCCTTTTCGAGCAGGTAACTGGAATCAACAATCTATAAAACAGAGAACGTAACAAACGAAGTAAGCTTTCAAAGCTTAGTAAGTTTTAAGCATCACAAATAATTAAAACTTATTGAAAATCAAAACATTCATTTAAACAGACTTATTCTCAATTCAAATTGCTTCATGGCCGAATACACATAAACATAAACATAGATACTCAGCACATATTTTTATTTTACTCATAGTTCATACGATGCATTTAAAATAAATAATCTCATATATTAACAACATTTGACCGAATAGGTCATTGCTTTACTCGTAGAAATAACAATCATTCACACTTAAGTATCATTCTTTAATACTAATAATTCACAAATCATTGACTGAATGTACATGAGTACATAAAGAAATTTTAATATATAATTCATATACAAATATACCATGACCGATTAAATCATTCTCAGATTCGCAAATATAACCATCAATTACACTTATATATATATATTCTTCTTTGATGCTATGATTCACTTCGAAATCAAATCATCGATGTGTAAGTAATACGTACCTGAACATCTTAAATGTATAGTACTTACTCAACGATAGTTTACTGCGAACATTCAATATCGTAGTCTTACTTAATTACTGGCATTAAGCCTGTCAGGTCTTAGAACTTGAAACCAATTACCAGCACAAGCCTGCGGGAATTTAAACCCGGCATAATACCAGTTCGAAGCCTGCGGGACTTTTGCCCGGACATATTTCCTGCACGTAGCCTGCGGACCTTAAGTCCGGTTATAATTCCAGCACATAGCCTGCGGACCTTAAGTCCGGATATAATTCCAGCATATAGCCTGCGGGACTTTAAGCCCGGATACACATCAAATATCATGCATATTTAATCATATATTAACACAACTTATTCAACATATCACATTAGTAGTCATTTGCTACGTTCGGATATAAGCTCCATATGAATCCCATCATTTACATTTCGATTCGAAAGCCATACATAAATATCACATATCAAGGCATCATCAATTATATACTAAAGGTGACTACTCAAAACTTACCTTGAATATTTTCGAACAGTCTCGAATCGGCTATTCAACTACTTTCTCTTTTCCCTTGTCCAACCTTGGTTCTCTATGCTCTTGAGCTTAAATTCAACAATTTTAAACTAGTCATTATTCGACTATTCAACCATTACTTTCAGAATATAATATATATACGACTTTCACACATATAGATCATAGTAAGTTTATAAGAAAACATTAAGCAACTCGTTAACAAATTTTTATCAATATTTACCACATAATCACAAATTCACAATAAGCTGTCTTCCTGACAAATAGTCACTAAATTATTTATAATTGGAGCTATGAAACTCCAAATCAATTTCCGTAAAATGTCCCTGAAAATAGACTCATATATCTTTTATCCATAAAATTTTCAGAATTTTTAGCTTAGCCAATCAATACCATACTTTTCTTAAAGTTTTCCCCTATTTCACTGTTTGACTAATCTGACCACCCTTTACTTCAAATCAAATTTCTAATTGTACAGAAGTCAAAATATGTTCTCGTTGATTTCATTTGAAACTAGACTCATTAAGCTTTAATTAAATAGTTTATTCATCTTCTAACTCCACTCTCACAATTTATGGTGATTTTCCAAAATTACTTTACAGCTGCTGTCCCATTCAGATTTATTACAATATACTAATTCACAACTCTTTGCATTCATATTATTTAAGCATGTATATCACCAATCAATTTCATCACATATCTATAATTTCACTTAAGCATAATCTCAATCCAAATATATCCATTGTCCATATATCAAGCTTACTTAAAGCTATTTATAATTTATTCATATCATTAACCAAATATAGTTATGCAACCAAAACACAAATCATATATACCTTGTAATATGCATATCAAAATAACTCCAACCATGATTGGATATAACCGAATTTAAACATGAAAATTAAGCCATTTTCAAACTCCTATACTAAATCAATACATACCAAAAGCTAATTTTTACATATCCGTCAACTCGAACCTAAAACCATAACCGAATACTCAAGTACATATTATCTATTCTATTATTACAATTTATGCACATGTGGCTAAAACAAATTGAACCATTTTGAACACAAATATCAACTAAAAATACAACCATTTCCATGTGTATATTTTTACTCATGCAAAGACCATAACCGAATCAACCATAGATACCACCCAAATCATCAATTATTTTTAACGCACATAACACATAAGATTAACTAAAACTTCATTCACTTATAAGATATTAACCCTAATGAGCTCATAGCATGATCATACATAACCGAATTCAAGTAGAGAAATAACCACAACCAAAACACAACTAAAACCAACTTAAGAATTTAGCCATTTTCGCATGGCTTGTATATACATTCATTCCCGAAATAACTGACTACAAAACCAGCCTATACATTATACCAAACTTACTAGCACACATAATCTTTGACCGAATGTTATTAACCCAAGCCACCCATATTATTCATTAAGACATCTTCAATGACCACATTCGGCACCCATAAAACCCTTACTAACAATTAAGTTAAAATAAAAATTAAACATACTTCACCTTACTCAACAATAGTCGATTAAGATTTTTATCCATTTTAACCGTTTATAGAAATTTTTATTTAGTTCATACTCATCTATAACTATTTCTAGTCACATACTACAAAACATCATCAATTTAACATATAGGAACATAACCGAATGCTTCATGTATCACAAACTCAAAAATTAACCCATGGGTCACGTTATAAGCATCAAAACAAACTCAACTTCACAAAAATTCAAAAAGAATCACATGATATCATACCTTAATCTATACATTCTCCAGCCGAATGTCTTAGCTCCCTTTTTCTTTTCTTTTCTTTTCTTTATGGTTTCGGCAAAATGAAAGAAAGGATCATAGAACTTTGATTTTATCACCATTTACTATTATAAATTCATTATTTCACAATATAAAAATCATTTTATCATAAAATGCCTATTTCTATATTAATTATATATATATAATTCCCACCAAATAAAATAAAAACAATAGAACCCATGATTACATGCATGTTGGCCGGCCATTTACATTTAAAATTGGTCTATTTGACATGCAAGTCCCCCATAATACTAAAACATAAAATGTTTGGCTACTACACATTTGCCTATCCCATTTTCAAGGTTTCCCAACCAAGTCCTTTCAAGTAAAATTCCCATTCATAAGACTAAATTAAAACATCAAATTTTCACACATGCACTATCACACATAGAAGTTATGCAAATAAATTTTAAATAAATTTTTATGACTCGGTTTTGTGGCCCCGAAACCATATTCTGACTAGGGTCAAATTAGGGCTGTCACAGAATTAGAATGTTCAAGCTAAGTAGGGGTGCAAACCCCAATGTCAAATAGTTGAATAGTTGTATATTGTCTTGTAAACTTAAGGTTCGCTATTTCCTAATTCCTTTCTTCAAATATTTATGATTTTAAGAAAAGAGTAAGTTAAGTCCTTACAAGAGAAGTAGGTTTGCATGTTATTGTTGTTGCAAATCATGAAGTAAGCAAAGTGAGTCCATGAGCTTGTGCTTTCTTAAACCTATACATATTGTTTTATTTTAACTTGTGGTTTGTTGGAGGTTAAGTTGGGGGTTAATGGAGAGTCATTTAGGTGGTTAACGTGACGCTTCATAGCTCAGTTTCAGAGATCGAACTGGGTATTGGGTGTTACAGACCTTTGACCTATCTCAGCTAAATCTTACTAGGCCTTCCTAGCCCATCTTAATCGCAATGGCCCACTAGCCAACATAGATGGAGCTTGCAACCACTCCAACGCTACTTAGGCACATTCTTGCACTACTAAGGTGCCCTCAAACTGATTGCCTCAATAGGACACTTCACTTGCTCCAACGATCCTCAAGTGTACTTTAGCACGTTACCTATAAGAGCCTTCATTGGTTCCAGCAACAGGAAACAGAAACGATTTTCATGTTTAAACAGTAGCATAATTTGCTTATAAATTGTTGGAAAGATACTATTGTAAAACAAAACTGTTGGCACTGACAGAAAACCAAACTGAGTGTAAATAAATAAATCAATCACTATCTCATGGAAAAACCATTGCCTTAGAAGCAAATTCTCCTTGATCGGTTAATCGTGTAATGGACGTCACCCCCTCAGGTTAACACAGTACTTCAATATCCGTATACCCGAATAAAAAAAAGTGAAGCATAATTGGTATTGCTCTTCTTGAAATGAATCAAAACTAAAAAAACAAAAACAGTTGGTCAAAAATCTGATCAGAAAATAAACTGGAAGAAATCTGACAAAACCGCACTAGGTTTAATTCCTAGAAAAGATTTGAGGGGTCATAAATGGTCCCGTTTAAAACTCAATCTTCTAGACAAATTTTCCCTCTCATATAATTTCCCTCATTTTATATTATTTTCTAAAGGGGAAAAATGTTAAATTTCCACAGTCAATTTCTTAAAAAATCTTAACAACCAAATTCTGATTCTTTCAAATTGTAATTGTTTAAAAATTAAATTCTAATTTTATCAAATCATAACTTCTTCTTCTTTTTTTCAATTTCTTTGCATTACCAATAATATGAAATATCATTGTCTCAAATTCATTACTTAGTACTTTCTTATGGAATTTGTATTCGGTTTAAGTTCGGGATATGAACATAACAATATGCCTCCCTAAGAACAAAGCGTATTTCTGTAAACCAAATTTCTCCCATATTGGCATCAGTCAAATAGCAAAGCTTGCTTTCTCTCTATCAACTTCCAAAAATGATGACTCACAAAAACTTCAAACGCTTTCAACACCCAAAATTTTGAGGAATGAATGCCAACCAAAGAATGAAAATCTGTATAGAAAAGAAACAACATTCAACAAGGCTCAATGAGATGTTCCTTGTAACACCCCTAACCCATAACCGTCGCCAAAATAGGTTAAGAGGCATTGCCAGACTTATAACTCAGTTTAGAATGATAATTTATTCAATATCATTACAATTCAGTAAATATCAGTCATTCACATTCATTATATACTTAAATGAAGCATTCAAAGCCTTAATCATGCATTCGAAACTAAGTTGATAACATATAAAAATTTAAGGATTTAAAAAAAATTTCAACATTTCAAGTGTCACACATCCGTATGAACAGGCTGTGTGCTTCACACGGCATTAGACACGCCCGTGTATCTAGGCCGTGGCAAAATAGGGCATACATACTGACTTATCCACATGGTCTCAAGACACGCCCGTGTGCCGGGCCGTGTGAAAATTAGAGAGGTTACTGACTTGGCCACACAGCCAACCACATGCCCACGTGCCAACCCATGTGCCATTCACACGACTAGTAGACATGCCTATGTGTCTAAGCTGTGCTCGAGACTAACTTAAATTCGTAGGGCTACCCTAGGGGACACACGGCATTGCAACATGACCGTGTGTTGCACACGGCTGAGACACACGCCAGTGTCTCTACTCGTGTGGACAAAAATAAGCTATTTGCAATGTTATTTTGCCACCCTACAAACACAAGCATTCATAAACATAAATAACCACATTTCACAACTCAATTGGCAAGCATTTCATGACCATTTCATATACAATATGTATCAGTTCCACTTGACAATCAATTACCTAAATAGTACCATACATAATCCATTCATCCAACAATATATATCAATACCTCACTTGCATATTTTCATTCAAACATTACCTCACCAAAACATACCATATGTAAGCAGATATATATACAACTAAAACATGATACCAAAAAAACCAAATCACACGGCTTAACTTATACACAAGAACATACCAAAATCAAGTTATCAAGTATCTTAACTAACGTCATTTAAACTAGCCTATACATGTCATATTTACATATATTTACAAGTTTAAAATATCAATCGGAAATTGGATAGTGTGACATGTAACTCCGACTTGTCCGCAACGAACGAGCAACGAGCCTCTATAAAACATAGGAAACGAAGCAGAGTAAGCTTATAGCTTAGTAAGCCTGTATAATTCAGACTTAAACTTACAATTTATACAAAATCAAGCAATAATAAAAATGCCAACAATTCAATTTAACCATCACCTATTCACACATAGTCATCACATGTTAATCATTTAACATAAACATAAACCATCCATTAATACAATACTCTGTATTATTCCAAAATTCACATATCATACATATAACATTAATATCACTTATAACCTGTAACTTATCCGTATAAACAATATTTAGGCCCATTGAACATATTAGAATTTCAAAGGATAGTCGAGTGAACAATGTTAGTAATCCATCAATTCATCATCATACATGCTCTTTCGAGTCATGGTCGGTAAGCTCCTCTTAAGCTGATGAACAGTAAGCTTTATTAAGCTGAAACGGTAAGCTCTATTGAGCTGAACAGTAAGCTCTTTCGAGCTGAATCGGTAAGCTCCAATGAGCTGAAACAGTAAGCTCTTACGAGCTGTGGTGAGTCCGCAACAAATGCAGGAGCTCAACCAATACAGTAATCTCAGTAACACGTCACCCGTATCCAATGAATTCATATAGTTCAAACGGGACTCGGTAACGAATACAACATATCATTAAGACATTTATATTTCATGTATTTCAACTATATACATTCAATTCAACAATTACAAGTATAGAAAAGTTCGATTCTAATTATACAAACTTACCTCGTATTAACTCGTATAACCGTCGTCTACTCATCAACCTTTCATTTCCCCTGATTTAATTCCGGTAATTATTTATCTTAATCTAAACATATTATCAAATTCAATATTTTCAGTAACCATTTAATACAATTCACATATACTTGGAAAATTACACATTTGCCCATATACTTATGACTACTATGCAATTTAGTCTTTTTTACACAAAATGGCAAATTTATGCAATTTATCCTTAACCCATGTATAGCCAAATTTCACTTAACCTCGTAGCAGCCCATATTTTCATTTTATTCATATTTTCAACCACACCATTTCTATCTTTCACAATTTAATCCCTAATTCTCATTTTTGTCAAAAATCACTTTATAAAACTTGTATATCAACAATCATCAATAGTCTAACAAGAAACTTCAAAATACCCAAGTATTCAACAATGATATATCTCAAAATCTTTAGACATTTCAAAATCTAAGGTACGGGCTAGCTAGATTGAGTTGCAACGAGCTCAAAAACATAGAAATCATTAAAAAGACTTACAATTTGATCCTACAATGGCCAAATGTTTTCAAGCTCTCCCAAACCCTATTTTCTCTTTTACAATCGGTTGAATGAAGAAGATGACACCAAATTAAGTTTTTATTTTATTGATTTTAACATTAATTACCTATTTACCATTTTAACCTTTAAAACATTTAATAATTTCAAAAATACCAAGCCAACCACTTCCACTATGTCATAAGGACTAATTACCATGTAAGTACTCCCATATTTCAAGTTCAAGTTCATAGTCATATAATGCTTTTATCAAGTAGAACCCTAATTTTACACTTTACGCAATTTAGTCTTTATTAACGAATTAAGTATTTAAACTGTAAAATTTCTTTACAAAACTTTCACGTAATTAATCTATCATGTTGTAAACCTTATTAAAATAATAAAATAAATATTTTAACTTCGGATTTGTGATCCTGAAATTATTGTTCTGATTTGACCTAAAAACGGACTGTTATATTCCTCACCTCTAAACAATAGCAAACTCTTTACCACCTTCTTCTCTCAATGGGTCTTTCCCAAGACCCTCTTCAATTGGCCTTAAAAGAGCTAAAACAGAAGGAAAGGTTGAGAAGCCTCTATCAAGCCAAGATTGAGGAATCCCTCAACTCGAGCAAACATCCTAAATATCGACCATATCACTCTCGATTTGGGTATAAGTTGAATTCCAGCTTTGATATATCCAACTCCGATAAACTCACCTCCTACATGGCTAATCCGAGTTCCAAATACCAACTTGCATTTAAAGCTTTAGAGTTCCACATTCTAGAAAACAAATTCTCTTCTCCAAAATAATAACTAGTGCGGAAGTGCATTTTCTTCTATATCTATTAATTTTTCGACGTCTACTCCGGTGTTGAATAGTTCTTGTTTTTGTTACTCAACCGAAGTAGTCCATTCAAGTACGGCTGATAATAATAATCTCAACCAAGGAATGAATATTAGCAACAAGGAAATACCCATCGAATAGATTGATAAAAAATTGCATTTATAATATTTTATTTCTTCATCTATTTGTTTTTTTTTTCACTAATAACTTATTTTATTTAAATATCTGACCTTTTAAAAATTAAAATATTAATAAAATCAAAATATTAAAATCAAACTCAAAAAATTCTATTTTCATAATTTTTTTTAATGCTTAACCACATTTATTTTACTTTTTCTGTTTTCATAAACTTTTTTGTTAAGTGTTTTTATCCAACTTTTTATTTTTTATCAAAATTATTTGATACACCAATCACTTTTTTTCATAAAAATTTGACAAATATATTATGAAAATAAATAAAAGTAATATTTACCACGCCTTCAACTTAATTGTAAAGTCTAAAATATTTTAGTAAAAGTGTATCAAATAATTATTTTTTATTATTTAAAGAAGGTAGTTTCAATGGTAAAAGCCAAATTTAAAGTGTTAAAAATACACAAATCATAACACCTTTTTACCCATTTTAGTAATGAGATAAGGATGAACTCTGATTACTGTACACCACAATATTAATCTAATCTTGGCAGGCCAAGAAATAAAGCATACAAAAATTGGACCCATTTTCCTTTTTTGGCATGCATCCCCTCCAATAAAACATCTTTTGCAATATTATCTTTTAAGTAATTAGAGGAGAAGTACTCGTCTTTTGCTGTTATTTTACTTAAATAACTCAAAAATAATAATTAATTATGTAAATAACCTTAAACCATGAATATTTGTTTAAATAATTTAAAATGAACAATAAAATTTAATTATAGAGATTAGATGACTGGCACCAAAAAAGATAATTTTTAAAATTTTAAACATTAAATGACCGACACTCATTTTTTTTAGGTACTGACACACTAATGACCGACTCCTTTTATCTGATTAAAAATTTATTCTTTTAGAGGTTAAATGCCGACCAACAAAGGCCCAAACTCACCCAACAAAAAAGATAAAAATATTGCAACATTAACCCCTTTATGTTTTCTCATCTTTTTTATTTCTTAAATTTGATTACTTAAAATATAAAACAGGTAATTAAGTTTAAGAAATAAAAAAGATTTAAGAAAATATGGAAGAGTTAAATTGCAATATTCTTATCCCTTTTATTAGGTGAGTTTGGGTTTTTATTGGTGAAAATTTAACACTCCCAAAAAATAATTTTTTAATTAAATAAATGAGTATTAACCATTAATGTGTCAACATCCAAAAAATTTTTTCAAAAAATACAAAAAAATACAGAATTACCAACCAGTCCAAAACTCAAAAAATATTTTTTAATAAAAAAATAATGGTGCCAACCGTCTCTTCCTATAATTTTATTAGTTATTTAATTAATTAATTAAATAAAATAACCCACTTTTGTAAAAAAGGAGATCAAATTTTCACTTTGTCCCACCTTCCTAAAATAGAATCTGCCTCCCTCCCAAAAATTTCAACATTTCAAGTGTCACACATCCGTATGAACAGGCTGTGTGCTTCACACGGCATTAGACACGCCCGTGTATCTAGGCCGTGGCAAAATAGGGCATACATACTGACTTATCCACATGGTCTCAAGACACGCCCGTGTGCCGGGCCGTGTGAAAATTAGAGAGGTTACTGACTTGGCCACACAGCCAACCACATGCCCACGTGCCAACCCATGTGCCATTCACACGACTAGTAGACATGCCTATGTGTCTAAGCTGTGCTCGAGACTAACTTAAATTCGTAGGGCTACCCTAGGGGACACACGGCATTGCAACATGACCGTGTGTTGCACACGGCTGAGACACACGCCAGTGTCTCTACTCGTGTGGACAAAAATAAGCTATTTGCAATGTTATTTTGCCACCCTACAAACACAAGCATTCATAAACATAAATAACCACATTTCACAACTCAATTGGCAAGCATTTCATGACCATTTCATATACAATATGTATCAGTTCCACTTGACAATCAATTACCTAAATAGTACCATACATAATCCATTCATCCAACAATATATATCAATACCTCACTTGCATATTTTCATTCAAACATTACCTCACCAAAACATACCATATGTAAGCAGATATATATACAACTAAAACATGATACCAAAAAAACCAAATCACACGGCTTAACTTATACACAAGAACATACCAAAATCAAGTTATCAAGTATCTTAACTAACGTCATTTAAACTAGCCTATACATGTCATATTTACATATATTTACAAGTTTAAAATATCAATCGGAAATTGGATAGTGTGACATGTAACTCCGACTTGTCCGCAACGAACGAGCAACGAGCCTCTATAAAACATAGGAAACGAAGCAGAGTAAGCTTATAGCTTAGTAAGCCTGTATAATTCAGACTTAAACTTACAATTTATACAAAATCAAGCAATAATAAAAATGCCAACAATTCAATTTAACCATCACCTATTCACACATAGTCATCACATGTTAATCATTTAACATAAACATAAACCATCCATTAATACAATACTCTGTATTATTCCAAAATTCACATATCATACATATAACATTAATATCACTTATAACCTGTAACTTATCCGTATAAACAATATTTAGGCCCATTGAACATATTAGAATTTCAAAGGATAGTCGAGTGAACAATGTTAGTAATCCATCAATTCATCATCATACATGCTCTTTCGAGTCATGGTCGGTAAGCTCCTCTTAAGCTGATGAACAGTAAGCTTTATTAAGCTGAAACGGTAAGCTCTATTGAGCTGAACAGTAAGCTCTTTCGAGCTGAATCGGTAAGCTCCAATGAGCTGAAACAGTAAGCTCTTACGAGCTGTGGTGAGTCCGCAACAAATGCAGGAGCTCAACCAATACAGTAATCTCAGTAACACGTCACCCGTATCCAATGAATTCATATAGTTCAAACGGGACTCGGTAACGAATACAACATATCATTAAGACATTTATATTTCATGTATTTCAACTATATACATTCAATTCAACAATTACAAGTATAGAAAAGTTCGATTCTAATTATACAAACTTACCTCGTATTAACTCGTATAACCGTCGTCTACTCATCAACCTTTCATTTCCCCTGATTTAATTCCGGTAATTATTTATCTTAATCTAAACATATTATCAAATTCAATATTTTCAGTAACCATTTAATACAATTCACATATACTTGGAAAATTACACATTTGCCCATATACTTATGACTACTATGCAATTTAGTCTTTTTTACACAAAATGGCAAATTTATGCAATTTATCCTTAACCCATGTATAGCCAAATTTCACTTAACCTCGTAGCAGCCCATATTTTCATTTTATTCATATTTTCAACCACACCATTTCTATCTTTCACAATTTAATCCCTAATTCTCATTTTTGTCAAAAATCACTTTATAAAACTTGTATATCAACAATCATCAATAGTCTAACAAGAAACTTCAAAATACCCAAGTATTCAACAATGATATATCTCAAAATCTTTAGACATTTCAAAATCTAAGGTACGGGCTAGCTAGATTGAGTTGCAACGAGCTCAAAAACATAGAAATCATTAAAAAGACTTACAATTTGATCCTACAATGGCCAAATGTTTTCAAGCTCTCCCAAACCCTATTTTCTCTTTTACAATCGGTTGAATGAAGAAGATGACACCAAATTAAGTTTTTATTTTATTGATTTTAACATTAATTACCTATTTACCATTTTAACCTTTAAAACATTTAATAATTTCAAAAATACCAAGCCAACCACTTCCACTATGTCATAAGGACTAATTACCATGTAAGTACTCCCATATTTCAAGTTCAAGTTCATAGTCATATAATGCTTTTATCAAGTAGAACCCTAATTTTACACTTTACGCAATTTAGTCTTTATTAACGAATTAAGTATTTAAACTGTAAAATTTCTTTACAAAACTTTCACGTAATTAATCTATCATGTTGTAAACCTTATTAAAATAATAAAATAAATATTTTAACTTCGGATTTGTGATCCTGAAATTATTGTTCTGATTTGACCTAAAAACGGACTGTTATATTCCTCACCTCTAAACAATAGCAAACTCTTTACCACCTTCTTCTCTCAATGGGTCTTTCCCAAGACCCTCTTCAATTGGCCTTAAAAGAGCTAAAACAGAAGGAAAGGTTGAGAAGCCTCTATCAAGCCAAGATTGAGGAATCCCTCAACTCGAGCAAACATCCTAAATATCGACCATATCACTCTCGATTTGGGTATAAGTTGAATTCCAGCTTTGATATATCCAACTCCGATAAACTCACCTCCTACATGGCTAATCCGAGTTCCAAATACCAACTTGCATTTAAAGCTTTAGAGTTCCACATTCTAGAAAACAAATTCTCTTCTCCAAAATAATAACTAGTGCGGAAGTGCATTTTCTTCTATATCTATTAATTTTTCGACGTCTACTCCGGTGTTGAATAGTTCTTGTTTTTGTTACTCAACCGAAGTAGTCCATTCAAGTACGGCTGATAATAATAATCTCAACCAAGGAATGAATATTAGCAACAAGGAAATACCCATCGAATAGATTGATAAAAAATTGCATTTATAATATTTTATTTCTTCATCTATTTGTTTTTTTTTCACTAATAACTTATTTTATTTAAATATCTGACCTTTTAAAAATTAAAATATTAATAAAATCAAAATATTAAAATCAAACTCAAAAAATTCTATTTTCATAATTTTTTTTAATGCTTAACCACATTTATTTTACTTTTTCTGTTTTCATAAACTTTTTTGTTAAGTGTTTTTATCCAACTTTTTATTTTTTATCAAAATTATTTGATACACCAATCACTTTTTTTCATAAAAATTTGACAAATATATTATGAAAATAAATAAAAGTAATATTTACCACGCCTTCAACTTAATTGTAAAGTCTAAAATATTTTAGTAAAAGTGTATCAAATAATTATTTTTTATTATTTAAAGAAGGTAGTTTCAATGGTAAAAGCCAAATTTAAAGTGTTAAAAATACACAAATCATAACACCTTTTTACCCATTTTAGTAATGAGATAAGGATGAACTCTGATTACTGTACACCACAATATTAATCTAATCTTGGCAGGCCAAGAAATAAAGCATACAAAAATTGGACCCATTTTCCTTTTTTGGCATGCATCCCCTCCAATAAAACATCTTTTGCAATATTATCTTTTAAGTAATTAGAGGAGAAGTACTCGTCTTTTGCTGTTATTTTACTTAAATAACTCAAAAATAATAATTAATTATGTAAATAACCTTAAACCATGAATATTTGTTTAAATAATTTAAAATGAACAATAAAATTTAATTATAGAGATTAGATGACTGGCACCAAAAAAGATAATTTTTAAAATTTTAAACATTAAATGACCGACACTCATTTTTTTTAGGTACTGACACACTAATGACCGACTCCTTTTATCTGATTAAAAATTTATTCTTTTAGAGGTTAAATGCCGACCAACAAAGGCCCAAACTCACCCAACAAAAAAGATAAAAATATTGCAACATTAACCCCTTTATGTTTTCTCATCTTTTTTATTTCTTAAATTTGATTACTTAAAATATAAAACAGGTAATTAAGTTTAAGAAATAAAAAAGATTTAAGAAAATATGGAAGAGTTAAATTGCAATATTCTTATCCCTTTTATTAGGTGAGTTTGGGTTTTTATTGGTGAAAATTTAACACTCCCAAAAAATAATTTTTTAATTAAATAAATGAGTATTAACCATTAATGTGTCAACATCCAAAAAATTTTTTCAAAAAATACAAAAAAATACAGAATTACCAACCAGTCCAAAACTCAAAAAATATTTTTTAATAAAAAAATAATGGTGCCAACCGTCTCTTCCTATAATTTTATTAGTTATTTAATTAATTAATTAAATAAAATAACCCACTTTTGTAAAAAAGGAGATCAAATTTTCACTTTGTCCCACCTTCCTAAAATAGAATCTGCCTCCCTCCCAAAAGTTTCAATGAGTTGAATAGAAAAGCTATTAATATCTGAAATGTAAACAGGTGTTTGCTATAATCACAAATAGGTTTACATATATCTCCGAAAAACAATATAAACCCATTTAGATGAAAAAAGCACAAGTAGATTATTGACTACTTTCTTTACTCAATCTGCGCAAAATATGGCCGCTTTGCTCAACTTGTACTTTATCACAAGCGGATGGAAGTTTTTTGCACTTTCATAAAACGTATGAGAGGAGTGAAGACACTTAAAAGCTTTGAAAAAGAATACACAAAACCCAGAGACCTTATTGATTACTGCAGAGGAAAAGAAAAAGGGAGGCAATGAGAGTGCAGGTCAGAGATATGAAGGTTTTATAGAGGGTGCTTCTAGGGCAACATTTTGGAGTGGTGCCAAAGCCAGCAGCATTAGGGCAGCGGGCAGGGAAAGGGAGCGGTGCGTATAAGGAAGGTGAGTCTGGGGCAGCTGACCAAAAATAAAGAAATAAGGCAAGTTGCTAATCCTGGCTCTGCACAAATCTAGAAGCACTATTCATTCTGAGTTGTGACGTGTAATTAATCTGTTTTAAACTACTGTACGTGGAATATCCACGCTGCTGCAACGTGGACTCCACGTCTGCATTAAGCTCGGGTATAGAAAGAATATCGCTAGTAATACCATTGCCACACATTATAATTTTATAATAAAATGAATTGACGTCATGCGCAAAGGAATAGGAATGATTGCGATAAAATATTTGAATTGGTAAATTTATCTAAAAATTTAATTTTGTTAATTATCCCTAAATTATTTAATTATTATTATTTGAATTCAAATCTAATTAAATATTATCATTCGTCATATATTTAAATTCAAAGAACAATAAAATCATTTTTTTAAATTTATATTTAAAATTAAAATTATAAGTATTTTATAATAAGTGAATTCAAATATTTAAATCTAAATATACATTTGTTATTCAAATAAGCAATGTTGATTTGAGTAAAGAATATCTTGGATATCTATTTACAATTACTCCGAATCCGCATTAGATAATGATTTTGAAATTCGAATATGAATAGTATTTAAATCCATAATATCTAAATACATAAAAACAGATTGGATATTTGAAAATATCTGAATCTGTAAATCAAATTGTCATCCCTATTTAGGATACATCCAAATTTGGAGGTTAATTTATATCAAATTAATTTTATTTTTTGAGATTTTTCAATAATTTCAGATTTAGATTATTTAAATTTAAATTATTTTTGTTTGGATTGGGATTTTGATTATTCAAATCTAAGTTTTTATTTTTGAATTTCTTAGATTATATATATTTTTTTATTTCAATAAATATAAATGTCAAGTATCACGTTTTAAATGGTTGGAGGTATCACGTAGCACATTTTAATGTCAATTGACTTTTTTAACATTATTACAAAATTGAACTGACTTAGATAAATATGGGTGCAAAGCATAAAATGTTGAAAATGGAGTATAGTTGAAGGTGAAATTTAAGTGAGTTAAAATTTTGAAATGATAACACTCTCCTTCCCTTCGTTTTGTAGAGGTTGCTAATATACATAAACCTTCAACCCATTCGATTTTCATAGTGCTTTGGAAGTTTTTTGAGCAATTTTTTTATTCTAAGTGTTGTGGGTGGAGGTTATCATGTATTGATTCATATTTTATTTTTGAATCTATCAAAGCCTCGTTTAATCTTTACCTATCCATGTCTCTTTGATTTTTTTTTACATATCTTAGATTATATGAAATATGTTTAAGGTTCTTCATACTTGATTTGGAATTTATGCATAAAATTGTGTATTGGGCTTATCTTTTTTATAGTTGTGATATCTGATGATTTTTTACCATTATTGTGTATTTTTCAACATTAGGTAATAAGAAAAATGGCCAAATTCAATCATTACAACCCTTAATATTTTTAATTTATAACCTATCTTCAATCAATATTTAGAAAATTTCATTAAAACACCCCTAAGTTATTAGAAATTCTAAGTCAACTCATTATCCTTTTATTAGGATAAGGCTAATATCTTTTGAGAAAAACTTAAACCCATTAAAATTGAAGGTCAAGTTAAATCGGTCCAAATTAATGAACCAAATCAAATAGTTAAAACTATTTAAGTCAATCAAATTAGATAATATCAAGTCAAATCAAAATCAATAATGAAACTAAAACGTTGATCGAGGATTGATGAACACGTAACAATTCATGGACAGTGCAAGGTGTTGGGGGCGCGGGGGGGTGCATGGGCCCCTATTAGAAGGTTTGACGATGGGTGAGACATATAAGTAATAGGGTGTTTTCTAGCATCTTATGGCTCATATGATGTTTTTCTCTAGTTGTATTATTTTGTTATATGCCATGTTTAAATATAATATTAATAATTTATCTTTTGATGTCATATGATTGTGTACACTTAAGTATTTTAGACTATTCACAACATCTATATGCATTAAGTAGTGATATTCTAATTATCAGGTAAATAACATCTAATTAATCATGTTAATACATTTATTTTACCTATAACAAAGAATAATACTTTCTTGATTACTTAGGATGAAATAAATGCTATTTTTTTTAATTAACCCACAAGCATTATAAAGTATAAGTAATAGTTTCACCCCTAAAATAATGAATCATATTATGTATTGTCTTAAAGATTTTATTATATGTTGATTCATTTACTATTTATTATATGATTTTGCATTGATTAACTCATCATTTTGTTTGATGGATTGTACTTCAAATGTTATTAAGTAAGTATATTTGTTTATTCTCTGATAACAATGTATAAATTTTTTTACTTGAGTGATGATAATTATAACAAATGGAAAGAGGTTGTCTTACTATATCATGGTGTATTGATTTTGATTGTTCTCTCCAAAAAGAGAAGTCATTGATGGCTAATGTTGGGAGTACTCAAGTTGAGATCACTTTATACAAAAGATAGAAGTGACCCAATTGTATCTCACATAATATTGCAGGTCAATATTGAATTATGAGAAAGTTAAGGATTATATGGAAGCTGTTAATGCTCAATGTGAGACAACTTATAAGACTCTAGATATCACCTTTACAAAGTAGACTGACATCAATGAAACTTATTAATATTGACATCCATGAAGATTAATAATGATTTCTTGATACATTACATCTTGAAGACTTCAAAGTCTTTCTCGTCTCACTATAATCCTTTTAAGATATTATACAATTTAGAATTATTTTAAGCTTAAGTAAATAATAAATTCTGGTCTACTTAACCAAATCTAAATTCGGAGTATGATTACATATAAAAAAATATTAACAGCCCTGCAACGCCCATCCCTAAGGATAGTACCACATTAGTTTTATAACACATTAGGGCTTAATTATAATATTTTAATATTGAGTAAGCTACCCATTACCCACTCTAAAGTTAAGTTATTTCCAAATGAACAAAATCATGTTGGAAAAATCAATCATAATAATTAATTAAAATAACAAGTAAAATAATAAATTAAATTAGAGAATTAAGAATAACAAGCAAAAATAATAAATAAAAGATATTACATAAAATAATAATAATAATAATAAATTTAAGAAATTAATTAACATAATAGCAAGTAAACGAAACAAAAAAAACATCATTAAAAAATTAGCATCCGCTTAACAATAAACAAATAAAAATAAAATCAATAATTTAGAATAAAGTTAGAAAAAAAAAAGTAAAAATGGGAATTAGAATGTTTGAATTTAAACGAATAAATGGATTATTGAATATGCTTGCATCTAATAATTTAAGCGTAGAAAGAAGCAGAGGCCAACTAAATATTAGAAACCTTAAGTGGGGCTGCGGAAGCTTACAAAGGACCTTTCATATGAGACCGATAATTGACATTTTCTAAATCCCGCCTCTACCTTTGCCTGCATGTGACAAATTGACAATAAAAACACTCCTCATTCAACCATTTTTTAACCTTTTGGGGGTATTATATTAAGAGTACCATTGGTTAGGACTGTAGGAGACGACAATTAAAATACAAGTTTCAGGGACTTCAACAGAGCAACTATTTTAACCTGTCTCAAAATTGACAATTATGTGATCATAGACAAAAGAATAATCAGTATATCATAAATTTGGCAATTAAGACATGAAAAGCAAATTTCTAAAATTCAAACCCTTTAAGAGCTCAGCCATTAACCAAGTTCTTATCCACATTATATATATATATACACACACACATCAGCTGTTACCATTTTGCTTTCTAATCTGTTCGTGCAATACTTCCTCTCCCATTGCCTAAGCCTCGATCTTTACATCAATCAAGTTTAACACTGCTTGCCTAGAATGTTAGACCTGTTCCCAATATCTCCCTTAGAAGTTGAAGTGTTGATAATAGGATTACTCTATAGGACCCACTTCCTGGGAAATACTTCTGTTTCTGCTTCATTCTCTTCCCCTCGAAGATCCTCACCTCTGCCTCTGGGTGCCAACCTGTTCTTTAATCCCAAAACTTCAGTTCTGAGAATGCTATGGAAATGGTTCCACTCACTTCTGCCCAAGATGGAAAGGGAAGTATATCCCATCACTTTCCCTGCTTTTCTTCCATGATTCCAATATTTCTTGTGCAGAAGGCAATTTTGACATAAGAGAATCATTATCCTCATCGATTAGCAAATCCATTTCAGTATTACCACCAACTGGAAGGTCGGTTTCAGCCTCATCAGTATCTTCGGTATACTCATCTAGGTTTAACAAAGGGACCTGCTTACCAGAACCATTAGTAGGCTCACCAGATGTAACATCATTAGTAAAATCCCCTGTGCAGCTGTGTTTTTTAGATGCACTATCATCTGCATCGACACCACCCTCTTCGTTCTTTCCAGCATTGGTAAGAGACAACATAGCAAATGATGTATCAGTTGCTTTTAATGGAGGATATGTGGCTGCTTTACCTTTCTCATTCCCGGAAATACTTGGAATATTTAATCTCTCACTACCATAAGTTTCCCCAAAGTTACCAAAGGACATGGAACTGGTAGACGGGGCAGATCCACAAAGAGATTGCAAAGATCTTAACAAGTTTGAGACTGTGATTTCAGATGATAACTCAGAACTGGAGAGTGCATCAAACAGTTTCACTAAACAACCTTGAGTAATCCTGTCTCTATTTTTCACAAAAAGGTCAGTCCACTGCTTTTCACTAACTTGAAATGGAGCATGAGCCATGGTATTGACCAAGGTGACAGCCTTCTCATAATTACTTTGCCAAGTAGCTTGTATCAACATCTCAGTGAAGATCAGAGGATGTGGAATCTCTCCACCTTCCAAAGAGGCATCAAAGGCATGTTCTAATAGATACCACTGCAAACATCAAAGCAAGCTAGTCACTTTATCCATAATTCATTCTATACATTAGCAACTTCCGAGTAAAATCAGATCATGAATTTCTATAAAAAATCATGTTGGATCCAAAATAATGACTGATCAACAGAAATGACCTGCTAATTAGAATTTTGGTGGTGTGATGGGGAATTAACAGCTTTAGAAATAAGACAAGGGACAACTAATATTTAACAACTTCGTAAGCCCAAAGAAGATATATATATATAGCTTACCTTCCCAGCTCTCGATGCTTCCACAAGTAGAATTGGAAGTTTACTTTGATCTAGCTGATATCCAGAGAGAGCCATCTCCTTATAGACATACTCAAAATATTCCCATTGGTGAGCACTAGCAGATGCCTCCAGCATTAAGCTATAAGTGAAGCCATCAGGGATAAGGTTACCAAACTTATCATTCAGGGAACTATAAGGACCAGATTTAGCTTTATTGGTTTCTTCAAACAATTCTTTGGCTTTAGAAAACATATCATTCTGGCCATACACTTTAAGCATTGCATTTATGGTTCCTATGTTGGGTGCACAATGGTCTTTCATGTATTGAAATATGGAAATGCAATCATCAACATATCCACCATCCAGGGAAGCCATTATCAAACCAGTGAAAGTGATCTCCAAAGGTTTCCTAGTAGATAGTCTTTTAATCTTGTCCACCTGCAAGCAGATGAAGCTAAATCAATGCCAGAATGATGCAGAGTTACAGATACAAAAAGAAACATGAAATACTATTATTAGACTTTGTTCCATCCAGAACAAGTAAAATAATATAAATATCTAAAAGAGAAGCCCGGTTGACCATGTAACACTTCAAACAAGCCACTAAATCAAAGCTTTAACAATTCTTATTCCTTATGGTTCCTTGGGTCAAGCCTCATGTTATATGTGAATATTTTTTCCCCAGGGCCTATGCTAGTGCTATAAACAATAATAACATCAATTAATTGTGAAAATATAAGCTTGAAGTCTTTGGGTTTGCAAAATAATTGAAGAACCACGGAACATCAATTCTAAAACAAGTGCAGGTATGCAAGGTAAAGTTAATAACGTCCATAATATGATTTCTTCATACTCGACCCTCCTCACTCACCATGGAGGTGAGGACCACTACCCAGTACCCCCTAAAGAATATGCATGCTCCATTATGCCATATTCAACACAGTTTACCTCTATTATAGCATCTTGCCACCTTCCATTTCTGCAAAGACAGCAGGCTAGCTCATAGTAGACACTGGCCGTTCCAATTAGTCCCCTCCGTTCCATATCCTGGACCGCTTCCACAGCTTCATTAATCTTTCCTTCCTCCCAAAAAGCTATGACAAGGACTGGAAAGCCACAGATCAAGCAGTCTATTGAGTCAGGAAAAAGAGAACATCTTTCCAACAGAAACACAACACAAACACATGTGCTAAAGATAGCGATAAGAAAATTGATTACCTTTGTAAGTAAGTGCTCTTGGAGCTTCTCCGCTTCTTTTCATTTTTCTAAAAAACTCATGGACCAAATCATACTTCCCAGATTGCAACATTACCTTTCAATAAGCACCTCCTGTAAGACTCGAATAGAAATATAACTTGAGGAAAAACAATATTTGCAGTAGATATACAGTCCTTCGATCAGAGCATGAAGCATATTTCCACTAAGGTCGTAAGGTGGGTATGACAAATCAAAAACTAAGATTCTGGACTCCCATGCTTCTAATTACACAAAATATTAGTGGCAGATAAACAAATTCCTCTGCCAACACACTGAAAGATAGAGTACTGTCCTTGACAGGACATTTCTAAAATTTAAGCTTCGTTGGAAACAAATAGACAATTCCCACTTTAATGCATTTAGACCACTGCCTGACATCTAAAGCTTTGAAAGCTGAGGCAATCAGCATTTTTCAGAAGGAAAAATAACTCAAAAAAGATAACACATGAACTTAACACACACAGTGGCATTCAAATGACCATGTTGCCGGCACAAAACAATTGCTTTTATCGCTTAGGACCAAAAGTAAGATGCCTGAACCATAGCACAAGTGCACATATCATGGATTATAAGTACCTCCATTGCAAGCCCATATGTCGCTCCACTAGGTCTCAAACCACTCTTTCTAAGCTGTTCAAACACCCAGGAAACACCCTTCCACTGATGCAGTGGGACACAAGCATTCAGAACCTGAAGCATTTTGCAAGAGAATTATTTTATGGACCAAAAGATGTCAGAGAATGCCAAAAGTAAAAATCCTCACATACAGCATTATATACAACCAGATCAGGTTCAAGCACTGGATCCCAGTTCTTGCGTCGCATATTTTTAATTCTTTTAGAAGGTTTCTGTCTCATGCACTCGATTATGTTCAGCAATTCCTTCAAAAGACCAGCTTGCCCCAATGTAACAGCAATACTGTGATATGCAGCTAAATCGGGATATATAAGGCAGTCTCCCTAAAAAAGTCAAGACTAGGTATTGAGCCAGCATATCATAATTAGGCAAAAGGATCACCCGCTGCATAAAATAAAATAGTGAAAGTGAATACTAACAAGCATCAGCTTGAAAATCTGAAGAGCTTCCTGGGGTCGCCTCGCCTTCCCAAGAACTGACAACAGTTTTGTGTAAACAAACCTACAAGAAGCTTCAATAAGTTCATATATTGTACAATCTTATGACCTCATATCCAACACCAAACTACCTAATTGTCTAATTACTTTACTTCCAACTAACATTGGTAAGCCGAAAAAGAAATAATCACAAATTTTAAATAAAAAAAATTTGCAAATTGATTGAAATGAATGCAAAGGGAAGAAGCATCACCTGCTTTTGAAATCTTTACGCTCCTTATTGCCATACAGCCATTGGACAATGGCCATTGCCTGCCTCCATTTCCCGTTCTTTCCAAGTCCTTCAACAATCCTAAGTAACTGCCACTCTGTAAATTGCAACCCTGATTGCTTCATTATCCTTACAAATTTCCAATGCCTTTCCGTTATCTCCCTCTCACTTAACCTGGAATTATAATGAAAAAAAAAAGTGAAAAATACAGGAAATTGATGATAAAAGAAAATGAAAGCACAAAAAACCGAAACCTGTCAACAAGGAATCGAATTGCTTCTTTCTCGTTACGCCAACGTTTTGAAGGGCCCAAGTCCTGCATTTGCTTTTCAGTGGGTAACAGACAATCATCGTCTTCCACGTCAACATCATCCTCCAGGACCCAACGGAGATCCTCTTCGAACATTTCTTTGAGTTCTTTAAGGTTCTGTCTCTTCAAGCTCTCCCCGTGGAACTCTTCGTCTTCTGAAACGAGGTCCCGGAGTTTGGGTCCCTCGATTCTCTCCCATGGTTTTCCCGCCAAGGAAGGACTCTGGCACTCCCTTTTGGGTTGAGAGCTTTCGAGAAGCGTCTGTACTCGCGTTTTAGGGTTAAAAAGTGAGACGCTTCAGCCAAAGACTGGAGTTCGGAAGCGGAGAGGGATGGGGTTTCAGGCTGGGGTTGTTTAGTTTTGCGGTTATGTTTGAGAATTTCCCTTTTCCTGAGAGTTCTAACAATTTTGGGAGTAGGGTAAACGCCTTTCCGGAGAAGCCTCCGTTTGATGTTTTCAGTGTTAGGTTCGAAGTGGGGAGGCGGGAGCTTAGGAGATGGGACTATTGAAGCGTCCATATTGCTTCCACCGGAGTTTGTACCATTATCCTTCTAACATTTCACCTACATGAAATATCTCAAAATTTTAAAATATAACTTTAGAGAAGCTGACAAAATAGTCACTCAAATTTTAATTCAATCACTCAAATTTCAATTCAGTCACTGAACTTTCAAAAAATAATAAAACGGTCACTACTAACCACTTTCCGTTATGTTGTAACGGTGCTATCATTTTCCGTTATTCACTTAACAGAAAAGCTATTTTCCATCCCTCTCTCATCCCCCTCCTTCTTCCCCACCATCCCTCCCCCTATCACAAGCACCTTTATTTTTTTGCAGACTTCCCCACCATTGCCCTCTCCCCTTCTCCTCTCTATTCCTTCTTCACCATCATTTCTCTAACCCTCAACAAAGTTTCCATGTCCAAAGGAATGAGCCATTTTGTCCTTGTCATCTAGTCAAATGCTCTGGCTTCTCTCATTCTTCTTCCAGCAGCTTTTTTCTTCACAAGGTTCTCATCTATCTATCAATTAAATCAATGGATGAGCAATTAATGGTATTATTTCTATTTTGGGACTTCTTTGCAAGAAAAAGCAGCCACCAATTACTTTATCTTTTTTGTGCAAAATTTTCTGTTTAAGCATTGCTGGATATGTAATTAAATCTAAAAATAGTTCAATAATTCCTTTATTGGTGAAAAAATTGGGTTATAAAACTGGGCTTTTTGCAGGATCACTTTGATGCAAAACTGTGTAATCATTGGTGTAAGATACAGCTCTCCAACCCTTGCTTCTGCTCTAGCCAACTTAATCCCAGCTTTCACTTTCTTGCTTGCTGTTATCTTCAGGTTCGTCTCTACTGCTATGCCATTTATTTTTGTAGTATAAGGCATAATTAGCTGTCTTTAATATTTGCTACTATGCCAATACTTTCTCCATGAATTCAACCGCATTTACACCGATCTCTTTCTACCATGTTAACAACATCTAACAATTGGCTCATTGGTGGCCTCTTCATCGCTACTGCCTCTTTGTCACTTTCAACAAAAATCATTGGTCAGGTAATTTAATATGCTATTTCATAATCCACGATGCTTGGCTACTTCAAATTGATACTTTCCCTACTAAATTTGAAGGCTGCAGTTCTGAAAGGGTATCCATTAGAGATAATGTTGGTTTCCTTCTATTGCCTCTTTGGGTCCATTCAATCTGCATTGGTTACTTTGATTTTGAAAGAGACCCAAACGCTTGGATGTTGAGTCTTGATATCGAGCTTATTTCTGTGATCTACTCAGTAAGCAAACTGCAACTCCCCATGTTAGCTTTGTCATTTAGGCAAATCGAAGCTTTGTAATTGAGACCAATTTCATTTCAGGCTTTATTTGGAAATGTGGTAACATTCAGCGTGCAAGCATGATGCATATGGCATAAAGGTTCGGTCTTTGTGGCCACACTCTTGCTGTCTTCTTGGGGTTCATTTTCCTTGGGAATAATGGTGAAGAAGGAATAGGGGGAAGAGAGGGAGAGGGCAATGGTGGGGAGGTCTGCAAAAAAATGAAGGGGTTTGTGATAGGGGATGGATGCTGCGGAAGAAGGAGGGGGATGGAAAATGGCCTTTCTGTTAAGTGAATAACGGAAAAGGATAGCACCATTACAGACATAACGAAAAACAGTTAGTATGACCGTTTTGTTATTTTTTGAAAGTTCAGTGACTGAATTGAAACTTGACTGTTTTGTCAGCTACCCTAAAGTTGAGTAACTGTTGGTGTAATTTACCCTTTTTTTTATCCTCTGCGTCTGCGTGTGCTCCAAATTTTACAAGTTTTAAATCCAATTTTTATTTACAATATTTATTTAATAAATTATAACGTATTTTTATGTAAATTTGAAAAAAAAATTAAAATTGTTTTAAAAATATTTAATTTTAAAATTTCTAATTTTTAAGAAATACTTTTATTTTTTAAAAATATGTAACCATTTTTAACTTATTTTCAAAATTTTAAACATACTTATTTAAAAAACTTGTATATAAGATGATTATATGTGCATAATCTATAATATTAGTTAAAAGTAACCTATACCTTTTAAAAATAAAGACCAAATAATTCATGAATTGATGGTACTGATTTAACTTAAAAATTAAGAAAAAAAAAGTATATTCTACTAGAATTTTTTAATTAAAAAAGGTATTTTAATTAAACATTAAAATTAAAATTTTAAAACAAAATTTAAAAGGTAGCATGTTAAATAATTGAATATAAGCAAATTGAAAAAAAAATTATTTATGAAATATAATTTATAAAACACCATTAAAAGTTATATAAAAAATAGGAAGGGCTTATGTTGTAATTTTACCTTTCATAAATTTTTTATTTATTTTCATACCACATGTCAAATTTTTATAATGTAAACACATTTGAAAGACCCCGTAACACTTATATAATATATTGGCATAAAAGATTAATTTATTTATAAAGGCTCGTTTCCAAGTATATTTATAGAAATGGGTTAATTTCTGAATTATTTACCGGAAAGGGTTGATTTTAGCAAAACGCGTCCATGTAGGAGCGTTTTTGTGACAACCCTAATTTGGCCCTAGTCGGAAAGTGGTTTCGGGATCACAAAACCAAGTCACAAAAATAATTAGATGTTATATTCTATGTTTATTTCATGTGAAAGTGCATGTGTAAAAATTTCATGCTTTGATTTTGCCATTTGTGAGTGAAATTATGAAATAGGACTCATGTGAAAATTTTTGAAAATGCTATAGACTAATTTGTAGTGGCCAAATAACTTATAGTATGAAATAGGTGGATTTGCATGTCAAATTTCCCACCTTAAAACATAGTGGCCGGCCATGATGGGCATGATAAGCATTTGTGCAATTTTTTTATTGAAATTATGGCATAAGTATGGCACAAATAATATATGTTATTTTGTGTCATAAAATGTTAGTAATAAAATAACAAAAGGAAGTAAAAGACAAGGTTTTTTGTTCATCCTTGTTCTTCATAGCCGAAAATAGGAGAGCAAGAAGGGAAAAAGCTCTTGAAAAATTCGGTCACTAGGGGAAGAAAAATCCAAGGTAAGTTCATGGTAGTTTACTTCTATCTTGATTTTCATGAGTTCTTCTTGATTCTACCTTAACTCATGAAGCATATTTTTTATTTTTGGTTGTGTTGTGAGCATTCGGCCATGAATGGAAATGAAGGAAATGGTTGTTGTTTCATGTTCTTTTGATGAATAATGGAAGATAGGTGAAGTTGAGCCAAACAAATGAGCATGCATGTGACTTAGATGCTAAGGGGGAAAATCGGCTAACATGTTGTATGTATTATGGCCGAATGTGAACTTGGATAACATTGAGTAATGTTTGTGCTTTAAAATGATGAAATGAAGATTATGCTTAAGTGAAATCATAGGTATGTGATGATTGATTTGTGATATGCATGTTTGAATAACATGCATGCAAGTTATGTGTGAAAGAGTGAATTGGTAATAAATCTGCTTGGGACAGCAGCAGTAACATGATTTTGAAAAATCACCATAAATTGTGGGAGATGAGTTAGAAGCTGAATAAATTATGTAATTAAACATTAATGAGTCTAGTTTCTTATAAAAGAAACCGTGTAAGTAAAAGAATTTCCGATAATGAGATATTTGAAGTGATGTGGGACAGGGTCAGAATGACTTCTAGATCCTCTGTTCTGTTTTTATAAAATCATTATAAATTTTAAAAAAATGAGCATAAGATGAAATTTATATTATTAAACTCCTTAATGAGTCTAGTTTCAAATGAAATAAACGAGAACATATTTTGAATTCTATACAATGAGAAAATTGATTCGTAGTGAGGAGTGGTCAGATTAGTCAAACAGTGAAACAGGGGAAACTTTAAGAAAAATCTGGTATTGATTGGCCAAACCAAAAATTCTGAAAATTTTATGGAAAAAAGATATATGAGTCTATTTGCAGGAAAAATTAACGGAACTTGATTTGGATTTTCGTAGCTCCATTTATAAATGATTTAGTGACTGTTGCTCAGGAAGATAGCTTGCAGTGAAATTATGATTATGTGGTAAACATTGACAAAAATTTGTTAATGAGTTGCTTATTGATTTCTTATAAGCTTACTATGATCAGTAGGTGTGAAATTCGAATATATATATTATATTTTGAAAGTGATGCTGGAATAGTCGAATAATGACTAGTTTAAAATCTTTAAATTTAAGCTCAAGAGCATAGAGGGGCAAATTCAAATAAGGGAAAAGAGAAAGTAATCGAATAGCCGTTGTAATCGTTCGGCAATGTCTAAGGTAGTGTTTAAGCTTGATTCCTTCTTATATGCCTAAGAGCTAAATTAATATGGCAGAGAGAATGTAAATTTTATTTAGTTAATGTGCCGAATATGTAATGATTTAATGCTATAAGCCGATTATGGCTATTATGCTTAAGTTGAATTGGATTTGGAAATTTGATGCACTAAATGAGTGTTACAATGAATAAACTATGTCGTATATGTGCTGGTAGAGATATCACGATTTGTGATTATTAAATATCTAAAGGAAACCATGATGTGTATAAATTTATTTTTATTAGTCCTTTGTGGTAGCCGAATGTGGCTTGGTACTAAAGTGATTAAATGTGAACTTCGATGAGGTAACTGTTAGTGATCGATGATATAAGTTATGCATTATAATATATATTCGGGTTTCAAACCTAGCAGGCGTAATGCCGGTGAAATGACATCAGACTTAAAGGTCTAGCAGGCTTATGGCCGGCGATGAAATCAGGTTATTACCTAGCAGGTAAATTGCCGGTAAACTATTAAAAATGGTGCCATAAGACTATGGGCTAATACGATATGTGGATTCGTTCCGTAAAGTAAACTATTCAGGTACGAACAACCTAATTAAGTACATGTGAATTAAATGAATTTGATGATTGATGTGAATCGAACATATAAGAAATGGTTTCATGTTTATGTTCAACTATGAGACCTTGTGTTAAATCGACAATCGATTTCGTTCAATACATTAAGTTGGTCAGGTATGCGATATGTACTTATGCATGTTAAATCGATTGGAATTGAATCGTGAATGTGAATTGAGAAGCATAGGTGAAAATGCATATGTCATATATATGAGTAAGGATAAAATCATCGTAAATTATCGATAAGGATGGGCTATGTGCGAAACCATCTTATAATTGCTAATTTGAATGGTTGTGTGCAAATTAGTGAGCAAGATGTATTGTATTGAGATGATGCTTCAGTGAAAATTTACATATGTTCTTTGTGTTGAATGAATATTAAATTAAAGTTATGAGCCGTATGTGACTAGCATATCTAGTCGAATTTGATAGTATTAAATGATGTACTAAGATATGTGTTCCAATGTGGAAATTAAACCCTATGTGGTTGAAAGGATGAAAATCTTTGTTCATAGATATGTGTTTCAGTTATACATGATTGAAGTATAAGTTATGAAAGTGGGAAAGAATAGCTGAATTGTCTATCGAAATGTGATATTCGGGCTTCGGGCCTAGCAGGCTATAATGCCGGTGAAATGATATCGGGCTTTGAGCTTAGTAGGCTATGATGCCGGTGAAATATTATTCGAGCCTTTGAGCCTAGCAGGCTATAATGTCGGTGAAATGAAATGTTATGTGAATTCGGTGTTCCTTGTAAGATAGGGATTTAGTCGAATGTTTAAGATGAAATGATAATGTATTATATCATGCTTATATGGCCTAATGGTAAGTATAACATGTTGGTAAATATGCAATGTGCTTTTATAATCGATTGATAAGTTTGAAATGAATGTGAGTAAAATGTTATGCATAAGCTATCAAATGTTAAGTGTGAAAATGAGATGAAAGAAAAGTGTTGAAATGTGTTAATATATAATTAAATATGAATGATATTTGTATCCGGCTTAAATACCGCAGGCTATATGTTGGAATTATATCCGGGTTAAATCCCGCAGGCTTTGTGCTGGTAATATATCCGGGTTAAATCCCGCAGGCTTCGTGCTGGTAATATATCCGGGTTAATTCTCGCAGGCTTCGTGCTGGTATTATATCCGGGTTAAATCCCGCAGGCCTAGTGCTAGTATTATATTCGGGCCTTTAAGCCTAACAGGCTATTATGCCAGTGAGACACTATTCGGGCCTTTGGGCCTAGCAGGCTATAATGCCGGTGAGATACTATTCGGGCTTTCGAGCCTAGTAGGCTATAATGCCGATGAAATGATAATCGGGCCTCGATCCTAGCAGGCGAAATGCCGGTGATTTGAGAAAAGTCTAAGACTAAGGTACCTCGTGTTAGATTGACAAAGAATACATTCAATACGTTAAGTGGGCCAGGTACACATTATGTACTCATATGTGAGTTTGATTTGAAGTGAATCATTAGTGTGTAATGTGATACATACGTGAATAAATGTTATAACTATATCTATGATCATGATACATCGGGTCAGGGTGTGAAAGTATGTGAAAGTATGTGAAAGTATTTGAGTTAATTATGTTATATGAATTCAGATTAAGTATGATAAGAATGCTGAACGTGCATTATGTGTTTGTGTGTATTCGGCCAGATGGCAATATACCTAAAATATGGCCTCTTGAGAAATTGAATAATTGAAGTATAATTGCGTTTATTTGTTTGCATTGCTTAAAACTTACTAAGCTTATGAAAGCTTACTCCGTTGTTACATTCCTCTGTTTTGTAGATTGTTGGCTCCAGTTATTTGCTCGGGTTGGAGTTCGCCGGAGATATTATCACACTGTCAAGCTCACGCTATTGGTGTAAGTAAATCCTAGTATTTCGAGTCTATGGCATGTATAGGGTTTTAATGTTGAGTATGTGATACTATAAGTTAGCCAAAGGTGGTGGCTTGTATTGATAAAGTGTTTTGGCCATGTGAATTGGTCTATGTTGGCTAGTGATGTTTTGGGCCTTGTAAGCCCATATATGGGACAGATTGTATGTGAAAAGAAAAGATTTAAATTGATTGAAATTTTTTGGCACGGTTTTTGTGTGATTGACTGAGTTTAAGTCGGGTAACACCTCGAACCCTGTTCCGGCGAGGGATACGGGCGAGGGGTGTTACAGTTTTAGAGTGAAATTTCTAGCAAATCGCGCCATTGGGGAGCGTTTTTGCCATGTTAACACAAGGCGCGCTGATGTGGACGTACTTTGCTGACGTGGCAAAAAGGCTCCCCCAGAGACGCGTTTTGCTCCATGTTTTTTCTAGATTAAGGCTTTTTGCATGTTTGGTCCCTAGGATTTTTTGGTTTAGGGTTTTAGGGTTAGGGTTTTGTTAAAATAATTTATGGTAGGTTTGTAGAGTTTAGGGTTTTATTAAAATAATTTAAGTTTCTGGGTTTTACGAATTTTTAAAAATAAATCAGGATTTAGTGTTCTTTTTTTAAAATTAATTAAATTAGGGTTTAAAGATTTTAAATAAATTAATTAAATTTGGGTTTAGTGTTTTTAAGAAAATTAATTAAATTTGGGTTTAGTTTTTTTAAATAATATTGTGTTTAGGTTTAGGGTTTAGAAAAAATTATATTAAAAATAAGGATTTTGGTTTTTTTCTACAGTAGTTCTTGAAAAAATAATTTTGAGAAGACGGTTCTGAACAAATAGTGTCAAAACACTTCAAGCAGGATGCACTATCAGCAAAATTATTGAAAAAAGCTCCCACGTAGATGCTCTTTTTCTATAGTAGTTTATGTTTGGCCTTAGATTATAAATGAGTCAAATTTCATTCTCAGGTTGCATAAGTTACAGCAAGAAAAATTAAAGAAGCTAAGCAGCATAGAAATTGAATATGAGTGAACGTATTAGTGCTATTATTTACTATGATGGTGAGGTCCGTAACACTGAGAACAGCATTGTTTTATCGAAGAACACAACGCAAATTGTTTTTAACCAGATTATAAATTTAACAGAATTTCGTAAAAGAATTAGGCGCAAAATCTTCAGAACGACGCCAATGAAGGTTTCTTCTATTAAGTATCGATTTTGTTCTTCGATTGATCCTGTGATGTGTGACTCATTTGATATCAAAGGTGGTCGTAGTTTTAAGGTGATTGTACAGATTCATCTCGCTAGGGGATCACCCTATCTTGAGTTATATGTACAATTTTCATCGCCAAATGGAACATTTGCGACTTCAACATCTACTGCTATTCGAAAGAAAGACACGATCCCTACTTGACACTCCGTTAGTGGGAGGTAGAATACGAAAGTGCCCGTGTTTGGTGGCAGTATGGAATACACAACTCCTACACGATACTCTGTTAGTAAATGAGACATGCACATTGGTGGGTCAATGTTTAATGCTAAAAGTACATATTAGGGAATGACATCAACTTCTAATGGTTGGCAATCCACATCTGATTGAGGACGCTATGAAATGTTCACAATAAGGGATGATGTACTCCCTACAACATCCACCGGCGAGGGGACCTCGTACGTTACAGATAATGGTGGATTAGATAATGAGTCCGATGTGGATCCACCTCGAGAGCTCAGCCCCGATAATGCAGAAGTTGCATTATTTTTTGAACCGGAGTCTGTTCCATCCAAACCTGAAGACGTTGAAGGGGGTTCAGATAAAGAAGAAGAAGATCCACGATTCAGGGCATACTCGCCTCCAGCCCACATGCATAATGTCGATTTATCGATAGATGATTCGTTGGAGTTTCCAAATCTATCACACAAGAGGCGTGACCGTATAAGTTCGTCATTGGATTCAGGTGAACTGGAAGTTGGTAAGGAGTTTTTTAGTAAGGATAGTTTTCTTGGTGCATTGAAACAATATAGCATCAATCACGGGATTAACTACAACGTGGCTAAATCCAAATTCGAGAAGTTTGAGGCCAAGTGTGCAGTGCAAGATGATACATGTTCATGAAAAATCATAGTTTTTTTTAATAAAAAAAATAGGCTTGTGAGAGAAAAAAAAAGTACAAAGGTCCACATACATGTGTTACTGGTACAGTATCACTGGGTGTTAGGGTTTTTGAATAATAATATTATTACTTAATGTTGCATTATACAACGTACTTCATTGACAGGTGTTTCACAAGATCATCCCAAGATGGGTTCAATATGATAGCTAGCTTAATACTACCAATGTTGAAGGTGGGTCCTAGGACTTCTGTGTCAGTATTAATTGTCAATATTCATAACCAATTGAGGTACACGCCTTCTTACCATAAGGCTTGGATAGCTGAGCAGATAACGTTGAAAAAAATGCATAATAGGTGGGACGCTTCATATAATGAGGTGTGGTAGTGGTGTCAGGTGCTAGAGAGGTACGTCCTAGGTTGCATAACAAAGCTTGAAACGTTCCCTGCGTACTACAACCATTGATTTCTAAATGGATGCCAAGTTTTCAAACATCTGTTCTGGAGCTTTAAATAATACTGGGACACATCTGTGTACTGCAAGCCATTGGTACAAATTGACGGTACTTTTATGTATGGTAGATATACCTATCGACTATTGCTAGTTATGGCACAAGATGGTGGTGGGAGAATCCTTCCAATTGCGTTTGCAATAACATCGGAGGAGTCAGGTGATGACTGGAATTTCTTTCTTTCTAGGTTAATGAAGCATGTATGGCCTCAACCTAATGTCTGTGTTATATCGGATCGGGACACTGGAATACTAGCCGCAATTGAGCAATAGGGAAGCCTATAGGATCGCACACACTATCGGTATTATCTAAGGCATGTTGCGTCTAACTACTACAGGCAATATTGGTCTACCACTGAACGACGACAAGTGATCAACGTGGGTATTTAATCTCTATTAATATAATTTCGTTTGTAATATTCAATTTATTCTAAATGGAATAGTGGTATGTAATTTTTGATATCAACTTATGTTGGCAGTGTACGAGATCAATAATGACTGTTTTCATGAGATGTCGGGGATTTTGCATTCAGTTAACAATCAAGGTGCAGACTACCTCTGTAACATACCTTTCGAACAGTGGACACAAGCATACGACGGCGGCCTACAATATGGTCATATGACCACAAACCTAGTTAAATGCATATATTTTGTTCTAAAAAGAACGCATCATCTGCCAATAACCTCGGTTGTGCGAGAGACATATTTTCATTTGGCGGTATTATTTTCAAAGCGAGCAGCGAGTTATAAAAGCCAAATACAGAGAAGTCATGTATGATTCCGGAAGGTATTATAAGAAATTAATAAGGCCAATGCGCGGGCTAACACCATGCACACAGTGTGCCACGATCGCAACAATCTATGGTTTTGTGTGACGAAGTTTGACAAACTGAACCAATGTATAACCGACGAGCAATATCGTGTACACCTAATAAATAGAACTTGCAACTGTAGGATGTTTGACGCACTTCGTTATCCATGCGCTCATGTAATTGCAGTTTTTCAGAATCTCCATTTGGATCCCATGAGATATGTCGACGAAGCGTACAAAATAGAATACATGTACAATATGTGGAGACACGTATTCCCACTGGTCCGAGATGAACGTAAGTGACCGTCTGTATCGCTTGCTCTGTTTAAGTTGTTACTGGATAGAGAATTCTGTCGCAAACCAAAAGGTCGACCTTGCTCGAGTAGAATACGTAATAATATGGATATCCGGGAAAGAATGAACCAATAGAAGTTATGCGGATGGTGTAGGAATCCAGGTCATACAATTCGATCATGTCCAAACCGAAATAGTTGATAATTGCTGTAATGAAACTATGTTGCATTATTTCTATTGCGCCTTATTCAAAAGAACTTCTATTTTATAAAAAAATATAAAAATAATTTATTATTAAAATATTAAAAACAACTTTTATTTTATTAAATAAAACAATATAAAAACAGTTTTTACAAATATATTCAAAAATCAATATATGTGCCAGTCGAAATCAATGTCATATTGGGGCGGTCGAGATTACGCATTGGATTCCTCATTGGTTTAGCTTCTGGTGGGGGTTGTGATTGCCCCGGTAGGGGTTGTAGTTGCTCTGGTTGTAGGTGTTGGAAAGATGACTCACATTGATAGAATAAAAAATTTGGAGGTGTTTGCATCACCTATGGCGGAAGTGTTTGAATCCTGTAAGGAGATGGGGATTGGTAATGAGATAAGCTCTTCGACAGTGCCTTATGCAATCCCTCCAACGACGATGGCCTATATATCATCGGTTGAGTCGGAGTCATCGGGAAAGGAGATACACTTGGCCATGTATTCTAACCAGGCATAGGACTTGGAAAATGAAACATATAAGGATTAAGATACATATAAGGGCTAGGACATACACCTGGGATAATTTGAAGGGGCTGTGCTGTGGGTGCCATCGGTTGAGCCGTTGGGCCCAGTGATTATGTGAGAGTTGTTGATGGGCTCGTGCCGTCATCCCTTCTCATTGGATTTAAAGGGCTCTGTTATTCCCTTTCGACATGGATTTGTCGACGCCTCTACTCTTCCGACAACAAATACAGCTTGCCATAGATCTTAAACCATGGCATGTAATCCAACGCACATGCTAACTCTGAGACGACGATTGGTTCGTTAGCAGGTATATGACATACCGATTTTCTTAAATTTTGATATATTCTGAAAAGAATACGGTCAATTCGTATTCGTTTATCATAAGTCGATTTTGTGCTCTTTATCGAGACCTCAGGTGCCTCGGGAATCGGTTGTCGGAATCCAAATTGTTGCAACACTCTATCTATCTGGTGTATCTCGACAGTAGCATAGTTAACCAATGGAATCTTAACATGCCAAATGTTTGGATTTTGAAAGAATTCATCCGGAATTACTGCTCGAATTGTCAGATCCTCATATGGTGTCAATTGAAATTATATGAACGTGATAAAAATATTAGTTATATACATAATACTAAATACTAAATATGAAACGGCTATTTTATGTATATATATTTTATTTAATACTTACTTGCGCTTCCGACCGTTGGTCTAATAGAAGCTGTATATCTTCAAGAGCGGAAGGTATTCCAACATAACTCTCTAGATAGTTCCACCTAATTAAATAAATTTTTAGCATAGAATTTTATTTTAAATCTACGTAATACTTGTAAAATTAAATAAAAAATTTACCTCGTTATGAGTGAGAATGTATATGGGTGGTTTACTCGATGAAGTAAAAATGGAAAGCAAAACCGAGCCCATGATTGTAGTAGAAATAGGCAATCTCCGATTTTGGCTTTATTTGGTGGCGTCGCCTCACACATCTCCTGATACAATGTTGCCAACACGACAGACGCCCAACTAAATTCGCTAATTGTTCTAAAATCAACGAGCTTCAGCAGCCACCTCAGATATACGAGGTTTCGTGACAAGTCTAACATCAAATAACCTCCAATTATCTCAAGGATGTATGCCCGGCATATCGTATTCTTTCTACTTTAGTCGAATCATTCTCCAGCTCCGAGAATGTGTCTCGTAACTAGCCCATCTCGATTCAACCTTCGTAAATATTATCCAGAATCGCACCTAAAAGATCGTAGCATACGGCTCCCTAATCAACAGATTGAACGGACCTGATGAGTGCGAACCCATCCACTGGTAATCCCAATTGTAATTGCACGTCCTCCAAAGTAATGGTACACTTTCTGCATGGAAGATGGAATGTGTGCGTCTTGGGTTTCCACTTCTCTGTTAACGCACTGATGAGTTTCGCGTCCAACTTGCACCCCCGGCCTATAGTGGCCACATGCCAAAAACCTGCTTCCCTAAAGTAATTTTCTATCAACGGTGATAAAGGACCAGACATATTACGAATATAACATTGTAACACTCGATCTACAGACTGTTATAAAAAATTATAAAATACAAATTAATTAAAATTACATAAATGAAAAAAATATTAAATAATATTCAAAAATTAAAATTAACCCTTACCATTTTAATTTGTTCGACAGAGATATGTTTATGATCGAGACGAATTAATTCCCAGGCCATTGCTAACACGATCAAAATTTTTTGAAATTATAAAAAAAATACTAATTTAGAAAGAAAATTAAAGGAAATAATTAATTAAATAGAGCTTTAAGAAATTTAAGGAGAAATTTGAGAGCTTTGAGAAATTTAGAGAGAAATTTGAGAGTTTTTTGCTAAATTTTGAAGAAATTTTATGTGAAATAATAAGAGAGGGGTTTTATATTTTTTTTGATTGTTGGACCCCCCAATGGTAAAAGAAAAAAGCCGTTGAAGACAAAAACACGAGCAAAACGGGCCCCTGGGGGAACTTTTTGCCACATCAGCAAAGCGCGTCAACGTCAGCGTGTTTTGTGCTGACATGGCAAAAACGCTCCTCCAAGGGTGCTATTCACTGAAAATTTCATCCTAAAACGCTCCTACATAAACGCGTTTTGCCAAAATCGACCCTTTTCAGTAAATAATGCAAGAATTAGCCCATTTTCATAAATATACTTAAAAATGGACCTTTATGAGTAACTTAGTCGGCATAAAATTAGATTGAATTTTGTGATGGTTAAATTTAAGGTTTAAAAATTAAGTCGATGAAATCAATAAGAAAATAAAATAAAATTCCAATTTTTTTTATTTACTTGCAAATCTTGCTAAAGTGACAAGAAAGTGAAAATCTTCTCTGTATACATCTTACCATTAAATCATCAAAACAGAAAGCGTTGACATAAATGATAAAAACCCAAACATCCACAAGATTACAGATGGGAAACTCGAATTATAAAACACAGATTCAGCAAAGATGATTTTTTTTTTTATTTGAATAAAAAAGAAAGAGTTGTTTTTTTCAGCTCTTAGATTTAGAATGCTTTACAAGCCAATCAATAACAGAATCAATGTTGGTTGAGTTCCTGCATGATATCATGTAGCAGCAAACTTCTCTGTCAGTAATCGACTTCAGCCCCCTGCATTTTTATGACAATGTGTTCAGTTCCATGTTGTTTTGTCCACTTAATTTAGTGAATTATGACAAATGTATCTTACATTTCTTCAGTCAATGCCTGTTTTGAAAGAGATTCAGGCTTGTCAATCTTGTTGCCTAGTACCAGAAGAGGGATGCCATTAAGTGAGGGCTTGCTCAGCAAATCATGAAGCTCACTTCTTGAGATGCTCAAGTTATCTGGATCAGCCGCATCCACCACATAACTACACCCAAATTCAGGTTACATGTAATTTCACTATAAACACAGTGTGAGACACGAGAGGATCCATAAAAATGAAATGCAACTACAATTTTTTTTATGGGATTTGGATTAGTTTCACTACATAAGAACTAAACAAAGAAGCTAGGATCCAAAAGGGAACAACATATGATCATACACAAAAAGTACAGCAGTTGAAACCGGCTGCAACTGATCCACTGATATAGGTCATAAGTAAAGTTTTCAATACCTGCCTTTCATTGATCTATTTGTAAGGCGCTACCGGAAGAGGCACAACTTTATCATAGTAGTAAGAAATCCTAACAAGAACCATTCTTTAGAGTTAGATTTTTTCTCCTTGCACTAATGCTCGTTGTTTTGCTAATAGATATAGAAACATGTAAATGCAGTTCATATAATTAAGATAGTATCCTGTTCAAGATTTGAGAAGGACAAGGGCAAGTTTTCAGACTATTCTTGAGGGTTTATTATTCTGGGTTATTTGCCTTTCTTGCATTAAAGGCAAACCTTTTCAGGCCCTAAAATTGTTAAAGCAATTTAGAAGGGAGTTACTGGAAATAACAAGTCTGTGAAAATAAAGAAGAAGCTTCTTAGTTCTTACACAATTGCAGAAACTGAACGGCAATATCGTTCCCACATACTGCGAAACCTAGGCTGACCTCCAAGATCCCATAACTTTATTGTAACATTTCCTTTAGTCACTTTCCTCATGTTGAATCCAACCTGAATGTAAGCCATTAGGCATTAATTACCTTACTTCTATGACAAAAAAAAAATAAAAGCTTTGGAAAGTAATATCATACCAATTCACATATTTAAAAAGAAGAAAAAATGTGATGATGAAAATACAGATCCTCTTAGACAAGATGACTCACCGTTGGGATCATATCTTCACTATATCCACCAGTCTGAGAAAAAACCAACAAGACAACTTAAGGTCAAGCCACAGAATAAAGCAAAACAATACTACATTGCTAGCAATGGACTCTTAGTACTGCGGTGACATTTACATTGAGTTTCTTAATTTACTTACTGCAACAACATTTACTAGTGAGGTTTTTCCAGCATTCTGAAGTCCTATCAAAGATAGCTCCATTTCCTGCTTGAAAAACAGGCTGCAAAACAAGAAGTAAGCCCTCATACCATGAAAGTTGAACTACAGAGGTCAACTTAAATAACAATCTAGAAGGATAAAGCTCACAAATTAGCAATTTAGCATTCATTTAAAGAATTCTCCAAACATGTATATCAATAAAAGTCACAGAAAACTGACTGAAAAGTATGTGAATTCCGTAAAAACAAAACTAATTTTCCACCAAGCACATGAAACCCAAAAAGCATTCATAACTTAAATTAGATCTCAAATAAGTGTGGAGCAGAAGAGAATTGAACCATCCACAAAGCTCTTCCTTGTCTTAGAAAATTTTCCTTCTTACACAGATTTCCTTATCTGCAGAGGCGATGGTATGGCAATCTACCCCCATTCTAATGTAGAAATTAAAAAATAAAATAAACCATTAACTCATTAAAATTACATTAAATATGTAGTCAACCATTATTGTTTTTTCTAAGAAGAAGAACAAACAATTGTCTTTTATTCATTTTGTTCATGAACCACACATCAATTTACTAATTTCGATATAACATTCTTAACAATAGAAGTAATTTTACTGTATTCTCAAACAAAAGATGAAAATTTTACTTCTTTTTAGCTTAAAAAGATGAAACCCAACTTTATATAAATCATAATTCTCAATCCAATCCAATACATCACCTAAAATTTAAAAAAGAAAAAGAAAAAAAAAAACAAAACAAAACAGCAGAAATTAATAAAAGAGTGACATTGCAACAAACCAAAAAAAAAAAAAAAAACCTACCTTCGAAGCCAATTGAGAAAAGCTTCCAATAAACCCATTAGAAAAGATCACAAGCAAAAAAAAGAAAAAAAGAAAAAAGAAGAAGCCTTCTTTCAGTAAATTTTCGAAGAGAAAAACAGGAAGAGGGAGCCAGAGATCTCACAAAGCCCCTGGCTTTTCCTTCCCTCCCTTCTAGCCTGCTGATTTTTATTTTTATTTTAAATTTATTTTCACTGAATTCCTTACTTCGAATTATTTCCTTTCCATAATAAATAAACAGCCAAATTGGACTCTCCAGATTACGGTGGGATTAGGAGTAGTTGAAAGAAAAAGAAATTCTTCATTTTTGAGGAAAATATCAGCCGTTGATAGTGAGTGATTGGGAAATTTATGGACGGTTTAGATTCTATTGGATCTTTTACATCTAATTTAAGTCAAACAGGCAAAAACAATATTTTCTTTAATTCGGATCAAATTGGGAGAAAAAGATTCCGTAAAACACTGTGAGAGTAGTTCGGAGGTAGAAATAGATTGAACAATCAACGGTCTCAATTTTGGCGAGTGGCAGTCACGAACGAATTTCATTGGTGTACAGTCCAGACGTTTTGTGGAGGTGATTGGAGAGTGGCATTCACGTCTAATTGAAGATGATCTAATAGAAGAAGTTGTACAGGAGAATTAAGGTGGCAGAGTTGTACTATTTTATTTCAACTAATTTTTAATGTAACTTGTATGTATATTTTATTTAAATTATATTTATGCGTTTAATTATTCTAACTTAATTAATTATAGTAAAATTGTTATCACACATGTGTACGTGTGTGAGATTTCGTACTTACAATACATATAAAAAATTAACATAATTAATTTTAGTATATTAATTAAATGATAGTTAAGATTATTAAAATTCCATTCAAGTAATAATTTTATTTCACATCAATAAAATTAATATAATAAATTTTTTTAGCTAATAATTTATATTATAATTATAACAATTTTTTCATATATTTAAGTACTAATTCTATTTTAAAATTAACATAATATTTTTTAATTAATAATTTTAAATTAAATTATAATAATTTTAAATGTATAACAATTATCACAATTTTGATTAAATTATAATTTCTTTTAAATGTATAATTATTACCATTTTTATTTTACTTTAATTTTTTATCTTAAAATGTGAATTTTGTAGTATGATGAAAAATGAAGGGTATTTTCATTCATTCCAAAGTTTTTTCAAACTCATATTTTTATATATATTATAAATAAATTAATATGTTAGTATAGATATATAATTGATAGAGGTAATAAAATATATATAACACAATTAAAATATAAATATTATATTAAAATAAAGTTTCGATTTAGTAGTAAGGCTAATGTTTTATTAATGTAAATAATACAGGTTCAAATCCAAACACATGGAATTTTTTTATTGATTTTTTTAAAAAAGTAAAAGACTATAATACCTTTGAATGATATAACTTATTTTAATTATGAAAAGATATTTTCATAAATTTTTTGATCGAGTTGGTGTCTGGCTAATTTGTAACATTAACTGGGGCTTAAATAGAAGTATAGATATTAAAACTCTATTTAATTAATGTGACAATTATTATTTTAAAATATATGATTAATTATTTTAATATAAAGTGTAATATAATACTTTATTAAAATTTATCTATTCTAATGTTTTCTAGTTTTAATATAATAAAAAAATTATCTTCAATTAATAAATAATTTAAAATAATAAGATATTATTTATCCATAAATGTGAATATAATTTAAGATTTAATATAAAGTGTAATTCAATAATTAAACTATTAGTATAATAATATTTTATTATTTTTAAGTAAAATGGTTATTGATTGTCTATGCATTTGAATAGTTTAAATTAGGTGAAAGTACCCAAAAGTCCCTTTATTATCATAAGGGAGTAAAGAAGTCCCTCTACTAAAGAATAGAGCTATTGTATTTTAAAGACGAAAGCTAATTAGTAAAGTTATTATAACGAAACTATTCAAATGGATGATGTGGCACATGACTGATAAGTAAATGATGACATGCCACTGACTGGTATTTATTAAATATTAATATTAAATACGACAGTGAACTTATAAGAAAAAGTTATGGTTGGTTATAACAATTAATTGTTTTAATTGTTTATTTTAAGTTAATTTAATTTTTGTTAATTAATTTTTAAATTAATAAGTTTTTAAAAATTAAAAAGATTTTTTCTAAAGCATTCACATTTAATTATTACAACGAATCATAATCTTAATTTTTTTAAATGTCCATGTCATATTTAATATTAATATTTTCGTTTGTTTTCTAGTAAAATATTTTTTAGAAAATAATTTCTGAAAAATGATTTACTTTTCTAGTGTTTAGATGAATTTGTGTAAAATATTTTCTGTTGTTTGGTAGATTTTCTGAAAATATTTTCCGAAAAAGCTGTTTTTACATACCATATACATAAGTAGTCCAGATTACATGTGTTGGTTTTTTTAGCAAAAAACTAAAAGAGAAAAAGAAAAACGAATGTAAAGTAGTTTGAACAAGAAGAAAACTGAATTTGATCTCCAAAAATCAGATCTTTTTCATTGGCGTAGAAGCATTTATGTTACAATGAAATATGGCAGTTATATAATGTATAACTGCTCCCACTAATACATGACTAAAGCTTAGCTAGAATTACACACAAAATGTAGCTGACATACCAGCTATAACATCAAACATAAATCAACAACTACTCCAACTAACTTTAAGTATAAATTACAAAGGAACTAAATCAAGTTACAAATGAACAAAATAAACAAAATGATGTTGCTTCTCTAGTTCAGCTTCGATGTTGGTCTGCATGCTGGTTTGCTACTAGTTTCCTGTTGCATTACAGGCCAAAGTTCAACAACATCCTGTACCTTGCTTACTAACAAAGTAATGCATATTCATTTTAGTGCATTAAGTGGAATTATGATTATGGTATGTTAGACATCAGAAAACCTATATATTCTTAAAAAGTAAAGATATGAAAAAGCAGAGTGTTGAAATGACTATTCAATGACATTGAAAATAATATCTAGGTGTCCAAAATTCAGATTCAAGGGCATAAGCAAAGCAAATAACAAAGACAATGTCACCACAAAAACTGTAAGCTAAATGAAATACCGTGCAAGGCTGATCCAGAGATAAAAAATAAAATCTTTTTTTGAAGTTCAAGGTCTTTGAAATGAACATACCCAAGCAAGCAACAAGGTATCTTCCAAAGCAATACATTGCAAATGATTCATGGCAATCACGTAGTATCGAACAATCAACACTAATTGATGGATGCACCAATGATACAAACTGTTAAAATATTTAACTTTTATAGCCAATAAGCTAATCAACACAAAATATATATCGTACCTTAAGGTCTCGATGGTAAACACCCCTGTTATGGCAGTTATCCACATCAAATTTATGGCAAGATGGATCAAACATCCAAATACAGAATAAAACCAAAACAAAATATGGTATAAGCAACAATCTTAAATGAAATTAACTCACCAAAATTCCTAGTACACAAGTCAGACAACAAAGGAGGTTTCGTATTTCGGAGTAAGATCCCTTTAACATCAATGTTTCCAGAAACACAAAATCAATATAAACTAAAAAATAAAAATGTTAGAACTCAAAGAACGATCATCGCATTAAGCCAAGACCCAACAAAGAATTCATGGTAGATTTGCCTGAGAAAGAGAGAAAGAGAGGAAACGAAACAGAATATGCTAAGAAGAGAAGATATGCAACGGGCTTTTACCTGGAAGAGAATATGAAGAACGGAAGAAGGAGAATGAGCCTTACCTGGATGAAGGAGGAACCGGAAAAGGTCCTTAACCAGACTTTCTCATCGTCGTTCTTCGAAATCGCGTAACTCTTGAGGAATTTAGGGCGGAAGGTAGGGTACCTGGCAATGGCACTGATTTGGACCTTAAGGGGAAAAGGGAGGGGAAGGGGAAGGGGAAAGAGGAGAAGAAGGCGTCATGTTCCAAAAAATGTCTTACCGAATTCAAAAGGGTAAGACATTTTCCCCAAATTGCAGATCATTTTACCCGTGTTTGGAAAATATTTTCCAAATGTAAAATGTTTTCAAGCTTCCAAACACTGTAAAATCAGGAAAATATTTTCTAGAAAATCAAATCCTTGCAAACAAACGCACCCTAAATATCACATTAGTATTGTTAGGGACATATCATGTGCCACATCATCCATTTTGATGATTTCCATTATAAATATTAATAATTTTACCAATTTACTTACATTTTAAAAATATAGGGATTTAATTGTTTCATTTTTTTAGTAGAGGGGCTTGTTTGCTCCCTTTTTGATAAAACAGGGATTCTTGGAGTACTTTTACCATTTAAATCATAATGAATTTGCAATTCGAGATGAATATAAAGTTTAATTAAATATTCGTTAGGCTTGATCTATTTAAAAATTTTGGTAATGCTGATATAATGATATAAAATAATTGAATCTAAAAGTGTAATTCAATATTTATCGAATTTTATCTATTCAAAATTTTATTTTTAATATAATAAAAATATATTTTTTTTATGTTTAAGTAAACAATATTTTAAAATAATATAATATTGATTATTTAGAGTTGAATGGTTTAAATTATAATGAAAGTAAATATTTGTAATTAAATATTTATCAAACTTTTATCTATTTTTATTTACTTTGAATATAATAATAAATAGTTCAAATTATAATGAAATATTACGAATATAAAGTGTAATTTCAACATTTTATTAGGCTAATTTATTCAAATTTTTATTAGTTTTAATATAATAAATAATTTCAAATAATAATATATCACTTATTTAAAATTTGAATAAATTATAAAAAATTAAAGTGCAATTTATGATGATAAAAAGTGTAAATTGAATTACAAAATAAATAATAAAAAGAATAAAAGAATAAGAAATAGGACAGCAAAAAAGAATGTATTTTATATTAATCAATAGAGATGTTTATAAAGTTTCTCCAAAACCTATATTTATAGACATAAAAAATATACATGATATAAAACTTTACTTTTAATGACTATTAAAGTCTTAAAGTCATCAAACTTATCTTAATCTTGATGGATATCCACTTAATAATAAAATATTCATAACACTCCTCATTAAATGTCTATTGGTAGATAATGTGTATCATTAAAACCTTACTAAAATAAAAGACCATGTCGAGAAAAAAGAGAGTACATTTATCTATAATACACATAACATGCTGCCTCGTTAAATACCTTAATAAGACAAAGCCTCGGCTAAGAGAAAAAGAGTAAAACACATATTTACTCCCTTTCAAGACAACATTACATAATATCTCATATTTTACGTATTTAATCTTGAATACTAAATTTTCAAACGATCACTTAAACCAATTTTGAAATCATGAGTGAAGAAGACTTTTGGGGAAATATATTTTGATCTCTTTAGGAGTTCTAACAATAATCATAATAAATTTTGATCATGATCCTTCAATAAAAACACAAATAGGAATTTTGGATCATTTTATAATCTTCCTTCAACTACTATTCACTAAGTCAAATTTACCGCATATGTTCAAATTCTTTCAATTCATATAAATATTTACACAAATATATTAAACAATTTTCCAAGAATTTTATATGCTCTCAGCGTTCTAAATCCTTCAAAAATTTTAATATAAACTTCACTATATAACGATTCATATAAAAGACTATAACAACAATCATTAGACGCATGTCAAATTTTCATAAATTGCCAAACTAATAAAATATCTAAAGGTTATTGCATCCACCACAAAAGAGTATCTTTCATAATCAATGACAAGACTTAGTGAAAAATTACATTTTCCTTATTTCATTTTTGCAAAACTACTTTATTTGTACCCTTACTAGCTTTATAACTTTAGATATTTTGACTACTAGTCCAAAAACTTCACGAATTTAATTCTATTTGAATTGGATATTTCCATTTTAGTCAGCTTATTCAATGTCTATATTTTTCAACATATTCAAGATTTTCATTTTCTTTCATTATTTCAACATTACAAAATCATTGTCGACAATAACTTTTTATTTTCACGGTTTCATATTTTCTTGTATTGACATAATTCATCGAGATCTCTTTATTTCTGTTATTTTCATCTTCAGATACCTGAATCTCTTTTGGAGTTTTAATAATTAGTTATGTATTAAGTCACTTCAGAAGCACCACTATATGACCATCTAAATTTATTCTTTTCTTTTATGATAACTTTTCTCTATAGAACCAATTGATCTACCATGCTTCAAGCATGGTTTACTTTCATCTAATCTAATAGATTGTCCTACTGAGACTTTGATTCAAATCAAAACATTAGTTGGTATATAAAACATGGTTATTCTCATTAAGCCAGTAAATTCATCTGGTAGTTAACTTGCAATAAAGTGAATTATCCTTTTAAAATTCTGGTTCAAATTACTTTCTATGAGGATCTAGATAATGATAATTTATTCTAAGTATTTTTTTATCCAACTATTATTTCTCTCCCCTTAATGTCGGGCAAACTGTCAAATCTAAGTTGTAATCACCAAATCATGTCATAATTGAATCTCCAATTCAATCAAATCATTTAATAGTACAAGGAGACTCATAATTAATATATAAACCCAACATTTTTTGAATACCCATTTTTTTGTATTGTGGTGGAGCAACTTAAACATACATTGCACATTCAAAGATTCTAAAATTGGTTGTATTTGACTCTTGACCAAAAGCTAATTCCAATGGGGAGTATTTATTATAACTTATTGACATGATGCTTACAAATATTGATTCATGTAAAATATAATATCCTTATACATATATACAAAAAAAATTGTTCTAAAAAATATGGTTTAGCTACTAACTAGAGGCATTTAATTATTAATTATATTAAATCATTTGTACGTATAAACAACAGACTTTTGCGATGGTTACTTGCATCAACAATCTAGCTTACATTAATCATTTAAAGCCTAAGTAATGAACTCACAAACATTAGCAAAAATTATCTCGATTGCATACTCTGAAAGTTTTGTTCTTAAATCAATAATTGAACAAATAATCTTGCAAACTATAGGTTGCGCGTTGATTAACTCATATATGATTATCTTGTAAACGCATCTACTAAAATCATATCAAAACATCCACTTGCTAAATAAAATGAGTCTATATTTCTTTCATAAATGTAATAGATTCAATCTCAACTTTTGCTAATGAGGTTTAATAAATATTCTTTGAGAAAAAACAACACTTGATAAATGAAGAATCTCCAGGTTCTTTAATAAATATCCATGTAAATTCGTATCTTATCACATCATTATTGATTGGGATGATCTAGTCGGTCATGCCAACTAATTAGTATATTTGGACCAATAAAATTTTGGTTTACTGTAACGTCCCCCTACCCGAGACCGTTGCCGGAGTCAAGCAGGAGACATTACAAAACTTATCTTAGCACTTAAACAGTTTTCATAGTAAACTATCCATCTGCGTCACGGTCACTAAAAAAACATATCTCGAGTTACGAAACTCGAAATAAAATTCGGTAAATTTTCGCTGAAACTAGACTCATATATATACTTACTAATTTTTTTCTAGAATTTTTGGTCAGGCCAATTAGTACAGTTTATTAGAAGAAGTCTCCCCTGTTTCAGGGTTCGGCTACTCTGACCCTTGTGCACTACGAATCAAATTTATTCCTTTACAGAAATCCAATGGCTATGCCATTTGTTTCAATTAAAAATAGACTCAATAAGGAATCCATACAAATAAAGTTTGAGTCCTAATTCTTAATACACAATTTATGGTGAATTTCTAAAGTCAGAATAGGGAATCCAGAAATTGTTCTAACCCTGTTTCACCAAAACGTAAATATCTCATAAAATACAACTCTTTTACCTATTTTGTTTCTTCCATATAAAAATAGATTCATTAAGATTCAATTACATATTTTATTCATCATCTAATTCACTTTATACTATTTTTGGTATATTTTCAAAGTTGGACTACTGTTACTGTCCAAATCTGTTTTAGTATAAAATGTTGATAACTAAGTTTATAACATCTTCATTTCTTCTCTCTATAAAATTTACCAACAATTCCTCTTATTACTCTTCACTAACATATCAAAACATACCATACTTAAGGTTTTGGTAACATTTACAAAACATACCAAAATATCACTTAACAACTTAGATACTTTCAAAATAACCAAAAGACATCCTAGGTACAATGCCATTTTCTAAAAAGATAGAAACTTCACCAATTTGAGTTTGGGGATCGGCTTGTATGCTGAGTCCTTATACTTTCGTACCTAGCCTGCACACGGAAACAAACCGTACGCTGAGAATACTCTCAGTGGTATTTCTATAAACAATAGCTTAATCAACTTTAAAACATGGTAATTCAAACACATTATTGCTATTATTCAATATCAATCAGTACTTTAATAACCTTTACTTTATTTACCCTTATTAACATAACTCGGACACTGACGGATACATGGATCCAACCCACACTCCGGGATAAGCACATAGTGCTTCATCGGAACAAATCCGGAACTTTAACATTATAGTACACAAAGTACTTCATCGGAACAAATCCGGAACTTTAACAGTAGTCGACACATAGTGTCTCATCGACTCAATGTCGGAATATCCCAATACTTCCAATTCCTATGACATGTCAACTATATCCGACTAGCCCGACACTGCTAATAGGGTATTCAAAATCACATTCATTTCAATATGGTAAAAATACTTACCTCATTCACATTTTCATACAATATAAATATCAAATATAACAATAACGATTAAGCTCGGTTTATAGAAATACAAACCACTATTTATCGAATTTAATCGATATCTTTGTTCACTTTCTCTTTTCCCTTCTTTGATGACGTATCCGGTGCTACGTTTGCTACTAACAATCATACAATTAAAAATCATCAATATACTAATTCATAAAACACATTTTCACTTTCTATCAAACTTTTACAAAAATTCCAATTTCGTCCTTTTTCCATTACTAATCTTTTTTCTTTAACTTAAGCTTCATATTCTCTTTTAATCAACCCATTAACAATTTCTAACTCATAAAATTCATTATAAAACATAAATTTTGAGCTCTATTCAACTTAATCCCTATTTAAACCTAACTTAGAATTCTTTTAATAAATCACTCAATTTTCACTTCTAACTTCAATTCCTATCAATTTAACCCATAAAACCTCAATTTATTCAACTAAATCAATATCTAAAAATTTTCTATTTTTCTTCATTTTAACCTCATACATGTAGAACTTTGAATTAGGCATCCATAAACATAAAAATCATAAGAAAATGAGCTAAAACAACTTACCAATCAAGCTTTAGGGCCTTAATCCTCAAATTTCCCTTTTCTATTTCTTTCTTTCTTTCTTTCTTTCTTTCTTTCTCACGTTTGCTCTTTGTAACTCTTTCTATGTTTCTTTACTCATTATTCTTTATTCATTATACTATTTATATTATTATTAACCTATAATAAATATAAAATTAACATGTGTAATAGCTATAACATAAAATATCTTATAGCTATTACACATATATACCAACTATTACACATGTTATATCATACATTCACACACATGGCACTTAGGGTCTAATTGCTAGATTAGTCCCTTTTACTTCTTTAATCTATAATTAAACTTTTATTCCTTATGCAATTTAATCTTTTAAACTAAATTCAAGCTACTTCACTTAATTAAACACTAAATAACCATTCAACTATAATTCATAAATATTTCTAATAAATATTCATGAATAAATTTCACGGAAACAGTACTCAAGACTCAATTTTCGATACCGTAACTTTCGGTTCATTACAATTCTCTCCCCCTTAATAAATTTCGTCCTCGAAATTTACCTGAAAAGAGATGGGGGTATTGAGATCTCATCGTTTCTTCTGGTTCCCATGTAGCTTCTTCAACACTGTGACTTCGCCATAGCACTTTTACTAAAGGAATACGTTTATTACGTAATTCTTTTACCTCTCGTGCTAGAATCTCAACTGGTTCTTCTTCATACGATAAGTCAGGTCGAATCTCTACATTCTCGGTAGTAATAACATGTGAAGGATCTGATCGATATCTTCTTAGCATAGAAACATGGAAGACATCGTGCATTTTCTGTAGTTCAGGAGGTAAGGCCAATCGATACGCTACTGGTCCAATTCTCTCAATAACTTCGTAAGGCCCAATAAAACGAGGACTTAATTTTCCTTTTTGACCAAATCTTAGAATTTTCTTCCAAGGTGAAACCTTTAAAAATACTTTATCCCCGACTGAGTATTCAATATCCTGTCGTTTCAAATCTGCATACGATTTCTGTCTATCAAAAGCAGTTTTCAATCTTTCCTGAATTTTCTTAACTGTACTTTCTGTTTCTTGAACCAATTCAGGTCCAATCATCTTCTTCTCATTCAGTTCTGTCCAACATATGGGTGATCGGCATCTTCGCCCATACAAAGCCTCATACGGTGCCATCTGTATACTTGACTGGAAACTATTATTATACACAAATTCGGCTAATGACAAATAATATTCCCAGTTAGACTCAAAATCAATCATACAGGCTCGAAGCATATCTTCTAAAATTTGTATTACCCGTTCAGATTGACCATCAGTCTGTAGATGAAAAGCTGTACTAAAATGAAGTCGAGTACCGAAAGATTCATGTAATTGCTTCCAAAACCTTGACGTAAACCTTGGATCTCTGTCAGAAATTATTGATTTTGGAATACCATGTAATCTAATGATTTCCCGAACATAAACCTCAGCAAGTTTCTTTAACGACCAATCGGTTCTCACAGCTAAGAAATGAGCTGATTTCGTAAGTCGATCAACTATTACCCAAACAGCATTCTTTTTACTTGTAGACATCGGTAATCCCGTCACAAAGTCCATCGTTATTCGGTCCCATTTCCATTCAGGAATATTGATGGGTTGAAGTAATCCCGATGGAACTTGATATTCTGCCTTCACTCGTTGACAAGTCAAACACTTTGCCACATATTCAGTTATATCCTTTTTCATTCCCGACCACCAATACAATTCACGCAAATCACGATACATTTTCATACCTCCAGGATGAAATGCAAATGGACTATTATGAGCTTCTCGAAGAATTAACTCTTTCAACTCAGAATTATTCGGAATGCAAAGTCGATTCTGAAATCTTAGGCAGCCATTTCCATCAATGCTAAAATTTTATGTTGTACCATTCCGAATCATCTCTATTTTCTTTAACAACTTATCATCTTCTAACTGTGCTGATCTGATTCGATCAAACATTACTGGCTTTATTCTTAATTCAGTCAAAAGGCTTCCATCTTCAGTGATACTAAGTTGTGCAAACATTGCTCGTAATTCAATCGCAGCTTTTCTACTCAGTGCGTCGGCTACTATATTAGCCTTCCCTGGATGATAGTCTATGACACAATCATAGTCTTTTAGAAGCTCTATCCAACGCCTTTGTCTCAGATTCAATTCTTTTTGCGAAAGCAGATACTTCAAACTTTTATGATCTGTATAAACATAGCACTTTTCACCATAAAGATAGTGCCTCCAAATCTTTAAGGCAAAAATTACAACTGCTAATTCTAAATCATGAGTTGGATAGTTGCGTTCATGTGGTTTCAGTTGCCGTGAAGCATAAGCAATGACTTTCCCGTTTTGCATCAGTACACATCCCAGTCCACTCAATGAAGCATCACTGTACACTACAAAATCTCTTTCTGATTCTGGTAAAGTCAATACCAGTGCCTCTGTTAACATTCGTTTCAATGTTTCAAAACTTTTCTGACATTGCTCATTCCAAACAAATGGAATATTCTTCTGTAGTAGCTTGGTCATCGGTAAGGCTATCTTTGAAAATCCGTTGACGAATCTTCGATAGTAACCAACCAATCCAAGAAAACTTCGTACCTCTGATACATTCTTAGGAACTTTCCATTGAATAACTGCTTCAATCTTCTTTGGATCCACTCTAATTCCATCCGCTGATACGACATGACCAAGAAACACAACTTCTGATAACCAGAATTCACACTTGCTCAATTTTCCGTACAATTGCTTTTCTCGTAGTATTTGCAAAACAATCTGGAGATGTTGCTCATGATCTTTTTCTGACTTGGAATACACCAAAATATCATCGATAAAAACTACTACGAACCAATCCAAGTATGGCTGAAAAATCTGATTCATAAGATCCATAAAAGCAGCAGTGGCATTTGTCAGTCCAAATGGCATCACTAAAAATTCATAATGCCCATACCTCGTACGGAATACCGTCTTCAATATGTCGCACTCTTTTACTTTCAACTGATAGTATCCCGACCTTAGATCAATCTTTGAAAATACGGAAGCTCCTTTCAGTTGATCAAACAAATCATCTATTCGGGGAAGTGGATACTTGTTCTTGACAGTCAATTTGTTGAGTTGTCGATAATCAATGCACAACCGCATCGACCCATCTTTCTTCTTAACAAATAACATTGGAGCTCCCCATGGTGATGTACTAGGTCGTATAAAACCTCTGTCCAATAAGTCTTGCAACTGTACTTTTAATTCCTTTAGCTCGGTAGGTGCCATACGGTACGGAGGTATCGATACCGGATCTGTACCTGGGTAGACTTCAATCACAAATTCTACCTCTCGATCAAGGGTAATCCAGGTAATTCCTCAGGGAATACATCAGAAAATTCACATACAGTCCGAATTTTACTACACTGACTTTCAACTGAATCCGAATTAATCACATATGCTAAGAAAGCATTACAACCTCGATGAAGAAGCTTGCTAGCTTTAATGGCCGAAACAATACGAATTGATCCACTAGTCCGAATACCATTTACTTCAATTCTATCTTCACTTTCATTCTGAACAATAAACTTCTTCTTATAACAGTCTAAAATCACTCCATGTTCTGATAACCAGTCCATTCCCAAAATAACATCAAAGTCGCCAAATGCCATAATCAATAGATCAACAGGGAATATTCTATCTTGAATCATTAACGAACATCTTCGACATATATGGTTCACTAAAGTAGTTTGTCCCAGTGGACTAGACACTTCTATCATAACTTTAGACAATTCAAACTCTAATTTTTTTGTCTCAACTACTTTCGTATTAACATATGAATATGATGACCCAGGGTCTATTAAAGCATAAACGGGTGCTGAATTCAATAAGAATATACCTGTCACCACATCGTGAGCATCTTTCTCTTCTCGAGTCCTCACAACATACGCTCGAGCTGGAGCTCTAGCTTCAGATTGTTGTGTAGCACTCTCACTAGTTCTTCTAGTACCACCTCTAGCAAACGAACTACTTCGGCCTGATCCCCGGCCTCTGGAAGCAAATTCAGATCTTTGCACTGCTGTCGGTGTTGTTCCAGATATCTTTGGACAATCTTTAATAAAATGATCGGTAGCTCCACAATGGAAACAACCTTCAGTCAACTTTCTACACTCCTCTTTGTGTCGGTTTCCACAATGCTCACATATTGGAATTTCAGTATTCTGAACTGGACTTCGGATACTACCAGTAGACACAGTAGTCTGTCTTTTCCGACCTTGATCACTCCTTTCCGATCGAGAACTAAATCTCCAATTACCTCGTGATTCCTTTGACCGCTTAAGCTATGGACTTGAACTAACCATTTCGGGACGTTTTTCAGTCGAACGAGCAACTTCAGACTTTTTATCCCTTCCGAGAATTTGTTCAATCATCTTAGCTCTTTCCATTAAATCCGCAAACTCAGTGATTCTAAGAGGCATCAACTGTAGTCTAAATTCATCACGTAATCCTCTTAAAAATCTTTTACATCGGTCAGCTTCAGTCGGTACAAACTCAGTGGCATATCTGTTCAATCTCAGAAATTCTCGTTCATAATCCACTATGAGCATCTCACCTTGTTTCAGTGTTAAGAACTCTTGTCTTTTGTCCTCTATGTACATTTCTCCCAAATACTTATTTTGAAACTCTTTTTGAAAGAAGTCCCAACTTATCTGTTCCTCAAGTACATTCTGAATCACTGATTCCCACCATACTAAAGCTTCCTCTTGCAGTAATGAGACAACACACACTAAGCTTTCTTGTGGTGTACATTCAAGTTGCTTCAGAACTCTCTTTATAGTCTTTAACCAATTTTCAGCAGTAGTCGAATCAATTCCCTTTGCACCCAAAAATTCTGTAGCTCCATATTTTCTCAATTCTTTAATTGGAGCTCTTCGGGTAGTAGGGATAGAGGACGTAGCAAGCATAGTTCCTACCGCTTTTTGAAGGGCATCGGCGATTATTCTAAAGACTTCAGTATTATCACTTCCAACATTCGGTTGATTTCCCACTGGATTCACACTTGGAGTTGCAGACTCCGATTCATTCACATTATACGGTTCATCATCTTCACTATACATCTCTTGATCAGTATCCTCAATGCTTTTATCAGACATTCTTAATGCTATAAAACAAATATATTCAACAAACATATCAGCATCCAATCCCAACTCAAATTTGACTCAGTAATGGCATGTACCTCTAGATTCACATAGACATTCGATTTAGTCCTAGAACCGACTAAACCTAATTAGCTCTGATACCAATCAATATTGTAACGTCCCCCTACCCGAGACCGTTGCCGGAGTCAAGCAGGAGACATTACAAAACTTATCTTAGCACTTAAACAGTTTTCGTAGTAAACTATCCATCTGCGTCATGGTCGCTAAAAAAATCATATATCGAGTTACGAAACTCGAAATCCAATTCTGTAAATTTTCCATAAAACTACACTCATATATATACTTACTAATTGTTTTCTAGAATTTTTGGTCAGGCCAATTAGTACAGTTTATTAGAAGAAGTCTCCCCTATTTCAGGGTTCGGCTACTCTGACCCTTGTGCACTACGAATCAAATTTATTCCTTTACAGAAATCCAATGACTATGCCATTTGTTTCAATTAAAAATAGACTCAATAAGGAATCCATAAAAATAAAGTTTGAGTCCTAATTATTAATACAAAATTTATGGTGAATTTCTAAAGTCAGAATAGGGAATCCAGAAATTGTTCTAACCCTGTTTCACCAAAACGTAAATATCTCATAAAATACAACTCTTTTACCTATTTTGTTTCTTCCATATAAAAATAGATTCATTAAGCTTCAATTAAATATTTTATTCATCATCTAATTCACTTTATACTATTTTTGGTATATTTTCAAAGTTGGACTACTGTTACTGTCCAAATCTGTTTTAGTATAAAATGTTGATAACTAAGTTTATAACATCTTCATTTCTTCTCTCTATAAAATTTACCAACAATTCCTCTTATTACTCTTCACTAACTTATCAAAACATACCATACTTAAGGTTTTGGTAACATTTACAAAACATACCAAAATATCACTTAACAACTTAGATACTTTCAAAATAACCAAAAGACATCCTAGGTTCAATGCCATTTTCTAAAAAGATAGAAACTTCACCAATTTGAGTTTGGGGATCGGCTTGTATGCTGAGTCCTTATACTTTCGTACCTACCCTGCGCACGGAAACAAACCGTACGCTGAGAATACTCTCAGTGGTATTTCTATAAACAATAGCTTAATCAACTTTAAAACATGGTAATTCAAACACATTATTGCTATTATTCAATATCAATCAGTACTTTAATAACCTTTACTTTATTTACCCTTATTAACATAACTCGGACACTGACGGATACACGGATCCAACCCACACTCCGGGATAAGCACATAGTGCTTCATCGGAACAAATCCGGAACTTTAACATTATAGTACACAAAGTACTTCATCGGAACAAATCCGGAACTTTAACAGTAGTCGACACATAGTGTCTCATCGACTCAATGTCGGAATATCCCAATACTTCCAATTCCTATGACATGTCAACTATATCCGACTAGCCCGACACTGCTAATAGGGTATTCAAAATCACATTCATTTCAATATGGTAAAAATACTTACCTCATTCACATTTTCATACAATATAAATATCAAATATAGCAATAACGATTAAGCTCGGTTTATAGAAATACAAACCACTATTTATCGAATTTAATCGATATCTTCGTTCACTTTCTCTTTTCCCTTCTTTGATGACGTATCCGGTGCTATGTTTGCTACTAACAATCATACAATTAAAAATCATCAATATACTAATTCATAAAATACATTTTCACTTTCTATCAAACTTTTACAAAAATTCCAATTTCGTCCTTTTTCCATTACTAATCTTTTTTTCTTTAACTTAAGCTTCATATTCTCTTTTAATCAACCCATTAACAATTTCTAACTCATAAAATTCATTATAAAACATAAATTTTGAGCTCTATTCAACTTAATCCCTATTTAAACCTAACTTAGAATTCTTTTAATAAATCACTCAATTTTCACTTCTAACTTCAATTCCTATCAATTTAACCCATAAAACCTCAATTTATTCAACTAAATCAATATCTAAAAATTTTCTATTTTTCTTCATTTTAACCTCATACGTGTAGAACTTTGAATTAGGCATCCATAAACATAAAAATCATAAGAAAATGAGCTACAACAACTTACCAATCAAGCTTTAGGCCTTAATCCTCAAATTTCCCTTTTCTATTTCTTTCTTTCTTTCTTTCTCACGTTTGCTCTCTGTAACTCTTTCTATGTTTCTTTACTCATTATTCTTTATTCATTATACTATTTTATATTATTATTAACCTATAATAAATATAAAATTAACATGTGTAATAGCTATAACATAAAATATCTTATAGCTATTACACATATATACCAACTATTACACATGTTATATCATACATTCACACACATGGCACTTAGGGTCTAATTGCTAGATTAGTCCCTTTTACTTCTTTAATCTATAATTAAACTTTTATTCCTTATGCAATTTAATCTTTTAAACTAAATTCAAGCTACTTCACTTAATTAAACACTAAATAACCATTCAACTATAATTCATAAATATTTCTAATAAATATTCATGAATAAATTTCACGGAAACAATACTCAAGACTCAATTTCCGATACCGTAACTTTCGGTTCATTACATTTACTATGCAAATGATTCAAGAATACTAATGTAAACTTTTAGTTTACCATCGCATGTGATCAAACAAATAGATATGCTAGCATTGTATCGAAGAAAACACCAAATTAATAAGGCTAGAGGTAGTCATAGATGTCAGCTTTGAAACATCCAAACTCAATACAATAAAATAAAACCCCAAGCCACATGCATTTGTTGCAAATAGAATTTATCAGTTTTCAAAATGTGCACAAACTAATATTTTCCTTTGCATAGATATATGTACAAAATTAAACAAAGTAAATGATCATACCATAAATGTACTCAACATCAATGTTATCATCGATCTTTACATTATCTTCATTTTTCCACTTCCAGTGGTGAGAAGAATTATTATAACCATTCCTTTTACGATTACTATAAAGCCACTTGTCACGTCCACACCCAAGATTATGTATTTATATATTGCTACATTCACTTTAGGGAATGGAACATATCTAATACAATGGGCTTTATTGTTTTTCATTTAATAGCTCATTATGGTATTGCTACTACAGAAGTACATTTGAAGCATGAAAAGTTGAAAAAGTTTTGACTAATAAGTTCTCAATAGTAATATTATTCCTACATAATTGAGAACTCATCTTAAATACTGCATAATTATACTCACTTACAAATTTAAAATATCACAACTTCAGCTGCATCTAATCATAGTGAGCTTTAGACAATTTATCATGTTTCGATGGTCATATATTTCTCTTAAATTAATCCACAATTCAAGTGTATCTTTCACAATCAAAACTCAATCTTTCTCTATCCTTTTCAAAATAAAGATAGGTATTGATGGTCACTAAACTAACTATAAATAGGACTAAGGTAAGCGCACCTATCCAACAATAATATAACTATGGTGAGTAGGGAACATTGTATCCACGAGGACTAAAAGTACTAGTAATTACTATTTTTTATTATTTAGCCGATAAATTGGAGTGATTGTTCTTAATTTAAAATGACTAAACTAATCTAATTAATAACGCAATAGAGAATGAAATAAGAAAATAATTGAAGATAACCAATGAGATAGACAATACCCAAGAAAGAATCAATCTAGACTTCAATTATTGCTATGAATCTGAATTAAACGATTTATTCACTTTGTGTCTTGATCCGTAGCAATTCCAAAATTATGTTAATATATCTTTCGAGAGTAAGAACAACTGACTCTAGGTTGATTAATTAAAATCTCTTTCTAATTAAAACCCCTATCGTCGCGTTAACTCGATTTATGGATTGCCCTATTAGGATTGCCCTATTAGATTTTACTCTAATCTGGTAGATTTATGTCATCCTATTTCTAGGATTGCATGCAACTCCAATCAATTATGCTAGATTTACTCTTAAATAGGGCATTTTTCTCTACTGAATTAAGCACATTAAACATGAGTTAATATCCCAGAAATATTAAAACAAGAAATAGGCATACATAATTGAGAACATGTAACACCCTAAACCCGGCCTAGACGTTATGGCCGAATTCGGCGATGTCACATGAGAGTGTTTTTAAACAAATCGTATCGAGTCATAAAACCTTTCCAGATGTTATCTCTTACCTAGTCGGAAAATGTGTAATAGTCGGATTGTTTTGAAAATGTTTCTTTATCGTGGAAGTGTTTGAAACCCATTTATTATTACTTTAAAAAGCCATTTCTATTTACGAAAACTCTTAGTTTATTTAAGGAAAACCATAATTTAACGTTGCAGTTTATAATCCATGTTCACAGCTCAAAAACCCAAATTAAAACCAGAAATCCAGTCTAAAATTACATCAAAATTCCCAAAATAATAATGAATAAGCAAAAGCGGAAAGTTCATAAACCAAAACATATGAGGTCGTGGTCACTGTCGAGTCCTCCACTGCACCGATCCGCCTACTGCTGAGGATTATCTGAATAGATAAACAGATAAAAAGGTGAGTTTTCGCAAACTTAATGTGTACATCCCCACAGTTCAGCATGCATTCAAACAGATAATAGAATACAGTCATAACTCGGGCCTGAACCCTTACAGTATCAGTGTGGGCCTTAGCCCACTCAAAAACAGAACCAATTACAACTTAGAGCCTTAGCCCATCTCAGATGTAGTATGCATATCAGATCAAAATAACAGAATCATGCCCACCAACCCTGCACACCAACTCCATCCAACCCAACACACCATGTGGGGATAAAATTGACCCACCCATCCCTACACACCAAATATGGGGATAAAATCAACCCGTCTAACTCTACACACCATAGAGTACCGTAATGCGGCACATATCATAGATACGCAGCTTAGCTACTAGATAACGGGCTTATAAAGCCCTTCAGTTCTTCCTTCACTTAATCGAATCCACCCTAATGCAATGCATCATACAAGAATGACATGCTATAATGCAGAGTAACAGACATATACTCATAATCAAAACAGAACATACATATACATACCAAGTATGACATGTTATTTCACACATCACAATATCTTATTACAGAATAGGGGTCTAAGTAATGCTTACCGACCCTATGACAGGTCACAGTCGTCTTGGGAGACCCGTGCAACCTTTCAGTACATTTCAGAAAAATGGGCTTACATGCCCATATGGCCTGCCCATGTGGCCCATACGGCCCAAATCGGCTTTGGCCAGTGGGTCACACGGCCTAGCCCAAATTCCCACACGCCTATGTGGCCAACACGCCCCAATTTGCAGAGCTGGTGTCTGGCACACGGCCTACCAACCAACACACGGCCATGTCCGTCACGCTCGTGTCGCATGGGTATGGCCTGATTCGTCGATCACACGTTCATGTATTGCCACACGGCCTACCACATGGGTGACCACACGCCATGTGGCGTCGACAGAAAGCTTTTTGGCTTTCGGCGAATCTTGTTTTCAGAGCATTTGGAGTACACATCTATGTCGATATTGATGCCTAAACACTCCCGAGCACTCCAGCACTTAAAATCAATAATTAAAGGCCTAATTTCAGTAACTTAACCAATACTTACACGAGATTGTAATGAGACGCTTACCCTCCTTGCCAATCGAAACCTTTACCTTCGTTCAACACCTGCGAAGTCGTAATTCTACAGTACCAAATAGAATTCCAACACCCATTGAATGACCTCTTAACGACACATTAGAAATCTATTAAACAAAGATTCAACAATTCAATGATAACTATACTTACAAGCTTAGCGAAATGCACAAAGATCCCGGAATGACTAGTCTCAGAAACAAGAAAAGGTAGGGAAAGTCACAACGAGAATAATAGCAAACGAAAAAGAGGAAAATGATAGAACACAAAAGAAGGGAGAAAGATAGAGAGGAGAAAAGAACGTGTGCTTAGAAAGAAAAGGAATTTAGAAGGATGTCAAACCGTCAGAGAATTTTCAGCAGGGGAGAAAACAAATACCAGGATAACTCCCAAATCCCCCATTTTGCTCCCACTAACCCACTACATCTCAACCAACACAGAATTTTGTTTTGACCAAAACTCTTTTGGTCAAACTAACAAAAATAAACTCCCACACTCGCACAGGGATTCGAACACCCGACCTTCAGCAACCTAGCACTCAAATTAACCACCAGACTAGTAGGTTCGTTCTTGCATATTTTAATAAACCAATACTTATAGGTCTACTAACCAAAGGCAATGCTTTATTCAAATAAAAACCAAAAAATTTCCCAAGCTAAAGCTTGAACTTAGGACCTCACACACACTTCCAAAACACTTAACCACTGAAGCAGAAACAAATTTGTGTCAAATAATTGTAGAAACATATTTATAAAATTTGGAGCGTTACAACTCTACCCCCTTAAAGAAATTTTCGTCCTTAAAATTTTACCTGATTAGAAAATGTGAGGATACTGCTGTCGTATCGAATCATTCGGCTTTCAAGTGGCTTCCTCAGTGCTATGATTCCATCATAACACATTCACTAAAGGGATAGATTTCCTACGCAGAATCTTAACGTCGCAATCTAGGGTCTAAACTAGCTCCTATTCGAATGTTAGATCTGGTCTAACCTCAACCTCCTCCACAGGCACAATGTACGTGGAATCAAAGCGGTAGCACCTTAACATCGAGACGTGGAACACATCATGTATGCGGTCTAACTTTGGAGGTAGCTCCAACTGATATACGACTGATCTTCACTCGCTTCAGAATCTGGTACGACCCAATAAACCAAGGGCTCAACTTGCCCTTTGCGACTGAACCTCCAAACCTTTTTCTACGGCGAGACTTTAAGAAAAACCATGTCCCCTACAAAATACTCGATGCCATTCCTCTTCAAATTAGCATAGGATTTCTGTCTATCAGAAGCTGCTTCCAGTCGATCTCGAATCAAGCAGACTTTATCTTCAGTTTCTGATGCCAACTCCGGACCCAGAACTCGTCGCTCACCCAACTCAGTCCAGCATAAGGGAGTGTGACACTTACGACCGTACAGTGCCTCGTAAGGTGCCATCTGTAAACTAGACTGATAGTTGTTATTGTAAGCGAACTTTGCAAATGACAAGTACTCCTCCCAACTACCTCGGAAATCTATTACACAACTCCTCAACATGTCTTTCAGTATCTGAATCACCCTCTCCGACTGACCATCTGTTTGAGGATGGAAAGTAGTACTGAAGTCTAACCTCGACTCCAAAGCCTTATGAAGGTTCTGCTAGAATCGAGATGTAAAACAAGGATTCCTATCAGAAATGATCGAGATAGTTACCCTATGTAGCCTCACAATTTTTGAAATGTAAAGTTTGGCCAACTTCTATAGGGAGAAGTCTGTCCTCACAGGGATGAAATGTGCAGTCTTGGTCAATCGGTCCAAGATGACCCAAACATAATCCTTTTTAGTGGGTGTTAGGGGCAACCCACTAACGAAGTCCATCATTACTCGCTCCATTTCCACATCGGTATCCTAACCGGCTGCAGCAAACTCAAAGGTAACTGATGTTCAGCCTTAACTAGCTGATAAGTCAAACAGCGAGCAATGAAGTTGGTAACCTCACATTTCAACTTTGGCCACCAGTACAACTCTCGAAGCTCTTGGTATATCTTGTTCCCACCGGGATGCATAGCATAAGGACTACTATGTGCCTCTCTTAAAGTCGGTTGTCTCAAATCTTCATTATTCGATACATAGATCCGTCATTGGAAACACAATACCCCACCATCATTAATCCCAAAATCCGTAGCAACTCCACTCTCAATCTGATGGAACCTTAATTTAAGAGTCTTATCTCCTATTTGTTTATCCCTGATCTGTTCAATCCATGTCGACCTTACTTGCAGCTCAGCCAAAAGTCCCCCATCACCGAATAAACTGAGTCGAGTGAACATCGCTCTCAAATCAGTCATAGACCTACAGTTTAATGCATCAGCCACTACATTGGCCTTACCAGGATGGTACTCAATACTGCAGTCATAATCTTTAAGCAGTTCAACCCATCGATGTTGCCTAAGGTTTAACTCCTTCTGGGTAAAGAGATACTTGAGGCTCTTGTGATCAGTGTAAATGGTACATTTCTCACCGTACAGATACTGCCTCCAAATCTTAAGAGCAAAAACTATAGCAGCTAGCTCCAAATCATGCATCGGATAATTAGCCTCGTGAGTCTTGAGCTGACGAGATGTATACCCAACAACCTTACCGTCTTGCATCAGAACACAACCCAGACCCATATCGGACGCATCACTGTATACTACGAAGTCCTTACCCAGTTCAGGCTAGACTAGAATAGGTGCCTGAGTTAACATTATCTTGAGATTCTCGAAGCTCTTCTGCTGTGCATTAGTCCATACAAAAGGAACTCTCTTACGCAGTAACTTAGTCATTGGAGCAGCAATCAAAGAGAACCCCTCTATGAAGCGTCGATAATATCCTGCCAATCCCAGAAAACTGTGGATTTCTGACACATTCTTCGGCTATTTCCAACCCAACACAGCCTCTATCTTACGAGGATCCACCTGGATCCCCTCTGCAGAAACTACATGACCCAGAAATGTCACTTCCTGAAGCCAGAACTCACACTTACTGAACTTCACATACAACTGTTTCTCACGAAGAATCTGTAGAATCACTCTTAAATACTCATCGTGCTGATCCTCTGTCTTAGAGTACACCAGGATGTCGTCGATAAAAACCACCACGAACTTATCCAGGTACGGCTGGAAAACACGGTTCATTAAGTCCATGAATGCCGCTGGTGCATTAGTCAACCCCTCGTAATGTCTATAATGAGTCCTAAATGCCGTCTTATGCACATCGGCCTTTTCTAAGCTTAATTAATGATAACCTGATCGCAGATTGATCTTAGAGAACACAGAACCCCTCTGAACTGATCGAATAAGTCATCAATCCTTCGAAGTGGGTATTTATTCTTAATCGTTAACTTGTTCAACTGACGATAGTCGATACACATCCTCATTATGCTGTCCTTTTTCTTTACGAACAGAACAAGTGCTTTTCATGGAGACACACTGGGACGGATGAACCCACGATCCAGCAACTCCTGAATTTGAGCCTTAAGTTCAGTCAGCTCTTTCGGTGTCATTTGATAGGGGGCGATAGACACCAGAGTTGTAACCTGAAACAACTTAATCCTAAATTTTACCTCACGATTCGGTGGTAATCTCGGTAGTTCCTTTGGGAAAACATCTAAAATATCCCTCACCGCTCGGATGTCCTTGACTGAAGAGTCCCCAGAATCGGCAAAACTAATATAATCCAAGTATGCCTCGCACCCCTTCCTTACAATTTTTCTGCCACTAATGTAGATATCACATTAGTCAGATAATCTCGTCGTTCTCCAATCATGACTGCCTCAATACCCTCATCGGTTTTCAGAACAATCCTTTTTGCAGCATAATCCAGACTCACTCGGTGTCTAACTAACCAGTCCATACCCAAAATCAGATCAAACTCCCCAAATAGAAGTTCCATCAAATCATCCAGAAATACAGTCCCTTGGACCTCTAATGGTACATCTCTAAACATTTTATTAACTCCAACAGGCTGCCCCAACGGACTCACCACTGATATTTCACTACAAGTTCTCTCAAACGGTAATGCCAAGGTCTCAGACACCGTACTAGCTACGTAAGAATGTGTAAAGCCTATGTCTATCAATGCAAAGTAAGGTACATTAAAAATTAAGAACGTATTCGTGATGACGTCTGGAGCATCTCAGTCTTCACCATGATGTGCAACATAAACCAACGTAGGCTGCCTCGCCTCAGTCGATCCAGCACCTCTGCCTGATGCTCTCTGTCCTCGACCATGCCGTTACCACCCCTAGCTTGACCTCGACCTCTAGGTGGCTACTGAATTACCCTAGGCAACTGTGTAGTCTCAATAGTCGGAGCTTGTATCTGATTAGTCCTCAATGGACAGTCCTTAACACGGTGCTCAGTAGACCCACACCTAAGACAGGCTCCAATAGCCCTCTAACACTCGCTCGGATGGCGTCTATTACAGTGCTGACAAATTGTCACCCCAGCAGGTGCAACTGTAGGCCAAACTCTCACGGGCTTGTCAGACCTGGCCTTTTTCCTAGGCATCATCCAGAATTCGAAAGCTCTGCATCCCTCTTAGCCTTCCCTTTGTCTCGGTTTTGGCACTTAGTGTGCTTTACTTCTTTCGTAATCTTGGCCTTCTCGACCAATACAACAAACTCACGCTCCCTTTACGGAACTATCAGCACCTTCAAGTTATCCCTAAGATCATCCTCAAAATGGATATAGCGCTCATACTCGGTCGCCACTATGCCTCGTGCATAACAGCCCAGCCTCAGAAACTCAGCCTCATATTCAGCCACTGAACGATCTCCCTGAGTAAGATTAAGGAACTCCTGCCTCCTGGCGTCAACATAACTGGCCCCTACATACTTACTCTAAAAAGTCGTCTTAAACAGATCCCAAGTCAGTCTGTCGGGCTGAGTGCTATCCTTAACTGTCAGCCACCACTGATACACTTCATCGCGAAGTAGTGAAACAGCCCCCTTGAGCTTCTGCTCAGCAGAAAAGTCCAGATCGTCCATAATACGCTCTGTGGCCTCCATCTAGTACTCGGCCACATTAGGGGCAATTCCAGCGATGCCCCTAAATACCTCAGCCCTATTAGACCAGAGTCATTTCGTAATCGACCCACGGCCCCCAGAACCAGTGTTGGGCACAACGACCTTTTTCAGAATCCGTAACATGGCTTGGGACAATGCATCTTCCCTAGCCGCACGATTATGGGCCCTAGTTTCAAATCCAGTCTCAGTAATAGGAAACACCGATGTCTCACTAGTGTCCAGATTTAAAATCGTATTAGATGCTAGGGACTCAGTTCGAGCCCCTCTACGACCTCTACCTCGGCTTTTGGTACCCCGTCCATGAGTACAACGTGTGCTCATCGTAATTTCAGATTAATCTGTATTAACAGTTTTATGCAAATCAATTTACAGTTTCAATATTTATTAACAAATATTTTATGCAGTAAAGTTTATCAGAGTATTCAGAGTCTGTTATTGCAAGTCGCCGTTTACTAAGATTTTTAGTTTACACTACTTAGAGTGTTTTGATAGAGCCAACTACTTATAGTAGTTTCATAACATACAACAGTATTTTCAAACAAATCCAAACAGAATTCCAGTATATTTTAAGCATGCTTTCAGACAATTCTAAATAGAGTTTCAGAAACTTACAGAATCAGCGCCGGAAACTCGGTATACCACGATTTATCAAAAATATTTCAGATCGTTTTGCAAATCATTTCTTAAAAACCAAATTTAAAACTCAATCCACAGCCGAGTTTTGGAACCTGACTCTGATACCACTAAATGAAACACCCCAAACCCGGCCTGGACGTTATGACCGAATTTGGCGATGTCACATGAGAGTATTTTTAAACAAATCGTATCGAGTCATAAAACCTCTCCAAATGTTATCTTTTACTTAGTCGAAAAACGTGTAATAGTCGTATTGTTTTGAAAACATTTCTTTATCGCAGAAGTTTTTGAAATCGATTTGTTATTATTACTTTAAGAAACCATTTCTATTTACGAAAACTCTTAGTTTATTTAAGGAAAACCATAATTTGACGTTGCAGTTTATAATCCATGTTCACAGCTCAAAAACCCAAATTAAAACCAGAAGTCCTAGTCCAAAATTGCATCAAAATTCCCAAAATAATAATGAATAAGCAAAAGAAGAAAGTTCATAAACCAAAAAGTATGTGGTCATAGTCACCGTCGAGTCCTCCACTGCACCGATCCGCCTACTGCTGGGGATTACCTGAACAGATAAACAAATAAAGGGGTGAGTTTTCACAAACTCAATGTATACATCCCCACAGTTCAGCATGAATATAAACGGATAACAGAATACAGTCATAACTCAGGCCTGAGCCCTTATAGTATCGGTGTGGACTTAGCCCACTCAGAAACAGAATCAGTTACAACTTAGGGCCTTAGCCCATCTCAGATGTAGCATGGATATTAGATCAGAATAAGAGAATCATGCCCACCAACCCTGCACACCAACTCCGTCCAACCCAACACACCATGTAGGGATAAAATTGACCCACCCATTCCTATACACCAAATATGGGGATAAAATCAACCCATCTAACCCTAAACACCATAGAGTACCGTAATGCGACACATATCATAAATACGCAGCTTAGCTACCAGATAACAGGCTTATAAAGCCCTTCAGTTCTTCCTTCACTGAATCAAATCCACCCTAATGCAATGCATCATACAAGAATGACATGCTATAATGCAGAGTAACAGACATATACTCATAATCAGAACAGAACATACATATACATACCAAGTATGACATGTTATCTCACACATCACAATATATTATCGTAAAATAGGGGTCTAAGTAATGCTTTCCGACTCTAAGACATGTCACAGTCGTCTTGGGCGACCCGTGCAACCTTACAGTACATTTTAGAAAAATAGGCTCACACGCCCATGTGGCCTGCCCGTGTGGCCCACACGGCCCAAATCGGCTTTGGCCGTGTGGGTCACATGGCCTGGCCTAAATTTCCACATGTCCATGTGGCCCATACGCCCCAATTTACCGAGCTCGTGTCTCACACAAGGCCTATCAACCAATACACGGTCGTGTCTGTCACGCCCGTGTCACGTACGTATGGCCTGGTTCGTCGACCACACGCCCGTGTACTACCACACGGCCTACCATACGGGTGACCAGACACCCGTTTGTTGTTGACAGAATACTTTTCAGCTTTCACTGAATCTCGTTTTCAGAGCGTTTGGAGTACACACCTGTGTCGATATTGATGCCTAAACACTCCTGAGCATTTCAGCACCTAAAATCAACAATAAAAGGCCCAATTTCAGTAATTTAACCAAGACTTACACGAGATTGTAACGAGACGCTTACCCTCTTACCAATCGAAACCCTTACCTTCGTTTAACACTCACGAAGTCGCAATTCTACAGTACCAAATGGAATTCCAATGCCCGTTGAATGGCTTCCTAACCATCCATTAGAAATCTATTAAACAAAGATTCAACAATTCGATGATAACTATACTTACAAGCTTACCGAAACACACAAAGATCCCGAAATGACTAGTCGCGGTAAAAATAAAAGGTAGGGAAAGTCAGAACGAGAATAGCAGCAAACGAAAAAGAAGAAAATGACAGAACACCAAAGAAGGGAGAAAGATGGAGAGGAGAATAGAACATGTACTTAGAAGGAAAAGAAATTCAGTAGGATGTCAAACTATCAGAGAATTTTTGGCAGAGGAGAAAACAAATGCCAAGATAACTCCTAAATCCCCCATTTTGCTCCCACTAACCCACTACATCTCAGCCAACACAGAATTTCATTTTGACCAAAACTCTCTTGGTCAAACTAAAAAAAATAAACTCTCACGCTCGAACAGGGATTCGAACACTCGGCCTTCAGCAACCTAGGGATTCGAACACCTGAATTTCAGCAACCTAACACTCAACTTAACCACCAGTCTAGCAGGTCCGTTCTTGCATATTTTAATCAACCAATACTTATAGGTCTACTAACCAAAGGGAAGGCTTTATTTAACAAAAAACCAAAATTTTTCCCAAGCTAAGGCTTTGAACTTAGGACCTCACACACACACCAACCACTAAAGCAGATACAAATTTGTGTCAAATAATTGCAGAAACATATTTAAAAAATTTGGGGCGTTACAGAATAAGAATAAAATATTTATCGTGTAAAACAAAAATTAAATAATAGGATTCATCATAGGTTTCATCTCCTCTAGGTATCTAGGGAATTAATTCATAATCCTGAATGAAAACATCTCAAAGTCAGAAAAACCACAAGACATAAAGAAATTCAATAAAACTTCGAAAGAAGTTAAAAGGAGATCTTTAATATTGATGGAGATCTACTTTTGAGTTGGCTCCGATGGTGTTCTTTGATTCTTTTCTCTGATCTTCTCTGATTGTCCCCTTATGTCTTCTTCTAATTGGTATTTATACACTTTAGAATGCTTAGAAAGCCTAAAAATTGAGTTTTTCTGCGTATTTGGGAAGCAAGGTGTGATATCAATATGGGCTAGCACATGAGCATGTGGCCAGCTTGTGTGGCTCACACGGGCATGTGGTCAGCCCGTGTGGAAATGCCCATGTCGTGTAGATCCTTAAAACAACTCTTTTTATCTGATTTTAGCTCGTTTTTCTCTCTTTTCGCTCCCAAATGCTCTCTTAAGTATAGAAACGTGAATTTAAAGGATTAGGAGCATCAAATTCACTAATTTGCATAACTAATCATTCAAAAATGTATTAAGAATGAGATTAAAATATGTTACTTTTATGGCTTATCCGGTATTAAAATATGTTACTTTTATGGCTTATCCAGTATCCTAGTATTATGCATAATATAATTCAATAACTTAATCTTCGTATATGAAAAGATGTAGACATTTATTGTAGGAGTGGTTCATACTAAATATTATTTTTTCAATCACAATCTCAATATGAGATTCATCACAGAGAATATTTTTTAAGAAAAAATAATTTCTCTGAGACTGATTAGAACCTAATATATTAATTATCACTTTATTTCTTTGGATAACAATGTATTAGCTCTTTTAGAGCCTTGAATTAATTTTGTAATTTAAAATATTAGCGTATTTCATTGTGACATTGAACATAGGGTGACATTATATTAGCTCTTCTGGAGCCTTAAATTAATTTTGTACTATTAAAGTTTAGTTTGTTTCATTACCAAACAAGAAAAATGTTTTTTCCCTAAGGATATTATGCATTTTTGTATTATATACGAGACATATATTTCCCTTCTTTTTAGGAATATTAATAGAGTAATAAAATATTTAGATGTATAATAGGTACATGTAATACATTCAGAACATAAGTTATTTCTCTTCCACTTCTATTTGTGAACCTTTTATCATATTTACAATCATACCCTTTAAATATATTATTATGATTGCATTCACTTTAGGGAATGTAATTCAATATAATGGGCTTCTAAACGTGTAAAATAACATTAGAATAGTATAGAATAGTTAGAAACTTTAGGGATCATATGTAACTAATCAAACAGATAAATGACCAAATGACAAAGTTTGATCAATAAAATCTTAGCGTTGATATATTAGCTCTTTTGGAGCTTTCAATTATTTTGTACTATCAAATATTGTAGTAATATTGGTTTGTTTCAGTACCAAATAAGATAAATACTTTCCACCTTTAAGGATGATGTTCATTATTAGAAAATATTTGGGCATACGGCAAGTATGTGACCAATGATATTTAATATCACATTAGTAACATAAGTTATCTATACCCTTTGAAGGTTATTTTGAGAACTCTCATTGTTCTCATATTTATTACCATGTTTCCACTTCTAGTGGTTATTCTTATGCCACTTATCAAATCCATAATTATATCCTTTAAATTTATTTTTATGTTTGCATTCATTTTCAGGAATGCAAAAGATCTAGTAGGGAGGACTTCTAAATGTCCCAATACATTATTTTTGTAAAAACAATCAATATAAAAAACATATATATAATTTCGTAGTACTTCATCGAGAAAAACCTACTTCAAACTATTTCAATATAGAATACTACCTTATAATACATACATATAAATATCGTTATGATAATATAAATTCTATAATATCAGAAAAATAAACCAATAAGATCAACCAAATAGGATCATAATTGTTTTATTCATTAATAGTGCAACACAAAAAAATCACTTAATAATTTCAATATATATCACAATTGAAAAAAAAGAGTCAAAATATAAAAGCTTTTTTACCAAATATGAACTTTACCCGTGCTTATACAATGGTAAATCAAATATCAAGAATAAGAATTAAGATTCATTCTGAGATCGAATCTTTCAATATCCTTAACAACATAGAAATAAAAGAAGTTAATTAAATTAGATATAATTAATCATAGATAAAAAAAATCTCAATATGAAACATTAGGTAAAAACTTCCGACAAATTCTCGCATCTTATGTCTAAGACCTCAGAGAATAGATATGATCTTCGATCATCGAATGAATAAATCCAACCAAATATGAATAAACATGTTTTACATATTTCTTGGCATAAATTAAATTTTGAAAGGTTTAAAGGTGTTGAGTGTAAAAGGTGTTAAAGGTTATAAGAGGTCGTGAGTACAAATATTTCTTTTTGTGATTTTAACTGTCTAGCATCAATGGATTTTATAAATGACTGACACAAAATATCAATAACATTTTAGTGGCTAAGGTAGAAAGGTTAAAATTGTTTGATTGATGCAACATTATTGGGGTTGCAAGTTCAAATCCCATCATTAGTGTGAATTTTTTTTCTATGAATCCATATCTAATTGATTTTCATAGATTCTTTTCGTATATAAAAGACTAAATGAACAAAAAATATGAGAACAAAAGAGAATGTATCTCTTATTAATCAATTAAGATGTTTACAAAGCTTCTCCAACGATTATATTTATAGACATAAGAAGTATACATGATATAAAACTCTACTTCTAATGACTATTAGAGTTCTAAAGTACATCAAACTTATCTTGATGGACATCCACTTAAAAATAAAATATTCATAACAAATTTAATATTGATCAAATTTTATTTATTTAAATATTTTATTTAGTTTTAATATAATGATATTTTTCTAATGTTTGTATTTGAACGTTGATCTTAAAAATAGAAAAGATTTTTTTGTTACTTTAAATTTATCGAATTATATTTATTTTTGGGTATACTACACCATATGTTATTGAATTTTGTTTAATTTTTCATTTTTTTCATTGACATTTTAAAACTTACAAAGATGCCAAAAATGTTTGCGATTGTTACAAAAAATTCACTTAACTGTTTATTGTTGTTATAGAAGTAACGTGAATGTGATATGACACGTTTAGTTGCCATTTATTGCAAACGTGGATTTCTACGTAATTAGACCCATTTATGTTTTCTTTAGACTTTAAAAAATTAATGATTTATTAGTATATATAAACCCTAAAGAAGTTAAGTTTTTCAATTGATTTTGTAGAATTTGAAACAATCAAGAAAAAAAAAGGAAGAAAATAAGAAGATATGAATGTACCCACTATGATCTCAGTTTGCTATTATGGAAACCCAACCATGTTAAGAACTTCCTAGTCCAATAATAGCTTAGGTAGGAGGTTTTTTTGTTTCAAGAAGTATGGCAGTGGATTTCGAAATGCTTGTGATCCACCACTGACGGCATGTTCATGGATAGTTTTGTTGGGGTTGTTAAAGAAAGTTAGAACAATAGAGAAGGAACAAATGAAAGAAAGAGTAATCTAGATTAGTGCTTTGATTGTATGACACCGTGGGTGATGAAATGAAGGATGGGAAGTTAATTTTAAGGGTTAAGTTAGATTTGTGCTTTGATTGTTTGTATGATACCGTGGGTGATGAAATGAAGGATGGGGAGTTAATTTTAAAGGTTAGGTTAGTTGATGTTAAGGCTTTAGCATATCTAAGCAGTTTTTATTGTTGAATTGAAAATGTATGAGAAGATGAAAATGTTGTTAGAGGGATCCAAAAAAATTATTAAGACTTTTGTGTATGTTTTGGGTTTCTCTTGTACATAAGGTTTTTTTCCTGGTAAACTACTTATATATGGTTTAAACCATACGTAATTTAAACTATATACAAGTGGCAATTTAAACTCCAAAGCAAGTAGGCAAATTAAGAAAGGATAATAAATGAACTTCATTAATCTATAGGCAAGGATTCAAAATAATATATTGCTATGATGCATCAGACACTCAATTAAGGAAAATTAGCAATCAATCGAGCCATTGAAGTTAAATTTTTCGTTGAAGTTCATAACGGTTTGTTAAGTGATGACGTGACAAATGATATGGTGGTTGAGATAAAAAATGATGACAAGATTTTTTTTATTAGGAGCTTAATTTTACAAGAATTTTTAAAAATATTTAAGATAAAATTATTTTTAAAAAATTTTAAAAACTATAAAAAAGGCATAATTGCAAAAAAAAAACCCTCAACCTTTGAGGGCATTTGGATATGTTCCCCTAACCTTTTTATTTTCTGAAATCGGTCTTTCACGTAACAAATTTTTTAGACATCATCCCAGTTGAAACTGTAACCGTCAGCTGACCGTTAGTTAACAACCGGTAAAAAAATTGGTCTATATGGCATTCCAGTTAACTAATTTTGTGGCAGACATTAAAATAAATACGCTGACGTGGCAAAAAATTAAACAAATTTAATAAATATAAAACAAAAAAACCTTAAATCCCCAAACCCTCCAATTCAAAACTTTTTTCCCGACTTCTAAAATCCCCAAATCATGAAATTCCCCAAATATATAACCTCTGAAATCTTTATTAAATCATTAAAATCTTCAAATTCTTAAATCTTGAAATCCCTAAATCGTTAGCATTTCGAAATATTCTTGAAATCCCTAAAAATTTTAAGAATCAAATCGTTGAATCCTTAAAACTTTTAGGAACAAAAAAGTTTTAACAATCGTGAGCAGTTTTCGTAACCCAAAATCGAAAGGTTGGTGCTTTCTTATTTGGTTTGTTGGGAAAATAAATTCCATTTTTGGTTTGATTTGTTGGTTATTTGTGATTTATTATTGCAACTTCAGTGCCACAATGTAGGGTTTGTTTTGTCGATTTGTGATGCGATAGTGAAATCCCTTAGAACCAAATCATGAGATCCATAATCTTTCCGAAAATGTTTATTTTTCTTTCTTGTCATCTGAAATCATGGATTCACATAGTTTGAATAGTCAGTCTAAAGGTTGGGTAACACATGGTTCAAAGAAAAAAATCATCATATGCAAATATTGTTACTTCATCACGGCAGGAGTATGCCTACAATAGACCAGCAGTAAAATGTCACTGCAATAAGTTAGCTCCAAGAGACACTTCATGGAGTAATTTAAATCCGGTGAGAAGATTCATGGTTGTTCAAATTTTCAGGTAAGTGAAGAATTTTTATTTGTAAATTGAGCTTGAGCTCAATTTTGATGATTTCATAAATCTCACTATTTGTTTTGTTTTCGTTTTGGATTATTTCAATTTGGCTGAATTGGGATTTGTTTGTAGGACGGTGGTTGTGATTTTTTCAAATGGTACAATGGGAAATTGTGTGACCGTGCGACTGAGTTACTACGTCAATTGTGTGATAGTGAATGAAATCTTTTGAAGGATAATTTAGCACTTAGAAAGAATGTTATGGATTTGGTTGCATTTGATGGTAACCATAATGGTGGCAATAGTGTTGTTGGCATTAAGGTTGAAGGAGGTAGATCAATTTGTGGTGTTGAAGGAGAAGTAGCATTAAGAAAGAAAAGGTTGACCATTAAGCAAAAAATTAAAGTTATTAAGAAAGAGAAGTCAATGTATAAGATATTATTTTCTTGCTTTTGTTTGGCAGTAGTGATAAGAGGCATATGTAGCTAGCAGTTGCAAATGTTGATTGAAATATTGGTTGTTTTTTTATGTAATTTAACATTATGCTTGGAAGTAATGACCAATATTTGTTGTTTATGCCTAATTTAGTTTAGCTTAATAAATAATGTAGTGACAATAAACATAAGACTAAAAGGCCAAATTTGATCATTTAAGCATATGATTTCCCCATTGCAATTTGGATAAATGTACTTTATAAAAACATATGTTTAGTCTATACACCATTCACCCTATACATCATCCACGCTATACCAGCCAAAAACCAAAATGTGAGTGAGCTATACATGAACCAAAAAGGACAATAAATAATGCGATGACAATAAACATAAGACTAAAAGGACAAATTTGATCATTTAAGCATATGATTTCCCCATTGCAATTTGTATATATGTACTTTATAAAAGCATATGATTAGTCTATACATCATTCACCCTATACATCATCCACGCTATACCAACCAAAAACCAAAATGTGAGTGAGCTATACATGAACCAGAAAAAAAACCAACATATTGGTTTTCAATACAACAAAATAACATTAAAAAATAGTGTATTCCAAAACCAGAATGTTGTAGGCTCAAAATATGACTACCATATCCTGTTCCAAAACCAGAAGATTGTAGGCAAAATACCTTACACCGTACTTTTTAGATCACGAGCTGTTGCGAGATGGTCCTGCGAAATAGAAAACAAATACAAATAGATAAATGAATTATGGCAGAAGTTCAAAAGCAAGTCATCATAGTGAATTACAAGACAAACAGTAGAAGTCATTCAAAACAAAATAACGATGATTTACTTATGTTTCCTGCAATTGATTCTTGTGTTCTTAAGTGGTCGAGAGGAGCCTTTCACTTGTTATTTCGTGACTTGGTTGTTGAAGAAGTTTGTCCACTACCATCTTGGCATGAAGCTATCGTCATGCTCCTTGTGGTTCTACCAGACTACAAGAGTATTTTATATTAATATTAACATAATATACAATGTTTGATCAATAGAAAAAGGAAGAAACTTACATAAAATGTTTGCTTTCCCTTAGATTTATCTAAGGTAGTTGACTTTTTAATGGAAGATTTCCCCTTTTGTTTAAGTGGTTGTGTATCTTGCTGCAAAAAATGGACCATAATCATTGGTTGGACAAAATAAAATAAAAAATTTACTCAATATATATAACTGAAGAATAATACTATACTTGTTTTGAATTTGTGCAAGACTGTTTGTTATGGCCATTTTGGCCATATTGAGTACATGTCATGAGTATAATTTTCCTACTAAGTGACTAGGCTTTAATTTTTTTGGTTCATTTTTGGTCATCCTCCTATTCTTTTTGGGCCTCCCAGGCATCTTCCTTTCAATAGGAGATAGCACTGGCTCAATACCGATTTTTTCCCAATCATGTGGCCTATTTATGGGCTGCATTGGAGAAGAATAATCTTTCTTGTAGGTATCAATATGATAATATTCATGCAAATATTCATCTGGTTGAAGCCCTAAGTGATATATAGTAGAATATGCATGGGAACATGGAATCCCACTAATTTGCCAACTTCTACAACTACATAACCTTTGATTTAGGTCCACTATATATTGATAACCTCCTTTCCTTAACTCACATCTATTTTTACCATTCCATATCAGTTGCCACTCTACACAGTCCTTCTTGTTGGCATCAAACTTAGCTTTCACCAATGGACTATAATTTTGCTTCCATCCATTACATAACTTCCTTTTTTGTACTATCATAGTCATCATCTTGGTCCAAATATCCTCAAGCATTCTAATAATGCTTTTGAACCTAGCTTCAACAATGCTTGAATTGAATGCTTCACATAAATTGTTGTCAATTATATCTAATTTACAAGTAGTCCCTAAAAATGCCCTAATCTACATCTTTGGAGACTTTTTCATCAAATTATCATGAGCATCCTTACCTTTCTTCTCCAGTGCTGAACATGGATCCTCCTAGTCCCTCTCAGTTGTGCACTTCACAATCTACCAGAAATCACACTCATAAGATTTCCTTAACTTCCTTCCTGACCAATTTGCAAGCATGTGCCTCACACAATTCCTATGCTCCACCCTTGGTAATATGTTAGAAATTGCAATCTCAAGACCCTAATTTAATTTAATGAATGAGACAGATTGTTAGAAAATTTTAGTTAAATAAAAATAACATATTAAAAAAACAATACCAAGCTTAAAATTGCATATTTACTAACCTTTTGTTGGTCACTGATAATTGTGTACCCATACCCATCTTCCAAGCCCAAATCAGTTGATAGGAGATTGAGAAACTAGACCTATGAATCAGTACAATCCACCTCAACCACAGCCAATGAAATAGGGAACATTTAGTTGTTTGCGTCTCTTCAAACAGCTATGAGAAATTCACTTTTAAATGGGCCTTTTAAGAAGCAACCATCTAGCCTAATGATGGCCTACACCCTACTTTCCAGCCTCTCTTTAGTGCATTAAAGCACACATAATACCTCTTAAAATGAGGAAGGGAGTTTGTTGTCACCTTTTGAACAACCATTTTTATTGTGCTTCCTAGCATCTTTGACCTTAACTCATGAGCATAATCCCATAGCAAGCCAAATTCCTCCTTATTATTCCCAGCCATTTTCTCCATCACTATTTTCTTTACTGTATAGTAACAATCAATGGTCACATTTACATGCATCTCAGAAGCACATCTTCTTTGAATTTCCCTCAACTTTATCTTAGGGTGATCTTTGATAGTTACTTCAAAATGTTGGGCAATCATAGCAGCAGTCACCATTTTGTTTTTAAAACTAACCGAACAATTGTGCTTATCCTAAAACGTTTTTATTTGTAAGTATTTCGCAACAGGACTGTAACTAGCCCTAATCTTCATGGACAGTTAGGGGAAGCAATGCACCTCACAACAACCCTTTTCGGTTCATGCTTAATAAACTTTAGTTGTCTTCTACATTCTTTGGAGTACTTTCGAATTGCACTCTTAAACTATTTGCCATCCTTAAACAATATTCCCAGACTAAATTTTAACTTATCATTGTATAAGGGAAACTTGCTCCTCTTTCTCTCACCATCTTTATGTTCTTCATCTTTATCGGACCTAACCAAGCTTCCACTTTCATATGAGTACCATACCTCAGTTTCATTCCTATCCTCCTCCTCTCCACTACATGTAGCAACAACATTATCTAGTCCATCTGATGTTGCAAAATCACCAGCATATTCATCAGTAATCTTATCCACTCCATCTAATGTTGCAAAATCACTAGCATATTCATTAGCAATATTATCCACTCCATCTGATACTGCAAAATCACTAGCATATTCATCAACAACAACTTCACTATCATTATCCTTTCCAACTATAGACCCTAAACTAATATGTCCACCACTTTCCATACCAATATCCTTATCTACCTCCATACCAATAGACACACCCTCCCCATCAGCTTGTACCTCTCCTACATCACCCTCCCTACCAGATTCTACCTTTTTTAGATCACCTTCACCATCAGGTTCTACCCCTTCATCATCACCCTCCCCAGTAGTCAACAGAAAATTTTCATTTATAATTATAAGGTTATCAACCTCATGTTCAACATATAAGTCAATCTCTTTAAACTTGACCCAAAAGTCTAACATAACTATGGTGGAAGTGTCATCATAAATCACCCTTATATTATTTTGTAACCCTACTATACCAAGCTCATGAAAATATATTAACATGATAGTGTTAAAACCTAACCCAATTTTCACTATTATACATAATTCATAATAAGATAGTGTCTGGGTTCTCTTTAAGCCTAATCACTTCCCTACCTACATATCTAACATATGGGTTCTTTACAAAGTGCCTACCCACATGCAAAATAATATAATATTCCTCATCTGATGACATCTACAAGAAACAGTAACACTTTGTAAGCAAAAAATATGTAAAAAAAACAAAATAGTAACAGAAGTCTATAATTTTAACATCTTTTCTGAGCAAAAACAATTTGCGTTGAATAAATAAACAATTTTCTAAAAAAAATTTAAAAAAAAACAAAACTCACTACCTACATCGGGAGCACTTCTTTGAATACAATACAAAACAGTAATACATGTCTACAATTTTAACATCTTTTTGCTTGGGTAACAAAAATCAACGTCATCGGGACCACTGTCGCATCACAAATCGATAAAATAAACCCTACATTGTGGAACTGAAATTGCAATAATAAATCACAAATAACTATCTAAAAATTTAACAATAATTTTATCAACAACATCGGGACCACTATCACATCACAAATTGACAAAAAAAACCCTGCATTGTGGCACTGAAATTGCAATAATAAATCACAAATAACCAACAAATCAAACTAAAAATAGAATTTATTTTCCTAACAAATCAAACAAGAAAGCACCTACTTTTCGATTTTGGGTTATGGAAACTACTCACGATTGTTAAAGCTTTTTCATTCTTAAAAGTTTTAGGGATTCAATGATTTGATTCGTAAAAGTTTTAGGAATTTTAAGAATATTTTGGAATGCTAATGATTTATGGATTTCAAGATTTAGGGATTTGAAGATTTTAGGGATTCAATAAAAATTTTAGAGGTTATAGATTTAGGGAATTTCACGATTTGGGGATTTTAAAAGTTGGGAAAAAAGTTTTGAAAAAAGTTTTGAATTTGGGGGTTTGGTTATTTAGGGTTTTTTTGTTTTATTGTATTAAATTTTTTTAATTTTTTTGCCATGTCAGCGTATTTATCTTAATGTTTGCCACATCATTAGTCAACTGGAACGCCATGTAGACCAATTTTTTTGACCAGTTGTTGACTAACGGTCAGCTGACGGTTACCATTTCAATTGGCTTGATGTTTGAAAAAGCCATTATGAATGGCCGATTTTAGAAAATAAAAAGGTTAGGGGCATATATCCAAATGCCGCCAAAGGTTGAGGGATTTTTTTTTTGCAATTATGCCATAAAAAATTGCTAAAAAGATTTAAATTTTTGGAAAGATTCTAAAAGTTAAACAAATTTAAGGTTTATAAGAAAAAAATTTCCATTTGCTCGTAAAAAGAAGGCTACTCATTTGACAGGAGCACAACGTGCTATGACCATATTGAGAATTTGATTAAGTTGGAGGTCAAAATAGATTGTACAGTTTGGTCATCTCAATCCGGAGGTGAATATGGTGGTGGACTATTTGGGGTTAAAGTTCTTAGGAAGTTTTGTATTATAGATACCAGATTAAATTAGTCCCTCTATCATTATTTAATTAATTTAATCCTATATTATTAGAAAATAATTAAATAAAATTAAATTGTAAGAGAGTTAACGATTTATTGTATAAAAATATTTTTTCAGTTACAGTTTAATTTCAACTAAAATATTTCATTTACAGACTATGAAAAATTTAAAAATATCAATTACATTTTTCATTATATTTGAATATGATTTTAGTTGAATTTTAAATAGCACAAGAAAAATGAACGAATTTAATCATGTTACTATAACAAAAGAATCTCTTACGTATATTCGCTGACTATTTGAGAAGAATACCTAGGTTGATGCTACACAACTATTGGTTTTCGCTGCACCTTCTCTTGGTGTTCGAAATATTGGACAAAACACATTCGTGAACAAAAAATATAAATATAAATAATTAATTATTTTTATATATATAATAAAAAATAAATAGAATAATTTATATTTAAATTGTCAAATACGTGAACCAATAAAAATCGTAATAAAAAGTTGAAATCAAAACAAAGAATAGAGGTTTACTAAATGTTGAGGCTTGTTTAACACAGTTTCCTTAAGACAGATTTGGTCGCTCCTACGGTACTTGGAGAAACGTTGGTCGAATGTCTTCTAGGATACAACAACAAAATGATCAAAGCAGTAGCACCTCTGCAGCGATCAACGAATAAATGTTGCCTTTTTCTATTACCGGTGTAATGACCTGAAATTTACGAGCATCAAAAATCGTATTTTCGGCTTACTATTTTAGAAAATCGGGTTCGTAAATATTTATTAGAAATATTTATGAAGCTAGTTGAGTGATTAATTAGATTTTAGTTAAGTGAATTAGCTTGAATTAAGGTTAATTTAGTGTAAGGACTAGATTGAATATAATGTAAAAGTTTAATTATAGACTAAAGAAAATTGAAGGGACTAAATTAGCAAATAGCCCATAAAAGGGAACAGTGCCAAATGTATGGAAAATATTATTCCATGTGTGTGTATAATATACATATATTTATACTTAAGTATATAATATAACAATATATTAATATAATAATATAATATAATAAAACATAAAATAAATAAAATAAAACAAAAGAATAAGAACAGAGAAAGAAACGGAAAAGAGAGAAAGAAAGAAGGAAAGAAAAAGAAAAGGGAAATTTAAGGTTTTGAAGCCTCAAGCTTAATTTGCTAAAATAGTACCGGAGACATCAACAAAGAAAGGAAAAGAGAAGGTTGACGAAGAGTAAATCGAGAATTACGGTTTGTATTTCTATAAACCGAACTTAAAAATTATTATTGCATTTATTTTATATATATGGAAAGTAATATGAGGTAAGTAATGCTATTATTGTATTGAATCGAATTGAGTTGTGAATATTTGAATTGCAATGTATATTGACTGTTATCTGAAAATTTAAGTGAAATAAATACCCTGTTAACAGTGTCGGGCTAGGTTGGATATAATTGGCATGCCATAGGATTGGAAGTGTACAAGGATACTTCGACCATGGGTCGATGAGGCACTAATAGTGTCGTACTGTTACTTTGACTTTGTGTCAATGAGGCATTTTGTGTGTCGTACTGTTTCTGTTACTTCAGTTTAAACCGATGAGGTACTATGTACCCTACTGCTACTGTTTATTTCGGTAAAGCCAATGAGGCACAATGTGCCGTACTAGTTTGTTGGTTGGATCCGTGTATCTGCCAAAGTTTGAATTATGTTAATAGGGGTAAATTTACAGTACTGGACAACTGAATGACTGTACTACCGTATTGAAAATCTGCTGTTATTGATTGATATATTATTGAACTGAATGCTTCATTGAGAAAGAACATTGAATATAAGTTATGCTATTAGATTTGAAGACAATAGCTTAAATGTATTTTGTGTTAATAATGATTTGAATGTTGGCTTATAGAAATGCCACTGAGTGCATACTCAGTGTACGGTTTATTTCCGTGCGCAGGTTCGGTATGAAAGCGACTAACAACTCAGCATCCAAGCCAAGCCCAAACTCAAATACTTGGTGATGGATCTTATTTGAGAAATGGCATGTACCTAGATTGTCTTTTGAGGTTATTTTGAGTATGAATGTTATTATTGTAAGAATGATAAATATTTGTATATATGAAGACCTATGCCATATAATATGGTCTTTTTATAGTTTAATTTGAATTGATTTTGAATAATACCAAAGTATACTGTTTGGAGAATCTATGTTAAACACTTACTAATACCCTCGAGTTAGATCATAACATTGATGATTTTCAGGTGAAATGGATGTATTTAATTATGTTTTGGATTGGTTGAAAGATTGAATTTTGAGTTGCTTGATATTAAAGTTTGCAGGGTTGGTAAACTTGGACTGTAAGGCTCATTTTGAGTTCACACGGCCTGGCACACAGGCGTGTGATCAAACCGTGTGAGACACATGGCCCTTACACCGGCATGTGAGTAGACCGTGTGTCCCCTACATCTGAAATTTGGCAAACAGAATGCTCAGGTAAGGCCACACGGACAGAGACACGGGCGTGTGTCTCAACCGTATGAAGTACACGGCCACAGTACACGCGCATGTGCCTGGCTGTGTGAAAACTGCACTAAATTTGAATTGAAAATAATTCCACATGGGTTAAGCACACGGGTGTGTGTCTTAATCGTGTGAAACTAGTTTGTTTATGACCAACTAATGTACGTGATAAGTTTTATATTTATGATTGATCGTACTTGGAAACTAACTATTATCACGATAAAAGCAAGTGCACCTATCGAACAGTAGTATAGCTTATAGCAGGAACGGAATGTCGAAACCACAGGAACTAAAAGTACTAGTATTAACCTTCTTTTTATTATCTAGCCTAAAAAAGGGGAATTGCTTTATCTAAACTAGTTAATTAAGCTAAGAATGCACAAAAAGTAAATTGGGGAAATACTTTTGGGAAAACTGATTGATTTAGACAATACCCAAGGAAGAATTCACCTAGACTTCACTTGTTATTTGACTCTGAACTAGACGATTTATTCACTTGACTCTATCCATAGAAATCCCTAATTTATATTATTATCTCTCTCAAGACTAACAACGTCTAACCCTATGTTGATTAATTGAAATCTCTTTCGAATTAAAACCCCTAGTGTTGCATTAACTCGATCTATGGATTCCCTTATTAGGTTTGACCCTAATCCAGCAAATTTATGTCACCCTATGTCTTGGGGTGCAATCAATTCCGCTTAATTATGCTAAATCTACTCTTAGACAGGGACTTTTGCTCCTTTGAATAAGTACATCAATACTTGAATCAATATCCTGAAATATTAAAGCAAGAATTAAGAACACATAATTAATAACAAATCAAGTATTTATCATATAATTCAAAAAATAGTAACAAGATCCCTCTTAGATTTCATCCCCCTTAGGTATTTAGGGGAGTTTATATGTGTACAAGAAAACATCTCAGAAGAATAATGATAACAAAACATAAAGAAAACCTAAAAACCCCTGAAGGAAATTGAAGGGAGATCTTCAGTCTTGAAGGAGAATCCAACTTCTGAGATGGATCAATCGGCTTTATTCGAGTAATTCCTTCCTCCTACTCTGTGTGTCTCCTCTAGGTGCCCTTCTAGGGTGTTTATATAGGCTTTAGAATGCTTTCAAACCCTCAAAAGTGTCATTTTCTGAATAGAACTAGACTTGGGCTCGACAAGGACATGGCCGTGTGCCATGCCCTTGTGGGGTGGCATAGACCGTGTTAGAGTTTGCTAATTAGACACGGGCGTGTGGTCTACCCGTGTGAGGAAGTCCAGGCCGTGTTGATTTCTCACGTTAACCTATTTTCTCCGTTTTTAGCCCATTTCTCACTCTTTTTACTCTCCTATGCTCACCTAAGTATAAAACATGAAATTAAAGGATTAGGAGCATCGAATTCCACAAATCTAATAATAATTCATCCAAAAATGTGCTAAGCATGGGATAAAAATATGTATAAATTACGACTTATCAAATACCCCCACACTTAAGCGGCTCGTCCTCAAGAAAAATCCTCAATTCACAATTAAGAATTCATTTTTCTCAACTTATAATTCCTATCAATAATATCTTAAAATAATCTATAAGTAATCATACATTGATAATTGAACTAGAAGAACATCAAAGTTTCAAACATTCCAAGTTGAGCATTTTATCACGAAAATATAGGTGTTTCCTCTCATCTAAGTAATCACCTTTGATTCAAAATATCACAGAATTCTACATCCTCACTAAAGATTCGCTCAAATCACTCGAGGTGTTTAAGGACAACAAATTTAGAACTCATCAGTCAATATGAAAAGTGGTTACCATATGCTTGCGTGAAAATCAAATCTCCACAACTATATATTGAGATGATACATCAATCAAACGGTCTTTAGAGGGTTGTAATGTGGCTTTGGTTAGGGGGTGTGGTCACAAGCTGAAAGAGAAAGTTAGAATCAAGATTGAATTGAAAAATTACCTAACTAGAAAAATACTAAAATTGAAAAATTACATTCCTAATTAGATGATCCTAGAATTAAGTTTTTCTTCATGGATAATATCGTTTTAATCCAAGCATTACATAATTTCGTAATATGCAGCAACTTAATTTTTTTTAAGAACAAATCAAGTAGCATAGAACTTCGCTAACTATCAAAAAGAAAACATAGCTAAGCAATTTATTCAAATCAAATCTCGACAAAAATAGAGATCAAATTACTTGAGGGGATTTCAACAATAATGGGTTATGGGTTAATATTGAGGGTAAATCAATGAATGGCTTGTTAGGCTCAAGGGGATTCACTAAGGGTTAATTATGAAGGTAGACTTTTATGGAGTGAGTGGGTTAAACCTAAGTGCCTTTATCATCTCGACATATTAAATCAATGGTGTGGTCTTGACATGCATAATCGAAGCAAGTTCTAGAATAACAAATCAATATTGATGCACTCATAGCAACAATAAAAGTGAACATGAAATGAATAATATATGCTCTAAAGGGTCAAGATCTCACAAAAATTATGGCTTTTTGATGTTAACCCTATGAATTTCAACTTCAAGATAATACCTAAACTTGGGGAAATAACCTAAAAATTTTTTAATTCTCAAAAATCAATTTATCATGCTTGATTCTCTAATTAGTTAAAGTTTAAACAACCAATGCATAAATGCCTATGTTTTAATTCAGGATATATTAATAAAAATCATAAATTAATCAAAATTCATTCTAATAGTGACATGAGTGAGTCACGTGAGAATAAGACAAAATTCAGGGATTTTTTTGATAATGATATAAATACCCCCCACATTTAAGATGTACATTGCCCTCAATGTACAAAGATAGATTTACTGAAAAATATAGATATAAGATCATAAAATAGGGAAAGAAATGAAACTTCCTGAATGTTAAATGAAATCCTTGAATTGGAGTTATGGAAAGTAATCGGCTAAGGCAAGGGTAAGATTGGAGGAAGATACTCCGGCGGTGGTAGAGGTTGGGTTCCACAACCACAGTGTCCAGCGAAGAGGTTATCGTGGTGGTTGGTGTCGTGGTCGAGCAAGACAAGGCAGTCGTGGAGGACCTTTTCCAGTGGAGTTGCAAATTCCTAAGTAATAGTGAGCTTTGGAGCTCTTTATAACTGTGATACAATCAATAACTCTTTAGGAAATATAAAGTAGCATAATTACTCTTAAAGAAATGGCCGAAAACATAAATTGCTTAATATAAATTATAAAACCTAAAAATAAAGTAAAAATAGTATTAAAGAGAAATAAAATAAAAAGGACCTTAAAAAGATAAATAAAGATAAAAGTAAAAATAAAAATAAAAAGTCTTCAAAAATCTTCATCGCTAGATGGTTCGCGAGGTGGGGGTGGCGATGAGATGTGAAGGTGTTGACAAATCTGATGTAGGGTTGCATCAATGTGATCAAAGTGTTGAAAACATTGCTACTCGAATCGAGTGAGACACTCAGAGATGTCAAAGTGTGAAGCAGCCGCATGAACTGGATGGTGAATAAGTAGTGGTTGCAGTGGTGGATCTTCGTGAGGTGGAGGGATATCATCAGTAATGTCCTTTGGGTCCTCCTGCTCGGCTGACTGGACGAGGCGGTACTGAGGAGGATCAAATCCACATCATCGCTCGATCATCCTCATAGAGTGCATACTCGAGATGCACTGTGGGGACATCTGACCGATGAGGGTAAGGGAGGATGATTCCACTACCGTGTTGAGGAGACCAAAGTACCGTGCCAGGCGAGTCACATAAGGGCCGATGGAAATGATCCATTCTTATGCCGCTCTGTCTGATGGCGAATGGCTAGGGCGATGAAATAAGCAAGGTCGAATACGTGCCCATGCACCATGTTCCATAAAAAATAGGCATCGTTAGTTGATGACACCGGTACTTTATCGCCATCCTGTCAGGGTGTGGGCTAGGATGGCGTGTAAGCATCTCAGTGATGGGGTGAGAGCCGATGCCTTGGAGCGGCTAGGGTCATAAATGGCCGAAGCAGGACTAAGGCCTTCCAGCAATTTCAATTAGAATAGTGAATTTGGTGATGGAGACTGTCGAAGTCGTCATCGTCTATGAACTCCTTCGTATATAGTCTTAATGCGACACCGAACTCAGGCACGCTCAACTGGTGAACTAAACCACTGAGACAGAATTGGACCGTTCCGGGATCATCGAACTCTGTCATAACGGCTTGAAGGTGAAAGGTCGAACAGAGTTCTAATGTGAGCTCGAGATATGTTGGCTCAATGATCTCGAAGAAGAGCCCCCATGGGTCAATAGTCAGGAGAGCGCGGACTGCGTCAGCGAGTTGGATCTGCTCTAAGGCAGTCCAATCAATGCAACGGCCCACACCTAGGGGTTTGGCCCGTAGTTTCTGGAATAGTTTCTCCTGAGATCCTAGTGGAAATTAGAGGAATGGGTACCGTATCTCGTTCGTAGGATCCGAGGAGGATGCTGCACCTTTTCACTTCTTCGAGGCGAGGATGAGAGTCTTTTTCCCACGAGTGTTTGTCATTGTGTGCCTGCGAGTAAAAGATTAAGTAATCAATAATTCCCACATCTTCAAGCAAAATCTAAGTAATCCAAAAATGATAACTTGCTCGTAAGATGATATGGACCCCAATTCAAGAATGCTAAAAACAAAACGTGGTGATATTGCATATGAATCAACGGCTAAATAGTGCTAAGGTTAAACCAAGTGAATGCTAAAGGACCAATCAAGTGATAGTGGATAATACTATTAATAATCCTCATCATATGGGCAAATCAAGCAAGAGTAAAGATCAACGAAAACACAACGACTAAGTAAATAAATCACTAAACATAGATAAGGGTCAATAAGCATGCAAATTATTAACAGTGAAAACAATTATAAGTCAAGAAATCCATAAAAGAAGTAAAAGAAATAAAAGTAATGGGGTGAAAGGGAAACAAACGACTGATGAACGATGGTGGTGCTTGAAGTAGGAGGGGTGTGACTTCGGTGTGCGGCAGATGATGGCGGCGGTGGTACTGGTGAGACAGTGTGGCGTGGGATGAGTGGAGAAAGAGGGAAGAAGAAAGGAATGTGTAGGGAAGGGAGGATAAGAGAGAAGCTTTTGATGCGTATGGAAGAAAAGGGAGGAGAACGGGTGGATTTTGGGGTGATGGTCGGGGCTTAGATGGCGACGGCGGTGGCTAAGGTTAAGGTATTGGGGAAGGGGATGATGAATAGTGGGGGTTTATATAGAAATTGGGGCACATGGCCGTGGGGCACGCTCGTGTGCCCTTATTTTATCTCGTGTGTTTCGTGGTTTTCGAATTTGGGCGCGTCTAGAATTCTACCCACGCCCGTGTTCTTTGAGCGTGTTGGTGCAAATGGCCGTGTCGCACGGTCGTGTCCTACTTCGTTTGCTTCTCCAACGCCCATGTATATATGTGTACGCCCGTATTATGTTGACAGTTTTGACCACGGGTGGTGGGCACGGGCGTGTCGCACGCCTGTGTTAATTTTTCAGTTTCAACCACGGCTTATAGACACGGGCGTGTCGCACACCCATGTTGATTTGGCAGGATTGCCCAATGCCATGTTGCACGGTCGTGGCAACGTATCGAATCCCGTGTTTTGGGAAAAATTTTACTCTGTTTTCACACGACCGTGTCGCCACCCGTGGTGTGAGCACGGCCTAAGGCACGCCCGTGTACCTGGTTGTGTGGATTTAGAAAACCTGTGTTCAAGGACTCAATTAGTAATTTAGATGTTAAAAACTTAAATTTAAATAAATCAACACCGTTAGTGCTCGGGTTGCCTCCTGAGAAGCGATTATTTAGAGTCTAAGCTAGACTTACCTTTCTGTTGCGTGGTCATAGTGGTGCGAGGAGTTTACACTCCTCATTCCTGCTATCAATTTATCAAAATAAGGTTTTAGACGAGTACTATTTACCTTAAATGTGACAAATTTGGAATGAGTTACCTCGACTGTACCGTATGGGAAAATGTTAAGTACCGTAAAAGGGATTGCTCTATTAGGTTCAGAAGTGGTAATATGAGGGTCTACCGCATCTAATAGTACTTTGTCTCCAACCTAAAGTTGATTTGATAAAATATTGAGTCCGTCATGGCGTGGTTTTGGTTTATCGTGTGTTCTCGATTTTTGTGTCCACCATTCATCTAGTTCATCGATTTGAAGTCTTCGTTCTTCATAGATGGGTCCTTTGTTGTTACTTGAACATGGCTCATGTATGCTCTTCGAACGTGTTTCCTGTAAAGAAGGGTGCACCACATGATTAGTATTAGTAGCATGATTTATACAACCACCCTTAATATTCAATGTGTTACTCAAATTACGAGCTTCAAGAGTGATTGTTTCATCACCCACACAAAGTGTGAGTTCGCCTGTACCAACATCAATAATGGTTCTAGCAGTTGCTAAAAAGGGTCGTCCTAAAATCAAAGGCACTTCACTATCCTCTTCCATGTCTAGAACAACAAAGTCAATTGGGAATATAAATTTATCGATTTTGACAAGTACGTCTTCAATGATACCCTTAGAAAATTTGATGGTTTTATCTGCTAGCTGAATGCTCATATTAGTTTGTTTGGGTTTTCCAAGACCTAGTTGCTTGAACATTTTATAGGGCATGACGTTAATGCTCGCCCCTAAATCAGCCAATGCATTATTAACATATAAACTACCAATTAAACAAGGAATCGTAAAACTCCCTGGATCTTTCAATTTGTTGGCTAGTTTATTCTGAAGAATTTGAGCAAACTGCATTCAACTCCACATGCGACGCCTCATCCAACTTCTATTTATTTGCTAAAAGCTCCTTTAAAAATTTAACTGCATTTGGCATCTGCGAAAGAGTGTCAATAAACAGTAAGTTAATATGTAATTTCTTTAATAATTTAAGGAATTTATCAAATTGTTCGTCTGTGTGGTCTTTCCTTGTCTTATGGGGTATGACACTTGAGGTTTATATTCTCTACTTACCGGTTTTTTCTCACTGTGGTCCACCTTATCCTTACCTTTACTTACCACAATTCCTTACCTCGGTTCTGGTTCAGGTTCAACTAACCCTTCTTTATCTCGCACGGTAATCGCATTAAGTTGCTCCCTTAGATTAGTTTCAGTATTGTTCGGCAAATTACCTTGTGGTAGTTCAGAAATCAATTTAGCAAGATGGCCTATATGAGTTTCGAGCCTTTGGATTGACGCTTGTTGATTCTTAAGTGCTGTTTCGATATTCTGAAAACAAGTTTCTGACACAAAGATGAATTTCGTTAGCATCTCCTCAAGGTTCGACTTCTTTTCCTGCTGGTAAGGTGGTTGTTGAAAACCTAAAGGATGTTGTGGCCTTTGATTTCCTTGGCCACCCCATGAGAAGTTGGGATGGTTCCTCCAACCTGCATTATAAGTGTTACTGTATGGGTTATTTTGAGGTCTAGAATTATTATTACCCATACATTGAACTTGTTCCTCCTTGGTGCTAGGGTTGAAAGATTGATATTCTGTGTGTACTCCTCCTCCGTTTGAATCACACCTCATCACTGGATGTACCTGAGTAGAACCATACAAACCATCAATATTTTTATTTAAAAGTTCTACCTGGTTAGACAGCATAGTAACCGCGTCAAGGTTGAAAACACCGGCTGCTTTTTCGGCTTTGTTCTCATGACTTGCCACTGATAGTTATTTAGTGACATCTCTTCAATAAATTTATAAGTCTCTTCAGGTGTTTTGTTGTTTAAAGTTCTACCGACGGCTGCGTCGATAAGTTGCCTTGTTGAGTGGTTCACACCGTTGTAAAAAGTCTGAACCTGCAGCCATAGAGGTAACTCATGGTAAGGGCACCTTCTTAATAGGTCCTTGTATCTCTCCCATGCATCATACAGGGTTTCTAGATCCATCTGCACAAAAGAAGAGATATCATTCCTTAGTTTAGCCGTTTTAGCCGGCGGAAAATATTTTAGTAAAAATTTTTCGGTCATTTGCTCCCAAGTTGTAATTGACCCTCATGGTAACGAGTTCAACCATTGTTTAGTTTTGTTCCTCAATGAGAATGGAAACAACCGAAGGCGTATGGCATCGTCAGAAACGCCATTGATCTTAAAAGTGTCGCAGAACTTCAGAAAATTCGCCAAATGAGTGTTTGGATCCTCGTCCTGCAAACCATCAAACTGAACAAACTATTGTATCATTTGAATCGTGTTAGATTTCAATTCAAAATTATTTGCAGCAATAGTATGTCTAACTATACTTGATTCAGCTCCTGTTAAAGTAGGTTTAGCATAATCATACATAGTACGAGGAGTAGGATTCCGATCTATTGAATCTGCGGCAACCACAGGAGGTACTTAATTATTCTGATTTTCAGCCATCCCCCCGGTTGTAGTTTGACTATCGTCCTCTTGCCCTTCCTCTATGTATTGTAGGCTTCGCCTTATTTCTCTTCAGTTTTTGCAAGCTGTGCTTTCGATCTTACTATAAAAAAGTAATGGTCTTGACGGGTTTCTTTTAGTCATAAACCATAAAAACCTGCCAGAAGTAAATAAAAGAAAATTTAGTAATATAAACAAAATAAAATTTAAATTGAAATAAAATAAATGGCTAAAGTAATAAAAATTAAGTGTTCCTAATATCTTAGTTCCCCGGAAACGACGCCAAAAACTTGATGTGCGTGATAAGTTTTATATTTATGATTGATCGTACTTGGAAACTAACTATAATCACGATAAAGGCAAGCGCACCTATCGAACAGTAGTATAGCTTATAGCAGGACCGGAATGTCGAACCCACAGGAACTAAAAGTACTAGTATAACCTTCTTTTTATTATCTAGCCTAAAAATAAGGGGAATTGTTTTATCTAAACTAGTTAATTAAGCTAAGAATACACAGAAAGTAAATTGGGGAAATAATTTTGGGAAAACTGATTGATTTAGACAATACCCAAGGAAGAATCCACCTAGACTTCACTTGTTATTTCACTCTAAACTAGTCAATTTATTCACTTGACTCGATCCGTAGAAATTCCTAATTTATATTATTATATCTCTCGAGACTAACAACGTCTAACCCTAGGTTGATTAATTGAAATCTCTTTCTAATTAAAACCCCTAGTGTTGCATTAACTCGATCTATAGATTCTCTTATTAGGTTTGACCCTAATCCGGCAGATTTATGTTGCCCTATGTCTAGGGGTGAAATCAACTCCGCTTAATTATGCTAGATCTACTCTTAGATAGAGACTTTTGCTCCTCTGAATAAGCACATCAATACTTGAATCAATATCCTGAAATATTAAAATAAGAATTAAGAACACATAATTAAAAACAAATCAAGTATTTATCATATAATTCAGAAAATAGTAACAAGATCCATCTTAGGTTTCATCCCCTTTAGGTATTTAGGGGATTTAGTTCATATGTGTACAAGAAAACATCTCAGAATAATAATGATAACAAAACATAAAGAAAACCCAAAAACCTCTGAAGGAAATTCAAGGGAGATCTTCAGTCTTGAAGGAGAATCTGGCTTCTGAGATGGATCAATCGGCTTTCTTCGAGTAATTCCTTGCCTCCGACTCTGTGTGTCTCATCTAGGTGCCTTTCTAAGGTGTTTATATAGGCTTTAGAATGCTTTCAAACCCTCAAAAGTGGCATTTTTCGAATAGAACTAGACTTGGGCTTGACAAGGAAACGGCCATGTGCCACGCCCGTGTGGGGTGGCTTAGGCCGTGTTAGAGTCTAGTAATTAGACACGGGCATGTGGTCTACCCGTGTGAGGAAGTCCAGGGCGTGTTGATTTCCCACGTTGACCTATTTTATCCATTTTTAGCCCGTTTCTCGCTCTTTTTACTCTCCTATGCTCACCTAAGTATAAAACATGAAATTAAAGGATTAGGAGCATCGGATTCCACAAATCTAATGATAATTCATCCAAAAATGTGCTAAGCATGGGATAAAAATATGTATAAATTATGACTTAGCAGCAACAAACAGAGAAGTACAGGTAAAGGACACGGGCATGCGTGACAACACGGGTGTGTCTCTAAACCACATGGGCATATGGTATTGTTCATTAAAAGAAATCTTAGAAATCTTACAAAAAAGTCTATAAGCTTCTGATTGGGTTCCAGTTTGTTCTTAACATATTCCATGGGCCTAGAATGTACCTAAAAGGGGTTAATAAGATATATTACTAAACCATACAATGTTTAATTTTATTTGATTCGTGTTATAAATTGTAGTGACCAATGATACTCCGTAATCCTATTCCGATATCGAAAAAGGGTTAGGGGTGTTGCAACCGGAACGTTGAAAAATATGGAGAGGAAAAAAAGAATTTTGGGAGCAAAATAAATTTGGTGTAAGAGAGTATGAGTGTGGAAAAATTCTTCAGAATCCATAGCCTTTTATAGGCATTTAGTATGGTGGAATTTTGGAAATTTCCACAAAATCTGCTATTAAAGGAGCCAATAAATCATAGATTTTGTATGTATGCTGAGAAAAAATAATTTCGTGTTGGACTAAAATATCCGCAGGCTCATTTTGCGCTTGACCGATCTAGACATTTCGCGTCGCCCACGTCGTGCGGGTGCACTCTAACCTTGACGAGTTTGGTCTTGTACCCCATTGCACACAAGGTAAGATTCCAAGCTTAGTCATTCAATCATCCTTCAAGAGGGTTCTCATATATATACAAATCTCACACTTGACATTTAACCAATGTGGGATCTAAGCTTTTCTTTTCCTCAACAAATATTTCCAAGTAGCTTATTTTGAGCATATGATATACCATTGTAAAGGTCTCATGGGGTAGAATATGAAATCATAATTTTATGATTTAACTCTCCACCTTTACCTATTGAGAATATACCTCAAAGTTCCCATAAATTATAATTTTTCCAACAATCCCTCACATGAATGAAAATTGATAGTTTTATAAAAAAAATCGACTCGATGTGGTGATAGAATCTAAAATCGATAATTGCATAGGATAGGTAGGTATCCACCCTTGAAACTTCTCTTATGAAAGTATATTTACTTTACTACCTGACCAGTAGACGTTATGTCCTTGAACTATTCTGCCTTTTAAGTAAACGATGATATACCTCACATAACTACCTTTGTGGCAAGATTTTAGTTCTCATGGGTAAGTTCATATACCGGTGAACATTTCCTAGTTCTCTAAGAGTTTGAGAGAACTATGCCTCAATAGTTTCTTCGAAGCGGCCCCATTTCACTCTCACATAGGTGACTTAAATTGTTCGGCTCACTGAAATATACAATGGTCATTAAAAGCATTGCTTAACCTTTCCCAGTTTTAGTCATTGTTTACATCATAGGAATAGACTTCGGATAAGTACCCCCACAGTGACCTAACAAGGTCTATGCAATTAGGTTGTCCCTTTGAACCTAGATCTTGGGATCTCTAGTCAACTAGGGTTTTCCTTCACATAGCGCCTTTTATTTTCATGGGCTTTAGTTTCATTCCTTTCGACGTTTTATCAACATGATCTCAATTTAAGCCTTTAATTAGCGGATTCTCAATGTTATCATTTTGATTTTACAAAATCAATAGAGATAACTTCATTTGAGATCAGTTATTTAACAGTATTGTGTTGATGACGCATGTGTCTCGACTTACCATTATACGTTACGCTAGCAAGACACCCCACACTTTCAAGTGGTTGCAGGATGGTTTTTTACCTTTCCATAAATCATATGGTGTCTTGTCCCTTTTCTTGTGGGGCACCTTATTTAAAAGGTAATTAACTCATAGAAACGCCCCCTCACATTTCTTGTGATAACCCAGCTTTTTAGCAGTGCGTTCATCTTTTTCTTTAGAGTCCTATTTTTCTACTCGACTACTCTATGGGAGGAAAGTATGGTATTGTTACTTTATGAATAATGTTATATTGTGTACAGTATTCAAATGATTCAACATATCCACCACCACGATCACTTGATCTTTTTATTAAGTTGGTTTTCAACTTCTTGCTTATAGAGAATAAATTTTTCTCTATAGTTTCGTCTTTGCTTTTAAGAAAATACACGTAGCAATGAAGGTAATAAAAATATGTATTCATTCCTTTTATTTGAACAAACTTTAGGTCACAAACCTTGCTATGTATTAGAACAAGTGGTTTTGACCTTATTAATTTTTACCTAAACACATGTTTCACATTTATAATTATAATTATTGTGAAACGAAGGAATGTGCTCTAAATTAATTAATGTATGTAAAGTATCATAATTAACATGTCCGAGCCTACTATGCCATAAATTAAATGACTTAAGAATATAATCAGAAAAAAAAGCAACATTCTTATTCATAGTTTTTCTTTTATAGAGATTGCATTTACTTTAAGACATATCCCCTTCCCACAAACATTACCCGTTTGGAAAGAACATTCTTATTCATGGTTCTTGCGTATGTTAGGCACATAAGTCCATGTTGGACACTTCTTTGAAAATTTCTTCCACAATATTGGACTTGTTAGCTCTGACTTTCTTTGGGATCCTACAGTCCGATGACTTGTGTTCCATCTTTTTACAATTGAAGCATTTTCCTTAAAATTTTTACTTCTTAGAAATGCCAACTTTTGGTCCCAGTTTAGACCCATTCTGAGGTTATTTTCCATTCTTGAAGTCTTTCTTGACTTCTATGACATTTGCCCTAGCACTATTGTCATTTGCTAATTTGTTGAGCCTTTTTTCCGTACCTCTATTGTCTTTTTTAATTCGAAGTCTAAAAGTTGGATCTTCCATTGACATTTCCTTCCTTTTGTATTTTAGGTAATTCTTGAAGTCATTCCAAGCAGGAGTAATCTTCTCAGCAATGACTGCCACTTGGAAGGATTCACTTATCATCATCCCTTCAACAAGAATTCCGTGAATGACCAGTTGAAGTTTTTGCACTTGATTCACAACTAATTTAGAATCAATCATTACAAAATTCAAGAATTTAGCAACTAAAAACTTTTTAGTTCCAGCATCTTCGGCTTTGTATTTATGGTCCAATGATATCCATAATTCATTTGCTGTTTTCTTAACACTATACACTTCATACAGTGCATCCAACAATCCATTCAGGATGTAGTTTTGGCACAGGAAATTAGAAGTTTTCCAAGCTTTTATAGCAATGAAAACAATAACTTCATCTACCTTGCCCTCTTTAACAATATGAGGGTTATTTTTAAAAAATTTGGCCAAGCTCAACATGGTAAAGTAAAACAACATTTTATGTTGTCGAGTCTTGAAGTTCTGTCCCGAGAATTTGCGGGTTTCTCATTGTGGCTTACAGCAGCCACCATCAGCAACACTGAGTTTTGGATCGAAGATTACGTTTGAACCAAAGCTTCAAATTGCAAATTAATTGAATTGGTGGGAGTCTCTATTTTTCTGTTAAGAAATAAAACCAGAATTAGAAAACTTATCAACTTTTGTTAGACGACAGAAATCTAATAAAACCCGAAACAAAAGTTTATATGGTCTAATAAAAAAATACAATAAAACAATGCACCATGTAGGTAACCCTAAAAGAGAGGTGGTGTACTCGGCATGTTTAAATACCAAGTCTTTTAAAGAACCAATCCTAGACATGCATTCTCATATTATCTTTTTAATTCACCATTGATAAAAAAAATATAATTCATAGTTTAAAGCCGCAATTAAGGCCACCATAAACTGAAAAATTTCCCTTTGATTTGTTAAATGGCAGGATTAAAATTCTGAAACAAAATCAAAATCAAAATTGTTAAACGACAGGATTAAATCCCCCAAAAAATTATATAATTATATCAAAATAGAATCTGTTAAACGACGTGAATGAATCCCAAAACATAATTATTTGATTAAGTCTTTGTTTGGAAACAAAACAATACTGAATAAAATCTTGTTAAACGGCGAGAATAAATCCTGAAACAGATTTTATTTAATTTAATTCTAATTTGGAAACAAAATAAAATCAAATAAAATCTTGTTAAACGACAAGAATAAATCCCGAAACAGATTTTATTTTATTTAATTTTAATTTGGAAACAAAATAAAATCGAATAAAATCTTGTTAAATGGCAGGAATAAATCCTAAAACAAATTTAATTTAATTTAATTCTAATTTGGAAACAAAATAAAAATCGAATAAAATTTTGTTAAACGACGGGAATAAATCTCGAACAGATTTTATTTAATTTTAATTTCTCGTTTTGGCAACAAAATCAAAATGTAATAAAATATGTTGAATAGCGAGAATAAATCCCAAAATATATTTTATTTAACTTTAATTTCTCGTTTGGAAATAAAATAGAAAAAATGAATAAAATCTGTTGAACGACAAGAATAAATCCCGAAACAGATTTTATTTTAATTTTAATACTCGTTTTGGAAATAAAATCAAAATTGGAATAAAATCTGTTGAACAACGGGAATAAATCTCGAAACAAATTTTATTTTAATTCTAATTCTTGTTTAGAAATGGAATAAAAAATGCAATAAAATTCGTTGAACGGCAAGAATAAATCCCGAAGCAGATTTTATTCACTTTTAATTTGGAAAAAAATTGAATAAAATCTATTAAACGGTTGGAATAAATCCCAAAACAGATTTTATTTAATTTTAATATTTGATTGGGAATAAAAAATAAAGAATAAAATCTTTTGAACTACAAAAAGTAATATTGAAACAGATTTTATTTTAATTTAAAAAATTATTTTCATTTTTTTTCTCCTTGGTGTCTCATTCGTCTCGGATTAGAGAATTGCAAAAATAAAATAATGTCTTAAGATTGTTGGACAAAACACGTTAGCGAACAAAATATATAAATATTAATGAACAATTATTTATATATATAAAATAAAATATAAATAGAATAATTTATATTTAAATTGTCAAATACGTAAACTAATCGTAACAAAAAGTTGAAATCGAAAAGAAGAATAGAGATTTATTAAACGTTGAGGCCTGTTTAACACAGTTTCCTTAAGATAGATTTGGCTACTCCTATGGTACTTGGAGAAACATTGGTCGAATGTCTCTCAGGATACAACAACACAATGATCAAAACAGTAGCAACTCTACAGTGATCATCGAATAAATGTTGCATTTTTCTATCACCAGAACGTTGGAAAATATGGAGAGAAAAAAAAAAGAATTTTAAGAGCAAAATAAATTCAGTGTGAGAGAGTATGGGTGTGGAAAAATTCTTCAGAATTCATAGGCTTTTATAGACATTTAGTATGATGGAATTTTGGAAATTTCCACAAAATTTGCCATTAAATGAGCCAATAAATCATTGGAATCAAATAAGATAAATGTCCTTTTATAAACAGATTTTGTATTCCTACTAAAAAAATAATTTTATGTTGGGCTAAAATATCCACAGGATATCCCATTTTGGGCTTGACCGATCGAAACATTTCATGTCGCCCACGTCGTGTAGATGCGTCCCGATCTCAACAGGTTTGGACCTACACCCCCTGCGCATGAGGTAGGGTTTAAAATTTATCTTTTAGGAGGGTTCTCATATATATACACATCCCACACTTACTATTTAACCAATGTGGGATCTAAGCTTTTCTTTTCCTCAACAACTATTTCCAAGTAGCTTACTTTGAGCATCAATTTCTCATTAATCACTCAACCATTTTGAGCATATGATATACTGTTGTAAATGTCTCATGGAGTAGAATATGAACCATAATTTTATAATTCAACTCTCCACCTTTACCTATTGAGAATATGCCTCAAAGTTCCCATAAATTACAATTTTTCCAACACGAAATGCACTGTTGAATGTGATGCCTAAGGCGCTATTAATATCGAATATTATTCTATTTAATTATATATCATATATATATATGATAACTGATTTTTTTATTTGACAATGCACAAATTTAATTGTATGTATCAATTAAAATATATTATAATTATAATTTTATAATTTTATTATTGATATTATAAATAAATTTAAATCAATTTATTGCAAGTAAATTTTTAAAATTAAAAAAATTAATAATAAAAAAAGAAGAAAATAAGATCTTTCTTTAAGTACCTTTCACAATGAATGCTTTACATTGAAAAAGAATACATGACAGATTAGGATGTGAAATTAACTAATTATATAATTAGGATATATATGAATGTGTTGGTAATAATATATGAATTTTGTAATAATTTTATAAAATAAAAATAGACAAATTAGTACTTTAGGTATGAAATAATTAGTTAATTGTTGTAACAAAAAGTAAATTATGAAAAGATGAGGGATATAAAATTTTAGTGCTTAGGTCGATGGGGTGTTTATTGGAAGAACTTAAAAACAAGTTTACCAAAAGAATTTATGTAAAAACATCAAACTCTAAAATCAATCTTTCTTATATAAATGATTACAATAATTTTTCTTGCAATCAAATTATGACTATGCTCTATAATTGGCGTCTGTTAAAGTATAGAGACTATAAAGACTGTTAGCATAAAGTTGTTAATTTGTTATTAGTCAGTTGCTTAAGTCTGGTATGCAGTTGGCTAGGAGCAGTTACTCCTATTCATTTATATAAAAATCAACAGTATATTCATTCAAGTAAGGAAAGATTGATAAGTATTTTCTTAGAAAAAATTCATTTTAGTAGTTGTTTTCTGAAATACTAGAGTGTACGTGCTTCCCCTTCCACATCATGGCACCATCAACCGATTCTACCTCTGTTGATCATAGGAGTTCAATGTTTTCCAGTACACGTCTGATTCAATCCTTTCCTCACCATGACACAGTGAAACTTGAGGAAGGAAATTTTTTCCAGTGGCAACAATATATCAGGTTGACAATAGAGGGTATGAGCTGGAAAGATTCTTGGATGGCATGTTGGCTGCTCTGCCTCGGTTCGTTGCATCTCCAGAAGGTGCTCTCGCTCCTAATCCAGATGCGTCTGCATTTAATCAACAAGATAAGTTATTAGCCTCTTGGCTTCTCTCTACAATCAGTTCATCTCTTTTGTCATGCTTTACTTCTGCTAAATCTGCATGCGAAATATGGAGCACAACAAATCGTCTTTTCGCTTCTTCAATTGGTGCGAAAATCTTTCGTATTAAACATGATCTACACTCTACAAAGAAGGGTGATTTAATTGTAAAGGAATATATTGCAGAAATACAAAACATTTGTGCGTTACTTGCAGCTTTTGGATCGGCAATTTTAGAGGCAGAAAAGGTAGAAGTTGTTTTGGCTGGCCTCTCGTCGGACTTTGATGCAATATTGACCTTGGCCTCATTCTCGACCGAGCCCCTTCCCTTCTAGCGTTTAGTTGATATCCTTCTGGAGTTTGAGAGTCGACAGATGCGAACGGCATATAAGGTTCCAATTCATGCTCACCTAGTCGAAACCCCTATGGTTGTTACGGTGGTTGACTCTGATTCGTGAGATGCGCGTGGTGGGCGTTCTATGACAGGTTCACGTGGGTGTGGATTTCAACCATTAGCACAGTGCCAAATATGTACCTGATTCGGTCATTTGGCGCAGCGCTGCTTCTATCCGTTCAACTGCGACTATGGCGGCCCAAATGCCTCCACCGTGGTGCGATTTCCCTCTGCGCATGATGGAAAGGGGCTACGAGGTGATGATTTCTCTGGCAGTTTGGTCTGTTAGGAGGTCCTGGATTTGGTGATAATTCGTGGGGAGGCTTGTCACATCTTTAAAATCGTGGCTATTATCAGCCGCAAGCTAGGGCTCCTACTTTTGACTATTCTTACCCTAATGAAGCTGGCTATGGATTTGGACTTGCAGGTGGATCAACTAATGTGTGGTTTGGGTTTGCTAGTGGCCCACCTGATGTTTGTGGTCCATATACTAGACCATTCTTCAGACGTGAAGTGCAGCGTGATTTGGGGCGTGAGCTGGGGCGTGATTTGGGCCAGCGCCGTGTTAGGCCGTTTGCCATAGTGCACAGGCCACCTCATGCAGGCCACTCTCTTGGGCAGAATAGTGGGCCGAGTAGTGGACAGGCCAATGCTAGTAAAAAATTTGGATTCAGTTCACTTGGGTATAGTGCTAATTATATTGATCTTGAAGGCTCTATGCAAAATAATGCTCCTGAAGTTTCGTGGCAACCTAAACCCCGAACACGTGTATTTGATTTTGACTCTTCACAGTGTGTTAGGCTACCCCGAATTCTTGATTTTTTGATGCTACATAGTATGATTCCAACTTGATAACACTAACTCATATGTTCCTGTACTAGTAAGAACCTCACCATGGTATCTAGATTTAGGAGCCACTCATCATGTTTGTCAGAATGCGTCTGGTTTAAACACCTCCACTCCGTATACAGGTATTTCTTCTCTTTTAATAGGAAATGGGGCTCCCACTGAAATTTCGTCTATTAGGAATACTGTTCTACCAACAACGAAGAGGTTATTACATCTTTCTAATGTTTTGTGTGTAACACCCCTAACCCGTAACCATCGCTGGAATAGGTTAAGAGGCATTACCGGACTTGTAACTCAATTCAGAACAATCATAAATCAAATAACATCTTATTTCAGTCAATATCATTCATTCACATTCAGTATGTACTTAAATCAAGCATACAAAGCTTTAATCAAGTATTCGAGACCAAATCGGTAACATATTTTCACATTTCAAGTGTCACACGCCTGTGTGAATGGGCCGTGTGCCTCACACGGTTATCAGACACGCCCATGTCATAGGCCGTAAGAAAACAGGGCATACATACTGACTTGTACCACACGGCCACGGACACGCCTGTGTGCTAGGCCGTAAGAAAACAGGGCATACATACTGACTTGTACCACACGGCCACGGACACGCCCGTGTGCCAGCCTGTGTACCATACACGGCCAGTAGACATGCCCGTGTGTCTAGTCCATGTCAAACCTATAGGGTATACTGACTTTAACTCGAAAGGGTACCCTAGGGGACACACGACAATGTAGCATGACCGTGTGTCGCACACGGCTGAGACACACACCCGTGCCTCTGCCCGTGTGGACAAAAATAGGCCATTTATAAAGCCATTTTGCCACCCTATAAACACAAGCTGTAACACCCCTTACCTGTATTCGTCGCAGGAATAGGATACGAGACATTATCGAAGTTTACCAAATTAATTTTTCTTTATTACGAGTTAAATACTATTCATTTATCGAAACATGTCATGACGTCCTTTAGATGGGCCTCCAAGGCCTAAAACATACTTCGGGACCAAACTAGAATTAAATCGAAACCATAGAGAATTTTTCACAAATTTCAAAAGTTTTTTTTTATAAACTCAATATAACCCCTTTATAAATATCCAACCTTCCCTGCAATTTTAAAACTGAGACCAATCCAAACCAACCAATCTATTTCAACCAATTTGATACCAAATTATACTTCTATTATAATTATAACATTTAGCATATTCATCACTCTTTACTTTAATACATATTCATTAAACAAGTCTTAGCATATATATAATCATCAAACCATATACATGCCATATAAATCAAAAAGGAAATTTACAAAAGCTACCGGATATAATCTAGATAGTGTGATCCTCAATATTGATCCGATCCTCCGTATATTTTCACGTCAATGTACAAGAGACATTGAATACACTCAAGTAAGCTTATAGAAGCTTAGTAAGTTCATAGGCATAAAATATAAATCTTGGCAAACATTCATACACTTATACAATATACACAATTACTAAGTTCACTTGTCAACCACAATCATTGGTGAGTTCCTTAGTATAAACTCACTACCACTTATCCATTTACTTTAATTCTTTTGGGCCTATTTGTCACTTACCATTCTTAATCAAATTAGGGAATGGTTACGGAAAATTGAGTACTTCACTTCCACTTTGCCATAGTATAACTATGGTCTTGCGTATGATTACTTATCACTTTCCAAAGCCATAGTCCTGCCACGGTCTTACACGGATCACATTTATCACTTGTCACTTGTCACTGATCAGATAAGTGTAGCTAAAGCTACCACTTATCACTTGTCACTGATCAGATAAGTGTAGCTGAGGCTACCACTTATCACTTGTCACTAATCAAAAGTACTCAAATCTGATGTTCCGCTCAATTTGATCATTTATTCGGTTTTCACATTGTTATTTTATTCTCAATTCATCAATAAATATAACTCATCATACATTATATAATTCATAAAATTAACATTTAATCATTAAATTTCAGCCATATGAACTTACCTAGATCGATTTGCAAAATTTGTGAAAGTTCAGGGATTAATCAGCTACTTTTTCTTTTCCTTGAGTATTGACTTCATCTTCACTCTATTTCATATCCTTAATGTTTATAACCTGCTTATAAGTAACATTATCTATAATTTCACTATTTACTTATGTATATTCAATGCTGTCCATATGTGTCATAGTCACTAAATTATTTTTATATTAAGCTACAGAACTCCAAATTAGGATCCGCTAATTTTTGCTAAAACTAGACTCACATATATTCTTACCATAAAATTTTCAGAATTTTTGGTTTAGCCAATAAGTACAGTTTATTCTTTAAAGTCACCCCTGTTCTGCTATCTGACAGTTCCGACCCTTCTTCACTAAAAATTAATTATCTCATTGTACGGAATTTGGATGATGTTATTGTTTATTTCTATTGAAAATAAACTCATTCAAGATTTTAAACATATAAATTTAAGCCCCTAATTATTTTTCTCCAATTTTTGATGATTTTCCAAAGTAGAACAGGAGAACCTGAAATCATTCTAACCTTGTCTCACAGAATTTATTATATCTCATGATTTACAATTCCATTGCTTACACTGTTTCTCCTATAAGAAATTAGACTCAATAAGCTTTAATTTAATATTTTATTCATCATCTAATTCGATTTATAAATTTTTTGGTGATTTTTCAAAGTTAGACTACTGCTGCTGTCTAAAACTGTTTTAGTGCAAAATGTTAATTTTCATTTTGCCCCAAATTTCACAGTTCATACAATTCAGTCCTTTCTCAATTAACCCATCAATTAAGCTAATTTTTCTCAATTAATACTTTACCTAGACATTATAAGTTATTTCGAAACTATTAAAATTCATAATTTTCAAAAAAAACCCTAACTTCAAACTCTTTTACAATTAGGTCCCAAACATTCACTTTCTATTCAATTCTTTCAATAAAATCAGCATATAAACAATTTAAAGCTCTAATTCCATGCTAAATAATCATATACTTCCAGCACATATTCATAGCAAGTTTCAGTTTCTTTCATAGAATCAAAAACTAATGAATTCAACAAGTGGACCTAGTTGTAAAAGTCACAAAAACACAAAACTTTCAAGAAATAATCAAGAATTGAACTTACTTGCAGTAAAAATATGAAAAAACAGCTTAAGGAAACCCTCATATTGTGTTTTTTCTGATGAGGATGCAGAAAATAAAGAGAAATCTAGATAATTCCACTTTAGTCCTAGCTTTATTAAGTAAATTTTGCAATATTCCTATTTTGCCCTTAATTCTCCTTATTTTCTTGCTGATTTCATACTCTTGCCGTCCAGCCCTAATAGACCTTGGGTCTATCTGCCTTTTAAATTCTCTTTCTTTTATCATTTAAGCTATTTAATCAGTTCTCATAATTTTGCATTTGTTACAATTTAGTCCATTTTATTCAATTAACTATCGGAACTTTAAAATTTCTTGACGAAACTTTAGTACTAACTTATTAACACCCTATAAATATTTATAAAAATATTTATGACTCGGTTTAAAATTTTCAAGGTCTCGATACCTCGTTTTTGATTCTAAATTATTTTAATATTTATTTCTAGTACACTATTCACTATTTCAAAAAATTTGCTAACTTCAAATTTAACTTATACTCATTAAATTAATAATATTTTCTACTCAGTCGTCGAATTTAGTGATCTCGAATCACTATTTCGACACCACTGAAAAATCAAGCCATTACACAAGCATTCACAAGCATAGATGACCATATTTTTACAACTCAATAGGCAGCCAAGATAACCATTTCAATACACATTATTTGCCATATCAAAATCTAACAATTACATACTCAATTACCTATTTAACATCATGTATAATCCATTCATCTAACAAATATGTATCAATACCTCACTTGCACATTTTCATTCCATCATTTCCTTGCTAAATTATACCATAATTGAACACATATACACAACCAAAATATGATGCCAAAATAAGCCAAATCACATGGCTTAACTTATACACAAAAGCATCCCAAAACCATGATATCAAGTAACATAATCAACATCTCTTAAACTATCCTATACATGCTATATTTACATATCCAAAGTTCAAAATTACCAATCGGAATTTGGATAGTGATATGTGTAACTCCGACTTATTCGAAACGAACGAGCTAATGAGCCTCTATAAAACATAGAAAAAGAAACAAAGTAAGCTTTATAGCTTAGTAAGCTAGTATAATTCAGAATTAAACTTACTATTTATACATAATCAAAGCAACATTAAAAATGTCAACAATTCAATTAAATAACACCTAAACACAAATATACATCACATGTTAGTCTTTTGACAAATACATGAAACTATCCATTAATACAAACTTTGCATTACTCTAAATTCACATATCATATATAACATTAGTAACATTTATAATCTGTAACTTATCGGTATAAACAATATTTATACCCGTTGAACCTATTAGAACTTCAAAGGATACTCGAGTGAACAACGTCATTAATCCGTCAATTCATTATCATATGTGCTTTTTCGAGCTATGATTGGTAAGCTCTTCTTGAGCTGATGGACAGTAAGCTCTATTGAGCTGAAATGGAAAGCTCTATTGAGCTGAATAATAAGCTTTATCGAGTTGAACAGTAAGCTCATACGAGCTGAAACGGTAACCTCTAATAAGCTGAAAACAGTAAGCTCTTACGAGCTGATATATCGGTAAGCTCATACGAGCTATGGTGAATCTGAAACAAATACAGGAGCTAGACCAAAACGGTAATCTCAGTATCATGTCACTCGTATCCAATGAATTCATATGGTTCAAACAGGGCTCGGTAACATATACATTATATCAATAAAACATTCATACTTTAAGTATTTCAACTATACATATTCTTTTAAATAATTACAAGTATAGAAAAGTTCGATTCTAATTATACAAACTTACCTTGTAACCTCGAATAAAATAATCGGCTTTTCGTCCACTTTTCGTGTTCCTTGATCTAGTTTCGATATTTGCTTATATTGATCTATATAATATCAAATTAACTCATTTAAACTTTCATTCAATTCAATTGAGCCTAAAACAATCATTTTGGCTAAATTACAAATTTACCCCTAAACCTTTGACTACTTTGCAATTTAGTCCTTAACACATTAAAATGCAAAATTACATAATTAGGCCATAACCCATGATAGATAAATTTCCTATATACTAATAGTAGCCCAAATCTTTCATTATTTTACACTTTTAACTACCACATTTTACATTTTCACAATTTAATCCATATTTGACATTTTTATCAAAAATCACTTTATAAGACTTGTAAAACTATCATCAAGCTTCCATAATCTATCATTGGACATCAATAATTCAAGAATTCAACAATGGCATCATTCAAAATCTATAACAGTTTCAAAAACAAAGGTACATGCTAGCTATATTAAGCTGCAATGAGTTCAAAAACGTAGAAATCATTAAAAACCGAGTTAAAACCGTACCTTAATTGACAAAGGAAGCTTGGCCGAATGTCTATCCCTAAAAAAGGATATTTTTATTTCTAAATTCTCAGCAAGATGAATGGAAAGAAAATTTTGGTTTTTCTTTAATTAATTTAACTTTAATTACTAATTTACTAATTTAACCTTTAAAAATATTTAAAACTACACCATTTCCCATGCTATCATCATACACTAACCATAATTGGCCTATTTATCACTTAAGGACCTTTAATTTAAAGTTCCATAGCTATTTAACGCTTTTAGCTAATAGAACATAAGTTTTACGCTTTACGCAATTTAGTCATTTTTACCGAATTAAGCATTTAAACAGTAAAATTCCTTAACGAAACTTTCACATAATAATTATATCATGATGTAAACCTTATTAAAATAATAAACTAAATATTTTGACTTCAGATTTATGGTCCCGAAATCACTGTTCTGATTTGGCCTAAAGACGAGCTGTTACATTGTGCGTGCCAAGCATTCAGAAAAATCTTATGTTTGTCTCTTAATTTGCTATTGATAAAAATGTATTTTTTGAATTTCACCCCTCTTATAGTGTTATTAAGGACATCCAAACACATGAAATTTTACATTTTTAGTTGGTTTGTTTGTCTCCTCTGATATAATTCCTTCTATTAACAACACCGGGATCCAAGATTGTTATTTGGATGATGATATCTTTACATTGTGGCATAAAAGACTTGGTTACCCATCTCCTGCAATTGTTAAACTTGTACTTGACAAGTGTAGAATTGTTTCCAATAAAAAATATCTTGATAATGTCTGTATTGCATGTTAGAAAGGGAAATCACATAAGTTGCCCTTCTCACACTCTACTACTGAATTTATGGAATTGTTTGAACTGGTTGTCTCTGATTTGTGGGGACCGGCTTCTGTTGCCTGTGGTGGTAATCTGTATTATATTTCATTTATTGACATGAGTAGTCGGTTTACCTGGGTTTATTTGATTAAACGTAAATCTCAAGTAGTTGAATGTTTCCTTCAGTTTCAGAAGATGGTCAGCACTCCGTTTGGGAAGACTATTAAGAAATTTCAAAGTGATTGGGGCGGTAAGTTTCGTGCTTTTGCATCAGTTCTAGCTAGTCATGGAATTATTCATCGCTTGTCTTGCCCTTACACTTAAAAAAATGGTGTTGTTGAGCGCAAACACAGATACATTGTGGAAATCGGTCTTAGACTTTTGGCTTAGGGTAATTTACCTATGGATTATTAGGGTTATGCCTTCTGCAGTGCTATGCATCTTATTAATCGACTGCTCACTCCGGTTCTAAAAGGTCAGTCTCCGTATCAAATTCTTTATGGGTGTGAACCTACGTATGATCATCTCAAGGTATTTGGCTGCTGTTGTTTTCCGTATTTACGTTATTTTGTGTAACATAAGCTGGATTTTCGCTTACAACCATGTACATTTTTGGGGTATAACTCTCAACATAAGGACTATCACTGTTTAACACTAGATGGTAAGGTGATTATCTCTCGTCATGTTATTTTTGATGAGCACTGATTCTTGTTTCCTCTATCAGTTGTGGAAAATATTCAGATTCCTACATCTGTTACAACGTATATCCCTATCATTCAGTCCTCATCTTGGTAACCCACTGTAGAAACTTGAACCACTGTGCCTTTACCTATGGTACCTTTGTCTACTGAAAGTTACGATCCTGTGCAGTCTGGTGCAATTGCCTCACCAGCTACATCTAGTCCGCTATAGACCGTTTCAATTAATTCATTGGCTGATTCCGGGTTTAATCTAAGGAAGCATCATCATTCTACTGAAGCTATTCAGTTACCCACTGAACCCTCAACTATTCCTCATGTTTCTCTAGGAAACACTCATGCTATGGTTACTCGGTCTAAGGCTGAAATTTTTAAACCTAAGGTTTTGACAGTTGAAGTTGTAGATTTTGAGCCACGATCTATTGAGGAAGCTCTAACTCATAAGGAACGGAAGTTAGCAGTTCAAGTTGAATTTGATGCTTTAATAGCTAATTCTACTTAGGAACTTGTTCCTCTACCTCATGGTCGGGAAGTGATTGGATGCAAATGGCTTTTCAAAGTTAAGAAGAATCCTGATGGGTCGATTGATCGATGAAAGGCACGATTGGTAGCAAAGGGCTATTCTTAGGTACCTAGATGTGACTTCAAAGAAATGTTTAGCCCGGAGGTCAAACCTGCTACTATCTGTAGCATTTTATCTATTGTTGTATCCAATAGTTGGCAACTTTGTCAAGTTGATATAAATAATGCCTTTTTAAATGGAGATCTAACTGACAAAGTATTCATGCAGCAACCTCCAGGTTATGTTCAATATGAACCAAATGGTGAGCCGTTGGTGTGTTATCTAACAAAGACATTGTATGGGTTACGACAAGCTCCCTATGCCTGGTTTGAAAAATTGAAGTAGTTTCTTGTCTCTATTGGGTTTGTTCTATACAAATTTGATGATTCCTTGTTTGTTAAAGTTTTAACCAAGTTTACTGTCTATGTCTTGGTCTATGTGGATGATATTGTTATTACTGGAAGTTTGATGGACAAAATAAACTATTTTGTTCAACAGTTACATAACGAATTTTCTCTGAAGGATATGGGTGATCTTCATTATTTTTTAGGGACTGAAATCAGTAGGTCATCCAATGGTAGTCTACACTTCTGCCAGCGGAAATATATTCGGGATCTTCTTGACAGGAGTTCTTTGGCTAATGCGTCCATACGCCAATGGTTAGTTCGTCAACTTTGTCTAAAGATGAGGGTGATCGGTTGGCTGATCCTACTGAATACAGAAGTCTTACTGGTGCTCTTCAATTTGTGGTGTTAACTCGGCCGGATATTGCTTATGCTGTAAATCGTGTGTGTTAATTCATGCATGCTCCTACTACGGTTCATATGATAGCGTTAAAACGTATCCTGAGGTATTTACATGGCACTATTATGCATGGGCTGGTTTTTAGACACTCCGAAAGACTGTGTTTGGTTGGTTATGCTGATGCCAACTGAGGTCTTGATTTTGATTACCGTCGTTCTACTATGGGCTATTGTGTCTACTTTGGTCATACGCCTGTCTCGTGGTGTTCTAAGAAACAACAAGTTATTTCTTGATCCACGGTAGAGGCTGAATATTAGAGTTTAGCTACGGCTTCAAGTGATATTACTTGGTTAGTTTCTCTGTTAACGAAATTACAAGTCAGTTCTGCTGATCCTCTTGCGATTTTGAATGATAATTCTAGTGCAGTAGCTGTTGCAACTAATCCAGATTTTACACTCCAAATTCAAACATGTCAAACTTGACTTATTTTTTGTCCGCGAAAAGGTGGCTACTAGATCCCTCATTGCTGGTGAAGTGCCAGCCTATGACCAGGTTGCAGATATTCTTACTAAACTACTGTCTCAATTTTGCTCACTTTCGAAGTTTACTTCAGGTCTTACCTATTGAGGAAGCTGGGTGAATGTTAGAGTATAAAGGCTATAGAGACTGTTAGCATAAAGTTGTTAATTTGTTATTAGTCAGTTGCTTAAGTCTGGTATGCAATTGGTTAGGAGCAGTTACTCTTATTCATGTATATAAGCATCAACAATGTATTCATTCAGGTAAGGAGAGATTGATAAGTATTTTCTCAGAAAAAATTCATTTTGGTAGTTGTTTTCTGAAATACTAGAGTAGCTAATAGCGCCTGATTGATACTTGGATTTCAACCCCTAATTAATTTTGGTGATTATTTGGTTCCATAAAGTAACAATCTTTTTTTAATAATTATTTAATTTATTATAATTTTATAATAATACTTATACTAATATGTTTCCTTTTTTCTATGGGATGGCTTATATTTTGTAGATTAAACATAATATTAAATAAATTAATATTTAAAAAAATGAATTCTAGTACATTTTATTAGACTTGATTATGGATCGAGCTACTCGCCCAAGTTCAAAGGCCTGCCTAAAAAGTGGGAGGGTTTAGGCAAAATATAAGTATAAAAAATGAGTTTAGACAAAAAATAAGACGTGTCTTCTAAATGGGTTGAGCCTCGGGTAAGATTTTTTTGTCCTGGGCTTGGCCCGAATCAACTGTTTTGCTGTTTTGTTACAATTTCATTATTATATTACTTCTATTTTATTGCTATTATTTGGATATTATATAACTCTTATTTTATTGTTAAGTTTGCTACTATTTTAGAAGCATTTGATTGCTAAGTTGAAACTACGTTAGTGTTATCTAAGTATAAATTTTTTTAATGTATTTTCAATTTGTTGAGAAATATTTATTTTAACTTTTTACTATATTTAATGTATTATATTTTTTCAAATTTATTTTTATATAAATATAATATTAAAAAAATTAATATGGGCGGTTCGGGTTTAACATTTTTAATTTGGTCTAGACTTGGTAGAATTTTAAGGCCATTTTTGGACTTGGTCTGAACTTAGAAAACGGACTTAAAATTTTACATCGATTCGACCCAAACATGATTCAATCTAATCTATGATCATGTCTAGTTGTCTACATTCCATGCAATCTAACTATTTAAAATATTTATTATTCATTCGAATATACAAAAATAATTAATGAAGATGAGTTTTGGAGATTTAAATGTTAAAAGAAAATAGGGTAAAATTTCAAAATGTTTGTGTGAAAATTAAATCATCCATGTAGGATTATCTTCATCGGCTTTAATTATAATCTATATTAGAATAAGTATAAAATAAGAATAATCCAAAATAAACATATGAAAATTGCTTACGATGAACTGCAAGGGAGGAAAAATAAAGCAGGAAGGTAGTCAATAAAATGGCACAGAAATTTCGGCTCTTGATTCGTTGCTCTAAAACATATTCTCTCCTTTCACTAATAACCACAAGTGATTCTTACCTTACTCTCCAAGTCCGACATTCAAGCAACTTATCTTTCTTTCTTCTTCTTCCCAAAGTTGTTGATGCAAAATTTATCTTTCCTTTTTAGTTAATTTCATGTTTCCACCCTTTTCTTCTCTTCATTCTTCTAACCAAACACCTATAATCCAACCTCTTTAATGACATGTCCAAACCAAATGGACCCCTTGTTTCATTTGTTTTCCTACTCGTTTTCTCTTCCTTCTTTTCACCGAAGTTGGTTTTTGGATCAGTACCTGTTCATGAACGTATCATCAAGAGACCCGATCCTCTTCGACACTTGAAACACTACAATGATGTCTTTAATGTTACCAATAAGCATTACTGGGCTGTAAGTTCTTAGTTTTTCCATTTTCCTTTCTTTACCTTTTTGTCATTTTATTGAAGGAAAGTTTTTTTGGTATTTAATGATGTTACAGTCAACGGCATTTACAGGAATTCATGGGTATGCAATGGCGGGTGTTTGGACCTTGTGTGGAGTATATCTGGGGATTTTCATGATTTTCAAGAACTCAATAACCAGCAACGAATCTTCTTCTTCTTGGCTTACTGTCCATTCGGATCGTTACTTTTTGCTGCTGTTTATATTGTTCCTACTCTTAACGTTGTTCGCCATGTAAGCTCATCAATCTTTGCTTGTTCTCCATAGAAATGCATATATGAACATGTTACTAATAAAATTGTTACTTTTTGCATGTGATTCAACCCGAAGAATTGCTGCCAGCTTCGTCATTGCAGCAAACCAGATCTCTCAGCACAGAACAAAGAAACTGAAGAACACACTTGTAAAAGCTGGACATGAGGTTACCCAATCCATTCGAAGATTAATTACCGCAATGACAAGAATGCAGTACCTTCTGCTTCCTTATGATCAAAAGACGTCATCGAGATTGAACGTGACAACTCATAGACTCGGAAGGGAATCCCGAATGATTCGCAATTTCGTTAGGAATCATGAACATTCACTGGATGTGGCGATTCAAGTTCCGTAAGCATCCAATTTCTAGGCAGGAGCTTCTTTCTCTATTATGTCTTCAAACCATGTGTTTTACAGTCTACAACTCTTACATTCTTTTTTCCTTTTTCCGTTGTCTTAGATACATAGCACATCTTGGGATTGCCAGTGTTAACTTGCTGTTGTTGGTTGCTGCACTAGGTGAGTTGTGCTTAATTTCTGCACTTGATTTGTAGCAGTCTGAATGTTTATCAATCTTAAAAATTATATAATCACAATTAATTTGATTTAGACTAATGGATTGCCGCTTTGGCTCAGTTCTGTTCCTTCTACATTGGCATCCTGGACTTATCTTGTAAGGACATTTCTTACTTTCTCCTTCAACTTATGTTGTAAAGATTTAAACCCTTTGCCTTGTGTCTATAATCTTTCTCTTTGCATTTTCAGCATAATTGTTTTTTCCTGGATCTTAACAGCTCTGTGCTGGGTTTTGACCGGTTTTGATTTTTTCCTTCACATGTACGTAAACAATCTGAAAGTCATTTCCTTTCCCAGTCTTGCATTTCCTTGCAAACTACGTAAGATGTTTTAAGAATCTCTCCATTGCGGCTATGCAGTTTTGCTGAAGATACTTGTTCAACTTTTGAAGATTTTGTGCAAGAACCCTACAACAACAGTTTAAGCACATTGTTACCCTGCATGAGTTCAAGAAAATCAGAGAAAATTTTGACCGAGATCGGGTCCACCATCCATGATTTCATAGGGAAGGTACGAAATTTATTAGTATTTTCCATTGTAGAAATGAGAAACATCAGTCTATACTATTTGTCAATGTATTTCTATATATGTTGTAGTTGAACTAAAAAATAACTGAGGTGTGTACAACTATGGGGCTGAGCGAAGAAAATTTCGAAATGCTCGGATTCAAGATGATATGTGACCCGTTCTCCGGAGCACCAGACTTCAACTATGAGCCTGGAGACTGTGCTAAAGATGCCATCCCTATCGGTAAAATACCAGACGTAAGCAAAGATTACTTGTTCCTGAAGACATGAAAATCTTGATAAAATGCTATGATTTTTGTACTATTCATTTCAGATCATTTCAAAGTTCACCTGTTACAAACAGAATTCAACCGAAGCATGCTTAGAGAATGGGAAATTCCTTACAGAGGATGCTTCCAACAAGGCATTGGCATATAGCTATACTGTTGAGTCAATGCTTGATGTATATCCTGATCTGCAGAGCTTGACAGAATGTACCATGGTGAAAAACACATTCTCTGAGATTTCCCTGAATCAATGCAAGCCATTCAGGTCATCCCTTCTTTGGCAGTGGGCGTCTATGCTATCCCTTTCCATTTCCATGGTGTTTTTAGTGTTCACTCTGATTCTCAAGGCTTATCAACAAAGGGGAAGAAACTTTTCTATATGTTCAGTCTTCCCTAACAGATCAAACTCTGTAAATGTAGAAAATCAAAATGTACAGTAAATAAAAAAGGAAGAAAGAAAAGAAAACAAACTGTATCATTTGTAAATATAATAATTTAATTCCAAAATAGCTTGTCTTGTACCAATCAAATTGTTTTATGAAAAAAACATTTTTTTGACTTTCGTGACTTGCACCACTACAAGAAAACAATTTTATTTAAAAAAGGAGAGATCAAAATGTACAGATGATGGATCATGATTTTAAATTTTATAGTTTAATAAAGGTTACACAAGTTGGCTACATTATTATCAATAATGTTTTGAGTTACTTTGGATGATTAGTTCATAAAATGTGGCTAGTTTATTTGTTTATATGATTTTGAATTTTTATTTTCACGAATTTAAGGATGAGCTAAGAGATTGGTGCAATAAATAATTTACTGTAAATTTCAAAATTTTTATTAACAAGAGACAAGCATAGATTCTTAGCATATATCATATAAATATATATATCTAATCAGTTTTATAGATTCTTAGCATATGTCATATATATATATATATATATATCTAATCAATCCATAAAACGCAACGAAAAATAATTTATTATCATCATGAATATAGAATCGAAAACATGTTAAACAAGATAATGAAAGCGTCGATCTAAACATAACAATATCTTAAGCATATTAAACATAAATTGAAGTAGGTCATACTTTTGATAACCACAATTTGAGGAAAACGAAATCTATCTCGAATGGATCCTCTAAGATTCTGTAAAATCATGAGAAACCAAAGTGTTACGACTTTAATGCGGTCCATTAATGGTCACTAAACTAATTAAAATTACGATTATCGAATAATAATATAGCTATGGTGAGTCGGGAATATCGTATCCACAAGGACTAAAAGTAGTAGTACTTACTATTTTTCTATTATCTAGCCAATAAATTGAAGGAATTGTTTTTAATCTAAAATTAACTAAACTAATTACTAAGAATGCAACAGAGAATGAATTAAGAAAATAATCGAATAAACCAACGAGATAGACAATACCCAAGAAAGAATCTACCTAGACTTCACTTATTATTTTGAACATGCATTAAATAATTTATTCACTTGCATCTTTATCTGTAGAAATCCCTAAATTATGTTAGTATCTCTTTCGAGAATAAGAACAACTGACTCTGGGTTGATTAATTGAAATCTCTTTCTAATTAAAACCTCTATTGTCGCATTAACTCGATTTATGGATTCCCCTATTAGATTTGACTCTAATCCGGTAGATTTATGTTATCCTATTTCTAGGATTGCATGCAACGAACAAGAATCAAGTATTTATCATGTAATTCAAAAATCAAATAATAAGATTCATATAGGTTTCATCTTCCCTAGGTATCTAGGGAATTAGTCTATAATTTGGAATAACATCATCTCAAAGTTAGAAAAACAACAAGACATAAAGAACCCAATAAAACTTCTAAAGAAATTGAATGGAGATCTTAAATCTTGAAGGAGATCCGCTTCTGAAATGAATCTGATGGTGTTCTTCAAGTCTTTTCTTTGTTCTTCTCTGCGTCCTCCCTTAGGTCCTCTTCTAGTGTTATTTATAAATTTAGAATGTTCAGAATCCTTAAGAATTGGCTTTTTCTGTATAAAAGAGAAACAGGGTGTGAAATCGACATGAGCTGGCCCATGGGAGTGTGGCCATCCTGTGTGGCTCACATGGGCATGTGCCCAACCCGTGTGGAAATGCCCAGGTTGTGTGGATCCTGAAAATAGTTCTTTTTGTCCGATTTTGGCTTGTTTTTCGCTCCTTTCACTTCCTTATGCTCACCTAAGTATAGAAACATAAATTTAAATGATTAGGAGCATCAAATTCACTAATTTTACATAATAAATCAACCAAAAATGCATCAAGAATGGGATTAAAAGCATGTTACTTTTATGGTTTATCATCTACACGGACAAGAGCTAAGATCTTTCAAAGGTTTCAGGGTTTATTCAGTGCTAGCTAGATGATCTTTCTTCTTCAATGAAAAATTCACTTATGTAATCACTTAACAAGACTTGATTTAACCAAGATCCAAGATCTTATACATGATAAAAAAAAATTGAGGTAAGGGATCTAAGGTAGTCAACTATGGTGAAAGCTTCTTGGCCCATTAAAGCTTTTTATCCAAGTCAATTAACTCCAATCTTACAATCTTCTTGAATTTAACTAAATTATGATTGATTGAAGGTAAAATTTGACAATCTCTTGAGGAAGGAGAGTAGTCGTTGGGTAAAAGAGAAGCAAGAGATAGTCGTTCTTGGTATATATATATTTTTTTCTTTAGGTAGAATTCTCTTTTTCGTCAGTCCTCAATTGGACTTACGTGATCCTTTTAACACATAATTAGGGAAAATTCCTTGGCTTACGTTGTGGACACTAAGACCATGGTTTTTAATTAAACATTAGCTCTTACTTAAAAGATCATTCACATATGTTGGCTCAATTAATTAAATTGCCCAACAATAAAATTAAGCCTATTAATTAAATTAAATCGTTAAAAATAATTTTAATACTAGGTAAATTTTGATCACTCCTTTGATCATCTGAATCACATCCATATGATTGATAAGTTGATCAAAATTTACCTTCCTAATAATGGTGTACCTTCATTGAACAGAATTTTAATTGAATAAAGATTCTAAATCCAGAGTGTATAAAATCCAACAATCCATTTTCATAGCTTTTCTTAATAGCAAAACATATGGAATTGTTAAAAGGAGGAAGTTTAAAAACATAAAAGTATATAGAGAAAATTAGAGTTGGTCTTATGATTGTATATTTGTTAATTAAAAGCTTATAATAAAAAAAAACATTTAAAAAAATATGTACACAAAATGGATCTTGATTGTATTGATGGATGGTATTTATAATAATGTGATACTCTAAACTCAATTACTGTATTTTTTATATAAAATTGATATATTTCATATTTATTATGATTGCGTGCACATAATTTATTTGAAATTATTTAAAACAAAAAAATTTTACAAGATATTGTTATGACCCTAATGTGATATGTATGTTACTTAAATTCCTATTATATTGAGTTTGATTTTATACTATATAGAAGGAAGTCTGTGACTTAAACTACATATAACTATCATAACTCATGTTGTCAAATCATTATAATACGGTAAAATATTATACTTTTATGTGTGCTAAATGTTTATGTTAAAGTTTATGTTTTATCACATTGGTCCAAGTGAAAGAATATAAGATTTTAGCTCATACTATGAATTTCAATTAAGCCTAAAATCAAGTGGCTCAATTTGAGATAATTAAATTATTTACTTTAAAAGCAAGTTAAGTCCTATTAGTTTATCCAGTTACTTGATGAATGTGCTGGATTAAAAGTTAGTCACATATAAACTAATCTTTCATCTACCTATTAAGGTTACAATATAGAAACTAATTAAAAATTTATAGCCTCTATTATTAAGGCTTTATGTGGTAGAGTGGAAAGAGAATTGGAAAGATGAAAATTTGAAAGAGTGGAAAAATAGAAAGACTGAAAAATATAATTTTTCTTTCCATAAGTTTAATTGATAGAAAAGATGGAAAAATTGAAAGAAAAAATAATTTTCTTTCCATCCATTACTTGATAGAATTGAAAAATAAAAGAAAAGAAAATAAAATAATTGAAAATTACATAATTTTGAACTAATATATACCTCTATTTCATTTTCTCTCCTCTCATCATTCCAATTTAGAAGGATTGATTTTTATATATTAGGATGGAAAATAATCTTCTTTCCTATTTTCTTTCCTTTCACTTTTCTTCTTTACCAAGCACACTTAAAATTTATCATATTATTTCTTTTTATCCCTCCACCTTTCTACCTAACCAAAAGCACCTAAGAGTTTATGTAACAAAAGAGAAAAACTAAATTATTGTGATGTTTTTTTTATTAATTCAATGGTCAGCTCTTATTCCATATCAAATAATTCTATATACTTATTTTAAAATTATTAATTATGCAATAATAAATTTTAACTTTCATTTGAGTTTTTACAATTTATTGTTATTAGGTTAATTTTTCACATTGGTGGATCATACCATATGTACATGAAGTCACTTGAATTTGCGGCCACTTAAGTGAATAACAAATAAATTTTTAACTTGTAACTAAAGACGAATAGATGATGAAAATATACTAATTGTTATATCACCTTTAAAAACAATTACAACTGACGTTCTTAGATGAATCTCACATTAAATAGACTTTTAGCATCGAACTATTTTTGAACGAATCTCATAGTTGACGAATTTTCTTCGCGAACTACTTATGTCAAGAGTGTATGAAATGTCTCGTGTATTGATTATTAAGCTGTCCTAAGATGTCATATCACTGCTTTATAAGATTGCATTATCATTTCTAGAGGGAGACAAGATGTGACTTTGCCACTAGTAGTATATTGACGCATGACGAACCCTTTATTTCATATATCTAAACCCTTCTAGCATTCATTTCTTTCTTTCTCTCAACCACTCTCATCGTAGTATCAACTGTTAAAATACGACTCTTTATCCTATCAAGATGAATTGTCGCCTCGCCTTCTTATTTCTCTCCTTATTGATTTTCATTTTCAAAATAAATGAAAATGAAATAGTAGAGAGTAGGAGAAAAATTCTACTCAAATAAAAGAAAGTAGGTCGTTTGAAAAAAAAAAAAAGAAAAAAGAAGAAGAAAGTAGACAGTAGAGAGAAATGGTCGGGCCACATCAAACACAAAGCGTGGCAGGGATATGCCACTTACGACTAAACATCTTTTAAGATTCCTCATAATGGGAACAACCCAACCCCTCTTAACTAGTGGCCGTTCTAATATTCTTAGGCCCCAAAGTAGATATGGAAGGACCTATATTTTTCTTTTAAATATTTTGTAAATAATTGCAAATTTTAATTAAATTTCTTATGTTCAGAATTTGTAGTTACCATTTTAAATAATATAGTTTATAATATTCGAACTCCTCTCATTACAATATATTTTATTATTACATCTAGTACTTATTAATTTAATCAAAAAATTTTATTTAATATAATCAATTATTCCCTTTTAAACTCAAAATATACCAACCCCATTTTAATAATTAGGACCTCCATGTATTATTTTATACATTTTAATTTTATTATTCATAATTTATTATCTTCATTAACAAATAAATATAATGCATTTAGTATGATTTATTTAATGAATTTATGTGTTTAAATTTTAATTCACTTATAATTTAATTGAATTTTTTTATTTTAATATTATACATATTTTATGTGTTATTATGATTATCTGGTTCCAAACTATACGTTTTATTGTTCGTTATATGTTACTTTTAAATAAACATCTATGTTTTAAAATCGTGATTTCTACATGGATATGCGTATAATAGGATTCTAGTATTATATAATATATGTTGAAAATATATATATTATATAATATAAAAATAAACTTAATAAAGATAAAGAGTAAATATATAACAGAATTTGTTATTATATGCTAATGCTTGATTTTACTTTTGGGTTATTGGGGTGAAAGGTTTTCCAAAAAAAGGAAAAAATATAGAACCCTGAAGTTGGGACTCCGATCGCTCTCAAACCAAAGTTGAAGATGATGAACGGTGGGTAAGGATTGTTGGAGACCTTTGATGGTTGCATCTCATATGCTTCTCACGTGACCTTTCTCATCATGCTTTACTGGGTATACTCTTAAGATAATTGTTTTAGGCTGTTTGGGCCTTTTGTTTCTTGGGCATTTGTAGTCATGTCATAACAAGTGTTAATTTTTTTATATAATAATTTAGTAAATATATGATATCTATTGTTGTAAATAATAGTTTTAAATAATTTAACTTTACTATAAATATGATCTTAATAATTTTAATAATAAAAAAGCATAAATTTAATTTTAATAACTTATTATATATAATTTTTTTTATCAAAATACAACTTATTATATTATAAACTCATTTAAAACAAATATATAATATAGAAATGAGAAAAGAAATTGATCAGAACCAAACACCATAATATATTTTATTTGATTTTCATACAAAAAATAATTAAAACAAAGATTGATTGATTGATTGATTATAATTACTGAAAATCAAATTACCCAAGTCAAAAAGCAAATTCTGGCACCCCCACTTCCTTCTATCTCCCTTTTAACAAATCTCACTACACGTCCGAGAAAAACATAGCACACATTTGAATCCCTCCATGCACTCAAAGGAAAAACACATATATCGCCCTCATCAAGGCCGCCATGCACTGGCCCAAACCACCGGTTGGTCTTTCCAAGACAAGAATATTCCGGCGTCAGGACACTGTGCCATTGACCAACCTTCCTTGTACCTTCTCAACAAGGCGCGTACATCATCGCACACTTCATCACTCAGAACCACGGGGTTAAATCCACTCGCTTTAAACCGCCAGGACCAGCGGGTCGCTGGCTCCCGCATCTCAATGGACATGGACGGCGAACAAGCCACCAAATCAACTATGGCTCGACCAGCTGCTTGTTCCAGCATCAACCTTACATTGCTTGTTCTCTCAAAACAATCATCTAAGGCTTCAAAGTAAACCCTAAACCATCTTAAACATTCGTGAAAACCTTTAACGAACTCCAACCCGTCAACCCCAACGTCAAGATCAGCTTCTTCTTCGATCACAGTGATTATCCTTGGTTGCAATCTCCTGAAATTCGATATCATAAGATCCCTACGATTATCAACGGCTGTGATGGAATGTAATGTGCCAACAAAGTTGATGGCTAACGCTTCATCTTCGTTAATATCAAGTTCTGATAAATCTAAGTCACATAAATCGCCGGGATGGTGTATCGCTTTGAATTTAAAGGGAACTCCCATAAGCCTAGCAAACTTTACCATTCTGTTTCCTATTTCTTTCATTACTTTTTTGACTGAAACTCCCGAAACCCCACCTTTTTTGCTAGGAACGATAGTGGTTAGCCTTAAATATGGGGTTTCGTCGGTGCGGGTAGCTAGGGCTTCAAGCAATGTAGGCCATTGGGTGCAATAAGTGTTGCTGATATCTATTATATGTAATTTTCTTTCGCCTTCGAAGGCTTCCATGACTGCACCATTACAAGCTACGTGACCAAAAGTAGTCCAAGGACTTACCTCTTGAAACTTCAATACCATCTTTCTTGTTGATTCGAATGAACAGGTTTTATCAGATATTGTGTCTAACGTTCGATAGCAACGCTCACCAGTGTCGGTAATGCGGCTAAACAAGGCTTGAAGAAAGTAAGAAGCCAGCTTTTGCTCGGTGTCACCGTAAGGTGAGTTAAGTTCATTGAGCATCCACATGAGTTGTTGGACAAGTCCACCGTTTCCTTCAGAAATAGCGGTTGCTGTTTCGAGGAGGATACCGGTAGCCCACTTGCAGGAGAAATCAAAGTTTAGTTCCCAAGCAAGGGAGAAAGTAGAGAAATCAGAGCCAGAGGTTTGAAAAACATGGTGAGCGGTGGCGGTGGAAGTGTTTTTTGTGGTGGGAGAAAGGTGGGGTTGATGATGATGATAGGGATAAAAGTGTTGAGAAGAAGACGAAGAGTAGTCATCTTCATCCATGAAACAGTTGAAGCATTCTTGGTCCTCTTGTTGGTAGTGAATGTGATAGTTTTGTTTAGAGGATCTAGAGCTGCTAGAAGTTCTACTAGAGTTGAAAGATTGATCCGATGATTGGAGACTCACGAGTCTAAACAAGGTATCCATCTAACACCAAATTAAACAGCTCAAAGACCAACATAAATAAACTTTGGATTGAGGCTGTTGGATTTGGGATTGGAGGGGTGGAGAGCTTTGTACTAACAACATGGGAGAGCTTTTTACTAATTGTTTTTTTTTTTTTTAAATTACTATAGTTATTGTATATAAGGGTACTCATGAATAAAACAAATCCCTTGAAAAAGTAAAGGGAAGAAAGGAAGGTGTTGGGAATCTAAGTGAGTAAGCGGGGGAGAGTTTATAGTAGCTTTATTCTTCTAGGGGCTGCTTTGTTTTCTTTTATATTCATGGGGGAATTGACCAATATGAGGGCAGGGGTTTCGGTAAAAACTTGGAAAGTGGAATGGAGTAGCTGCTAGCTGGTGTTTTTAGGCATAGAATTTGGGACTGACAAAAGATGAAAGAGATGGAGAAAGAAAAGATAAACAAGGGCAATATCACCAATTGGGTTTAGTGGGATAGCTTTTCATTCAGAAAGGCACGGAGAGCGAGGGAGAGAATGTAAAATGTTAGCAATATAGTAGGTGGTTTTAGTGGGAGCAGGCAAGCAGGCAGGCGTGCCATTTGGGTTAAAGAGAGAGTAAAGCTGCTGGCATGCATCGCCATCAGCCAACAGCCCATCATCAGACCCACCACCATCATCCCCAGCACCCCAATACAAGCCATTCACATTCCATGCCTCCTAATCAGTCCCCAAATTCTCTTGCCTTATAATAATAAAACTCTATTCTCTTCCCAAAATGTACCCTTCCCAAGGCCATCCAGCATGCTCTCCTCCTTCCTCCCCACACTTCCCATGTCAGTAACGTTAACTGGTATCAATAATCATTGCATTAGTGACATTTCAATAAACATAATATATTAACCATTAATCACAAACACATTACAGTTCGCATTCTTTTCCTTGAATCAATGCTTGGAACAATAAAGTCGAGAGAATAATATATATGCTTTTTATTGGAATGTTTCAGGTTGAGCCTTTATTTTAGGGGACAGCGAAGCGCAATGTAGCTCAGCTAAGCTCTTAGTCGTCTATTTTAATGTCATATTATATTATTTTCTCAGGTTATTTGTGAAGTGAAGGTGGCAAGCTAGACCAGGCTAGCCTTTAGGCACTTCTTTTACTGTTGAGATAGTATCATGATCATGGATTGTTCTTTCGTTGTCCTAGATTTTCTTCGACAATCATTTGGAAAATTCCTTTGTGGCTTCAAGTCTTTGTCCCTATTCAAAATGAAGCTATGCAGACACAATTTTTTTTTCTTACCTTCCGATCTACACATAAGGTACTCATGGTCGAATAGGAAACGGATAATTGTATGATATTAATATAATTTTTTGAGATTTAAAATCATTAATTGTTTGAATTGTCTAAGTTGAATGGAAGTGTCTAATTGTAGTGGTCATCACAGTTAGCATTGTGAAAACTCTGCAAACAGAATAGCAAAGATTACCAAGGTTTGTTTATACAATTCAATTTTCCTATATCTACAAGGCCTAACTTAAAAAGTAACTTCATTATCTTTAATCCATAATACAACAAGTGATTCACATTTTATTACACCACAAGTATAGGATCTCACATTTGTATCTAAAGACTATAACACTGTAACACCCCATACCCGGATCCTATGCCGGGACGGAGTACAAGGCGTTACCTAACTTAAACTCGTGCTTACGACCAATTCTGAGTCTCCAAGACTCGGACAAATTTAAAACTTTCTCAAGCTTATCAACACGTCCTTAATATGGGCCTATGAGGCCCAAAACACATCAAAAATCATTCGAAACCAACTCGGGTTCTTTAGTCAACTTTAGAAAAATGACACTTGACACAGGGGCCCACGCCCGTGTGGGAGGGGCAACACGCCCGTGTGACCAATTTGACATGGTCGTGGTGTTGGCCCGTGTGGCTCACACGGCCTAGGCAATACAGGGACACGCCCGTGTTCGACACCCGTGTGGAATTAATTCCAAATTCATACCTACAGGGATTTTCACATGGCCTAACACATGCTCATGTCCCTGGCCCGTGTCCTTCACACGGCCATGACACGCCTATGTCCTAGCCCGTGTGTAAAAACTTGGACATTCTGTTTCTGACATCAGCATTTCGTAAGGGTCACACAGCCAAGGCACACGCCCGTGTGCTAGGCCGTACCCTTCACACGGCTGAGATACAGGGCTGTGTCTCTGCTTGTGTGTTTACTATCATGTATACTGGCTTACAAAATTTACATGCAGGGGACACACGACCAGACAACACGCCCATGGGGCTGGCCGTGTGGACAAAATAAGGCTATTTACCAAGCCTCTTTGCCAACCTTACTTACATAACCTGCCTAAGATCACTCTATACCAATACAGGGGCACATCATATGGTCAAATCAACCACAATAGACAACATTTCAATTGTGAAAATTTACTCATCCATAAAAAGTAAGATCTACTATACAATATTAAAATGAATATTGACAATTACCCATGGCCTTATACAAAATGAAAGGATTTAACCAAAGCCACACACTAAGGATTTAAACCAAGCCACACATTTGGCTAATTTCTCAAGAACATAAAACAATAAAGTCTAAGCCATATACATGCCATACTAAAAAAAAAAGTCTAACTATACCGAGTGCTTCGGATGATAGTGTGATCATAGCCTCTGAAGTCCATTAAATCCTCGAGCTATTTAAGCTTCACTATAAAAAAATAAAAAAAGAGAAGGAGTAAGCATAAGGCTTAGTAAGTTGCACATAAATAAATATACGACAACAATTTGACCATTCTTCAACATGCTCATCACACAAAAATGGGCATAAGCACAACTTACTCATCACTATCCATATAAATCTCATAGCATATATCGAGCTCATATCTCATGCATGTCAATTAAGTACCTGTACCACTTACAACACGATTATACCTTACTTGTTAGCTTAAACTGCATCTCTCACCGTTGAATTGTTCGGAACTTTACCGGATATTCGACAATCCTCAAACATGGGATAGGATGCCGATGCCATATCCCAGACATGGTCTTACACTGACTATCATCTCGTAGCCGATGCATGTCCCAGACATGTCTTACACTGGCTTACTTCTCGAGGCCGATGCATGTCCCGGACATGTCTTACACTAGCACTCGTCTCGATGCCGATGCCATGTCCCAAACATGATCTTACATAGACTCTCATAATATGGTCGATTCATGTCCCAGACACGTCTTACATTATCCCACAATAACCCATATGTCATGGCATGGATATTCGTTTTATTTCCTAGGTTCAAACGGGAACTCTACTATCTCTATTATCACCTAATGCTTGACTATTTTGATTTCTTGTCCCATGGCCAGCCATCACCTATTTAATGACCTAATTTCACTTTAAAGACCCCCAATTTATGATAGATAGAAAATTTGACATCCTTAGCTATCAATTTAAGACTTTTGCACTTTATGCGATTTAGTCCTTTTTCGCAATTGGGCTTACAAACGTCAAAATTAACTCACCAAAAATTTTATGCACTAATATAAACATGCTATAACGTCTAAATAATTATAAAAGAATTCATTCGACTTTGGATTTGTGGTCCTGAGACCACTATTCTGACTAGGCCTTAAATCGGGCTTTACATTTCTCCCCCCTTAGGGATTTTCGTCCCCGAAAATCTTACCAGTGAATAAGTTTGAGTACCGATCTCTCATAGTCTCCTCGGGTTCCCATGTGGCTTCCTCTACTCCATGTCTCTTCCACAAAACTTTCACGAGTGCTATGCTCTTATTCCTCAACTGTTTGACTTCTTGAGCCAAAATCTTGACCGGCTCTTCGCCATAAGTCATGTCCGGATGAATCTGAACCTTTGTTGGCGTGATAACATGCGAAGGGTCTAATATATATCGGTATAGCATAGACACATGAAACACGTCATGAATCTTTTCCAATTCTGGTGGCAAAGCTAATCGATAGGCAACCGGCTCTATTCTCTCGATAACCTCATAAGGTCCTATGAAACGAGGACTCAACTTGCCTATTCTACCAAATCTGAGAACTTTTCTCCATGGGGATACTTTCAAAAACACTCAATCACCAACTTGAAATTCAATCTCTTTCCGTTTCAAATCCGAGTAAGATTTCTGCCTATCCAAGGCGGCCTTCAAACAATCATGAATCACTTTAACTTTCTTTTCAGTCTCCTTGACTAAATCAACCCCGTGAATCTGACTCTCACTGAGCTCGCTCCAATATAAGGGCATTCAACACTTTCACCCGTATAAAGCCTAATAAGGTGCCATCTTCACGCTTGACTGATAACTATTGTTGTAGGCGAATTCAACCAATGGTAAGTACCTTTTCCAACTACCTTGAAACTCGAAGACACAGCACTGTAACATGTCTTCTAAAATCTGAATCACTCTTTCCGACTGGCAGTCAATTTGCGGGTGAAATGTCGCGCTAAAACTCAACTTTGTACCTAAAGCTTCTTGCAACTTCTTCCAAAACTTTAAGGTAAACCTCGGATCTCTATCCGAAATAATCGATAAGGGTACCCCGTGAAGTCTCACTATCTCTGAAACATACAAATCAGCCAATTTCTCAAGAGGATAGTCGCTACACATCGGTATAAAATGTGTCAACTTGGTGAGTCTATCAACCACAATCCACGCAGCATCTTTCTTCTTCGGGGTTACTGGCAAACCCGTCACAAAGTCCATAGTAATTCGGTCCTACTTCCACTCGGGAACCATGATAGGCTGAAATAAACCCGAAGATACTTGGTATTCAGCCTTTACTTGTTGACAAACTAGACATTTAGAAACAAACTCAGAAATATCTCTTTTCATCCCCGACCACCAGTACATTTTCTTCAAGTAGTTATACATCTCTACAGTACCCGGATGGATAGATAAGCAACCACTATGCGCTTCTCGTAAAATCTTATAAATAAGCTCATTATCCTTGGGTACACAACCTCTGTCTTGGAACATCAAGCATCCGTCGGTTCTAATCTGAAAATTTGATTCAACACCCAATTCACACTGAGTTCTCTTGGCTTGCAATTCACTGTCGTTATTCTGAGCTTTGCAAATCTCTTGTAGGAACAACGGTCTAGCTCTTAACTCTGTCAGAATCGAACCATCATCAGTCATAGACAACTGAGCATTCATAGCCCTTAAGGCAAATAGTGATTTCCTACTTAAAGCATCAGCGAACACGTTCGCCTTTCCCTGATGGTAGTTGATAACTAACTCATAATCCTTTATCAACTCTAGCCACATTCGTTGTTGCAGATTCAACTCCTTTTGAGTCATCAAATATTTTAGACTTTTATGGTCGGTGAATACCCGAGATCTCTCACCATACAAATGATGCCTCTAAATTTTCAATGCTAACACTATAACTGCTAGCTCCAAATCATGGGTCGAGTAATTTCTCTCATATGAATTTAGCTTTCTCGAGGCATAGGCTATTACCTTGCCTTCTTGCATGATCATGCACCCTAACCCATTCAAGGATGCATCACGATACACCACAAACTCTTTTTCCGGTTTTGGTTGCACTAAAATTAGAGCTTCGGTCAAAAAAACCTTTAGTTTCTCAAAACTCCGTTGGCACTTATCCATCCATTCGAACTTGACATCCTTTTGTAACACCTTGTCATCAGAGTAGCTATCATAGAGAATCCATTCACAAATCTTCTGTAGTACCCAGCCAAACCCAAAAAGCTTCGAACCTCCGTCACATTCCTCGGTGGTTTCCACTCAACAATGGCCGAGATCTTACTTGGGTCAACTCTAATTCCATCTCTCGACATGATGTGTCCTAGGAGTCCAACTTCTTTAAGCCAAAATTCACTCTTACCGAACTTGGCATATAACTGCTTATCTCTCAAGGTTTGTAAAACCGTTCTCAAATACTTCGCGTGCTCACTCTCATCACGTGAGTAAATCAGTATGTCATCGATAAAGACCACTACGAACTTATCCAAATATGGCTGAAAAATGTGGTTCATCAAATCCATAAACACTATAAGGGCATTTGTTAAATCGAAGGGCATAACAAGAAATTCGTAGTGCCCATACCTCGTCCTAAATGCGGTTTTCGGTACATCTTGTTCCTTAACCCTTAGCTGGTAGTAGCCAAACCTTAAGTCGATTTTAGAAAATACAGTAGCTCCTTTCAACTGATCGAACAAATCATCGATCCTTGGCAATGGATACTTATTCTTCATAGTCACCTTGTTGAACTACTTGTAGTCTATACATAACCTCATAGACCCATTTTTTTCTTCAAAAAAGTACCGGAGCTCCCCACGGGGAAAAACTCGGTCTCACGAAACCCTTGTCAGTTAACTTTTGTAGTTGAACTTTCAACTCCTTCAAATCTGTAGGAGCCATCCTATATGGAGCAATCGAGATGGGTGCCATACTGGGGACTAACTCGATTCCAAATTCAACTTCCCTCACGGGAGGCAATCTAGACAATTCCTCTAGAAATACGTCCGTGAACTTACATACCACTGACACTGACTCGATCTTCAATTCAGATGCTTGAGTATTCAATATAAGGGAGAGGTAAGCCTCACACCCTTTTCTTAAATATCTCTCTGTCGTCATAGACGATATCACTTCAGGCAATCCACTTAATTTACCTGGTTCAACCCAAAGAACATTCCCGTATTCACATTTCAGCTCAATAACTTTTCGTCCACAATCCACTACAACTCCATGAAAAGTCAACCAATCCATCCCAAGGATTACATCAAATTCATTAAATGACAATAACATCAAGTTAGTCAGAAATGATGACCTCTAATTATCAAAGGCAATTTCTACATATTTCGTCAACTAACACATGCTTGCCTAATGGATTTGAAACATTTACTACAAATTTCGTAGACTCAATTGGCATTTTCATACTGGGCACTAATTTCATGCAATCAAAAGAATGGACAGACCCCTAATCAATTAAAGCAACAATAGAAATATCGTGGATAAAAAAGGTACCTGTGATCACATCGGGAGATTTTGCCTCTTCACGGGCACACATGACATAAGTCCTTGCAGGTGCATGACCCTCAGACCTCACAGCTGAATCTCTAGGGGCACCTCTACTGTTAGTTCCATTACCCAGGTTCTTTTGCGATTTACCCCTCAAAAGAGCACTACTCGCCCTCATCTTTGGCTTTTTCTCTTTCTTATCTAATTCAAGGCAGTCTCAGATGAAGTGGTCTAGTGATCCACATTTGAAGCAACCTCTTTCTTTCGCTCGGTATTCACCGAAATAGCGTCTACCATATTGTGAACACTCCGGCCTATTTGGCTGAGCACTATCAACACTCACGATAGAAGTGGTCTGAGCTTTAGAAGCCGTGTTCTACTTGTTCTTGCTCTTATTCGATAACCCCACTAATGCGTTGGATAGGGTAGGAAACTCTCTCAATCTCTTAGATGAGGTCTGCTGTAATTTCCCCATCTGTCTTTTTCTTAAGTATCGGGACTCAATATCAGCTTTTCTCTTCTTTTTGGCCAATTCCTCGGCCTTACATGCTCTCTCCATGAGCACCACGAATTCCCTCAATTCTAAGATGCCAACTAACAATCGGATCTCTTCATTTAATCCATACTCAAATCTCTTGCACATGATGGCTTTGTAGACACGCACTCCCTAGCATATTTGCTGAGCCTCACGAACTCACGTTCATACTCTGTTACTGTCCTACGGCCTTCTTCGGCTCTAAAAACTCTTTTCTTTTCTAGTCCATAAACCTTTGACTAATGTACTTCTTCCAGAACTCCTCCTGGAAGAACTCCTATGTAATTCTTCCCCTTGGTACAACCGACACAAGGGTGTCCCACCATTGATAGGCTGAGTCTCGTAGGAGTGACACCGCGCACTTCACGCACTCCTCAGGCGTGCACGATAACTTATCAAATACCCTAATGGTATTTTCTAACCAAAATTTTTCTCTCTTCGGGTCATCATCAATCTTAGCCTGGAATTCCTCAACCTCTTGCTTTCGTATCTTATCTACTAGGGGTTTCTTTCTCATAACCAAATCCACTCATTGCGGAGCTACAGGGGCATACTGAGGAATCAGAAGAGGTAGGAAAGGTGGAGTATTTGGATTTGCACGAATGAATTCCGAATATCACGTGCCCATCATATGGAGGTAAGCTTCTCTAGCTCCTCCGCCCTGGCTTAACGTCTTGGGCCCATTATCAACTGGCGCAGTCCCATCAGCGGGAGCCAGTATTTTACTTTCTACGTCATTTGCCGTAGCTACGCCAGGATCCATTTACTATATGAATAAAACACAACTTATCTCGTCAGGAGTCATCACACTATCAATATACAGTTATGGCATGTATAGCTAGACTCGTACTCACGCTAGGTTAGTCCTATAACCGACTAAACCATGCTCTGATACCACTAAATGTAACACCCCATACCCTTATCCTATGTCGAGATGGAGTACGAGGCGTTACCTAACTTAAACTCGTACTTACGACCAATTCTGAGTCTCCAAGACTTGAAAAAATTTTAAACTTTCTCAAACTTACCAACATGTCCTTAATATGGGCCTACGAGGCCCAAAACACTCATAAGAAATCATTCAAAACCAACTCGGGTTCTTTAGTCAACTTTAGAAAAATGACACTTGACATAGGGGCACACGCCCGTGTGGGAGGGGCAACACGCCCGTGTGACCAATTTAACATGGCCGTGTTGTTGGCTCGTATGGCTCACACGGCCTAGGAAATACAGGGACACGCCCGTGTCTGACACCCGTGTAAAATTGATTCCAAATTCATACCTACAGGGATTTCCACATGGCCTGGCACACGCCCGTTTACTTCACACGGCCATGACACGCCCGTGTCCTAGCCCGTGTGCAAAAACTTGAACATTCTATTTCTGACGTCAACATTTCTTAAGGGTCACACGGCCAAGGCACACGCCCGTGTGCTAGGTCGTGCCCTTCACACAGTTGAGACACACGGCTATGTATCTGCCCATGTGTTTACTATCATGCATACTAACTTACAAAATTTACGTGCAGGGGACACATGGCCGGACAACATGCCCATGAGACTGGCCTTGTGTCACACACGGCCTAGACACACACCCGTGTGTCTACCCGTGTAGACAAAATAAGGCTATTTACCAAGCCTCACCTCTTTGCCAACCTTACTTACATAACCTGCCTAAGATCACTCTATACCAATACAAGGACACATCATATGGTCAAATCAACCACAAGACAACATTTCAATTGTGCAAATTTACTTATCCATAAAAAGTAACATCTACTATACAATATCAAAATGAATAATAACCATTACCCATGGCCTTATACAAAATGAAAGGATTTAACCCAAGCCACACATTTGGCTAATTTCTCAAGGACATAAAATAATAAAGTCTAAGCCATATACATGACATACTCAAAAACAAGAAGTCTAACTATACCGAGTGCTTCGGATGATAGTGTAATCATAGCCTCCGACGTTCGTTAAATCCTTGAGCTATTTAAGTGTCACTATAAGAAAATGGGAAAAGAGAAGAACTAAGCATAAAGCTTAGTAAGTTGCACATAAATAAATATACGACAACAATTTTACCATTCTTCAACATGCTCATCACACAAAAATAGGCAAAAGCATAACTTCCTCATCACTATCCATATAAATCTCATAGCATATATCGAGCTCATATCTCATGCATGTCAATTAAGTACCTGTACCACTCACAACACGATTATACCTTACTCGTTAGCTTAAACTACATCTCTCACCGTTGAATTGTTCGAAACTTTACCGGATATTCGACAATCCTCAAACATGGGGTAGGGCACCGATGCCATATCCCAGATATGGTCTTACATTGACTATCATCTCGTAGTTGCATCATGTCCCAGACATGTCTTACACTGGCTTACGTCTCGAGGCTGATGCATGTCCCGGACATATCTTACACTAGGACTTGTCTCGATGCCGATGCCATATCCCATACATAGTCTTACATAGCTCTCATAATAGGTTCGATTCATGTTCCAGACACGTCTTACACTAGCCCACAATAACCCATATGTCATGGCATGGATATCCGATTTATTTCCAAGGTTCAAACAGGAACTCTACTATCTCTATTATTATCATACTTTCTCAATTCCACAATCAAGCAATTCATGCTATATTAATTCAAATAAAATCAACACACACATTAGAATGTAGTTGTATTAGTTACATACAACTTACCTCGGTTACAAAATATGGTGTCAAGTCGGTCTAATAAATTTGCTTGGCTTTCCCCTGGTCTAAGTTTGAAGTTTAAATTTCTTGATCTATAATAACAAAAATTCACAAATTTAATCATTTTATCAATCTAGGCGCTCAATAATCTATAGTTGGGCAAAATGACTATTTTGCCCCCAAACTTTTACAGAATGACCATTTTACCCCTAGGTTCTAAAATCGATTTTTATCGAATTTCCTCCTACCAAAAGCCTAGCTGAAACCTTAATACTCTTATAGCAATCCAAAATTTCCACTATCTTACCCATTTATTAACAAATTTCCAACTTATGCCAAATAGTCCCTATTAGGGTTTTCATGAAGAAAGCCTTCATAAAAGTTGTTTATTACACGTCTAATACTCATATTCTTCCATAAAATTTCAGAAAAAAACATATATGCTTTCATGGAAAAACGCTAAACTCTCCATCATTTTGCAAGATAGTCCCCTCATTTGAAAGCTCATGCTTCAAGGGGTCTAAAAATGTAAAAATCATCAACAAAAAGTATGTAAATCACTTACTTGTAAGAGGAATAAGTTGCTGAAATTTTGAAGCTCAAAACCCCCCAAAAATGGATAAATTTTCGGTGGAGAGAAATAGTGAAAAAGGATGATATTATCTTTCTTTTATTTTATTTCATTTTGGTCAAAATAAATCACCAAACTTCACCTAATGCTTGACTATTTTAACTTCTTGTCCTATGGCCAACCATCACCTATTTAATGGCCTAATTTCACTTTAAAGACCCCCAATTTATGATACATGGAAAATTTGACACCCTTAGCTATCAATTTAAAACTTTTGCACTTTATGCGATTTAGTCCTTTTTCGCAATTGGGCTCACAAACGTCAAAATTAACTCACCAAAATTTTTATGCACTAATATAAACATGCTATAATGTCTAAATAATTATAAAATAATTTATTCAACTCCAGATTTGTGGTCCCAAGACCACTATTCTGACTAAGCCCTAAATCGGGCTGTTACAAACACTTACCTCTAAATTCCCTTTGAAAATTTAGACCGTAGACATAAACTGTTTAAACTTTAAAAGCACTCACACAATCAGCTCCTCAATGAACAAATAAATTACTCTCAAGATGCTCTCGTACATAACCTATACAAGCTTCATAATACATAACCTATACAAGCTTCATAATATATTTGACTTGCTAACTTACTTGTGATTAAATACAATGCAACCCTTTAAAATCAACAACGACAATATATCAAAAATAATATGCTAACATAGTCCAATAAAACGTGATCTGATGGAGATTCAGTCTTCAAGGTAAACTTCAATTTAATCCAAACAATTCTCCATAATCCTAGGGTTGTAAATTTTCAATCCAATCCAATATTCACAAAGAAATAAATTGGTTCGATAATTGGCCTTTCATATCTTCAGAATATCAACATAGTTAATAGCCTAAAAAAATTATTTCAATAAATTGCCAACACCAAATGTGGTAAGTTTTGTTGCACTGTTGGAAGGATGAATGGTAGCGGTCAAGTGCCATTTAGAATGCTACTCCATAACTTTTCTCAAGAATCTTTCCCTTTGGCAATTTTTTGAACAAAATTAAACAACATAGAAAGCTAATCACTAGAAACAACCATAGTTCTCCCCCAGCACAATCCTTTCTCTAATATACTTAACTTATAACATAACCACTTAAATCGACTATAAATGCTTTTTGTAGAATTTGCATTAACAATAAAAATACTGAAGTTATATCTAAGTAAGCTGTGGATAAGTACAGTGCATCAAAGTAATGTAATCAAATATTCATAAGTTTGTTTCACAACCCAAAATATATTCAAAAGCAATCACACACACATACTAAAAAAAAAAAATTCAGCATCATCATCAACAAACATCATAAAAGCAAATCAAGATATTTCACCATCGACAAAATTGCTTGCACATAAACATACAACTTCTACTATACACTTAGCTACCAACTTCCATTATACTCCTCCTTTTTGCTTAAGAAAATTGCCAATCAAAATTCTACAAGTCTTTACTATTTGGATTGAACCAAGGCTAAACAACTGTTGAAGAATCTGAGGATAAAAGTTAATCCATCCAATCAGGAGTACAAGATTACTAGACTGAACGAACAATTTTGTAAGGATCAAAGCGTTGGAGATCTTTCCTCAAAGTAATCTCTCTGTCTTATATATGTTGGATCATTGTGATTTCAGCCCTGATCTTAGAAATAATTCGATTATGAGATTTAGTAGAGAAAGTCAAACAATCAATCATCCTCTTGTTGAATCCAAAAATGTTGCTCAAGGTGCCAACTGAGTGGGCATTTTAGCTTCCACAGCGGTCAGGTTTTGTTTCTTCTTTAACATGCTGTTCAAATGCATCTGTGGTGACATGCTTTACCTTAAGCCACTTGGGAGAGAACTTTAGTTCAAGAACTACTCTTTTCATTGTTTAGTGACCCTTACTAGCCTCAAATCTTATGTAATAAGTACTTGAAAAATAAAAAAGGGAAATGGTAAAAGATGTCTAACTTGTACCTTTTTAGCATGACTGACCATTTGATCAAACATAAGCTGCCCTAAATCAAATTCCAACATCTTTGCCACTTTTCTTATCAAGGCTGCTATCTTTGCCCAACTGCATCCCTCTGGCTGCTTGATACCCAATTTCTTGTAGTTATGCCAAATATGGCTGCATAGGTAGTGGTCAAAAAAAAGTTTGAATGCCTCCTTTATCAGGCCATGTATGGTCGTAATTATTAGTAACAACAAAAGCAATTATGTCTAGTGATTTCTCCAACTCCACTATATTCTAACTATAGTAGTTAGGAACCTTCCTAATGAGCACTGGATTGAAATTGTACCACCTTCCACGAACATAAACTTTCTAAAAGAGCTTGCTCTTATATTTTGTGATGCTTTTTATTGAATTGGCATAGATATCCAGCACCACTTGCCTTACATAAGACACAGCCATGTATTCCGAAATACACGCCTGTGTGGGATCCCCACATCCCCAAATCAGCCACACGATTGTGTGGCTAGACTGTGTGACACCAAATCTTAAATTTCTAATTCCCAAACTTACACGGCCGTGTGCCCAAGGGACATGGCCGTGTGAATTTTGAAAAAATCCCCAAATTAGGCACATGGCTGTGTGGCACCCAATTTAGCCTGAAACCCTAGTTCCAAAATCCACATAGCCGTATGCCAAGGTACACACCCGGGTAGCCGTCGGGGAGGCCATGAAACCACCCAAAAACCACCGTTTAAGCCACCGCAACAGTCCCTGACCTTTGCCCTATCACCATATATCAAAAAGTGACGATTTCCCATCACTTCCATCGACTAAAAACCTAAAACTAATTGTTTAGCATACAGTTAAGAATAGCCGAATAGATAATTTGCAGAAATAATAAACATATAAAATAACGTAGCCACAGTTCGAGTCCCACACCAGTTCCGATGACGAAGACAGTAGAGCGTAAATTCCCGAAACTAAAAGCCAAAATCATTTTTTTTAGAAATATTTAGAAAATAGAAGAAAGGCAAAAGGCGAAGAAGAAGAAGAGAGGGGAGCAGAAACATGAAAAACAACCTTAATAAATTAAAGTAAAAAGAAAATAGATTTTTAATAACAAAATAACATAATTAACTAGAAATTATTTACTAACTAAAAACAAAATATATAAAGTCTCACGAAAAAGCACACGCCAAGACTCGAACCTAGAACCTTGAGATTTATTAACACTCCCTCAACCACTAGACCAGCAAGCCCATTCTGTCACTAAAACGCACAGCCATACACAAATGTGCAACCTCCTCCCTATCCCTATACTTAAAACCCAAAACTTTTAGGCCCAAAATTCTGGGAGTTACATTTCTATAGAGAATCTCAATCAATCTCAAAACCTTCTTACTTCAATGGAGCAAACTACTCTTATTAGAAGACAAGGATAATGCTCTTTATTCAAGCCAATGATTTTTCGGCTTAGGATATCATCATAAATGGTCCTTCCATTTCTCAAAAGCAAGGAGAGATATTAGTGCCAAATAGTAAAATAGAGTGGAATGAAAATAGAACAAATATTCAACTCAATGCCAAAGCCATGCACACTCTATTTTCTACACTTGGCCCCGATGAGTATAGTAGGGTACTATCTTGTTTGAATGCCAAAGAGATATGAGACAAGCTAAAGGTCACTCACGAGGGTACAAGCCAAGCAAATAAGATCAAAGTTGGAATTCTCACCTTTAATTATGAAACCTTTAAAATGAAGCTTGAGGAGGATATCAAAGCGATGTCTAATAGATTCAAAATCATCATTAATGAGATTAATTCAAATGGGAAGACATATCACAATGAAGAAGTGGTAAGAAAAATGCTTAGAAGCTTGACAAAGTCTTGGGAAGCTAAAATGGCCACCATTAAAGAAGCAAAGAATTTGGACACACTCATTTTAGATGAGTTTATCGGTTCTTTGCTTACACATAAGATGAGGCTTAATAAAGTGGTTGAAGAGGAAAAAGTTGAAAAAAAAAGATTGATGTTGCAATCAAATCCACTACAAATGATGAAAGAGAATCAAATGATACAAATGATGAAAGAAAATCAAGAGATGAAATGGATGAGGATAAAGAAATGGCCATGTTTGCTAAAAGATTCAAGAAATTCATGAAGTCTAACAAGGGAAGAATATTTCAGAGAAAATGAGGATTGAAGCTTGAATCCAACAATGAAAAAATCCCATAATTTTTTTATTAATGCAAAAAGTTGGGACATATCAAGTTCAATTGTCTCCAATAGAAGAAAAAAGGGTCAAGCAAACAAAAACACAAGACCAATGTTGCTACTTGGAGCGATGGAGATTCTTTCGATGATGAAGAACAAGAAGTAGCCAACCTTTCCCTTATGACCATTAAAGACTCTAAGGTAACTTCTAAATTATTCTTTTGATAAGTTACAAGATGCCTATGATGAGTTAGGTTTTGAGTTTGAAGTCATGGTTTCAAAATATAAGAAAAATATTTCAAAATTAAAAGTTGAAAATTTCTTACTCTCCAAAACCAATCATGAACTTGAAAAGAAAGTAAAATGATATTCAAGACATTATTAATGAATTTGAGAAAAAAGATTTCAGACTTGCATAACTTACTTTCAAAAGTTTATGAAGATCATCAAAAGTAACTTGAGTTGCCTAAGAAAGAAAAAGCTTATTCTAACAAAGTTTCTCCAAAAAGTTTGAAACAGGAGAAAATTCAAATACAAACATTGTTAAAAAAAAGCTTTAATTACTATAGACATTGAGGTTCCTCAAAAACTTATAAGGAAAAACTTGTTAAGCGTGTATGGGTCCCTAAAAGACAAGAATAGACTTTCTAAATGGATAACCAAAGTGACTAGAATTTTAGGAACTAATGCTTATGGACCCAAAAGAATTTGGATACTAAAAATCAAAACATAATTCTATGTTTGTAGGGAAAAGAGCATCACTTCACGGTGAACAATACAAGTGGAAACTCATGGTACCTTAATAGTGAATGCTCAAGACATATGACTAGTGACAAGAGTTGTTTCATTGAACTAAAGCCAAAAAGTGGAGAAGTTACATTTGATGACAACTCCAAAAGACTCATTGAAGGAATTAGCTCTATTGGTAAAAATTCTTCAATATTTATTGAGAATGTTTTATATGCGTCGTCTTAAGCATAATCTTTTGAGTATTAGTCCATTATGTGATACAGGTCTCAATGTTAAATTTGATTCAAATGAGTGTTAAGTTATAGACATTGTTTTTGATAAGATTGTGCTTTTTAGTCATAGAATAGGAAACATCTACATGGTGTATTTAGATTATTTGCATGACTCAAACATTTGTTTTTTGGCCAAAAATGAAAATACTTCTTGGTTATGGCATAGAAAACTACGACATTGGTATTTTCTTAGCATTGTCTTAAAGCGTTCCCACGCCTTATACAGGGACTCACCATCGTATTGTTTGAAATTTGTGATTTCCCATCGGAGTTGAACGGTTCGACTAATTGAGAAAATTTTATGAAGGAATTTTTCCACAAGGTCATTCCAAGTGGTTATAGAACTCGGTTCTAACAAGTCCAACTAACTGGGTGCATTATCACATAATGAAAATGGGGAGTAACTGGAGACGTATAGCATCACTTGATATTCTGTCACATAATTGCAAGAACCGCTTCAAGTGCTGATTCGGGTCTTCCACCATGTTCCCCTTGAACTGTAAATGTTTTGGATCATATGGAAATGGTCATCTTTATTTTGAAATTATTTGCATTAATCCTCAGTCGCTCAATGCTTCTTCGCACTGCATCTAGTGTAGGTAGGGTGTACTCGCGTAAAGTCTGCTGAGCCATTGGGACTTCTTCCAGATTATTTCTTTCTTATTCTCTTGGCTCTTCAAACAACTGATTTTCTTGGGGTAAATTTATAACCATGGATAGATCGTTGTTCAAGGTTGGATAGCTACATCTGAGTAGTTACTTCATATTTGGGTAAGGTTCAATCGGACTTTTGGGGCTTTGGGTCATACACAACCTCAAATAAAAATAAAAATAACTAAACAAAATTTAAAAGTCATAATTATAGGTCCTAATCTTCCTACTTACCTTATTAATTTTAAAATTTTATTTTAACAATTTATTACCGAAACCTCCCTGAAAACACTCTAACAACTTGATCTCTTATAAACGTGTTATTTTTTTATAGTTAAATATAACATAAAAAATATAAGAGATAAGAACGGCGGCGTTCGTAGGCACACGAGTCAAATTGTAATGTAGTTCAGTACAACGAAATACCTTAGAGGTATTTAGAGGATCGTACCCAAGAGAGGATGGAATAAATAATGAAATTGTTTTTACAATAACAAGTCTAAGTAGTAGTAATTAATCCTTATATTATGACAAACAATAAAATAAATTGAAGAAATATAAATAAATAAATAACGAAATAAATCAATAAACCAACCAGAAAGGTTTACTCCCTTCAGGGTTTGTAACTAACTTCGAATTAGGGTTTTAGGGTGAATTAACTATCGATTAACCAATTATTACCTCTCAGCCTCTAACTAACTAATTGATTGGTTGATTCTCGCTTATCTCCCGACCTCACTTTCCCAACCAAGATAAACTACGATTTACTCTATTTGACTTTTCTCCCAACCTCGTCTTGCCTATGATAACTTCCTTGGGTTGTCAAGCCTAGTGGTTTAAGCACATGTAATTCATACCAACTAATCCCTCTCAAGAAACCCTAAATCATCCGTTAATCATACCCTCATCCATTCATTAATCTCTCTGAGGGGATTTAGTCACTCATGTTATTCATAATCTTTCTCTCGATTGAATAAATCATGGGAAGAACACGATCGATGCAAGAGAGAAAAGAGATTTGAATAATCGTGGATGTAATATATAATAGGGAACAGAATAGTAAATCTCTTTATTGGAATAAAGAATTAAATCAAATTCAAAATAACTTAAATTAAATTCAAAATAACATAAATTGAAATACTTTAATTAAATACATAAACTCTTGAGTCAAAACTGATTTCAAAAGGAAAAACAAAATAGAATTGAAAAGTCGAAAAGGAAAATAATCTAAATCTACTCCTAAACTATTAGGGTTTTTGAAGGTGTTTAGGATTACTTAGTTACATCAAACCCTTAACATCATATTTATATAGGTGTTGGTTGCCCAAATTAGGTCTTTGATACGTCCTAGTTCTTTGTATAAGTTTGATTGCGCAAACAAAAATAACCCCAAATTACTTGGGTAGAACGTCGACGTGTGTCGTGTCACGTGGCGCGACACGACTCCCACTTCAAACCTAGTCTCGTTCTTTTTTTGTTTTGATGTCCCATGAAGCTTGTGCATCACTCGACCCTTATGCTTACGTTAATTGGGCCTTTTTATCATCCTACACACTCAATTAAACATATTAGCACAACCTAAGGCTCATGCCAGCCTATTGGGTCATAACACTCCTAAAATATGTTAAAAAACACTTATTTTATTAATATTTAATCACACGACCTAATTTCCAAAAATGAAAAATAAAATACTAAATTGCATAGAAAACAAACTCCTTAAGCTCAGAATTAACCTAAGTTGACTACTACATTTGACGCCAGGTCAAAACACTTGTGAGCATTTTTTGCATTCAATTAGCTTAACTATTGTTATTGTGTAAGTGCTTAATTGGAAAACATCCTAATCTTGTAAGGATTGTTTCTTTCTATTCTGATTTGTTTACTCTATTGAGAGGGTTTAAGTCTTAAGATTTGGGTAGAAATCTTAAGGGAATTGTAAGGTTAAACCTTGTCCTCAAAGGTTGATCAAATTAGTGAATTTTGGAAAATCCTTAATGTCACACCTAAATTTCTTTGAGTTTTTGAATTTAAGGAATTGTTGGGAGTTAATTAAATAAAATAGTGAGTGGGAAGACTCTATTGGAAATATTGGAAATTTTGTGGCCGATGGGCAATTAATTGAGTTTCATTTTTGGTTTGGTTAAAGTGGAACCGACTTGTAACACTCTAAACTCGGCCTAGACATTATGCCCGAATCGGCGATGTCACATGAGAGTGTTTGTGAAAACGTATTAACCTTAAAATTGTCTCAATACTTAATTTTACTTAGCCCGGGAAAACATGTTCTATTTGATTTGCTTCAAACATCCTTTCTTTCTTTTTTTTGCGGAAGCTTTTAAAACCATTTCATATGCGTGGTAATTTCGTAAAACATTTGATTCTGTTGAAAACCCAAGTTTTCCTACTACTAGTAGTAAAAACCATAAAACAGTGCAAAATCCCAAATTGAGCAAAAATCCGTAAAGGCCTTAATTACATCAAATTTTCCCCAAATAAAACCTAAATCATAAAAAAAAATAGTCCAAATGGAAAACCATGTGGCTACCGTTGAGTCCTCCGTTGCTCTGACTCGTTTATGACTGGGGATTACTTGAACAACTAAAACAGAAAAGGGGTGAGTTTTCGCAAACTCAGTGTGTAATCCCCACAGATATCAAACATACAGTATAATCAAACATTAGAATACAATTTGGGGCCAGAGCCCATTATAGAACCAGTACGGGCATTAGCCCATTTAGATGCAGAATCAGATGTATATTAGGGCTTTAGCCCAATCAGATACGGATGTAGAACAGAATATCAGAATCCTACCCACCAGCCTCTACACACTATCTCCGTCCAGCCCTACATACCATGTGAGGATAAAATCGACCCACCCATCCCTACACAACATGTTGTACCGTAATGCGACACATAATCAGATAATTGCAACTGAGCTGCCAAATATCAGGCTAAGGAGCCTTTCAGAATACTTCCTCCAAATAACATCATCCCACCCCGATGCAATGCAACATACAAAAATGACATGCTAACATGCAATTTATTATATAATGCAAATAGTTCAGATTTACATGCTGATTATCACATGCTTCAATCATACATCACCTAATTAAATCACAAAATTAGGGGTCTAAATAATGCTTACCAACCCTAGACAGGTCACAGTCGACTTGGGTGAGCCGTGTAACCTTTCAAAGTTTTCCAGAAAAATGGGCTCACACGCTCATGTGGTCTGCTCGTGTGGGCCTACACGCCCATGTGGCCCACATGACCCAAATTGGCCTTAGCTGTGTGGATCACACGGCCTAGCCCAAAATTCCACACGCTCGTGTAGTTCACCCGTGTTGGCCTACACGCCCGTGTGGCCCACATGGCCTAATAGGTTGAGCCTGTGTCTTGCACACGGCCTCGCCTCCCATTACTTAACCGTGTCATGCGCCTATATCTTGCACGCACGGCCTAGCTTGTCGATCACACGCTTGTGTACTGCCACACGTCCTACCACATGGGCGACCACACGCCCGTGTGGCGTCAACAGATTCATTTTTCAGCTTTCGCCAATACTCAATTTTTATGGTTTCGGGTATACACTTGGTATCATTTTGAAGCTAAGACAACCCTGATCACTCCAGAACCTAAAATCGACAAACCCGAGTCCAAAATAAGTCATGATTCATAGATTAACCAAAAACCTGATAATAGTTCAATTCTACTTCCATCACTTACCCCTAAAGCTTCGAACGATTTGACTAGCAATCTATGAGTGATAAGCCAGAACCTTTTTGATTTACGGTTGTCAAAAATAGAGGTTCATCATGAACGAAAATTTGACAACTCGAAAAGAAAGAAATATATATAGAGACTTACCAACCAAATGAACGCAACAGTCCAAAACCCACAACGAAGAGGCGCGATTAAACCAACGAGTAAGGAAAAGAAAAAGGTTTTGCTTGGGAAGGAAAAGAAAAGGAAATTCGGCAAGGAGGTGGAAGAATTTAGAATGACAGAACTTTGGAGAAGAAAACCAAAAATTCAAAAACAAAGTAATAGTTTCATTTGATAACTTCTTATAGCCCTAAATTCACTCCCACAATCCCCACTACTCATAACCACTACAGAATTTTGGCTATACCAAAACTCTCAGACACCAAACTGTAAAAATAACAACATTTACGCTTGTACAAGGATTCGAACAAAAGACCTCCAACAAACTAATACTCTAGTTAACCATCAGACCAGCAGGCCCATTCTGATAGAAGCTTACAAAAAATTAACGTAAGCCTATCGAGCATGGTCAAGGCTTTATTTAGAAAAATACCAAAATTTGCCCAAGCTAAGGCTTGAACTTGAGACCTCTCATACACACCCAGAACACTTAACCACTAAAGCAGATACACAATTGTGTCATTATTTCACAAAAAGAAAAACATAGACTTTGGGGCGTTACAACTCTACCCCCTAAAAGAAAATTTCGGCCTTGAAATTTACCTGATCAGAATAGATGAGGATACTGCTGGTGCATTGCATCATCAGGCTCCTACGTAGCCTCCTCAGTACTATGATTCCACCACAGCACTGTTACTAAAGGAATAGATTTCCTCATCATAACCTTAACATCGCGATCCAGAATCTCAACCGACTCCTCTTCGAAGGCCTGTTCTGGTCGAACCTCAATCTCCTCTACAGGAACAAAATGTGTGGGATCAGAGTGGTAATGCCTCAACATCGAGTCTTGAAATACTTTATGGATACGGTCTAAATCCGAAGGTAGCTCCAACCGATAAGCCAGTCGTCCCACTCATTTCAGAATACAGTACGACCCACTAAACCTAGGGCTTAGCTTACTTTTGCGACCGAACTTCAGAACCTTTTTCTATGGTGAGACTTTGAGAAAAACTAAGTCCCCCACAGAATACTCTATCTCTCGGCGTTTCAGATCCGCATAAGACTTCTGCCTATTAGAAGCCACTTTCAGTCAATCTTGAATCAAACAGACTTTGTCCTCAGTCTCAGAAACCATTTTTTTGACCTAGAATGCGTCGCTCACCCAACTCAATCCAGCATAAGGGAGTGCGACACTTACGACCATACAGTGCCTCATAAGCTGCCATCTGTATACTAGACTGGTATCTGTTACTGTAAGCGAATTCTGCTAATGGAAAATACTCCTCCTAACTACCTCAGAAGTCAATCACACAACTCATCAACATGTCCTCCAGTATCTGAGCCACCCTCTCCGACTAACCATCTATCTAAGGATGAAAAGCAGTACTGAAGTCTAACCTTGAACCCAGAGCTTCATGAAGCTTCTTCTAGAATCGAGATGTGAAACGTGGATCCCTATCAGGGATGATCGACACGGGTACCCCATGAAGTCTCACTATTTCTAATATGTAGAGCTTAGCCAATTTCTGCAGATTGCAGTCTATCCTGACAGGAATTAAGTGAGCAAACTTCGTCAATTGATCCACGATGACCTATACAAAATCTTTCTTAGTGGGTGTTAAAGGCAACCCACTAATAAAGTCCATCGTTACTTGCTCCCATTTCCATATCAGTATTTTAACCGGCTGTAGCAACCTCGAAGGTAACTGATACTCAGCATTAACCTGCTAACAAGTCAAACAGTGAGCCACGAAGTTGGTAACCTCTCACTTCTACCCTGGCCACCAATATATATCTCGCAGATCTTGGTACATTTTATTTCTGTCGGGATGCATAACATATGCGCTACTATGTGCCTCCCTCAGAATCAACTGTCTCTAGTCCTCATCATTCGGTATACAAATCCGATCGCAGAAACACAATACCCCATCTTTATTAATCCCAAAGTCTGAAGTAATACCACTCTCTACATGACGAAACCGCAATTCAAGAGACTTATCCTCTATCTGTTTATTTCTAATATGATCAATCCATGTCGATTTCACTTGAAGCTCTGCCAACAGACTTCCATCGTTAAAAAGACTCAGTCGAGCAAACATCGCTCTCAGATCGGTCATAGCCTTATGGCTTAGCGCATCGGCCACCACATTGGCCTTACCAAGATGGTATTCAATAGTACAATCGTAATCCTTAAGCAGTTCAACTCATCTATGCTGCCTAAGGTTCAACTCCTTCTGAATGAGAAGATATTTGAGGCTTTTGTTGTCAGTGTAGATGGTACACTTCTCACCATACAAGTAATGCCTCCAGATTTTCAAAGCAAAGACAACCGCCACCCATTCCAAATCGTGCGTTGGGTACTTAGCCTTATGAGTCTTGAGTTGTCGAGACGAATAAACAACTACCTTCCCATCTTGCATCAGAGTACAACCTAGACCCACATGCGACGCATCACTGTAAACCACAAAGACTTTACCAAACTTAGGCTGTATCAAAGTGCCTTAGTTAAAACCATCTTGAGCTTATCAAAGCTCTCCTGCTGTACATCAGTCCAAAAGAAAGGAACTCCCTTACGCAGTAGCAGAGCTGCGATAAAAGAGAACCCTTCTACGAAACATAGATAATATCCTGCCACCCTTAGATAGCTGCGGATCTCAGACACATTCTTCGGCTGTTTCCACCCAACACAGCCTCAATCTAATGAGGATCAACTCGTATCCCTTCAGTAGAAACTATATGTCCCAGAAATGTCACTTCTCGAAGCTAGAACTCACACTTCTGAACTTCGCATACAACTGTTTCTCATGAAGAATCTGTAGAACCACTCTGAGATATTCATCGTGCTGATTCTTTGTCTTAGAATACACTAAAATGTCGTCTATGAACACTACTACAAACTGATCTAGATAGGGCTAAAATACTAGATTCATCAAATCTATGAATGCCGCTGGTGCATTAGTCAATCCAAAAGGCATAACAAGAAACTTGTAATGTCCATATCGAGTCTTAAATGCTGTATTATGCACATCAGCCTCTTTGACTCTCAACTGATGATAGCCCGAACGCATATCAATCTTAAAAAACACAGAAGCCCCTTTAAACTGCTCGAATAAGTCATCTATCCTCGGAAGTGGGTACTTGTTCTTAATCATTAGCTTGTTCAGCTGTCGATAATCGATGCACATCCTCTTCGTCCCATCTTTCTTCTTTACAAATAGAACAGGTGCTCCCCACGGAGACACACTAGGACGACTGAACCCACGTCTAACAGTTCTTGAATCTGAGCCTTATGCTCAGTAAGCTCCTTCGGTACCATTTAGTATAGAGCGATAGACACTGGAGCTGTACCAAGAATCAACTCAATCCCAAGCTTTACCTCTCGGCTTGGAGGCAACCCTGGTAGCTCCTTAGGAAAAACATTTGGAAAGTCTCAAACGGTTCTGATGTCCTTAACCGAAGAGTCCCCAGAATCAGAAACACTGATGTAGGCCAAGAATGCCTCACACTTTTTCCTCACTAACTTCTCCGCCATCAGCGCAGAAATCACATTGGTCAAATTATCTCATCGTTCCCCAATCACGACTACCTCGTTGCCCTCTTCGTTCCTCAAGAAAACCCTTTTTGTTGCACAATCTAGACTTAGCCACTGTTTACCCAACCAGCCCATTCCCAGAATTAGATCGAACTCCCCAAACAGAAGCTCCATTAGATCAGCCAGAAACGTTGTCCCTTGAACATCTAGCGAAACGTCTCTATACAATATACTAACCCGGACAGATTGCCCCAAAGGATTTAACACGGTTACTTCATTATCAATACTCTTGACTGGAATTCCCAAAGTCTCAGACATAGTACTAGCTACATATGAGTGTGTAGAGCCTATGTCTATCAATGTAAGATAAGGTACATCAAATATTAAAAACGTACTTGTAATGACGTTAGGAGCATCTCTATCCTCACGGCGATGTGTAGCATAAAAAAAGCAGGCTGCCTCACCCCAGTCGGTCTTGCACCTCTGCCCGGTGCTCTCTGTCCTTGGCCCATGCCGTTACCATCCCTAACTAGACCACGACCCCTAGGTGGCTACTGAAGTACCCGGTGGCTGTGCAGTCTTACTAACCGAAGCTTGCATCTGATCAGTTCTTAACAGACAATCTTTAACACGGTGCTCAATCGACCCACATCTCAAGCACACCCCAGTAGTCCTCCAACACTCTCCCAAATGGCCTCTACCACAGTGCCCATACAACACCACCCCGAAAGGTGCAACAGGGACCCCAACTCTAATTGGCCCATCAGGTCTAACCTTTTTCTTAGGCCTCATCGTAGAACTCGAGGGTTCTAATTCCCTCCTATTCTTTTTTTTTTCAATTTTGGCACTCAACGCGCTTAACCTCCTCGGCAATATTCATATTCTTAACTAGAACAGAGAAATCACACACCCTCTGCGGAGCTATCAAAACTCGCAAACTATCCCTGAGACCATCCTCAAATCAGACAAAGCGCTCAAGAACTCGGCCTTATACTCGGCCACTGAATGGTCTCCCTGGGTGAGATTAAGGAATTCATGCCTCATGCAATCAATGTAGCTGGCCCTTACATACTTACCCTGGAACGTAGTCTTAAAATAATCCCTAGTGAATTGGTCAGGTTGAATGCCCTCCTTAACTATCAACCACCACTAGTATGCTTCATCGCGAAGCAAAGAAATAGCCCCTTAAGCTTTTGCTTGGCAGTAAAATCCAGGTCGTCCATAATTCTCTCCGTGGCCTCCATCCAATACTCGACCACATTAGGGGCGACTCCAGCGACAGCCCTGAATAACTCAGCCCCATTGGACCGGAGTCGTTTCGTAACTGACCCACGACCCCCAAATCTAGTGTTGGGCTCTGCGACCCTTTCCAAAATTCGTAGCATGGCTTGGGACAGTGCGTCGTCCCCAGCTGTACAATCATGAGACCTTGACCCAGTCTCTGTAACAGGCGACACCAGCATTTCACTAGTGTTCAGATTCGGTATATTATACATGGAAGGGGACTCAGCTCGAACCCCTCTATAGCCTCTACCTCGACCTTTAGTACCACGTCCGCCGATACCTCTTGTGCTTATTGCCTAATCGAATTTATCTGTGTTACAAATTTTATGGATCAGTTATAGTTTTAGTATTTCTTAAAAGATGTTTTATGCAAACTAGTATCAAAAGTTCAGAGTTTGTTTCCGTAAGTTGTAGTCTCACTACAATTTTCAGTATCCATTGACTAGAGTGTTTTCAATACAGTATACTACCTATAGTTATTTCAAACACACTAGTAGTATTTTCAGGTAAACTTTTTAGAGTTTTAAGAATACTTAAAGGATCGGTGCCGGAGACTCTGCGAACCACACACTTACCTAGAATATTGAAAAACATTTGGAAATAATTTCTTTAAAAACCAATTTTGGAACCCAAAATTCACAGCCAAGTGTTGAATCTGGCTCTGATACCATTAAATGTAACACCCTAAACCTGGCCTGAACATTATGGCCAAATCTGACGATGTCCCATGAGAGTGTTTTTGAAAACGCATTGACCTTAAAATCATCCCAATACTTAATTTTACTTAGCCCAGGAAAATATGTTCTCTTTGATTTGCTTCAAACATCCTTTCTTTTTTTTTCGTGGAAGCTTTTAAAACCATTTCATATGCATGGTAATTTTGTAAAACATTTGATTCTATTGAAAACTCGAGTTTTCCTACTACTAGCAGTAAAAACCGTAAAACATTGCAAAATTCCAAATTGAGCAGAAATCCGTAAAAGCCTTAATTACATCAAATTTTCCCCAAATAAAAACTAAATCATAAAAAAATAGAAAATAGTCCAACTAGAAAACCATGTGGCTGCTGCTGAGTCTTCGCTGCTCTGACTTGTCTATTACTGGAGATTACCTGAATAGATAAAATAGAAAAGGGGTGAGTTTTCGCAAACTCAGTGTGTAATCCCCACAGATATCAAACATACAGTATAATCAAACATCAGAATACAGTCTTTGGCTGAAGCCCATTACAGAACCAGTACGGGGCTTAAATGCAGAATTAGACGTAAATTAGGGCTTTAGCCCAATCAGATACGGATACAGAACAAAATATCATAATCCCACCCACCTGCCTCTACACGCCATCTCCGTCCAGCCCTACACACCATGTGGGGATAAAATTGACCCACCCATCCCTGCACACCATGCTGTACCGCAATGCGGCACATAATCAGATAATTGCAGCTGAACTGTTAGATATCGGGCTTAAGAGCCTTTCAGAATACTTCCTCCAAATAACATCATCCCATCCCGATGCAATGCAACATACAGAGATGACACGCTAACATGCAATTTATCAGATAATCCAAACAGTTCAGATTTATATGCTGATTATCACATGCTTGAATCATACATCACCTAATTAAATCACAAGATTAGGGGTCTAAATAATCCTTACCGACCCTACGACAAGTCACAGTCGACTTGGGCAACCCGTGCAACTTTTTAGAATTTTCCAGAAAAATGGGCTAACATGCCCATGTGGTCTGCCCGTGTAGGCCCACATGGTCCAAATTGGCATTGGCCGTGTAGATTACATGGCCTGGCCTGAAATTTCACATGCCCGTGTAGTTTACCTATATGGGCCTACACGCCTGTGTGGCCCACACGGCCCAATAGGTTGAGCCCGTGTCTCGCACACAGCCTCGTCTCCCATTACTCGACTGTGTGATGCACCCGTGTCTTGTACACATGACCTGGTTCGTCAATCACATGCCCGTGTACTGCCACACGGCCTACCACACGGGCGACCATACGCCCGTGTGGCTTCGACAAATTCATTTTTTGGCTTTCGTCAATACTCAATTTCTTTGGTTTCGAGTACATTCCTGCTATCGTTTTGAAGCTAAGGCAACCCCAAGCACTCCAGAACCTAAAATCGACAAACTCGAGTTTAAATTAAGTCATGATTCATAGATTAACCAAAAACCCGATAATGGCTTAATTCTACTTCTATCACTTACCCCTAAAGCTCCGAACGATTTGGCTAGCAATTCGCGAGTGATAAGCTGGAACCTTTTTTATTTGCGGCTGTAAAAAATAGTTCATCATGAACAAAAGTTTGGCAACTCGAAAAGAAAAATATATATATAGTGACTTACCAACCAAATGAACACAATAGTCCAAAACCCACAACGAAGAGGTGTGAATAAACCAACGAGTAAGGAAAAGAAAAAGATTTTGCTTGGGAAGGAAAAAAGAAAGGAAATCCGTTAGGGAGGTGGAAAAATTTAGAATGTTAGAACTTTGAAAAAGAAAACCAGAAATTTAAAAAAAAATAGTTTCATTTGATAACTCCCTATATCCCTAAATTCACTCCTACAATCCCTACTACTCACAACAGCTATAGAGTTTTGGCTATACCGAAACTCTCAGACACCGAACTGGTAAAAATAACAACATTCATGCCTGCACAAGGATTCGAACAAAAGATCTCTAACAAACTAACACTGCACTTAACCATCAGACCAGTAGACCAATTCTGTTAAAAGCTTACAAAAAAATTAACATAAGCCTATCGGGTAAGGTCAAGGCTTAATTCAGAAAAATACCAAAAGTTGTCCAAGCTAAGGCTTGAACTTGGGACCTCACACACACACCCAAAACACTTAACCACTGAAGTAGATACACACTTGTGTCATAATTTTACAAAAATAAAAACACAAATTTTGGGGCATTACACGATTGATTCCATAGTGAGAGACACAATGATAGTCGATGGATCGCTAATTGAGATTTGGAGACCATATAAGGAGAGATCATATATATCAGTAAGAAGCCTTATTTTGAAGAGGAAAATTCTATCCAACTCTATTTATAATTACTCATTACTTCATTTTCTCTGGTTGCTTTGAAGAAGGGAAAGTTAAAGAAAGCATTGGATGGGGCGGTAATTGTGAGATTCGAGTCTGGACAACAGGAGATCTGGTAAGCTCCCAAGCCACACTATATTCATGAATTAATGGAAAAAAGATGTAAATATTCCTAAAAAGCTTTTGTATAATATTGGATTTAAAGTTTTAAGGTTTGAAGGCCTTTAATTTTACCGATATATGGTTAGTCGTGCTTAACTACTAGGATGATGGAGGCTCTGGTATTTGGAAAAGCTAAAGTGATGAGGATGAAGGAGTTCAGGTGAGTTTCTATACTCCATGTTTAGGTGCTCTATTGTTGTTGTGTTGCTTGTATGAAATGCATTGAGTTCAGTTAGAGTTTAAGGATATTTATGAGTGTGGTTTGAGATTGTATGGAAATATATGCATTGGAGAATGTATGAGAATTTCAAGAATCTTTTCTGTTAAACCGATATGCTTATGTATTGGTGAAATATCAGCATACTCTATGATATAGTGAATAACTAGTATTGATTAAAATGATATGCTGTAACACCCCGTACCCGAGACCGTTGTCGGAAGCGACCACGAGGTGCTAACAGACATAATTCATGTATGTTCACAGTCCATTTTAAAAATTTCCAGACAGCTGGCTAACTGCGTCACTGTCACCTTAAAAATCATATCTTGAGTTCCAAAACTCGAAAATCAGTTTCGTAATTTTTCCTTGAAACTTGACTCATATATCCATCCATAAATTTTTTTCTAGAATTTTTGGTCGAGCCAATTAGTTCAGTTTATTAGTTAAAGTCTCCCCTGTTTCAGGGTTCGACTATACTGACCTTTGAGCATTACGACTTGGATATCTCCCTGTACAGGGCTTCAATACTGATGCCGTTTGTTTCTATAGAAACTAGACTCGAAAAGGAAACTATAAATATATGGAATAACTTCTAATTATCTCTGGTTAATTTTTAATGAATTTCCAAAATCGGAATAGGGAATCCATAAACCGTTCTGGCCCTGTTTCACGAAAACCTAAATATCTCTTAACATACAACTCATATAATCGTTTCGTTTCTTCCATGTGAAAGTAGATTCATCAAGGTTTGATTACATAATTTATTCACTATTTAATTCCATTCCTACTATTTTTAGTGATTTTTCACATTCACGTCACTCCTGCTATCAGCATCTATTTTTAAGGTAGACTTTACCTATTACATAGTTTCCATGATTCAACTAGCCCTTTAGCTTATATGGCACAAAATATGATCATGATCAACCATTCCAACGGCTAATCGTTCCAAAACATTTCCATACCTCTTAATGAACATCATACAAGACGATTATAATACTAAGCTCAAAGTGTATATAAGCCATTTTCGCATGGCTATCCAAATTTATACAAAACCAAAGGGTCTATGACCAACAACAAAACGGGTAGTCCTATACATGCCATTTCAAAGTTCAACCAAAAGTGTACCAAAAGGGGCTTTGATAGTGTGGACGACTTCGACTTCCAAAAATCCCGAGTCCGATAGCTGACGAACCAAAATCTATAAAACAGAGATTCAAAGAAACGGAGCAAGCATTTAATGCTTAGTAAGTTTTGATCCATAAAATTAGACACAACTACAATGTAGCATTCATATGGCTAAATGGATAATTTCATATGCACAAATTCTCAATATCATACTTACTTCACATTACCAACCCTTATATTCACACAAAAAAAAATCAACTTAGCCAAAGGCCGGAAACTCATTAATCGACTGAGCGAATAATATTTAAACGGAATCACTACTCAAATGCATATACGAAACGTACCTCATCGTTGGGATTTTTACGAGCGTATTAATTGAAATTATTACAGCAAGATCACTCATTCCCAACCAAGTACCTTCGGGGTTTAGCCGGATATAGCTACTGCTCAAATGCCTTCGGGACTTAGCCCAGTTATAGTAACTCGCACAAATGCCTTCGGGACTTAACCCGGATATAGTACTTCGCACAAATGCCTTCGGGACTTAGCCCGTATATAGTAACTCGCACAAATGCCTTCGGGACTTGCCCGGAACTAGTCACTAGCGCAAATGCCTTCGGGACTTAGCCCGGTTATCATCCAAATATTCACACACATATCAATAAGTCATGACACATCTATATTTCGTTTTCATAATTGGAGTTCAAACACAAGTCACGTATTAAGCAAACCCATTTTCGGCTCACTAGCCACATACAAACAACATGGTTTACTTTGCTTTATGACACTATCTCTATGCACATACGGCTACCCGTCATACGTATAGACTAATTAGCTCAACATATGATTCAAGTAGAATCATCATATCGCCGCATATTTGTTATGCTCATACATCATGACTTAATCAAATCGGTAACTAAGTCTCGTTACTCGAAAACTTACCTCGGATGTTGTCGAACGATTTCGAAGGCTATTCGACCACTTTTTCCTTCCCTTTATCGGATTTAGTTCCCCTTTGCTCTTGAGCTTAATTTAACAAATAAATTTGGTTTAATCATTTGAGCATCGAAAAGAGGAACTCAAGGTACTTAGCCCATATATATATACATTAGACATTAAAGTCACATACATGTGAAATCATGAATCAACTCAACATATTAATCCACACTCCCCTTTTAGCCGATTGTCTAAACCAAGATAAAGGCATAAATATGCTTGCCTCTAACCGAATACATGCAACACTAATCTTCTCACGTGGCCGAGTATGCATGTATATGTTGAGGCCAATTATATACTTAATACCACATATAAATGGCATACCAAGACATCATGTGCAAACATATATATATATGTGCAAGAGCCAAATCATAAGGTTGATTATAACCATTTCATATATTTTCATCATGTACCCGAATGCACAAATACATTACAATAACTTCCAACTCAAATCATGGTACAAATTTATACTTCACAAGGATAAATAATTAACCAAATATAAACATATATCCGAATTCACATGTATATTTTATTTTTACATGAAGCATAGCCGAATCATTTTAACCATGAGTAACATAGCAAGCATAAATCATACTTATGGGTATACCATGGCCGATTGCTTCATGAAGTTGCTAAGACCTACCTTTTTTTTTTCAAATTCTCACACACACTCTATCATCTTCATACCTCACCAACACAACATCTAGCATCCACCAAGAAGACAACACCCATGGCCGAGTATCATCTCTCTCACATAGCAAAGATTTAGACCATGGGCTAGGTAGGACTCAAGCTAACAACTAAAATATACATGAATCTCATGGAGCAACATCAAACATACCTTAGCCTAGTTACATGCATGGCCGAACCTCTTCAACCTTTCTTCTTCCTTTCTCCTTAAAGTTTTCGGCCAAAGATGTTCAAGGATGAACACTTTTTTTTTGTTTTCTTTCCTTCAACTCACGGCAATGGGGGGGAACAATCACACACATTCTTTCTTTTTTTTTCATCATATTCCCTTTCATTATTTTATTACCATGCTCCTTATTTTATTTTTCCTATCATACATCACTAACATAACATGTTTGTGACATGTTTCCACCCATAGCATGGCCGGCCACTATGCTTTAATTTGGCTAATTTTACATGCAAGGACAAGCACTTTCCCACATATATTAATAGGCCACTTGAACACTTGCCTAGCATATTTCTAAATTGTCTCACATAAGTCCCTACTATAAATTTCACATACACTGACCAAATTAAAGTATGGAACTATCACACAAGCATTTACGCACATCATAAACACAGAATATAACCTTTAATTATTTATAAGACTCGATTTCGTGGTCCCGAAACCACTTTCCGACTAGGGTCAATTTAGGGCTGTCACAAATCTCCCCCACTTAAGAAATTTTTGTCCCCGAAAATCTTATCGGTAAATAGGTTTGGGTATCGTTCTTTCATAGAGTTCTCGGTTTCCCAAGTAGCTTCTTCGATTCCGTGTTTGAGCCATAACACTTTTACTAACGGAACCCTTTTGTTTCGCAACTCTTTCACTTCACAAGCTAGGATACGAATTGGTTCTTCTTCATAACTCATATCGGTTTGAATTTCAACCTCGGAGGGACTTATTATGTGCGAAGGATCAGATCTGTAACGTCGAAGCATCAAAGCATGAAAAACGTTGTGGATCCTTTCAAGTTCAGGGGGTAAAAGCAACCTGTATGCAACTGGACCAACTCGTTCGGAGATTTCGTACGGCCCAAGGAATCTCGGACTCAATTTGCCCTTACGGCCAAATCTAAGTATCTTTTTCCAAGGTGAAACCTTAAGAAACACTTTTTCTCCCACCTGATACTCAATATCTCTTCGTTTCAAATCCGCGTACGACTTCTGACGATCTGTGGCTGCCTTCAAACTTTCACGGATTACTTTTACTTTCTGTTCAGCATCTTTAATCAAATTAACTCCGAAAATTTTACTTTCACCGAGCTCGGTCCAAAACAATGGTGTACGGCATTTGCGACCGTACAAAGCCTCGTAAGGTGCTATCTTAATACTTGATTGAAAACTATTGTTGTAAGCAAATTCAATCAAATGTAAATACCGTTCCCATGAACCACTAAACTCAAGGATGCAGCATCTCAACATATCCTCGAGTATCTGAATTATCCGATCGGATTGACCATCGGTTTGGGGATGAAAAGCAGTGCTAAAATGCAGTTTGGTACCCAAAGCTTCTTGCAATTTCTTCCAAAATCGCGAGGTAAATCTCGGATCTCTATCCGACACAATAGAAATCGGTACCCCGTGTAATCTCACAATCTGAGAAACATACAATTTAGCTAGTTTATCCAATGAAAAATCTGTACGTACAAGGATAAAATGAGCCGACTTAGTCAGTCTATCAACAACAACCCAAATCGCATCTTTCTTATTTGTCGACAGTGGCAACCCAGATACAAAATCCATCGTGACTCGATCCCATTTCCATTCAGGTATCATGACCGGCTGAAGTAAACCCGTAGGCACTTGATGTTCCGCCTTCACTTGTTGACATACTAAGCACTTCGAAACAAAATTAGAAATGTCTCGTTTCATACCATGCCACCAAAACTGGCGTCTCAGATCGTTGTACATTTTCGTACTCCCCGGGTGAATTGACATTCGACTACAATGAGCTTCGTTCAGAATCATCGAAATGAGTTCTGAATTTCTTGGAACACACAAACGACTTTTGAACCTCAAACAATCGTCATCATCAATTTGAAATTCGGATTCCATATTCGGAACACATTCAGCCCGTTTTGCAACCAATTCATCATCGACTTTCTGAGCTTCTCGAATTTGATGAATCAGTAATGGTTTGGCCTTTAATTCAGCTACTAACACATTGTCGGGTAGAACAGACAAGTGTACATTCATCGCTCGTAAAGCAAACAGTGATTTCCGGCTTAAGGCGTCCGCAACCACATTAGCCTTTCCCGGGTGATAATCAATGACAAGCTTGTAATCTTTCAACAACTCAAGCCAACGCCTTTGTCGCAGATTCAAGTCTCTTTGAGTCATCAAATATTTGAGACTTTTGTGATCCAAATATATATGGCACTTCTCACCAAATAAATAATGTCGCCATATTTTCAAGGCAAATACGATGGCAGCTAGTTCGAGATCATGGGTCGGGTAATTTTTCTCGTGTGGCTTCAATTGTCTCGACGCATAGGCCGCAACTCGACCTTCTTGCATCAATACGCAACCCAACCCAAGTAGGGATGCATCACTATAAATGACGAACTCCTTGCCTGATTCGGGCTGCACTAGTACTGGAGCTTCTGTCAAGTGAGTTTTCAATTGTTCGAAACTTTTCTGACACTCTTCTGTCCATTCAAACTTAACATCCTTCTGAAGTAGTTTCGTCATTGGTGTGGCTATCATCGAGAAACCTTTCACAAACCGTCAGTAGTAACCGGCAAGTCCCAAAAAGCTCCGAACCTCAGTAATATTTCTCGGAGGCTTCTAGTTAAGTATGGCTGAGATTTTGGTCGGGTCAACTCGAATACCCGATGCGGATACCACATGACCCAAGAAGCTAACCTCTCTTAACCAGAACTCACACTTACTGAACTTAGCATATAACTACTTATCCCGTAAAATTTGCAACACTAATCTCAGGTGTTCAGCATGATCGGTTTCATTTCTCGAATAAACCAAAATATCATCGATAAACACGACTACAAACCGATCCAAATACGGTCTGAAGATCCGATTCATCAAATCCATAAATACCGCAGGGGCATTAGTGAGCCCAAATGGCATCACTAAGAACTCATAGTGACCGTATCTCGTTCTGAAAGCAGTTTTGGGTATATCCGAATCTCGAATTCGCAACTGGTAATAACCCGATCTCAAATCTATCTTTGAAAACACTGAGGCTCCCTTTAGTTGATCAAAAAAATCGTCAATACATGGCATCGGATATTTATTCTTTATTGTCACCTTATTCAGCTGACGATAGTTGATGCACAACCTCATGGTTCCGTCCTTCTTTTTCACAAACAATACTGGTGTACCCCAAGGTGAGAAACTTGGTCGAGCGAAACCTCTATCCGTCAATTCATGCAACTGAGCTTTCAACTCTTTTAACTCGGTTGGTGCCATACGATACGGAGCTATCGAAATCGGCGTAGTCCCAGGTACAAGCTCAATACCAAACTCTACTTCCCGAACAGGTGGTAAACCCGGTAATTCTTCGGGAAAAACATCCGGGTATTGACAAACCACCGGCACAGATTCAGGTTTCTTTTCTAACTCTTTGTCATCAAGTACATACGCAAGGTATGCTTCGCACCCCTTTCTTACATATTTCTGAGCCAACATTGATGATATTATAGCTGGCAACCCCTTTAAGTCCGTAGACTCAACTCGGATTATCTCATTATTTGCGCACCTCAAATCAATAGTCTTGCTTTTGCAATTCACAACTGCATCATGCACGGTCAACCAATCTAAACCGAGGATAACATCAAATTCATCAAACGGAAAAAGCATCAAGTCCGCCGGAAAACAGGAACCTCGAATTACTAGGGGACATTTTTTACACACTTTGTCGACAAGCACGTAACGACCCAAGGGATTTGACACCCTAATTACGAACTCAGTAGACTCAATAGGTAAAGTCTTACTGGATGCTAAGGTTTCGCATATATAAGAATGAGTAGAACCAGGGTCAATCAAAGCAATCACATTAGTATCAAAGAGAGTAAAAGTACCGGTAATAACATCTGGCGAGGAAGCATCCTCGCGTGCGCGTATAGCACAAGCCCTAGCAGGAGCACGAGCCTCAGATCTGGTCGTAGCATCCCTAGATCCTCTCTGACCACCACTAGCATTGCCCGTATTTCTAGATGGTCTACCTCGATCAGTGGTAGCACCCGGTTTCCCACTCTGATTTGCATTCTGTTCAGACAACCTCGGGCAATCTTTAATGAAGTGGTCAACTGACCCGCACTTGTAACAGGAGCGGTCATGGAATCTACAACTCCCCGAATGCCATTTACCACAATACTGGCACTCCACTCTATCTCGACGATCATTTAATGTAACACCCCGAACCCGAGACCGACACCGGAGTTGGACACGAGATGTTAACAAACTTTGAAAAATTTTTCCAGACACTGCCCAGTCTGAGTACTAGTCGCTTCAAAAATCATATCTTGAGTTTCACAACTCGAAAATCAGTTTTGTGATTTTTCCCTGAAACTAGACTCATGTTCCCACCTATGTATTTTTTTCTAGAATTTTTGGTCGGGCCAATTAGTACAGTTTATTAGTCAAAGTCTCCCATGTTACAGGGGTCGACTATACTGACCTTTTCCCATTACGACTTGGATATCTCTCTGTACAGAGCTTCAATACTGATGCCGTTTGTTTCTATGGAAACTAGACTCAGAGAGGAATCCATACATATATGGTATGACTGATAATTATCTCTGGTCAATTTATAGTGAATTTTCAAATTCGGAACAGGGAATCCAGAAACTGTTCTGGCCCTGTTCCACAAGAACCCAGATATCTCTTACCGTACTGTTCATATGATTGTTTCGTTACTTTCATATGAAAGTAGATTCATCAAGGTTCGATTACATAATTTATTCACTATTTAATTCCACTCCTACGAATTCTTGTGATTTTTCCAATCCACACCACTGCTGCTGTCAGCCTCTGTTTTCAAAGTAAACCTTACCTATTTTCGGGGTTTCATGGACCAACTAGGGCCTTGTCATACATATGCCCACATATGATCATACTTAGCCATTCCAATGGCTGATCATTTGCTCAACACTTCCATTCCAACTATAGTTACATCATGAAACCATCTATACATTCATAAACACGAATGGTCTAATGCCATACTCCACTTCTACAAGCCATTTTCGCATGGCTGTACACTTATACATTTCATAAAGTACTCGAAAAACAACAATGGGTAGTCCTATACATGCCATATCAAAATTCAACCAAAATAGTACCCAAAAGAGCCTTTGATAGTGTGGGCGACTTCGACTTCAAGATCCCGAGTCCGATAGCTGGAGAACCAAAAATCTATAAAACAGAGGAGCAGTGTAACGAGTAAGCAATTTATGCTTAGTAAGTTTTGAGCAAGGAATTCCAGCATAAACAAAGAATAACACACATTTAGCTAAACAAAATATTTCATAATACGCAATTTACCGATATCAAACTTGCTTCACAACATTAACAACCCTTATGTACATACACAATAGACTAACTTAGCCGAAGGCCGGTAGCTCGTTTATCAACTGAGCGAACATTTATTTGTAAGGGCTCGATTAAATTCAACACATACGTAACATATCCCCATATTGGGATGTTTTTCGAGTATTCGCTGGAATTTTACAGCAAGCTCATTCATTACCAAATCACGTACCTTCGGGATTTAACCGGATATAGCTCCTCGTTCAAATGCCTTCGGGACATAGCCCGGTTTTAGTAACTCACACAATGCCTTCGGGACATAACCCGGATTTAATAACTCGCACAAATGCCTTCGGGACTTAACCCGGATTTAGTATCTCGCACAAAGGCCTTCGGGGCTTAACCCGGAATTTGTATCTCGCACAAATGCCTTCGGATCTTAGTCCGGATATATTCACTTAGCACAAAGCCTTCGGGACTTAGCCCGGACAGCATTCAATTAATCATGCACATCTAACAATAATTCATGGCACATTCATATTTCATTTTCATTTGCGAAACTCAAACACAAGGCACATATCGTCCTTGCACATTCGGCTCAATAGCCACACATAGAGCATGATTTAATCATATCGTAATTTAAGCTCTCTTACTCAAGAACTTACCTCGGGTGTTGTCGAACGATTCCGCTAGCTATTCAACCACTTTTTCCTTCCCTTTATCGGATTTATTTCCCCTTTGCTCTTGAGCTTAATTAAACAAATAAATTGATTTCATCATTTAGGCATCAAAAAGATGAACACAAGGCACTTAGCCCATATTTATACATTAGACATTAAAGTCTCATACATGCAAAAATCATGCATCAACACAACATATTAGCTAATTTCTTTCCCCTTGGCCGAATATGCATGTCTATTTTTGGGGTCGATTTCAACACTTAATACACACATATACACACTAGTAAAGCATCCTCCCCCTTTTCATCAATTTAACACATGCATTGCTCATCAACATGCAAAGTTACATTCGGCCTTAGCACACATCTTGCTAGCCGATTCTTCTCCATTTAGCAACCAATGCACATATGTGCTCACACAAAAATGCTAAAAAGGAGGTTCAAGAATCATCAAGCCATCATCACATGCATCATTAACAAGCTTCATATTTTGCATGCAATGGCATTAACACAACCTCCACCTAGGCCGAATCTTAACTCATCCTCATGCCTCATCACCACAACATCAAACACCAACCAAGAATGATGCATCCATGGTCAAGTGCCAATTCCATCACATAGCAAGATTTAGACCATGGGCTAGGTAGAACTCAAGCTAACAACTAAAACATGCATGCATCTCATGGAACATCATCAAACATACCTTAGCCTAGCTACATGCATGGCCGAATCTCTTCACCTTTCTTCTTCTTTCCTCCTTAAAATTTTGGCCAAGGATGAACCAAAGGATGAGAAAATTTTTTCTTTGTTTTTCTTTCTAATTTAGGCTAAATGAAGGTGAGAAAAGGATGAACAAAGATCTTCTCCTCTCTTTTCTTTAGCTCACGGCAATGGGGCTAATTATATGCGATGGATCAGATCGATAGCGTCGAAGCATCGAAACATGAAAGACGTCATGAATCTTTTCAAGCTCCGGGGGCAAAATCAATCTATACGCAACCGGACCAACTCGTTCGGAGATTTCGTACGGCCCAATGAATCTTGGGCTCAACTTGCCCTTACGGCCGAACCTGAGTATCTTTTTCCAAGGTGAAACCTTAAGGAACACTTTGTCTCCCACCTGATACTCGATGTCTTTTCGTTTCAAATCTGCGTACGACTTCTGACGATCCGTGGCTACCTTTAGACTTTCACGGATTACCTTTACTTTCTGTCCAGCATCTTTAATCAAATCAACTCCGAAAATTTTACTTTCACCGAGCTCGGTCCAAAACAATGGTGTACGGCATTTACGACCGTACAAAGCCTCGTAAGGTGCCATCTTAATACTTGATTGAAAACTATTGTTGTAAGCGAATTCAATCAAAGGTAAATACCGTTCCCATGAACTACTGAACTCGAGGATGCAACATCTCAACATATCCTCAAGTATCTGAATTATCCGCTCGGATTGACCATCGGTTTGGGGGTGAAAAGCAGTGCTAAAATGCAACTTGGTACCCAGAGCTTCTTGCAATTTCTTCCAAAATCGTGAGGTGAATCTCGGATCTCTATCCGACACGATAGAAACAGGTACCCCGTGTAATCTCACAATTTGATAAACGTACAATTCAGCTAGTTTATCCAATGAAAAATCCGTACGTACGGGGATGAAATGAGCCGACTTAGTCAGTCTATCAACAACAACCCATATCGCATCCTTCTTACTTGCTGACAAGGGCAGTCCGGACACAAAGTCCATTGTGACTCGATCCCATTTCCACTCGGGTATCATGATCGGCTGGAGTAATCCTGAAGGCACTTGATGTTCCGCTTTCACTTGTTGACATATTAAACATCTCGAAACAAAGTCGGAGATGTCCCGTTTCATACCATGCCACCAAAATTAACGTTTCAAATCGTTGTACATTTTCGTACTCCCCGGGTGAATTGACATTTGGCTACAATGGGCTTCGTTCAGAATCATCGAAATGAGTTCCGAATTCCTTGGAACACACAAACGATTTTTGAACCTCAAACAATCATCATCATCAATTTGAAACTCCGATTCCTCATTTGGAAAACACTTAGCCCGTTTTGCAACCAATTCATCATCGACTTTCTGAGCTTCACGAATTTGGTGAGTCAATAATGGTTTAGCTTTTAATTCAGCTACTAACACATTGTCTGGTAGAACAGAAAAATGCAAGTTCATCGCTCGTAAAGCAAACAATGACTTCCGGCTTAAGGCGTCCGCAACCACATTAGCCTTTCCCGGGTGGTAATCAATGACAAGCTCGTAATCTTTCAACAACTCAAGCCAACGTCTTTGTCGCAGATTCAAGTCTCGTTGAGTCATCAAATATTTGAGACTTTTGTGATCCGAAAATACATGGCACTTCTCACCAAACAGATAATGTCGCCATATTTTTAAAGCAAACACGATGGCAGCTAGTTCGAGATCATGGGTCGGATAATTCCTCTCGTGTGGCTTCAATTGTCTTGACGCATAGGCCACGACTCGACCTTCTTGCATCAATACGCAACCCAACCCAAGTAGGGATGCGTCACTATAAATGACAAACTCTTTACCTGATTCGGGTTGCACCAAAATTGGAGCTTCAGTCAAATGAGTTTTCAGTTGGTCGAAACTTTTCTGACATTTCTCCGTCCACTCGAACTTAACATCCTTTTGAAGTAGCTTCGTCATTGGTGTGGCTATCATCGAGAAACCTTTCACAAATCATCGGTAATAACCGGCGAGCCCCAAAAAGCTCCGAACTTCAGTAATATTTCTCGGAGGTTTCCAGTCAAGTATGGCTGAAATTTTGTTCGGGTCAACTCGAATACCCGACGCGGATACCACATGACCCAAGAAGCTAACCTCTCTTAACCAGAACTCACACTTACTGAACTTAGCATATAACTGCTTTTCCCGCAAAATTTGCAGCACTAGCCTCAGATGCTCAGCATGTTCGGTCTCATCTCTTGAATAGACCAAAATGTCATCAATGAACACAACTACGAACCGATCCAAATATGGTCTGAAGATCCGATTCATCAAATCCATAAATACCGCAGGGGCATTAGTGAGCCCAAACGGCATCACTAAGAATTCATAGTGACCATATCTCGTTCTGAAGGCAGTTTTTGGTATGTCCGATTCTCGAATTCGCAACTGATAATAGCCCGATCTCAAATCTATTTTCGAGAACACTGTGGCTCCCTTCAGTTGGTCGAACAAATCATCGATGGGCGGCAACGGATATTTATTCTTTATCGTCACTTTATTCAGTTGACGATAGTCAATACACAACCTCATGGTTCCGTCCTTCTTCTTCACGAACAATACTGGTGCACCCCAAGGTGAGAAGCTTGGTCGAGCAAAACCTCTATCCGTCAATTCTTGCAACTGAGCTTTTAACTCTTTTAACTCGGTTGGTGCCATACGATATGGGGCTATCGAAATCGGTGTAGTCCTAGGTGCAAGCTCAATACCAAACTCTATCTCCCGAACAGGTGGCAAACCCGGCAATTCTTCCGGAAAAACATCCGGGTATTCACAAACCACCGGCACAGATTCGGGTTTCTTTTCTAATTCTTTGTCATCAAGTACATACGCAAGGTATGCTTCGCACCCTTTTCTTACATATTTCTGTGCCAACATTGCTGATATTACAGCTGGCATCCCCTCCAAGTCCGCCAGACTCAATTCGGACTACTTCGTTATTTGCGCACCTCAAATCAATAGTCTTGCTCTTGCAATTCACAATCGCATCATGCGCGGTCAACCAATCCAAACCAAGGATAACATCAAATTCATCAAACGGCAAAAGCATCAAGTCCGCCGGAAAACAGGAACCTCGAATTTCCAGGGGACATTTCTCACCCACTTTGTCGACAAGCACGTAATGACCCAAGGGATTTGACACCCGAATTACAAACTCAGTAGACTCAATAGGTAAAGTCTTACTGGATGCTAAGGTTTCACATATGTAAGAATGAGTAGAACCGGGGTCAATCAAAGCAATTACATTAGTATCAAAGAGAGTGAATGTACCGGTAATAACATCAGGCGAAGAAGCATCCTCGCGGGCACGTATAGCATAAGCTCTAGCAGGCGCACGAGCTTCGGATCTGGTTATATCATCTCTAGATCCTCTCTGACCACCACTAGCATTGCCCGTATTTCCAGATGGTCTACCTCGAGCAGTGGTAGCACCCGGTTTCCCACTCTGATTTTCATTCTGTTCAAACAACCTCGGGCAATCTTTAATGAAGTGGTCAACTGATCCGCACTTGTAACAGGAGCGGTCAGGGAATCTACAACTCCCCGAATGCCATTTACCGCAATATCGACATTTCGTTCTATCTCGACGTTCATTCCCAACACTGGCGACCGAAGTGCCTCGTGTACCCACAGGGGGTCGATCACGATCTCGTCTAAAAAGGCCCGAAGTGCCTCTAAACTGGCCCGCATCATCTCGAAATCTCTTCGATGTCTGTTGAAGAGACCTTCCCGAGGATCTTTTACGAAACTCTCCAGTTCCCTCATCAACTCTTTGCTTTTCTTTTCTAAGCTCTTCGGCTTTACAAGCTCGTTCAACAAGTACCACGAACTCTCGTATTTCAAGAACGCCAACGAACATTTTTATATCTTCATTCAGCCCATCCTCGAAGCGTTTACACATAATAGCTTTGGATGAAACACATTCCCGAGCGTATTTGCTAAGTCTAACAAATTTTCGCTCGTAATCAGTAACCGACATGGAGCCTTGCTTAAGCTCAAGAAATTCCTTCCGTTTTTTATCAACAAATCTCTGACTGATATACTTTTTCCGAAACTCAGTTTGGAAAAACTCCCAAGTTACTTGCTCTCGGGGCACAACAGAAGTCAGAGTACTCCACCAATAGTAGGCAGAATCACGTAGCAAGGAGATAGCACACTTTAGGCATTCATCGGGTGTACAAGATAGCTCATCGAGTACCCGGATAGTGTTGTCCAGCCAAAATTCAGCTTGCTCGGCATCATCGCTATCCATAGCCTTAAATTCAGTAGCCCCATGTTTTCGGATTCTGTCAACTGGGGGCTTATTTGACCTTATTTGGTCCGTTACCGGTGGTATTGTAGGTGCGGGGGTAGTATTTGTCGGGAATGGAGGTTGTGGAACAGCCATATTAGTTCGAATGTATTGGTTGAACCAATCATTCATCACGCTATAGAATGCTTGTCTAGCTTCATCATTCGGATTACTAGCATTAGGTTGAGAGTCTGCCGGCACTGTCCCTTGTGCGGGAGCAGGCGCTACACTCTCAAGATCATCAGCTACCTCTCGGTCACGATCGGGATCCATTACTATAAACACATTTACAATTGTCAGAAATCACCACACTATCAAGTAATCACATAAAATGGCATGTATAGCTAGACCCAACACATTACGGTAGTCCTAGAATCGACTAAACCGTAGCTCTGATACCAATTTAATGTAACACCCCGAACCCGAGACCGACACTGGAGTCGGACACGAGATGTTAACAAACTTTGAAAAATTTTTCCAGACACTGCCTAGTCTGAGTACTAGTCGCTTAAAAATCATATCTTGAGTTTCACAACTCGAAAATCAGTTTTGTGATTTTTCCCTGAAACTAGACTCATTTCCCCACCTATGTATTTTTTATAGAATTTTTGGTCGGGCCAATTAGTACAGTTTATTAGTCAAAGTCTCCCATGTTACAGGGGTCAACTACACTGACCTTTTCCCATTACGACTTGGATATCTCTCTGCACAGAGCTTCAATACTGATGCTGTTTGTTTATATGGAAACTAGACTCAGAGAGGAATCCATACATATATGGTATGACCCCTAATTATCTCTGGTCAATTTATAGTGAATTTCCAAAGTCGGAACAGGGAATCCAGAAACTGTTCTGGCCCTGTTCCACAAGAACCCAGATATCTCTTACCGTACTGTTCATATGATTGTTTCGTTACTTTCATATGAAAGTAGATTCATCAAGGTTAGATTACATAATTTATTCACTATTTAATTCCACTCCTACGAATTCTTGTGATTTTTCCAATCCACACCACTGCTGCTGTCAGCCTCTGTTTTCAAAGTAAACCTTACCTATTTTCGGGGTTTCATGGACCAACTAGGGCCTTGTCATACATATGCCCACATATGATCATACTTAGCCATTCCAATGGCTGATCATTTGCTCAACACTTCCATTCCAACTATAGTTACATCATGAAACCATCTATACATTCATAAACACGAATGGTCTAATGCCATACTCCACTTCTACAAGCCATTTTCGCATGGCTGTACACTTATACATTTCATAAAGTACTCGAAAAACAACAATGGGTAGTCCTATACATGCCATATCAAAATTCAACCAAAATAGTACCAAAAAGAGCCTTTGATAGTGTGGGCGACTTCGACTTCAAGATCCCGAGTCCGATAGCTGGAGAACCAAAAATCTATAAAACAGAGGAGCAGTGTAACGAGTAAGCAATTTATGCTTAGTAAGTTTTGAGCAAGGAATTCCAGCATAAACAAAGAATAGCACACATTTAGCTAAACGGAATATTTCATAATACGCAATTTACCGATATCAAACTTGCTTCACAACATTAACAACCCTTATGTACATACACAATAGACTAACTTAGCCGAAGGCCGGTAGCTCGTTTATCAACTGAGCGAACATTTATTTGTAAGGGCTCGATTAAATTCAACACATACGTAACATATCCCCATATTGGGATGTTTTTCGAGTATTCGCTGGAATTTTACAGCAAGCTCATTCATTACCAAATCACGTACCTTCGGGATTTAACCGGATATAGCTCCTCGTTCAAATGCCTTCGGGACATAGCCCGGTTTTAGTAACTCACACAATGCCTTCGGGACATAACCCGGATTTAATAACTCGCACGAATGCCTTCGGGACTTAACCCGGATTTAGTATCTCGCACAAAGGCCTTCAGGGCTTAACCCGGAATTTGTATCTCGCACAAATGCCTTCGGATCTTAGTCCGGATATATTCACTTAGCACAAAGCCTTCGGGACTTAGCCCGGACAGCATTCAATTAATCATGCACATCTAACAATAATTCATGGCACATTCATATTTCATTTTCATTTGCGAAACTCAAACACAAGGCACATATCGTCCTTGCACATTCGGCTCAATAGCCACACATAGAGCATGATTTAATCACATCGTAATTTAAGCTCTCTTACTCAAGAACTTACCTCGGGTGTTGTCGAACGATTCCGCTAGCTATTCAACCACTTTTTCCTTCCCTTTATCGGATTTATTTCCCCTTTGCTCTTGAGCTTAATTAAACAAATAAATTGATTTCATCATTTAGGCATCAAAAAGATGAACACAAGGCACTTAGCCCATATTTATACATTAGACATTAAAGTCTCATACATGCAAAAATCATGCATCAACACAACATATTAGCTAATTTCTTTCCCCTTGGCCGAATATGCATGTCTATTTTTGGGGTCGATTTCAACACTTAATACACACATATACACACTAGTAAAGCATCCTCCCCCTTTTCATCAATTTAACACATGCATTGCTCATCAACATGCAAAGTTACATTCGGCCTTAGCACACATCTTGCTAGCCGATTCTTCTCCATTTAGCAACCAATGCACATATGTGCTCACACAAAAATGCTAAAAAGGAGGTTCAAGAATCATCAAGCCATCATCACATGCATCATTAACAAGCTTCATATTTTGCATGCAATGGCATTAACACAACCTCCACCTAGGCCGAATCTTAACTCATCCTCATGCCTCATCACCACAACATCAAACACCAACCAAGAATGATGCATCCATGGTCAAGTGCCAATTCCATCACATAGCAAGATTTAGACCATGGGCTAGGTAGAACTCAAGCTAACAACTAAAACATGCATGCATCTCATGGAACATCATCAAACATACCTTAGCCTAGCTACATGCATGGCCGAATCTCTTCACCTTTCTTCTTCTTTCCTCCTTAAAATTTTTGGCCAAGGATGAACCAAAGGATGAGAAAATTTTTTCTTTGTTTTTCTTTCTAATTTAGGCTAAATGAAGGTGAGAAAAGGATGAACAAAGATCTTCTCCTCTCTTTTCTTTAGCTCATGGCAATGGGGGGGAAAAGAATCAACTACACATTTTTTTTTGTGTATTCATCATACTCCTTTTCATTATTTAATTTCCATGCCTATTATTTTATTTTTTTCCACCCATGATGCACCAACAAAACATGTCTATGACATGTCTTGGCCATCAAACTTGGTCTACCATGCTTGTCATGGCCGGCCACTACTAGTAGGGGGGGAATTTGACATGCAAGTCCCCCCTTTGTCCACATGCACTAATAGGTCCTCACACATTGACCTATCACATTTTAGAATTTTCTCACATACGTCCTATTGACTAAATTCACATGAAATCAACCAAATTGAAGCTTGAAATTTTCACACATTCATAATTACATATTCTAGACAATAAGTATCACATTCAAACATTTCGGTGACTCGGTTTAGCGGTCCCGAAACCACTTCCCGACTAGGGTCAACTTTGGGCTGTCACATTTCCAACACTGGCGACCGAAGTGACTCGTGCACTCACAGGGGGTCGATCGCGATCTCGTCTAGAAAAGCCCGAAGTGTCTCTCGACCGGCCTAAGCCATCTTTAAATTTCTTCGATGACTGTGGGAAGGGCTTCCCCGAAGACCTCTTACGAAACTCCTTTGCTCCCACCTCAGCTTTTCTTTTCTCCATACTGAGCTCCTCGGCTTTGCAAGCCCGCTCGACAAGTGCCACAAATTCTAGGATTTCCAAAATGCCAACATACAACTTTATATCATCATTCAGCCCATCCTCGAAACATTTACACCTCACGGCTTCTGAAGAAATGCATTCTCGCGCGTACCGGCTAAGCCTTACAAATTTTCATTCATAGTCGGTAACCGACATGGAACCTTGTTTGAGTTCAAGAAATTCCTTCCGTTTTTGGTCAATGAATCTCTGACTGATATACTTCTTTTGAAACTCGGTTTGGAAGAACTCCCAAGTTACTTGCTCTCTGGGCACGACAGAAGTCAACGTGTTCCACCAATAGTAGGCAGAATCACGTAACAAAGAGATAGTACACTTTAGGCACTCATCGGGTGTGCAAGATAACTCATCGAGTACCTGGATAGTGTTGTCCAACCAAAATTCAGCTTGCTCGGCATCATCGCTGTCCGTAGCTTTAAATTCAGTAGCCCCGTGTTTTCGGATTCTGTCAACTAGGGGTTTATTTGACCTTATTTGGTCAGTTGCCGGAGGTATTGTAGGTGCGGGGGTGGTATTTGTCAGGAATGGAGGTTGTGGAACAGCCGTATTAGTTCGAATGTATTGGTTGAACCAATCATTCATCACGCTATAAAAAGCTTATCTAGCTTCATCATTCGGATTACTAGCATTAGGTTGAGAGTCCGCCGGCGCTGTCCCTTGTGCGGGAGCAGGCGCTACACTCTCGAGATCATCAGCTACCGCTCGGTCAGGATCGGGATCCATTACTATAAATAAACACATTTGCAAACGTCAGAAATCACCACACTATCAAATAATCACATAATGGCATGTATAGCTAGACCCAAACGTATTACGGTAGTCCTAGAATCGACTAAACTGTAACTCTGATACCAATAAAATTGTAACACCCCGTACCCGAGACCGTTTTCGGAAGCGACCACGAGGTGCTAACAGACATAATTCATGTATGTTCACAGTCCATTTTAAAAATTTCCAGACAGCTGGCTAACTGCGTCACTGTCACCTTAAAAATTATATCTTGAGTTCCAAAACTCGAAAATCAGTTTCGTAATTTTTCCCTGAAACTTGACTCATATATCCATCCATAAATTTTTTTCTAGAATTTTTTGTCGGTCCAATTAGTAAAGTTTATTAGTTAAATTCTCCCCTGTTTCAGGGTTCGACTACACTGACCTTTGCGCATTACGACTTGGATATCTCCCTGTACAGGGATTCAATACTGATGCGGTTTGTTTCTCTAGAATCTAGACTTGAAAAGGAAACTATACATATATGGCATGACTTCTAATTATCTCTGGTTAATTTGTAATCAATTTCAAAATTCGGAACAGGGAATCCAGAAACCGTTCTGGCCCTATTTCGCGAAAACCTAAATATCTCTTAACATACAACTCATATAATCGTTTCGTTTCTTCTATGTGAAAGTAGATTCATCAAGGTTTGATTACATAATTTATTCACTATTTAATTCCATTCCTACTATTTTTAGTGATTTTTCACATTCACATCACTGCTGCTATCAGCATCTATTTTTAAGGTAGACTTTACCTATTACATAGTTTCCATGATTCAACTAGCCCTTTAGCTTATATGGCACAAAATATGATCATGATCAACCATTCCAACGGCTAATCGTTCCCAAACATTTCCATACCTCTTAATGAACATCATACAAGACGATTATAATACTAAGCTCAAAGTGTATATAAGCCATTTTCGCATGGCTATCCAAATTTATACAAAACCAAAGGGTCCATGACCAACAACAAAATGGGCAGTCCTATACATGCCATTTCAAAGTTCAACCAAAAGTGTACCAAAAGGGGCTTTGATAGTGTGGATGACTTCGACTTCCAAAAATCCCGAGTCCGATAGCTGACGAACCAAAATCTATAAAACAGAGATTCAAAGAAACGGAGTAAGCATTTAATGCTTAGTAAGTTTTGAGCCATAAAATTAGACACAACTACAATGTAGCATTCATATGGCTAAATGGATAATTTCATATGCACAAATTCTCAATATCATACTTACTTCACATTACCAACCCTTATATTCACAAAAAAAAAATCAACTTAGCCAAAGGCCGGAAACTCATTAATCGACTGAGCGAATAATATTTAAACGGAATCACTACTCAAATGCATATACGAAACGTACCTCATCGTTGGGATTTTTACGAGCGTATTAATTGAAATTATTACAGCAAGATCACTCATTCCCAACCAAGTACCTTCGGGGTTTAGCCGGATATAGCTACTGCTCAAATGCCTTCGGGACTTAGCCCAGTTATAGTAACTCGCACAAATGCCTTCGGGACTTAACCCGGATATAGTACTTCGCACAAATGCCTTCAGGACTTAGCCCGGATATAGTAACTCGCACAAATGCCTTCGGGACTTGCCCAGAACTAGTCACTAGCGCAAATGCCTTCGGGACTTAGCCCGGTTATCATCCAAATATTCACACACATATCAATAAGTCATGACACATCTATATTTCGTTTTCATAATTGGAGTTCAAACACAAGTCACGTATTAAGCAAACCCATTTTCGGCTCACTAGCCACATACAAACAGCATGGTTTACTTTGCTTTATGACACTATCTCTATGCACATACGGCTACCCGTCATACGTATAGACTAATTAGCTCAACATATGATTCAAGTAGAATCATCATATCGCCGCATATTTGTTATGCTCATACATCATGACTTAATCAAATCGGTAACTAAGTCTCGTTACTCGAAAACTTACCTCGGATGTTGTCGAACGATTTCGATGGCTATTCGACCACTTTTTCCTTCCCTTTATCAGATTTAGTTCCCCTTTGCTCTTGAGCTTAATTTAACAAATAAATTTTGTTTAATCATTTGAGCATCGAAAAGAGGAACTCAAGGTACTTAGCCCATATATATACATTAGACATTAAAGTCACATACATGTGAAATCATGAATCAACTCAACATATTAATCCACACTCCCCTTTTAGCCGATTGTCTAAACCAAGATAAAGGCATAAATATGCTTGCCTCTAACCGAATACATGCAACACTAATCTTCTCATGTGGCCGAGTATGCATGTATATGTTGAGGCCAATTATATACTTAATACCACATATAAATGGCATACCAAGACATCATGTGCAAACATATATATATATGTGCAAGAGCCGAATCATAAGGTTGATTATAACCATTTCATATATTTTCATCATGTACCCGAATGCACAAATACATTACAATAACTTCCAACTCAAATCATGTTACAAATTTATACTTCACAAGGATAAATCATTAACCAAATATAAACATATATCCGAATTCACATGTATATTTTATTTTTACATGAAGCATAGCCGAATCATTTTAACCATGAGTAACATAGCAAGCATAAATCATACTTATGGGTATACCATGGCCGATTGCTTCATGAAGTTGCTAAGACCTACCTTTTTTTTTCAAATTCTCACACACACTCTATCGTCTTCATACCTCACCAACACAACATCTAGCATCCACCAAGAAGACAACACCCATGGCCGAGTATCATCTCCCTCACATAGCAAAGATTTAGACCATGGGCTAGGTAGGACTCAAGCTAACAACTAAAATATACATGAATCTCATGGAGCAACATCAAACATACCTTAGCCTAGTTACATGCATGGCCGAACCTCTTTAACCTTTCTTCTTCCTTTCTCCTTAAAGTTTTCGGCCAAAGATGTTCAAGGATGAACACTTTTTTTTGTTTTCTTTCCTTCAACTCACGGCAATGGGGGGGAAACAATCACACACATTCTTTCTTTTTTATTTTTCATCATATTCCCTTTCATTATTTTATTACCATGCTCCTTATTTTATTTTTCCTAACATACATCACTAACATAACATGTTTGTGACATGTTTCCACCCATAGGATGGCCGGCCACTATGCTTTAATTTGGCTAATTTGACATGCAAGGACAAGCACTTTCCCACATATATTAATAGGCCACTTGAACACTTGCCTAGCATATTTCTAAATTGTCTCACATAAGTCCCTACTAATAAATTTCACATACACTGACCAAATTAAAGTATGGAACTATCACACAAGCATTTACGCACATCATAAACACAGAATATAACCTTTAATTATTTATAAGACTCGGTTTCGTGGTCCCGAAACCACTTTTCGACTAGGGTCAATTTAGGGCTGTCACATATGTGTTTATGTATACTTATAAAATGCGGAGTATGGAGGGTAACAAATGGTAGGTTAGTTAAGGATAGGAAAATTGGTGTAATGGACGAAATGGGAGAGCTAAAATACGAATTCAAGGGAGTTTGGTGGAATCGTCGCATGGCTATCTATTGGCTTGCTAGAGCGACACCATGATGATGGTCTATTGACTTTATGGAGTGGAATCATAACGATGATTATCAACTGGTCATTCAGGACAGCACCATGTAAATGATATATAGGTCCTTCAAGGTGACACCATGTAAATGGTACATAGGTTATTTGGGGCGACACCATGAAAACGGTATGGAGGTCTTTCGGGTAAACATCATGTAAACGGTAACAGGTCCTTAGGGGCAACACCTTAAGAGAGATTTATTGATTCTTTAGAACTAAAAGTCCATAGTTAACCATGGTGTTAGCTAGTGACTAATAGGTATACCATATGGCGAAATAGATTCCACCAAGATTATAAGCCAATATGCCATCAGGGCATAAAAGTAGAGGTCTTTGTATGACTCGTGCGGTGAGCAATCCAATATAGTGGATATGGTGCAATGAAGTCACTATAAACATGTTAATAAGGGGATCCACCAAAATATAGAGGTTAGAGGAATAGGTAGAAGCGTATTAAACATGGCTTATATGAAAAGAATGGGTATTTACTCCAAGATATTTGTAAATAGGCATCCTCCATAAAAATGGGTCCACCAAGATTGACGTATAAATTATCATTGACGATAGACTAACAAAGTGGTCCTTCAGGTTTTAAATTCAAAGTTGTCACGAGTAAAGAGACGGTTATAAATAGGGAATTTCTGCCAAGAACCCCTTAGGAGAGGAGTTTGCCAAGGACTTACTTGGGTGGAAAGTCCGCTAAGGACTATTAACACTAAAAGTCTATACGGTTATCAGTAGGGGAAGTTTGCTAAGAGAAACTAGAGAAGGTGATAATCCATCAGAGACTATCTATTATTAGGAGCACCATAATGGAACGATTTGATCTTTGTTAGAACAAGGGTCCATGCAAGGGCTAAGTCTGAGGAAGATAATGTAACACTCCATTTTTAGCGGGTACAAGGTTTAGCGTATAGTCTTAAGGTAATATGATGAGCAAAGTAGGCTTCGTCCAAGTGCCTCTTTTGGTGAAGAGAGCGGGCGTATACAATTATGTAGTTATATTAATAAAGGTTCCTTGTCAGGTGGTTATATTAGTTGGAATAAGACCAGTAGTCACATAAAATGGAATTGAGAGTTTGAGTTCGCGACAGGGTTATGGTGCGATTGATTAATTTTGGTATTGTGCAAGTTAATTTGCAAGGTAAGCTAATCAAGAACCAACTAAACGTGAACCATAATAATTAAAAGATAATGGAATACTCAATTAGATTTCTCAGAACCTGTAGAATTTTAATAAGACAATTCAGTAATGATATGACATTTGTCAAGCTCTAATAAGGACTTAGATTAAAATAATAGATGTTCAAGTTTGGAAAGGGGAGTTCTCTTCTTCTTTCTTCCAAGATAAGGTTATCTGAAGCTTGATGAACAAAAGACATTTATCTAAGCTGAGGTTGAGATCCTAGATTTTATCAGTGATTGTCCCATGTTAAGGTAAGTTTTATGACTCTGCATGTTGTGTTATGTAAGAGCGGGTCTAAATGAGTGCATGAAAAATAATATGAAATGATAGTATAGTTACACGAATGAGCTTTTAATGGTGCTTTTCTATTTTTATAAGCAGTGATTGATTTAGTATCTTGAAAAAGGTTAGATCTAGAGTTCAAACTACTATCTGTGGTTGTCAAGTGAGTCTTTAAACTAACTCTTGCATGAAGAATTTTGTAGAAACTGATTGACTAAAAAAACCAAAGCTAGAAAAGTACAATATGATGGTAATGTGATATAAGAATGATTTTTGAAATAGAATGCACGCTATGGTATAGAATCTAAGAAGTTTAGGTACGGTTACATATGTAATAGCCCGATTTTCGGGCTAGCCAGAATACTGATTTCAGAACCACTAAACCTAGGTCGAGAAAATTATTTTAAATATCATTTTATGTATTGTAGCATGATTAGATAAGTAAATGAAAATTTTGGTGAATTAATTTTAGCGATTGCTTGCCTAATTATGAAAAATGACTAAATCGCATAAAGTGCAAAAGACCTATTTTGTTAGATAAGAGTGTCAATTAGCTAAAGAACCTAAATGGGGGGCCTTAAAGAGCAATTAGACCCTTAGAGAATAGGGTGGCTGGCCATAGAGGGACAAATTGATGGGAAAGTCAAATTTTGGTGGTGTTTTGGTCATCAATTTTGACTAGTTTTAAATAAAATAAAATAAAAAAAGGCTTCATATTTTTATTTCTTCTTCTTCAACCGATTTTCATCTTCAAAAGGGGTTTTTTGAGAGCTCAAAATATCAGCCATTAACATCTCTTACAAGTAAGTCATTTATAAGGTTATTCTTGATGATTTTTATATTTGTGGACTCCTTGTAACATAAGCCTTCTATGAAAGGGATTATTTTCTTATTAGATGTGTAATAAATAACTTTTATGAAGGGATTTTTCATGAAAATACTAATAGGGACTATTTTGCATAAGTTGGAAACTTGTTGATAAATGTGAGAAATAATGGAAATTTTGGATTGCTTCTAGTATAAAAAGTAATCCGCTAGGCTTATAATATGAAGAAATTCGATAAAAATCAATTTTCTAACATAGGGTAAAATGGTCATTTTGTGAAAGTCTAGGGGCAAAAAATTCATTTTTCCCAATTATGAACTTTCGGGTGTTTAAATTGATATGCTGATGAAATAAATGAATTTTATTAATTTAGATCAAAAGAAACGTGATTCGGGTCTTGATCGGGGTAAGAACAAAGTTTACGAGGATTAAGCCTGTCTTCATTATTTTGTATCGAGGTAAGTACATATGTAAATAATGTGTTATTGAACCTTACTTTGGTATATTTTAATAATATACATGTGTAATTAGCTTATTGTTGTTATGTATCTAAATTCTAATTGTTGCCTAGAATGTTTAAATGACTTGTTATGCGAGTAAATTACAATGTGATCAAATGCGATACTATTTGATTAAATATGAAGCCCCGTTGAACCTTAGACATAGCATAGGACACAAATTATGTGGTCTGAACTTATGAGTTGAATCCGAGTTCATGAGATAAATGCTATAGGTAACGTGGGTCCGGGTACTGACATTGTGTACAGACCTATGAGTGGCTCAATGAGCATACATTACATGATAGTTATGGGATCCAGGTCCTAACTTGTTAAAAAGGCCTGTGAGTAGCTCAAATGTGAGCGTTTCATAGCACGAGGTAGCCTTGATTTCTTATATGGCATTTAGTCGCAAATTCCTCGCGTATTCATATATATTTCAAGAGTTCAACGGCTAACCCGAAGATTTAGTTGGTGAATACTTTGATGAGGCATGTATATCGAACTCATGGTTAGAACTTGAGTAAAGAACTAGGTGTATTAAGTATACATGAACGAAAAGAAGAGTAAGATAGAGACGTTAAGTGATTTATATCTTTTAAGCATGACAAGCTACCGTTGGATGAATATGAATTTCTTATAATTACACTTTATTTGCATATATGTATTTACTAAGCTCCCACGCTTACCCTCCTTTCTTTCCTTTCCTTATAGTGCCGCCAAGCTAGCGTCGGGGATCCAGTGACATCAAAAGCTTCGATCACACTATCACTCAAGACCTTGGTATAGCTAGTTTCATTATTTTGTTTTCTAACATGTATAGGGACTCAAGTCTTTGTTTAGTGTTTTGTTAGTGAGCCATAATGTGTTGGCTCATATGATGAATATGATACTCATTTTGTATAAGGCCATGGATGATGGTCAATGCTCTTTTTGATTTATAAATAGAAGATGATATTTTCATGGATGAGTAAATTGCATAAATGAAATGTTGTCCATTGTGGTTATTTTGGCTATGTGATGTGCCCTTATGTTAGTATAAAGTGATTTTTGTGCAGGTTACATAAGTAAGGGTGACAAAAAGGCTTGGTAAATAGCCTTATTTTGCCCACATGGATAGGCACACGGGCGTGTTTCTAGGTCGTGTGTGACACACAGTTCACCATATGGGTGTGTGATATGGTCTTGTGTCCCCTACACGTAAGAATTGTAAGTCAGTATGCATGGTAGTAAACACACGGGTAGAGACACGGCCGTGTGTCTCAGCCATGTGAAGGGCACAGCCTGCACAAGGGTGTGTGCCTTGGCCTTGTGGCCCTTAAGGATTGCTGATGTCAGAAATAAAATGTATAAGCTTTTGCACAGGGACTAGGACACGGGTGTGTCATGGCCGTGTGAAGGACACGGGCGTGTCCTTGTATTGCTTAGGCCGTGTGAACCACACGGGCCAATAGCACGACCATGTTGAATTGTCACATGGACGTGTTGCCCCTCCCACACGGGCGTATGCCCCTATGTTAAGAGTTATTTTTAGAGTTCTTTAAAGGACTGGGATTGTTTCTGAATGGATTCCAATGGATGTTTTGGGCTTAGTAGGCTCTTATTAAGGAGTTTATAAATAAAATTGAAAAAGTTTTAATTTGACCATGTTTTAGTGTTATAAAAATGTCTTAGTAGGGCACGGGTGTGGGGGTGTTACAACATATGTATGTCTCAGATGTGTGTTATGGGGTATGATCTGTCAAACCATGAGTGTGATTTGCGTTAGTACATGAATGGTCTGTGAAGTGAGTCTGTGTCTATCTCCGCGGTATTTACGTTTAAGGACTTTAAACACGATCACTGAAAGGAAAAGTCCATGGCCATGGCACCATATTATGTAAGACCATAGTTGGGCTATGACATCATATGAAAAGAAATAAAGGAAGGTTATTACCCAATAAAGTTCCTTGCGTGTCCCAGGACGATAATACACATACCTTACGTAATAGGAGTCTAGGCGAATCCATATCGTAAACACTCTAAGAAAGAAAAGCCTTTGTAGAAATATGAAAGGAACACCTTTGTGATACAATATGTAAAGCGTGCCTTTGTGGCAGAATATGAGAGGAATGTCTTTGTGGTAAACTTCATAAGGAATGCCTTCATGGTATACCCTTAAGAACTGCCTTAGCGGCGAACCATCAATAAACAGCTTGTGTGGCAAATTTTGACATGAAAACCTTTATGGTGAATTATGAAGAAACGACCTTTGTAGTGAGTCTTACAAGACTAAATTTTATGGTGCACTTAGGATAGGCTACTTTGGTGGCGTGTTCTAGAAAGACTCCCAATAATGAACTACGAAGGATGTCTTTGTGGTAGGTTCTATGCTAAGTAATTGTTGTGCTCTATATTGCCCTTAAACGTAAATAGTGAATTCAGATATACAAATTGTACATATGAACTACATTGTAAGGTATGCCACAAAGACTAAGGCTCAATCGGAGATAGTGAATTAAAGATATATGGTGAAATAATGAACTAGTATGGAGATGGGTTCTGAGCAAAGATGTAACCTTTGTATATTCGAAGGAAATACCTGTTACTTGTGTATACGCTCCTCCTTGATTCATGATGAACTAATGGCTTAGAGGTTTAGAGAGTTTAAGTAAAGTATCAAAGACAATGAAAAGAAGGAAATTGTCTCATTGTAAGGTATGGCATTGGACAAGTATAAGAAAATAGAACTTGAGGAAATATTCGCTATAGACAAAGTTAAAGGTTAATAAAAAAAAGATTGTCAAGCTAAAATATCTGTTGCTAAATGCGAATATGACCCAAGTAAAATATGTTACCCTCATTAAGTTCTTATGACCTGATAAGTGTGTTATGTTGCAGCACGGTGTTATGGGCTTGCGCCAGAAGGGACGATGCCAGGACTACACCAAGAAGCAGCTTATCTGGTTATTATGCATATAGAGGAAGCATGCTAGCAGGTTCAAAGATTAAAATACTCATTAGAAATCCACACTTGGAGTATTTGTAATTATTTAGGGTTTTAATTTGGATATCATTGTAATTTAATTACCTTATGTTGTATTTGTATTTACTTATATATTTTAGTTTGAAATTTGTAATTAAGTAAGTTGTCATTATTTGTAAACTGCATTAGTAAATCAAGATTGAGTCTATATTTGTGTGGCAATACCCAAGATTTGGATCCAGTCAATTGGATTGGGTTGAAGGTGTTATAGATATTACCTGTGGTAACAAGGTAAATATATGTTGAGTTCAATATCGAATGAGTGAATCAGGGTAAGAATCCTCCATTGAGGCGAAGACAATTGAAAATCAGCTAGTAGTCGTCAAACTATATTCTAGTGTGCACAATTCTCTCTAAAGAGTCAAGCCAAGAAAGGCAAAAAGGGGCAATTGAGGTGAAGTGGAACAGGGTTAAACACTAGAAAAAAACGTTATTTGGAAGGGTACATTTACAACTAAACTAGGAGATAGGTTAGCAAATGGTAGGAATCAGAAAAAAAGGCAAGGCTTTGACTACGCCATAGAATTTACGTATTCCTAATGACATACAGAGAGTTTAAATTTTGTGTCATTATTCTTATTTTCTGAAAATATAGAATAATTATGATGCACTGTTGTACAGGATCTCACTAAGTTCATTTTAAACTTACAAACTTGCCAATTAATACGTAGGAGCAAGGGCTGTTGGGATTTTGCAGGAAGGGACCAAGCTAAAGATCATCAGATGTATGTTTTAGGCATCCATGTTGTTTCATGTGTATAGAGGGGCTCCCCTTGAGTCCATGCCTCGAGGAATACTTTAGTGTATCCAGAGCAAGCTTTTAACCTTAATAACTATTGTAATGATTATCTAAATCTAATTTGAGAGAACAGTTATATGAATTTAGTATAGTATAACATTGAATTTATTTGACATTTGAATTTTAAAATCTTCTATTATCAATGAATTAATATTTGTTAAGTCTATTACTAAGCAAATAGATGTTTTGTTAAGTAATTCAAGTTAATTGTGGCGTTCGATACTTGGACCCAGAAATTGGGTCTGGTATAGGGTGTTACATTTAGTGGTAGAAAGATGAGGCAGTGGAGTAGGCAATTGGGGCTGAACCACTTTAAATTCTTTTGTTCATTTCCTCATCATTTTATTCTTACTTCTATAATTTTCTTAAAAAAAAGGCTATTCACCCTCTCTTGGTTATTTCATTTAATTTATCGAGATAGCACAAATCCACATATGCAAAAATAGTAGCCATATTTTGATTCAAATGGGGTTTTTTTTTTCCTATTAGTCATGTGTATTGGGCTATCCTTAGGGCCCGTTCAGCTGTGCTTTTGAGAAGGACTTTTCCCTCAAAAAGCACTTTTCACTCTAAAGCATTATTAAACAAACACCGGTTAAGTGAAAATTTTAACTTTAAAAAAGTGTTTTTCTCCATATGGATAATTTAGCTTTTCCTAAGCCAAAAGTGTTTTTGGATGGCTATTTACATTTTTATCCTCCATTTGTCTTCTCCCAAAACACACGGTAAAATCCTAATTTTTCTTTATTTTCTCTTTCAAAGTTTTTTTCTCTTTTATTTTCTTCAATTCTTCCATTTTCTTTAAGGGTGTTGATACTCTCTCTCTTTCTTTCTACTCGCCTAATCTCATCTTTTCATTTTAACTCTTAACTTAAGTTTTTCATTTTTTTCCCATTTCATGTTGTTCCTCTTTAATTCTTCCACTAGTGAGCTTCTTTTCTTCTATGATTGTTTTAGTTGTTCTCTTCTTCTCTTTAATTGTTCCTTATGCTTAGTTTAGTTGTTTTCTATGACCGATTTGGCTTGTGAAAGAATCAAGTGTTTTAGCTCTTGATATTGGATTGGAATATTTCAATCTTTGGTTTATGATGAAACAAGGAAAAAAAATCTTATAGCAATTGATTGTTTGATTTTTTTTAACGAGATGGGGCTTATTTCCTTTTTCTGACTTTTCTTATGACAAACTTTTTCCTTCAAAGGGCAATGATGATGTTGAAGGGTTTTTATTTTTATTTTTTTATCTTTGTTGTTTTTCACTTCCATTCCCTATTCTCTAAGTTTATATGAAGATTGAGTTACATAAGTTTGCTATTCTTAATTGATGTTATTTTCACTACTCTATATTTAGATTGTTAAGTAGTTTCATTAAGTGAGTTTGAATCTTGTTAACTCTTGATATTAACTCAATGGAACACTTTAAGCATAGAAGTATATCTACATGATGACCTATTGGTAGATGAATGGACATTTCTAGGTTTTGCTGTATAAACTTGTAAATCATTAGACTCCTTTTGAGAGATTATCTACTTTGCGCTAGTCTCATTTGATGAAAATATTTTGTTTTGCCTCCTTACTATTGCAAGTTGTTGAGAAAATGAATTGCAATTTTTATACCACAGAAATTAGCTGGTGGAGTTTTGTTGCCCAAATCAGCTGTCAAGTTTGAGAGGTACAGGTGATGGGGGAGGTACTATGAAAATTTGTCAAACACTTTTTTCCCCTTTTCAATGAATGCTTGAGATGTCTTAATTCATTTTATGATTTCAACTTTAGATAGTTTTGGTCGGTACCAAAGTAGGAAAAGTAGAGCCTGGAAAGAAGGTAAATGAATTCAAGAATTTTTTGAGCAATCTCATCCTAAGTGATGCTTGTCAAAATGTTGTCATTTTCATATGTAGTTATTCTTCTAATACAATCTAAAAGAATTCCTATACTTTTGTAAGTTCTTTTCTTACATATAAATGCTTATGAAGTTAGTTAGCATTCCTTTTTGGCGAAAATATCATTTTGTGTTACCTTGGGTTGTCTTATATGTTGATATTCAACCTAGTTAGAAAAGAAATTCTTTTAACTTATAAGTTTAGCAGTAAGACTATAACTAACTATTAAAATGACGGTATCAGTTATAGTGATGAATGTTTTTTTAGGCATAATCTTTGGTTCATTTATTCAGCCATAGGTTTCTTTGACGAGCATAATGGTAATGTTATATTTCAAAAAGTAGGGTTCATTGCACATGAGGTTTCTAAAATGCTATGGTGTTGCTTTTAGGTGGATTTAGGAATAGATAATAGGAATGTGCTTTGTAAATAGAGTGACTTAGTTATAGTTGATTGAAGTTTCTTTTGGTCTTTTGTTTTAAGATGAAAAATCAATTGTATTTTAGAATTGAGTAGTTGTTATTTGCAATTATAATACTGTTCAGTTGTTGCTACATTTATGTCACTAACTTATTGGAGATAATAATAATAATTGTTTAAATGTTAAGAAAGCTTGGTGTTCTTAAACATGCCTTCATAAAATATTTGGGGGATAATATGAACTCATTAAAAATTTGACTCCATGTGAGTTGTGACATCCACCAACTATTTTGATTTTATTGATTTCTCAACAAATTCTAAAAGATATTTTCTTGTCTAACAAATGGTTGGAAACATTATGCATATTTATGTTCTTCAAGTGATAAATCATGTAAATTCTTAAAACTCTAGCATTTCATTTCTGTAAGACATTTTTTATGGTAGAAAGACCAAGTTATAGTTTGAAAAGCAAACGATGATCGTTGTTGCTACAATGGCGATACACTATTTTATCCAAAAACATGTCGGTCAAAATTATGCAGATTTTATGGAATACAAAAATATTAACAAGGTATATGAGAATATTATTGATTCAAAAAATTTGCATGACAGAAAAAGTGATGATGATGACAATCATGCTGAATCAAATAATTCAAGTGGTTTTGAAATGGAAATAACAAGAGATGCTATAGCTTCTAGTTTAATGAATTCACTTTAAATTTTAAATGCTAAAGTAAATTTTTTTGTATTTATATTTGGTATATAAATATTATCCCTTTTTTGAAACTTTAATCCAAATACATGTAATATTTTAATTTGTTAGGTTTATGTTTTCTATGTTATTTTAATATCTAATATGGCTTATATATTCAAATTACATTTTAAAATAAAATAATACAAATATGTTAAAATAATTAATTAAAAATTTAAAAATTATTTTTAAAAAATAATACAACTGTGTTAATATCGAATTACAAATATTTAATTATTATATTTAAATATTTAAAATATAGTTTATTATTCTAATTAAATTTAATAATTAATTAATATTAATTACTTAGAAATATTTAAAATTAATATTATATATTAAAATATTAACAATAAGTTATAATAAATTATTTTTTATATTCTTGCTAAAATATTATAATATTAACTAATTTGAACATTATTTAAATGCATATTTGTTACTTTATAATACCATGTCTAAAATGGACACTTTATTTCTCAAAAGCATATTTTGGCAGCAATACTAAACAATTAAATTTTAAGCTAAACTTCTCAAAAGCACTTCTCAAAGGCACTTTTTCACAACACTTTTTAAAAGCAATATTAAACTAGTCCTTAGTCTCACGACCCATCCTACTAGATGAAATCTCCCCAAGAAAAATATTCTCATTATTTTCCTCAACTATCATATTTGATTTACTAGGCAAGTTTAAGGATATATCAAATTTTAATTTTTTGCCATCACCAAAAAATCTTCCCTTATCCTTTTCAATTTCCCCGAATGGAAAAATTCCAACATTGACCTCATCCCTGAGCCAGATGCTTGTCAGCGCTTGATCCTTCCTTGGCTTTTCCCTAAGCATAACATCCCATCCTTGCAACACTGGTTCCTTCCCATGAACAACCCAAACAACTATCATTGTGACCCAAGCGACCACATAGAAAGAAAAAGAGGGAAAGTTGTTCATACCTAAACTGCGCATACAATTCAACCCTACCTAGAACCACTATCTTCTTTTGCCGCTTTAAAGGCTCCTTAATGTCCAGTTTAACCTTTACACGTATATAGTTTTGAAAACCTCAACTCACACTCTTCATATCATATGCAAAAAATTCACCAATAAAATTCCTGAATTGCTTTGACATCAGCTTCGAAACCAGCCCACTCGACAAATCCACAATCTGCACCAAAAAAATTAACAGAAAATAATGGTACTTGCATTGGATCTCACCCTTATGTAGACAATGAAAAATCAATAGATGATTATTAAAATTTCATAGACTCCTTTCCACCACACGATCTATGTCAATTACATTATAAAACCAAAACAAGATGCGCTTCTCCTTTGGATTCAAGATCGATACCCCATCCAATGTATGCCACACATTTGCAAGAGCCACTCTCATCAATTGAAGTTGAATAACACTTGTCGTTAGAAAACTACCCACCAAGAAAAGATTAAACTCTTCTTTTGCACCATCCTTGTAACACCTCTCGCACAACCCGATTGTCGAGTCTAAGCTACGAAATGCTACATTTTTTTCCAGAGAAAAAATAGTCAATCAATCAACATAGAAGCATTTATACATGTAATCAACTATTAATCAAACTCAAAATATGATAGACAAGTATTTTTAGGTCTTATTCGAGCTTACGAAAGCTCAGTACCAGCCCAGAGCCGAACTAGGATATCCAGGGCTTGCTATCACGATCTCAAAAGACAGTGGCCAAACTTCCCAACCTAAGGACCAAATAGCAAAGTTTTCAAAATAAAACAGAGCCAATATCGCGACATCAAGGGTATGGTAAGTCCCTATTTTTGGCAAAATGCACATTTTTTGTATCTATTTCAATGTTTCCAACAATTCAAGATGCATCAAAATTCCAATCTCAATTTTCTCAAAACTTACCAAAATACCAAATAGTTCAAATGACTATATTCAAGGTTCCATCAAAACATTCATAACATGTACACCATTTAAACTTCAACAAATCAATGTCAATTACCACAAATTCACCAAGTCATTCCTTACTAGCTTTACTTATGTTAGTCTACTTTAAAACACGCAATTTCATATGTCATACATCTCAAGCTTATAAATCAAAATATACCAATTCAACTCTGCATCACAAATTCCAAATCTGGCATTTTTAAACCATACCATGACCAATATTTAAATCACATAAACCAAATTCAATACTAAACTCATAAAAAATTATATATAACAAGCATAACATCTAGACATCTTATATACATGCCACAATTCCTAGGCTCAAAATGATCAAAAGCTACCAAATTGGTGATAGGATAGTGTAATCTTCGGAATGATCCAGTTTGACGTGTTTTACAAGGTGACGATCTTCAAGAAAAAGGGGAAAAAAGGGGTAAGCATATACAATACTTAGTAAGTTCATAGACATTAAATAAAAATTTATCTTATCTTTCAATTAAACACGATAAGTTGTTAAGCTTGACGTAGTTGGCTAGAAATGGCAAACCACATATCAATAAGGTGAGTTTTAACTTGTAAATAAAACATACAATACCACAATCACATATCATGACAACTCATGTCATTTTGATTAAATAGCACAAAACTTATTCAATCATGGAATGTGTAACACCTCCATACTTGACCTAAACATTGGGTCAAGCATCGAGACTGTAACACCTTTCACCCATATTCAACACCGGACTAGGGTTACGGAGCATCAACGGACTTACGAAACAATTAAACAAAATTTATCATACATAACATCCTTTCATACATTCATCATTCAAACTCAATCAATTTGTCCCTAATATGAGCCTACGAGGCCCTAAACATACTTTGGGAGTGGTTCGGGACTAAACCAAAAACTTAAGAAACTTTCACGAACTTGGAAAATTTTTCTCAAAACAGGGGATACGCCCCCGTGTAGCCAAGTCGTGTATCTCACACGGCCACCAGACACGCCCGTGTCATAGGTCATATAGACATTCGAAATTGGATCACATGACCGTGTCCCAGCCTGTGTCCTACCCCATGTAACTCACTAACTTAGGTCACATGGCCAACACACACGGCTGTGTGGCTAGCCCGTGTGCCCTAGAAATGGCCACACACGCTTGTGTGCCAAGCCAAGTGCTAGGCCGTGCCAAACCTGTAGGGTATACTGACTTATGCCACACGGCCAAGTCACACACCGGATACGAAATCCATAGTCACTCTATCCCATTTCCATTCCGATATCATTACATGCAGAAGCAAACCTGGAGGCACCTGATGCTCGGCTTTCACTTGCTGACAAATCAAACATTTTGATACAAATTCAGATATGTCTCGTTTCATACCCGACCACTAATATAGTTGTTTCAAATCGCTGTACATTTTAGTACTCCCAAGATGAACTGATAAACAATCGCTATATGCCTCATGTAAAATTTTCTGAATCAATTTTGGATTTTTTGATAGGCAGACTCTATCTCGGAACATCAAACAATCATCGGATCAGATTTGGTACTCTGAATCACTAGTCGACTCGCTTTGCACTCTTTTTTCTTGCAACTCAGTATCACACTTTTGAGCTTCGCAAATTTGTTGAAGAAAATCCAGTTTAGCCTTTAATTAAGCTAATATCGAACCATCATCAGATAATGTCAACCGTGTATTTATCGCTCTTAAAGCAAACAACGATTTCCTACTCAAAGCATCTGCAACCACATTTGCTTTCCCCAGATGATAATCGATCACTAACTCGTAGTCTTTCAATAACTCGAGCCATCTCCGTTGTCGCAAATTCAAATCTTTCTGAGTCATAATATGTTTTAAGCTTTTATGATCAGTAAAGATGTGACATTTTTCACTGTACAAATCATATCTCCAAATTTTTAATGCAAATACAATAGCGGCTAACTCTAAATCGTGTGTCGGATAGTGCCAAAAATAATTTGTTCTTTTTTACAAATTTGATGTTGATAAATCCACAGATCTAGAAATTCATTTCGGACACTTGAACTCTTTTCATGCGGCTTCAACTATTTGGAGGCATAAGATACAAATTTTCCCTCTTGCATCAATACGCAACCCAAACCGTTCAATGACGCGTCAATGCAAATCACAAATTCTCTACCCGATTCAGGTTGAACTAACACTGGTGCCTCAGTTAACAATGTTTTCAATTGATCGAAGCTTTGTTGACATTTCTCGGGCCATTCAAACTTGACATCTTTCTGTAGTAGTCTAGTCATCGATGTAGCAGTCATCAAAAACCCTTTTACAAAGCATCTATAATAACTAGCTAATTCCAGAAAACTTCTAACATTGGAAACATTTCTAGGTGGTTTCCAGTCAATAACTACAGAAATCTTGCTCGAATCAACTTGAATGCCATATGCCGATACAATATGTCCTAAAAATCTGACTTCCCAGAGCCAAAACTCACATTTGCTGAATTTAGCATACAGTTGCTTATCTCTCAAGGTTTTCAACACAATCCTCAAATGCTCGGCATGCTCAGACTCATCTCGTGAATAGATCAGAATGTCGTCAATGAACACAACAACAAATCTGTCTAGATACGGTCTAAAATTCTGATTCATCAAACGAGGAAAAATTTAGTTTTATTATATTTTTATGGAATACAATTTCACGAAATGATTTTGTGAAAATTTTGTTCGAAAATTTTGACTTTTGGGCACTCAATTTAGTCAAAAGTACTAAATTATAAAAAGTGCAAAAGTTATGTTCTGCATGTTAGAGATGTCCAATTGTTATAACTTTTACATTGGAGGTCCTTAAATGGTGATTAGACCATTGGTTTATTTTTTGGACAAAAATGGACATGAAATAGGTGAAATAGAATAGTTTTAAGTTAGGGGCATTTTGGTCATTTAGTAATTAAAATGAATTAAAAACAAAATTAAAAGCCAATTTTTGTCCATCTTTAACCCCATGGCCGAATTTCACAAGGGTAACCATGGCTAGGGTTTTTCAAGCTTCCAAGCTCGATTATAAGTCCTTTCTTGCCCTGTTTTTAATGATTTTTACGTTTTTTAAATTCTCATAACAAGATTTACCTATTTCTACCATTTATTTGAGTTATGATGAAGGTTAGGGTTTGAAACATGTTAAAATTTTGTGCATTTTGATGTTTAATGGTAGATTATGCATGTTTATGGTTGGAGAAATAACTTTTGCTAAGTGATTTTTGGTGAAAATGCTTAAAAGGACTAAATTGTAAAAGTTAAAAAACATGTAGTAAAAGTGTGTTCTAGTGGAAATTTTGGGCTGCTATAGTTACGAAAATGGTTCATCTAGGCTTAAAGTAGAAAGAAATTGAATAAATTTCATTTTACGAGCCTAAGGGCAAAAATATAAAAATGACAAAGTTTAAGGGCAAAAACATAATTTTGCCATAATATGATTTTTGGGTCACAATGAATAATTTGACTAATAAATAAGCTAAATGTGATGTTATAGATCAAAGACAATGAGGTTCGAACTTAGAACGGGAGAAGAACGAGTTATTGACGATTAGGTCCCCCTTTACCATTTTTGGTGTCGAGGTAAGTTCATGTGTAAATAATGCAATGTTGCATCATGTTTTAATGCTTTATTAATGTATGAATTTCTATGTTTAATTGTTATGATGAGTGTATGAATGACATAATGGTCAATGAGAACGACTTTGTGAACGAGTTCGACAAAGATGTGACATCGAGAAAATCCCGTTTGAACCTTAAGAATAATTTAGGATACAATGTGACATGTCACTAGGAACTATGTGATTATGAGCTTATGAGATTATGTGTATATGTGACTATGTAAATCCAGGTACTAGTCTTGTACGTTCTACCGGAGGCTAGGTAGCTCGGCATGTGTTGCGGGTACCTGTCAGCTTGTGCGAGCAACCCATATAGTTACATCCTGATTGTCAGCTTGTGTGAGTAGGCCCGTGATTAGCTTGAGAGTGAGAAATGTGTGATATGTGATATGAGGTAGCAAGTGGTTACGTATGAGGCACTATGTGCAAGCTTTTCATGTATCCGATAGTATTCCAAGTGTTTAATGGGTAAATCAGTGAATTATGTGACAAGTAAGTCAATGATGAGAAAATATGAGAATGTGCTACGAGTTAGTACAGGTATGAACTTATAACCCATGAGTAAAGGTCTCGGTATACTATGTATATGTGGTAAGAATGCATAAGAGAAAGTTATGCTTGTGAAATATTGATAGTCATGTGACTAATGATCTACAATTATGATAAATGGATGTATGATAATATTTGAAAATAATCATATGTTAGGCTTATGAGCGTAATTGAGTCGGGATATAGTACGATGTATATACTTAAGTTGTGATTCAATAGATATGTGAAAGATTGTTAAGCTATATGTTGAAATTATAATTACTCGTAAATGATGTGCGTGTTGTTAAGAAAATTGAAATAACTTGTTAATAATGTGATATGCTATAATAGGGAGATTATGGTTGCTAGGCTAATGACAAGACAATATAATTAGCGTGTGTAAGATAAAAGCCTAAGCATTATGAATAAGTAAATGGTAATCATGGGATTTAATGAAAATTGTAATAATAGTATCATCATGGATGGATAAAGTAAATAAATGCTAATAGTTGTTCTTATTTACAGATGAACTTATTAAGCTATGAAGCTTACTCCCCTTTACTTTCCCACCTCTTATAGGTTTATTCAACTAGCTTGGGTTGGAGATCGTCAGAGATTCTATCACACTATCAAGTTATCATTTAGGGTATAAGTTAATGTAAGTATGTTAACGTAAGTATGTTAAGTCTATGGCATGTATAGGGACTTAGTCATTTTGTGTATGTGTCATTATGATATGGCCAAATGTATTGGCTTGTAATGAATAAGGATTTGATTTGGTATGTAGCCATATAAATTGGCTTATATTGGCTAATGGGTTGAAAGCATATTAATTACTCATATGCCTATGCCAATGTCATTGTGTGATGTGGTTTGTAATGGTATGTTAATGAAAGTTAGTATAAGGGAATCATGAAAGAGTAAAATTAGCATTAAAATAGTTTTTGGGCAGCAGCAGTAGTACAAATTTGAAAAATCACCAAAAATTATGGAAATCGAATTAGAGTATGAATAAAATATGAAATTAAAGCTTATTGAGTCTATTTTCACATAGAGAAAATGGTGTAAGCAAAAGAATTTCATTTTATGAGATATTTGAATTTTCGTGAGACAATTTCAGAATGATTTCTGTTCCACTATTCTGACTTTGGAAAATTATTAAAAATTGTATAAAAATACTTGGTGGTTTAAATTTATATTTTTTATTTATTAATGAGTCTAATTTCAACAGAAATAAACAAAAACATTATCCGAATCCCATACTAAGAGATAATTGATATTTAGTAAAGAAAGGTCAAAGCTGTCAATCAATAGAATAGGGGTAATTTTGGCTAAACCATAAATTCTAAAAATTTTATGGTAGGAATATATTGGAGTCTAGTTTCGGAAAAATCAAGCGGATTTTAATTTAGAGTTCTATAGCTCAAGATATAAATAATTTAGTGGCTATGACTCAAGTGGACAGTTTTGTTATGAATAGTAAATAATTTTTTTGATATGTTTAAGCCTTGATTATGGTTGTGTTGGTAGCTTAATTGTGTCATATTAAGTTCCATTGAAAGTGTGTATGTGAGTGTGCAAATGAGGGTGGCAAATGGTTTGGTAAATACCATTTCCTTGGTCACATGGGAAGAGACACGCCGTGTGTCTTCGCCATGTGAAGGACACGGCCCTGAGACACGGGCGTGTGACTTGGCTGTATGACCCCAAATTGTGCATGACGTCATAAACAGAGCGCTACATAGGCTGAGGACACAGGCATGTGTGACCACACGGCCTACCCGCATAGGTGTGTCCTAAGCCAGACGGGCATGTGACCCCTGTTTTGATGAAATTTTTTTGAGTTTTCCAAAGTTTTTGGTTTAGTCCCAAACCACTCCCAACGTATTTTTTAGGCCTCGTGGGCCCGTATAAGGGACGATATGTATGTGATTGGATGAATTTGATTTGGACCAAATTTCATGGCCTAGTTTTGTATGAATGTTTATGTTTAAGTCCGGTAACGCCTTGAACCTTGTCCCGGCATTGGATACGGGGAAGGGGTGTTACAGTACCTCGTTCTAAATACAATTTTTGGCACATCTGAGTCTTTAACTCGCAACTGATAATAACTCGATCTCAAATCAATCTTCGAAAACACTGTTGCACCTTTCAATTGATCAAACAAATCTTCTATTCTTGGCAATGGATACTTATTCTTTATTGTAACTTTGTTGAGCTAACGATAATCAATACACATTCTCATTGACCTGTCTTTCTTCTTCACGAACAATACAGGCACACCCCAGGGTGAAAAAATTGGTTGTGCAAAACCTCTATCTGTTAACTCTTGCAACTGAGCTTTCAACTCTGTCGGAGCCATTCTATACGGAGCTATAGATTTTGGCAAAGTTCCCAGCACTAATTCAATAGCAAATTCAACCTCTCTAATAGGTGGCAACCCCGGTAATTCTTCAGGAAATACATATGGATATTCACAGAAAATTGGCACTGATTCAATCTTTGATTCAGACACTTTTGTATCCAAAACATAAGCAAGATAAGCCTCGCAACCTTTTCTTACACATCTCTGAGCAGACGTAGACGAAATCACAACAGGCAATTCATTCGATTTATCTGATTCAATCCGAAGAATTTCATTATTCTGACACTTCAATTTTATAATCTTTCATCTACAGTTCACAACAGCATCATGTAAAGCAACCAATCTATACCCAAAATCACATCGAACTCATCAAATGGAAAAGCACCAAGTCAGCCGGAAAACAGTAACCCCGAGTCATTAAAGGACAATTCTTGCATACTTTGTCAACTAGAACACACTTGCCTAAGGGGTTCGATACTTTAGTCACAAACTCAGTAGACTCAATAGGAAAACTCTTATTAGACACCAAATTCATATGTATATACAAATGAGTCAATTTAGGATCAATCAATGTAATAACATTAGCGTCGTAAAGAGAAAATGTACTAATAATAACATCTGGTGATGATGCATCTTCGCAGGAGTGAATAGCGTAAGCTCTAGTAGGTACTCTGGCCTCAGATCTTACTGTAGAATATTTCATTGAACTATGATTACCACTCACGTTTCTCGTATTTCTTGGTGCCCTTCCTCGAGTAGTTGTATTACTTGATCTTACATTTTGATATTTATCTTTTTCATTTAATTTAGGAAAATCTCGGATAAAATGATCTCGTGAACCACAAATGTAACAAAATTTATTATTATTTTTCATCCAATGATCTCTAAAATATTGTCGTCCACACTGTTGACACTCAGGTTTAATGTCTTTCATATTGCCAACACTTGATATCGATGTAGCTTGAGCTTTAGGAATGGTGTATTGCTTTCTACGATCTCTATTGAAATATCTGGCTGAAATGGTCGATCGGTTAAAATAATCTCTTGATTTGTTTGATGAGGAATGATAAGGTTTACTCATCGATCTCTTCCTCTAATCTCTTGCCACTAAATCAGCCTTTCTCTTTTCTCAACTAAAGTCTTTGGTTTTGCAAGCCTGGTCAACAACACAACAAATTCTTTCAAATCTAATATCCCAACCAGAAGTTTAATATCTTTGTTCAACCCGTCAAAAAACCACTTGCACACTCAGCTCTCTCAGTGTCATCATCAACATTAGCTCTGAATTCTTCAGCCCCGTGCTTACGGATCTTGTCAAATGGAGGCTTGTTTAATCTTCAAAGATCGACTCCTTGAGGAGCTACAGGAACCGGTTGGGGATTAGGAGGGGGTGGAGTTTGTTGAGTAGCCGGGTTCGTTTGGATATATTGAGTGAACCACTCGTTTATCATTTGGAAGAAAGCTTCTCTAGCCTCTCCTCCTTGGCTACCCATTACGGGTCTAAAATCAGACGGCGCTATCCCTTGAGTGGGAATGGGCGCATTAATCTCAACCTCATCAGCTATAGCTCGATTGGGATCCATTTCTATATGAAAACACATTTTAAAACATCCAGAGTCATCACACTATCACAATTTATATATAACATGTATAGCCAGATTCTCATATACGCTACGTTAGTCCTAGAATCGACTAAACTGTAGCTCTGACACCAATAAATGTAACACCCTCCTCGTATTCAATGCCGGAATAGGGTTACAGAGCATTAAATGACTTATGAAACAATTAAAAAACATTTAGCATACATAACATATTTTCTTACATTCATCATTCAAACTCAAAATTTGTCCCTAATACGAGCCTACGAGGCCCTAAACATACTTTGGGAGTGGTTCGGGACTAAACCAAAAACTTAAAAAACTTTTGCAAACTTGGAAAATATTTCTCAAAATAGGGGACACATGCCCGTGTGGCCAGGACGTGTGTCTCACACGGCCAGCAAACACGCCCGTGTCACAAGCCGTGTGGACATTCGAAATGGGAGCACATAGCCTTGTCCTAGCCCATGTTATACCCCGTGTAACTCTCTAACTTGGGTCACACGGCCAACACACACGTCCATATCGCTAGCCCGTATGCTCTAGAAATGGCCACACACTCTCGTGTGCCAGGTCGTGTGCTCGGCCGTGCCAAACCTGTAGGGTATACTGACTTATGCCACACGGCCAAGTTACCCGTCTGTGTGAAGCATATTGACTTGATTTAAATTTCAACACCAGGGGACACACAGCCGTGTAACATGACCGTGTATCACACACAGCTACGACACACGCTCGTGTCTCTACCCGTATGGACAAAAATAAGCTATTTACAAAGCCAATTTGCCACCCAAATTTTATGCATACCTATACAATTCAAATGGTACTCACTCATAGCATAAATGGTCATCAATTCAACCAAAATCAAGACTAAAACATACCATTTCAATTCCAAAAACTAGCTTACTTACCATATCATGTTATACTTATTCATATCATACCAACCTTACATATTCAAATCATCTAATTAAACATTTTCCTAACAGACATTATCTCACATCATCCACAAGCACATAGCTTCTCAATTACCAACCATTTGACATCTATAATACCAACTATCCATAATATCGCAAACCAACCTCAAACACTCAATATAAAACATATGCACACCTATATATATACATAACCAAACTAGTCAAAATTAAGCAAAATCTCATGGATGTATATACAAACCGAAACATAACCATTCATAAGTCATCTTAAATGGAAAAACTCACTATCAAGATACATATCAAAATGATCACAATCCTATACATTCCATATGACCAAACCAAAAGCTCAGAAGTACCAAAGTGATGAAACCCTAAATGTTGGAATCTAAATCGACCATTTTTTTAAATGAATCTAACTTTTTTTACTAAAATTCATCTTTTAAATATAATATTTTTGTCCAAACTATCTCAATTATCATGTTGGAGTTCAAACTTGAAAGGATAACAATTCTTGAGCAGATTTTGAATATAGAGAAGTTATAAAGGGTTTTTGGGAATTCATATTCCCATAATAGAAGTATATTTCTTTTAACTTAATCCTTTAATACTCTATTCAAATAGTCCAAAATAAACTCATGCTATAAACATTAAATTTCAAACCTTTAACTTTAAGTCTGTTGGGTAATATTTTTCTCGTATCGAATTAAGAGAAACGCAGGGGGTGTTTATACATGTTCCTAATACTACTATTATAGCTCACAATAGAGCCCGCAATTTTTTCTTGGTCTTGGGGCTGATGGCATTGGCATTCCCTATCTCTGGTGTTGACATTCCTTGGGCATCCCCTGGTTTATTAGACACATGTCTGCGGAGCACGTGATCCTTTCTAATCTTGGGATTGACATCTCCAGCGAGCCTCGTACCCATTGGTCATGAACAGAGATCATTGTAGGGCTTACGATCCCTTATACGGACATAGCTCGCAACCCTATTTTTGCGAGGCTTACGCGAGCTTTCCCCACGAGTTATCTTTGCGAACATCTAGCGTCCTAGCGGGGTCCCCAGCAAATTATCTCTAAGACGAACAGTCTTCTTCCTAGTCGGGTTTATCCAGGTCAAATACTCAAATCCTATTGGGTCATTTGGGTTGGTGGTTACCAAATCTAAATAATCCAGTCCTCCTTTTTAGAGGGCTTAAGGGATATTATAAAATGATAAGCCTTAGGCCCATTTCAAACTTAGCTTGTTGGGTACACCGTGGGTTGCAATGTATAACAGCTGCCTTTCCACGTGTGAACTTGGGTATTGGGTGCGTGCATCTAACCGTTGAGAGAAAAACCATTTCTTCTTACTTGTATCAGGGTCATTGGTTCATTTTTTTTCATCCAAATGGTTTAAGGAACCTCTCCTGAAAAGGGGATCTTAGGGGGTTATGTTTCTTCATTATTTGTTATTTTCTGCCAGTTCGTATCGAGGTAATTCTCACCATTGTTTTCTACTTCTTACTTTCCATTTCTATTTTCTTTTTACTCAAATCATGGTGAGGATAAGAAGATTCTACAACAACATCGTCTCGATCTGTTCAGTTACAATCGTTGTAATTGAGAAGCCCTACGTCTACACATCACACTAGAGGAAATGGAACGGGCTCTGACTATGCGGGGAATCAAGCTCCCTCACTTTGCTTATGAATTTTTTATTCCATCGTGGTCGCACCATGTGTGCAAGGCAACGGAGGATAGTTTTCTTCTCTTTGAATATCCTGAAAGTGTGATTCCATCTCCCCTACATACCTTCTATAACTCCTCAAAGACTACTGCCTCGCTCTTGACCCACTCTTTGGTTTTTCCTAGTGGCTGGCCATGGCGTACTTTTTTTATAGTTTCTAATGTGGTGAAATGTTGATGCTCTCTGTCTTCCACCATCTGTACCAGTTGAAAGGGACTAATGTGGAGGATTCAGTAGGGTTCTACTACTTTTCCCCTCGCTAGAAGGCGCGAACGATCATACAAAATTAGTGTAAGAACCTTCGGCTGAAATGAGGGAAGTATATTCAAGTCTGTAGCATCCTTGGAGAGGACTTAGGGATCCCGACTATGTGTTCTTCCCCTAGTGAAGACATCCACGGCCTCTAGAGGAGTCTTACCACTAATAAGGCTGTCAAGCAATTTCAGAGGTTATGCGTCAGTCGCGTGCTGGCTCTAGAAGCGGTCCTGGCTGTGAGGAATATCTTCAGGTTTTTCCTGGAGGATCTCAATCTGAACGGTTAGAAGGCATGATATTAATGGGGTATTTGGGTGACTAACAAGGAATACTTGGTCTTATGATTCCCTCGATCAGCTGGGCATGATATTAACGGGGTGTTTGGAGGATCCTGCGAACTTCTACAATTACTGTTGGATGACACTCCTTCCTTTTGCTCTTTCTGAGTTATAGGAAGAGGAGAAGGCTAGAGAAGGTACTGACTTGTTAATTGCTTCTACTGATCCTAGTGTTGTTATGGTGAAAAGGGCTATAGGGGCTACAAGGATAATTCTAGTGAGTCTGACAGCATATCGCGCGAGCTTAAAAAAGTTATGGATATTGATGCTTTGATAGGCAGTAGTCGCAAGAAGCGTAAGAATTCAGTTGGGGCCGTGTGCACCAACTATTTCAGTGAGAAAGAAAAGAGCGGTGCTTCACTAAAGCATCATTAAAAAAGAAAAGTCAACCATGGTGGCCTTATAACCCCAATCCATTCGTCCCCTATTGTGAGTTTGCTAACTGCTGCCAGGCAAACTCACCGATTACCATCAATGAGGATACCCTTTCCCCTTGTTATTAAAAACTCCCCTGTAGCTCCTACTGTCGAAAGAGTGCCTGTTGAGGCTTGAGAGGACTTATCTTCATCTCTACACCACTTACTTCTAAAGTCAGTGTTCTCGAATTGAGGTACATAGAGGCCCATAATAAGGATCTCGTGAACACCAGGGCTAAGCTGAATAGGGTGCACGAGCTATATCACAAGATAAGGGAGGAGAGTGAGATAATAAATGAGAAATAATAGGTTATCAACGAGTGCCATGCAATTATGGAGATAAAGGTAGAGGAGTGTGGGGATGAGCTTGCTTCAAAGAGAGAGGCATAATACTGTGGAGGAGGAGTTGAAAAGGATCATCGCGAGGCACTATACCTGCCTGGGAAGAATCATTAGGGGTGCCAAAAGCAGGTGGATAGCACCCTTTGAAAGGAAGATGAGGCTCTGACAGCTTTTATGCAACAGACATCCTAGAGTATCCTGGACTCCCTCCAGAAGTTTAAGAAGAATCTACTTCTTTATGTCCAAGTTGCTTGTGGTCTTTTTGATGTTCGCAAGGTAGATTTTGGTGTACTTGCTGATGTGGACATGAGTAGCCTAGGTTTTGATGTCCTCAATTCTTCTGGGCCTGCTTAGGACTCTTTCATGGCTACTTGGAATAGTGAGCATTTTCTGGATGAGGAGAGGGCTCTACCACTGTAGACATGGCTCCTATTATTGTTGGTGACACTATAAACTCAGTTTCTCCTTCGATGACTAGGGGCATTACTATTGTTTCCTTAATTGGTAAGGGTCTCGCTTCTGTTAACGCAGACCAGGGTGTTGGGGGGTTGATGATGTAATCGAGTAATAATCCTGTAATTTGGTTTTTCTTTAATGAACATTTGTTTTTTTTATGTTGGCTTTCTTTCTATGTTTATAAGCTTCTTATTATATGGTATGCTTTGAGAATAATGTTTTGGGGATGTGGATTTGTGACTTGTTCTTTACTTAAAGATTTTAAAAAAAATTCATAGCTAGGAATATGAATCTGCAAGCTATTTTGTAGTTACGAGATTTTTTTTGGGAGTATGATCTTGCGAATTGTTTCATACTTAAGAGGTTTTTAAAATTCTTCACTTGCAAACATTGTTTTTATAGCTGGGAGGTTTATGCTCGCTAACTGTTTCGGAAGTTGTGGCTTTTTGCCTACAAACCTTGATTTTATAGCTGGGAGATTTGCTATCACTAACTGTTTGGAGGTTGCAATTCTTCGCCTGTGAACCTTGATTTTATAACTGGGAGTTTTGCTCTCGCTAACTATTTTAGAGGTTGCAGCTCTTCGCCTGCGAACCTTAATTTTACCGCTGGGAGCTTTGCTCTCACTAACTGTTTTGGAGGTTGCGGCTCTTCGCCTGCGAACCTTATTTTTACAGCTGGGAGCTTTGCTCTTTCTAACTGTTTCGAAGGTTGCGACCCTTCACCTACAAAGCTTGATTTTACAGCTGGGTGCTTTGCTCTCGCTAACTATTTTGGAGGTTACAACTCTTCACCTGCGAACCTTTATTTTACAGTTGGGAATTTTGCTCTTGTTAACTATTTTAGAGGTACGGGCTCTTCGCCTGTGAACCTAGATTTTACCAAAGATAGTTTTGTTGGAATGGAATTTTATTTATACGATAGGAATTCATACATAGTACTTTTTGAGTGTTGGGCATTCGAGGTTCATCGTACCATCGTGCCTTCCATTCTTGCCAACCTATACGCTCTATAGCCTATTTTCTTTACCTATTTATACAGTCTCTCCCAATTTAAAGCCATTTTTCCGCGTTAGGAAGAGGGTAGGCTAACTTCAGTGTTTCTTAGCATAAGGTCGCCTACTTGAAACTATTTTCCTCTAACCTTAGAGTTATAATAGCGAGCTACTTCTAGGGCACATGCTGCATTTCTAATTTCAGTCATTTCTCTTAGCTCATTGATTAGGTCTAGGTTAAGTCTTAGTGCCTCATGGTTAGCTTCTTCATTGAAGTGTCACATTCTATTTGATCTTAAGCTTATTTTTGTGGGAATTGCTATTTTTGTGCCATAAACGAGTGAGAAAGTCACTTCTCTTGTCATAGTGTAGGGCATGGTTCGCAGAACTCACAAGATTCTTAGGATCTCTTCCAACTAAGCCCCTTTTAATTTGCTCACCTTTTTCTTGAGAGCTATTAGAATTTTCTTGTTTACAGCTTCCACTTGGCCATTGGTTTATAAGGTCTTCACCGAGCTTTGGGCTAAGGATGTCTGAAGGTCTGTGTAAAACTTCTTGAATTTCCCTTGAAACTGTGTATCGTTGTCCATGATGACAGTGCAAGGAATTCCAAATCTACAGATAATCGACTTCTATATGAATGACTCCACTTGCTTTTCTATGATAGTTGCCAAGACTTCTGCCTTGGTCCACTTGCTAAAGTAGTCTACAGCTACTATAATGAATTTTTCTATGCCACGGCTACAAGAAATGGTTCGAGGATATCAACCCCCCATGTCGCAAAAGGCCAAAATCCTGTCATGATCTGGAGGGGTTCTGATGGTTGTCACTATATTCTGGCATTTCTTTGGTAGGAGTTTCACTTGTGGACTATGTTCTAGGTGTCTTCATAGATGGTAGGCCAATAGTACCCCTGCCTAAGTATTTTTTGTGCTAGCAATCTTCTTCTCATGTGATCACCACGAATGCCTTCATGGATTTCTCTTAGGATATTCTTTACCTCTGATGGATAAAGACATCATAGTAATAGGAGCAAAAAATCGTTTTTTTATATAGCACACCCTCCAGAAGGGTATATCTATCAAAAAGTGAACAAAACACATTATTCTAACTTAGTATGTAATAAGTTCACATAGGCGAATATGCAATTTTCATGTAGAGAATTCAACAAGTATTTATAGTTCGTACCGAGGACATAAATTGTCGTCTTACGCTATTGCTTTGCGAGCTCTTTTCAGTCTTAGCTTTCCTGTTTGCCCTACAATGTGCAGATTTTAAAGATTATCCATATTTCTTCTAGGATTGGAGAGAGTAATTAGGGGGCGTCGCTTGGCGCTTCCTTGTGTTTAAATGTCATTTTTCCTCTCTGCTCAATGGTGATGGAGGACACTAACTTTGACAGAGCATCTGTGCGCATGTTGTCGTTCTTTGAAAGCTACCTGACATCGACTTTATTGAACCCTGCCAGCAATTGGGTTGTCATAGCATAGTATCATTTAAGGTTTCTTCTTTCACCTCGTACTCGCTATATATTTTTTTCACTATTAGTTGGGAGTCTGTGCATGTGGTCAGGTCCCCGGCGACCAACTGGTATGCCAATTGTAGCCCCAAGACCAGTGCTTCGTACTCGAGGTGTTGTTTAACATTTGGAATCTAAATGATAGTCTATATTGCCACTCATTTCCCTCTTCGTCTTTATGAGCATGCCAACCCCCGATCCTATTTTGGTTGCAGAGTTGTTGACATAAACCAACCAACCATTCGGGTTGTCTATTGTATACCTGATTCCTTGGGGTGCATTTACTGTCGTGTCCTCACTTTTTTTGATCAAGCATTCTACTATTAAGTCTGCCAGTACTTGCCCATTTATCACCATTCGCAGGGTGAAGTTTATCACGAACTCTGCGAGTTCTATGCTCCACTTCATTATCCTCCCCAGAGTGTCTACTTTGGTGACTATTTCCTTAATTGGCTGGTCGGTACGATTGGGTGGGCCTAGAAGTATGGTTGTAGCTTGCGAGCTGTAATGATTAGAGCATAGATGCACTTTTCTATTTTTATGTACCTGAGCTCACCATGCTGAAACACCTTGCTGACATAGTATACTAGGAATTGAAGGGTGCTTTCGAACTTGACTAAGATGGCCACGACCGTCTCTTCTGAATCTACTAAATACAGGTATAGTGTTTCTCCCATTCAAGGTGATGCTAGTAGTGGAGGGAAGGTAAGGTACTATTTTAGTTGTTTAAAGTTGGTTTGGCATTCTTCGGTCCACGAAAAGGGTTTCCTCAGAGCTTTGAAAAATAGGAGGAACTTGTTTTCCATCCTAGAGATAAACATGGTTAGCGCCATCACCCTACTTGTAGGATGCTAAATTTCTTTTGTAGTTCGCATGGCGGTGGGGGCATATCTGCGATGGCTTAGATTTTTCCCTGATTCGCCTCTATTTTTCTTTCCCAAATCATGAAACCCAGAAACTTATCGGCTCACACACCAAAGGCACTTTTCTTTGGATTAAGCTTTATGCTGTGGGCCATAAATTTTACGAATGCTTCGGAGAGGTTCTGCACATTTTTCTTTATGGATTCGCTCTTTACCAGCATGTTATCTATGTACACCTCCAAGTCACGGCTTATTTGTTCCTTGAATATCATGTTTACCAACCTTTGGTAAGTTGCACTAACGTTTTTTAGTCCAAATGGCATGACCAGGTAATAGAAGAAACCCTTTTCAATGATGAAAGATATTTTTTCTTAGTCGTCATAGTCTAATATGATCTGATTGTAGCCTGAAAAGGCGTTCATGAAGCTCATAAACTTGTGCCTAACGGAGGCGTCAACCAGGTGAACTATTGAGGGTAGGGGAAGCTATCCTTGAGGCATGCCTTGTTCAGGTTGGTGAAGTCGATGCATATTCTCCGCTAGCCCATAGCCTTTTTTACCATTACAACATTCGAGATCTAGTCCGGATACTCCAACTCCCTAATAAATTCGGTGGCCAACAATTTGGAGACCTCCTACCTCACTGCCTCTATTACTTCTGATGTGAATTTTCTCTTTTTCTTCTTTACGAGCTTTGCCTCTAGGTTGGAGTACATTCAATCTATGCACAATTGCCCACGAATCTACGACTGGCATATCCATATCGAACTATGCAAAGATGTTCGGATTCCCCCAGACATTTGACCAATATCATTTTTCTTCTTTATTTAGTGCTAACGAGATCTTAACTATTTTTTCTTTCCTGTCATAGAATAGTTGTAAGGTCTTAGTGTGGTCCGCTGTTTCCGATTTCTTATCCCGATGCTCTTTTCTTATATTCAGATCGTCTAGTTTGATGGTTTGGCTCGTTAATTCTTCCTCTCCTGAACACTATCTCTCGACCAAAGGCTCCCTTGCCATTTAATATACAACATGTGACATTGCCTCGCCATGCGCTGGCCAGACCGCAAGAAGCCAGCGCTAGTACTTGTCAGGAATTTGATCTTTATGCAAACAGTCACCATAACCATCTTCGCTATCCTCATGATTGGTCTTCCAAAGACAATGTTTTATGCTATCAGATGGTCAGCCACATAGAATTGGACATACTCCGTGGTCGTATGCTCGTTGTCACCTAAGGTGACCGGTAGCATGATTGTACCTTTTACCTCAACAAGGTGGTTCCCGAAGCCATATAAGGGGCTAGCTTCAGATAAGGATTGTTCTTTTAAACCTATTTTCTTATACGTTTCTAAAATAGGACTTCCACTGAGCTACCACTACCGATAAGCACCTCTTAACTTCAAAGCCTGAACCATAGCCGAAACTACTATTGGGTCATTTCCTTTCTCGTCACAGATTAGCTCCTCGTTGTTTCTCCCGAACTCCACACTCTATTTTTCCTGGTGTGCAGCCTCTTCAGAGCTTGAATAACGTCACACCCATCATGTGTACTCATCGTTTTGTGCTTAACTGCATCCAGACGTCATTGGTTCCTATGATTACATGAATCGTGCCTCACACCCTATGCTTACCCTTGGGATTCGATCCTTGCAAGCTTTGGTCATGCTACGAACCTCCTTGATTTACAAACTCAACGAGTTTGCTATTCTAGACCACTTCTTCTATGATGTCTTTTAGTGTGAAACAGTCATCCATTTATGCCCACATCGTAGAAGGCACATCGGTTACTGGAGTTCGCCCTTTTACCAGTATTCCGTATCGGGGATGGTATGGTAAGGATACCCAGGCTCTTTAATTGGTTGACGATGTAGGCTCATGCGGCATTCAATAGGGGTGTAAGCCTTGAATCTGCCCTGGAAGGGTAGCACCTTACGTGTTCTTGCTGAGGCCTCTGCAGGTTTCTAAGTGTGTGACCTGAGGCTAAAGTCCTATGCGACCTTTCGATTCTGACTTGTAGGGATTGGTTGATGGGAGATTGCTTAGCGCACTATTCCTTTCTACGCTTGGGGTTTCTGTCTTCCTTTTAAAAATTGGCCCTTGGCGCTCTCTTAATTTCTTCTGCCTTTGTAAACTTATGGGCCCACTCATATAGGTCAGCTAGGCTCTGCGATCTGTTGTCTGTGAATGAGTATTGGACGTGGTCATTTTGCACTCCCATAATGAAGGCATCTATCACCTACTGGTTTTCTAAGTTTTTTGTGTTGAGTGTAGTCACATGGAACCTCTTTATGTACCCCATGGGTGTGTTCATGATTGCTCGACAGGCCCAGTACCTACCCAAGAACATTTTCCCCAATTACAAACTGAGCCTTGTGAGAGGGAGAAGTACTAGTCTTTGGCGCTTGCTTTCAGCATTGTAGGGTACTGCTGCAATTTCGAGGGCCAGTAGGTTGTTAAAGTAGAACAACCAATCCATCACTAGTGACTCATGGTGCAACGCTCACATGTCGCGGTGAAGCTCGTCCATCTCGTTTAGCCACTCCTTCACCTGGGTACTTGGGGCTTCATCTTGGGTGTTGGCGTTTCCCTGGGACCCTGAGTTGTCAGTATGTGCTTTTCTACGTAGTTCCTCATTTTCCCTTAGTAACTCCTACTAAAAGGCTTTTTGTTCCACAAACCGTGCTTCTTGTGCAGCCATCTATTCCCTTATAAACTTCTTTTTCTCTTGGAGGGCTAAAAACTATGGTGGGGGTGGTTCATGGTTGAGGGAATAGGGCATTCCTTGACCCGAGAAAAGATTAAGGTCCAACGAAAGGGAATGCCATTAATAGACCGCGTTGTCGAGGTTTTCAGGTCTGTCAGCGAACCAAACAGTTAACAAGTCTATCTCATCATGTCGGGGGTTGAAATCCAACGCTCCTGCTTGACCGGAAGAGGGGATAAAAGGAAAAGCACCGGTTGGATAGGTCATTTGGTTTTTTGGGGTTGAAGAAAACTGAATCAAATTGGAGAAAATCTGCCAGTCAGAAGTAGTCCACGCTCATCGTACCAATTGTTGGGTAATATTTTCTCATATTGTATTAAGTAGTCCCTACTGCTACTATTACAGCTCACAATAAGGCCCACTATTTTGTCTCGGTCTTGAGGCCGATGACATTGACATTCCCTATCTCCGGTGTTGACATTCCCTAACATCCCTTGGTTTATTGGATGCGTGCCTATGGAGCACGTGGTCCTTTCTGATCCTAGGAATGACACCTTTAGCGAGCCTCATACCCACTGGTCACGAGCGGGGGTCCCTTGTAGGGCTTACGATCCCTTCTGCAGACATAGCTCGCAACCCTATTCCTACGAGGCTTACGCGAGTTCTCCTCGCAAGCTTTCCCCGCGAGCTATCTTGTGAACATCTAACATCCCAGCGAGGTCCCTAGCAAACTATCTCTACGGAAAACATTTTTCTTTCGAGCCGAGTCTATCTGGACCTAACTGATTCGACCACTTAATCAGTTAAAAAAACATAAGTTTAAATTAGACAACTTTATTTTTGGATTTGTGAGACATTTCTAATGAAAGAAGAGTGTAAATGAAATGCCACACAACCTCAATAATAATACAATGAGTCCTACTATAACAACCTCTTGCTATAATAGTATTTTGTTAAAACAATTAAGTTTCTAGTAGAACTAATTTTTTATATTTTATTTTAACCCTTTCAGCTTTTCACCTATAACTACAATAGTTATTGTTGTGAAGTACATTCTTTATAAAATTAGTTCTCTATAATAACATATTGTCTAAAATTTTAAGTAAAATTATAGCTATTTCATATAAGTAAACCTATTAATTTAGTTTATTAAATAAAAATAATCTTAATTGTAATATTATTAGAATAAAATGTTTAAATTCCACGTGAAAAAAATCTATTAGTCATATTTAATTAAATAATCTTTAATGGGTGGAATTAAAATATCAACTCAATAAACTACTAAGTTCCCTTATTAAATATTCTATTATAAATTTGGAACAACATAAACTTATAAATTGATTACTTAAATTTAATAACTCTTGATAATTTAATTAATTTTATTTGATAGTTCAAATTGTTTAACCTAACATGCTAGATTTATAAATTTCATAATTAATCATGTGAAAGAATATAAAATAAAATATGCAACAAAGAAATAATAAATGCACCTGTTTTATATATATATAAATATTTAATTTTATTGATTTGATCCCGCTTTCTTTTATTTCAAACATAATTTTAATTTTATTTATTTGATGGAAATTCAATATATGAATATCATTGCAGGTTTACAACAATTATATTTCTATAATAACATGTTTTTGTAAGTGTATAATAGTCATTTCTCTATAACAAGTAAAACTTTGACAGATAAATAAGACTATTATAGAGAGGATTGATTGTACAATAAAAAAATGATGATGGCAACTTTGTTTATTTTATAAGGTGGTTTTGCTTCATTTAATTTAGAATTAATTGTGTTAAAAATCATCAAATTATGATTTAAATTCTCAACTAATTTTTAAATTTTAAAAAATATTTTAATTGAATTTTTAAAGTATCATTATTTTATTAATCATGTTTTTATTATATTTTAAGTCTTTAGTTTAAGGGTTAAATGCTAACTAGAATTCAACATGGAGCATTAAAACATGTCGACTAAATTGTAGTACACATCTATTATATTGATAAAATTGTAGTACACATCTATTATATTGATAGCTTAGGTCTAATGTGTTAAAAAAGGAAGAAGAAATAGTCCCTTTAAATTTTATTGACATGTTTTATTTTTAATACATTTTAAGTTCTCAACACAATAAATATATGCGTATTTACAATTTAATCTACGTATTTTAAATATACTTCATATCATATACAATCTGACATTTAATATCTAATTTGATAGTTAAATTAATGGAGGGACTTGATTGATATTAAATATACTAATATTATAAATATTCAATTAGAATATTATGAAGTTTAGGTACTAATTTAAAAATTAAATGAGATTTGAAGTGCAATTAACTTTTAATTTATTGTATAATGGCTTAACTTTTATATTATTACTCAGAAGTAACATCCCTTATTTCCCAAATCGTTCAAACCAATCCCTAGAGTAGCTCCCACAGGTTCCAATTCCAAATTTGTATAATTTCCTCGAAAGCTTTACTTTTGCTTTGTGTTGATTGCGAATGTTGTTCTCACTTATTAATTCTTTGAATATAGTCTAGTTTACAGTGGGCCAACCGGTTTGTTTCAACTAAATCAACCCATATTACTCCAACTTTGAAATGGCATTGTTGTTAGTGTAAAATAACGTAGGTTTAAGTATATTTAAACATGTTTTATTCTTTTATTTTAATGTTGGGAGAAATTATAGGTAATTTTAAATAATATATAAAAAAATAATTATTTTTTATTTAATTATACAATATATAAATATTAATATAAAATAATTATTTATTATTTTTAAATAAGGTAATTTCATTAGATATGTTCATATTCTGATTTATATTCTAAATTGGCCTTCAAAAGAAGATCTAATTCAATCTTCAAACTATCAATATCATTTGATCAAATCCTTCCTGTATCCTATCCGTTAACTTGAACTTTAAATGTAAACTCAAAATTGATGTAGAATATATTTAAACTACATCGATCAAATTGCAATCACATGTGTACTTACTATATTAATAGCTTAGATTTAATGAATTAAAAGAAAATAACAGTTCTAAATTTTTGTAATTTTACATTTTATAAATTAAGAAAATTTTACTAATAAGATTTTATCCAAAAACAACATGCAATAAAATTATTGTTTGAAATTTTAATAATATATTTGTCAAATAAATTTTTAATTAAAAGGTGTAACCTACTTTTGGTTTTTCATTTACTAATCATCCCTCCCTAACAGGAAGAAAGATTTTCCAAATTCAAAACTTTGGTTCCATCACCTTCATAATCGAATGTTGAATTATAAGATTAAAAGAAAAGTGTGACAGCCATACAGTCTTTATGTTGATAAAACAAAGATTTAGGGGGCAAAAAGATAAATAAAAAAGTAATTGAGACCACAGAAACACATGCTTCTCAATCAATTTTATCACCAAAACATGCCTGTTTTCCTCATGCCCTTTTTACGAACAATATCCCCACCATAATGGATAATGCTGAGTTATCATATCAGAAAAGTGTATGTATGTACGTACCATAAAAGCAAACTTTAGTGCACCTGCAATAATGGGAGGAGGGGGGATGGGTTTTTCCGGACAAGGCATCACACCATTAGGCCCCCACCACCCTTTCCCTAACTTTTCTTTTGCATTTAATCTCTTTTACTACAAAATATTTTTGGTGTTCTCTGTTACGATAGAGGAATATCTATTTATATCGATATAAAATTATTTTTTATATATTTTTGTATGATCAATATTTTAACGATTCAATCATTATATTTTATATTCTTTTCATATAAATTATACATGTCAAATTTGACATAAATTTAAAAGTTTTAACTATTTATTTTATGTAAAAAAAACTTTCAACCTTTCAATAAATATTAACATATACAGTATTTTAAATCGATATGATAAATATATCTGATCAGTTCGAACAATATCCCCACCATCGATAGCAGTGATTAATCTCATTGTTATGAGTACTCTCCATTATTAATAGGGTAAACTAAAAAAATAGTCACTTTTGTTTGCTTCAGATTACATTTTAGTCATTTATACACTTACGTTATCGTTTTGTTACGAAGTGGTCACTTTACCGTTAAGCTCTGTTACCTCCCTAATGGCGGTCCTACGTGGCAGTCCAAATGAGTTTAAAATTCCAACTCGGATATCCTATGTGGCAGTCCAAATTAAATTTATTTAATTAAAAACCTATTTTTGTCCCAATAACTAGACATCCAAGTTGGCATTTAAAACCCATTTAGACTGCCACGTAGGACTGCCATTAGGGAGGTAACGGAGTTTAACGGTAGAGTGACCACTTCATAACAAAACAATAACATAAGTGACTAATACGTAACATTTCAAATATAAGTAATTAAAATGTAATATGAGGCAAATAAAAGTGACTATTTTTATAGTTTATCCCTATTAATAACCTTTTATTATTTTTCATCCACGTAGTGATGCCTAATTTCTAGTAATTATTAAGTGTTGTTGATTAATATTTTCTAGTATTTAAGTGATAATACTCTAGAATGACATATTTTTATGTATTAATTACACATTTATTTGGAGTATGATCCTACTAATTTGAGTTATTTATGGTTTTTTAGCTTGTAGGGACTAAATTGAAGGAAAAAAGAAATTTAGGGGCAAAAAGTGTGAATTTAAAGATAAAATGGCCATCATGCGAAGTAGGAAAGAAATGGTGCTAAAAATGCAAAGTGTGGAAGACTTGGGGGCAAAAGTGCAAAGAAGAGATTTTATAAACACAAGACTCTATTTAATTTTTAATTATATTAGGATAATTGTTAAAGAGTATTATTTAGATTTTTTTTTGAAAAATACTCACTAGTTATATTAAAACAAGGCCAAAACAGCCAAAACCAAAACAGAACAAGCCCAGGAAGAGCCCAAAACAAGGGAGTCCAAAACCAGCCCCACGCCAAGCAAACACAGGAAAACAAAGCAAAAACAGAAAGACCCAAGGAAATCGTCCAATAGGTCCAAACAAAAAGAAAAATAGCCTAGACATATAACAAGTAAAAAGACAAAAGGGGAGTTCTAGAGCCTTCTACTCTAGCTGAAATCCAACCAAAAATCCCACTTGAAAACATCAAAATGCGCAAAAAGCAGCAGTCAGAAATTAAATGTTAACAATCAATTACCAACTGACCATTTCAAAACCCAACAACTTCATTCATTACTCCCTCCTTCTTGAATGATCTTCCACGGATAGATTCAAAGAAACATTTTCTTCTTCATCGCCTACGCTCCGACTCCTCAGTTCCCTCATGCTCTCTGTCCTCCTTCGATCCTCAGCCACCATCTTTATTTATCTTTAATTATCTTTATTTATTTGTATTTATCTTTTAGAGTTTAATTAGGAATAGACTAGGTTTCCTAGTATTATAAATAGAGGATGGAGTGACATAAATTTGACTCATCTTTTCTATAAACACTCCTTCTCCCAAAAAGCTTAGCCTTATTTCCTTTCATATTATTCAATAAAAATTTCATTTTCATTACATTTATTTCTTTTTTCCCCAAAAAGCATGAGCAACTAAATTTATTTAGCCAAAGGTTGTCAAAATTCCCCAAAAAAGGTTCATGATGCTTCCGCACTTAGCCTTCTCAACGAGTATTCATCGCTTTTCCGCACTATGGAGCTGACTTTTCCATCCATGTCCCTTCAAAAGTAATCTTTTCAACTTGTGCAAAGGTGGCCGCTTTGTATGTTTTAGGAAAGTTGCACAGTCGGTTCGTTAGCTTATTGCATCAGTGGTTGTCGAGCCCAAGAGACAAAATGGCATGGCATTCGCCATTGAGAAGTGATGATATAGTGTAAGACGGTCCTACAAAAGCTACGGTTGGTTAGAGTTAAGTTCCTCTAAATCGTAAGTCTAAAATCTAAGTGGAGTTGGTGGTCATAGGTGTCCTCTTCCACTATAACTGGCTTATTCTATTCGAGAAGGATCACTTAAAAGCCTAGGATTTAGCCTAAGGAGGATCGAGACAACCGGAGGCTGAAATCTCTCCATTAAAAACTCTCTCTTTCCTCAACTCTGTTTATCTCTACAATTTTAATTTTAATTTTTGCAAGTTCAATTCAATCAAACTCTTATTTCTGCATTTTTTCCTAGGTACGCAGGTTTTCTTGGGCATAACTCTGTTCTGGATCTTGAGTAACAGGAAATTATGTAAATCCAGTCCCTGAGGATTTGACCTTACTTCCCTTATACTATTCTTTTCATTATTTTATAAGGATAGTATATTTTTGGTGTTCTCAACGACGCATCAAAGTTTGGCGCCGTTATCGGGACTGGTAACATACTAATCTTGTTTCTTTGTTTCTTATGACCAGATTTGCTCCAGGTATTCTTACATTTGATTTATAACTAGAGAAGACTGCGAGAGCCAATCGTAAGGAGAAGAAGTTACGAAAAAAGCAGTCAGGAGTGGTTAGGACTCAAAGTATCCCACCACCAGAAATTAAAGTCGATGACGAAGTTGAGTCTAGGGTTAACGAAAACCTTACTCAAACACTTGAAAGTGAAAAAGTAGAAGTCGATTCACCAGATGAAGTGCTTAACTCTAGGTTTAACAAAAACTTGAATCTAGCACATCAACCTATGGCTCAAATGATTAGGCAACTAGCCAAAGCTCTGGCAAAACAACCGTCATTGTGCATTGCATATCCTATTATGGATACTAATTTTGAACTAAAGTCAGGTTTAATCCAGTTATTGCCAACTTTTTATGGGTTGCAAAAGTAAAATTCCCATAAACACTTGAAAGAGTTTCATATGGTTTGTCTTAGCATGAAACCTCAAGGGGTAATGAGGATCAAATCAAATTGCGTGCTTTCCCTTTTCCCGTAACAGATTCAGCTAGGGAATGACTATTTTATTTACCCCCTAGATCTATTACAACTTGGTCTGAATTTTCTCGTTCATTTCTCAACAGGTTTTTTCCAGCATCACGTGCAGCTGAGTTAAGAAAAGAGATCGTTAGGATAAGGCAAAAAAAAGTAGAGTCTCTTTACGACTATTGGGAACGATTTAAGAAGTTGTGTGCAAGCTGCCCACAACATGGTATAACGAACAGTCTCTACTCTAATACTTTTATGAGGGCTTAAAACCCATAGAGATGAATATGGTAGACGCCACCAGTGGAGGAGCATCGGTCAACATGACTCCCCAATAAGCAAAGGACTTGATATCCACGATGGCTGCAAATATTCAATTGTTCTGAGCCAATCCTGAGCCCCCTAGAAGGGTTCACCAGCTAAGTAATTCAACCTTAGAAGATAAAGTTGATTGACTTACTAATACTGTGAATTCTCTTGTTGTAGAAAAAGCAAAACTAGCTCGATTATGCAGAATATGTACTACACCTAAACATACAACTTATGCATGTCCTAGTTTGTATGATGATACTATGGCTCATTTGGATGCTGTGGGAAATTTTCCTAGGCCACCACAAAAGCGATATGACCCCTACGCTAATACCTACAACCCAGGATGAAGGGACCATCCCAACTTGAGTTATAGGGCCAACCCACAGTATAACCAGCCATACCAAAAGTGGTTTCCACAACAGCCATGAGATCCAGGTACTTCTCTAGAAACTATGGTCAATAAATTAGCAGATAATATGCTTGATTTTTAATAAAAAAATCTAGGCGTCTATAAGAGAGTTGACCACATCAATTGAGAAAATGAATTCTCAAGGGAAGCTGCCATCACAACCAAAAATGAACCTGAGACAAAACGCAAATACAGTAACGTTTCAAAGTGGAAAAGTACTAGAACCAAATCCCGACAGAAATGTTGGCCAATATTCTACCCAAGAAAAGCCTGGGAATGATGAACAGGTCCAAATGAAACCGCCATTGCCTAAAATTCAACCTCCATTTCTAGGATAATTGAACCAATGTCGAAAAGGTAAAAAAGACAAGGAGATCCTCGAAACATTCAGAAATGTCGAGATCAACATACCACTATTGGATGCCATCAAATAAATTTCGTGTTATGCCAAGTCCCTCAAAGAACTCTACACCAACAAGCGAAAATTAATTGGTAATGAAAGGGTAAGCGTTGGTGAGAATATATCTACAGTATTACAGCAAAAAATGCCAGCGAAATGCAAGGATAGGGGCATATTCTCAATACCATGCAAAATAGGCCACTTGGGAATTAAAAAAGTTATGTGTGATTAAGGAGCTTCCATAAATGTAATGTCTTTTTCTATTTATGAATCACTTAACGTGGGTTTTTTGACAAAAATAGGTGTTATCATTTAGTTAGCAGACAGGTCTATTATGCATCCCGAATGAGTCCTCGATGATGTGTTTTTAAAAGTCAATGAGCTTATTTTTCCCTACAGATTTTATGTGATAAAGATGGAGGAGGATAGCACTCCTGGGTCTTCAGACCTCTTGCTGGGCTGACATTTCCTTAGTACCGCTAGCACTAAGATTGGCGTACGAAGCAGAACTTTCACGATGGAATTTGATGGGGAGATCATGAAGTTTAATGTTTATGATGCTATTAGTCATTCAAGTGAAATCTTAAACGTAAACCGTGTTGGCATAATTGACTCCTTAGTAGAAGAAACTTTTGAGTCAATTTATGAAGATAAATCTGAATTTATATTTAATGATTATGAATCTGTTAATTAATTATTATCTTCATCGAAGACTAAACTTTTATCTTCTGTTGTGGAGGTTCCAGATTTGGAATTGAAACCGCTTCTCGAACATCTTAAGTATGCATTTTTGGGGAAAGGTAATACCCTACCGATCATAGTTTCAAATAGAATCTCCAAGCTCGAAGAATAAAGTTTGATCCAGGTACTAAAAATCATAAAGAGGCGATTGGCTAGACCATTGCCAACTTAAAAGGTTTAAATCCTTTGACATGCACACACAAGATCTATTTGGAGGAAAACACGAAACCAAAGCAAGAGGCGTAGAGACGATTGAACCTAAATATGATAGAGGTGGTAAAAAAGGAAATAATCAAGCTGCTAGATGTTGACATAATCTAACCCATTTCTGACAGCAGATGGGTAAATCAGGTGCAAGTCGTGCCCAAGAAAATGGGCATGACAGTAAAGAAAAATGTTGAGGGTGACCTGGTACCAACCCGAGTGCAAAATGGGTGGCGTGTCTGTATTGATTACAGGAAGTTGAATCTTATACTAGAAAATATCATTTCCCTCTTCCTTTTATAGATCAAATGCTTGAACATTTAACTAGTAAAACTCACTTTTGTTGTCTTGATGGATACTCAGGTTTCTCCCAAATCCCAGGTGCATCAAAGGACCAGGAAAATATCATTTTTACATGCCCATTTGGCACATTTGCGTACAGAAGGATATCATTTGGACTTTGCAACACACCGGCCACCTTCTAAAAATGAATGATGAGTATATTTTCAGAATATGTAGAAAAAATTATCGAAGTTTTTATGGATGATTTTATATATATGGGAATTATTTTGATGAATGCCTTCAAAACCTCACAATAATTTTAAATAGGTGAATAGAATTTAATCTTGTTTTGAATTATGAAAAGTGTTATTTTATGGTAGACAAAGGTTTGATTCTAGGTTATATAGTTTTAGCTAAGGGAATTGAGGTTGATAAGGCCAAAACTGACATTATAAATTATTTGTCATATCCCTCTACTGTAAGGAAAATATGTTTTTTCCTTGGCCATGTAGGGTTTTACAAGCGTTTTATAAAGAACTTCTCAAAAATAGCTAAACTACTGTGCAAATTATTACAGAACGATAAGAAATTTGAGTTCGGCCCAAAATGTAAAGAGGCCTTTGATACACTTAAGTAGAAGTTGGTTTCCACTCCTATAGTACAAGCACTATATTGGAACTACCCCTTTGAAATTATGTACGATGCAAGCGAGCATAGTGTGGGGGCCGTGTTGGGGTAAAAGATAGACAAAGAGCCCCATGTCATTTGTTATGCCTCAAAAACCTAGATGTTAAACAAAGCAACTATACCACCACAGAAAAAAAAACTCTTAGCTATTGTATTTGCTTTGGATAAATTTCAATCTTATTTATTGGGATCTAAAGTGGTTATTTTTTCTGACCATGCAGCTCTTAGGAACTTGATCGTAAAGAAGGAAGCAAAACCAATGCTCATTAGATAGATTTTACTGCTCCAAGAGTTTGATATCGGGATTCGAGATAAAAAGGAATGTGAAAACTTGGTAGCTGACCACTTGAGTAGGTTAAAAACACATTGTGGTGACATTCCTATAAAGGATGAGTTCCCTGATGAAAACCTATTCTCGAATGAGGCATATTTCCCATGGTATGCGAATATGGTAAATCTCCTAGCCACAAGATTATTGCCCACTGGGTTAGCACGTTCCATGAAGAACAAGTTTAAACGAGAAGCTCGATATTACATTTGGGATGATCTATACTTTTGGAAACACTATTCAGATAAGATAATAAGATGATGTGTTCCAAAAACCAAGGTAACCTCTATCCTTACTTTTTGTTATACAGAAGCTTGTGGAGGTCACTTTGGCTCTAAACGGACTGCTCATAAAGTATTGGAATGTGGACTATATTGGCCCACAATTTTTAGAGACGCATATAATTTCTATAAGTCTTGCGATAAATGCCAACATACATGTAACATCACTAAACGAAATCAAATGCCACTATCCCCAATCCATGTATGTGAGATTTTTTATGTATGGGGTATCGACTTCATGGGCCCATTCATTTCCTCATTTAGAAATATATATAATTATTGCAGTAGATTATGTTTCTAAGTGGATAGAAGCAAAGCCTACTCCCAATGATAATGCTAAAATAGTTGTGGAGTTTCTAAAACGAACTATTTTTTCTAGGTTTGGCACACCTCGAGCTTTGATCAGCGATCGTGGAATCCACTTTTGCAATAAAGTCATAGAGGCACTTATGAAAAAATACGGAGTTCACCACTGTATAGCTACAGTCTACCATCCTTAAACGAACGGCCAAGCATAAATTTCAAACAGGGAAATCAAGAATATTTTGAAGAAAATAGTTCTAGAGTTTGCAGCTAAATGACGTACTTTGGGCTTATCGGACAGCATATAAGGGACCAATTGGCATGACACCATATCAGCTTGTTTTTGGCAAAGCTTGTCATCTTCCGACAGAATCAGAACATAAGGTTACTGGGCTGTTCGACAATGTAACATGGAATTAAAACCAGCAGAGAGGGCAAGGAAATTAGACATCTAGAATTAGAAGAAATTCATAATGATGCCTATGAGAATGCTCGTATTTATAAAGACAAGACAAATGTTTCATGATATCATAGAAGCATTTCTCGGTAGGACAAAAATGTTACTTTACAACTCCGTGTTAAAATTATTCTCGGGTAAGCTTCGGTCTCGCTGGCAAGGACCTTTTATTGTAATAGAATTGTTCACACATTGTGCGGTTGAAATAGATAGTGAAGAATTAAGAAAGCAGTTCATAATCAATTGCCAACGGTTGAAGTCATTTTTTGAGAATTATCAAGCCCACACGGTTGAAAAAATTCAGTGGAACCACCATAGCACCATTCAAGGCGTCAAGCTAACGATGTAAAACAAACGCTTATTAGGAGGCAACCCAATTTTTATTTTTCTCTATTTTATTGTTTTATTTTATTATTTATTACTTTACTTTACTTGGATATTAATAAATTTCTCTTCTTTTATCTAAGTAAACAGAAGCAAAAAAAAGGAAGAAAAAAGGAGAAAAATCTAAAAAAATTGGCATGGAACAGCCCTTATCCTATCTTTATTCCAACCAAGAATAGTACATCCCTAACCATAACTACCCAAAACCTGCAACCAAACACCCCACCCTTCAGCCAAACATCCATCCTATATATCCTTAAACCCTAAAATTTATCCCATTTTTTTAACCCAAAAAGAAAAACACCCCCACCAGCCGCCACACCTTCTCCCCTCCCCTCCACCGCCGATTCTTCCAAAACTATGGTGAGAACTCAAAGCCAAGCCATCGCCGAACCGTCTTTCACCGTCAATAGCCACTGTGTCGATTTTTGGCACCTCAACGTGTCGATTTGGACGACGAAACTCCCTTCCCATCCTCTTCTTCGCCGAGCGCGACAACCACGTAGTCTCCATCTCCATCTCTACCGTGTAACTCACCTACCTCGTCTCTATTTTCTCCCCTTCGAGCGCCGAACCCATTACCCCCACTACTTGCTTCACACGCACCTTCACCACCACCATGTTCAGCTCCCGACCTATCGCGGCGTCGGCCTTGTCGACGGCCACCATGCCCTTCGGCCCAACCAACATCGGTGTTCGTTGGTTCCTCCTCCAACTCTAACACCAATAGACCTAAACTGCCCACACACACTGGCAACTCCGATAATCACGTTGACCAATGCCTGTTACCTACCCACGCCAAACCTACCGATCTGGAGTCAATATTCTGCCGCCAGAATGTCATTTACACAGTAATTTAACATTTTCTACTACTACAGGTCGGGACAAGTATGATCAATTATGGCATAAACAAATAATGCCTTGCAAATGTTTATCACTACCTGTTTTGGATGCTTTGCATATTGACACTACTGTTAAGAATAATTTTCATGATATTGGTTGGGTTAGCAATTTTGATATCACTTACTGTGCTTATTACGAACTAGTTTTGGAATTTTATTCCACCTTTCATTTTTAGCGGTATGGGCAAGTTTCATTAGACACACCGGGCATTATAAAATTTTAGTTGCTTGGTACCACGCATAGCTTATCTCTCACTGATTTTAATATTGTATTGGCTTTTGTGACAGAGGAATATACTATGTCCACTAATTATGAGAACTATTTGTGTACTTTTCCAACAGACTTTAAGGCTGTCGAGGCCTTTCTTTATTAACAGATAATGTCGAAACCATGTATAGTCCTAAAACATTAAAATATTTATGGTTTCATAACCCTGCCTTGTGTTATATACATCGTTATTTGGCTTATAATTTCACAGGCCAATGAGATGCCCTGGTTACCGTCTCAAAGATGGAATTATTCTTATTATGGTGTATGTATACCGGTCATCTAATAAATATGGGTTATTGGTATGCGCTTCAATTTGAATATGTTTTAAATGCAAAACATCCTCTAATTTTAGGCTCTTTTATTACACAACTATTATTTTATTTACATGGATCTAATGCTCCTATTTCAGACTTACATGTTGATTGCCAGGCCGATCCATTAGATTCTCGCTGCCTCAACTCGATGGGATTGCTTCTTAGCACCCCTTCTTCCTTTCTTTCGTCCCTCCAAGTGTCCGCTCTTCACCAGCTAAACAAATCTTTTGGCAGTAAACTCAACATGACGTACCCAATTAAGAATGACCTACCATGATTATCGAGCAACATTTAGAGCGCATCCAGACACGACTCGACACCCTCATACTACAGGAAAATAGGGCTTTAGTGGCGTTTTTAATGGCGTTTGGATAAAAAACACCGCAAATATTATGCATTAGCAGCGTTTGCAACAAAACGCCATAAAAAACTGAGCAATAGCGTGTTTTTATTCCAAACGCCACTAAAAACTGAGCAATAGCGGCGTTTCTGGTCCAAACGCCACTAAAAACTGAGCTATAGGGGCACTTTTGGTCCAAACGCCGCTAAAAATTGAGCTATAACGGCGCTTTTGGTCCAAACGCCACTAAAAACTAAGCAATAGCAGCGTTTTTGTTACAAACGCCGTAAAAAGTTGATCTATAGCGGCATTTTTTTATCCAAACGCCGCAAAAAGTTGAGCAGGCATTTTCGAGTACGGTAACCGACACTCATTTCGATTTGATCCAATTTAATTTTCATATTATTTTCTTATTTTTGTTTTGAATTCGATTTTATTTTGATATTTGAAACTGACTTTATAAAAAAATATAAACTACACCATTTACTTAGCTATGAGAAAGTTTCATTTTAGTTACTTAATTATGAAAATTTACAAATTGATAACTAAACTATTTAGAAGTTTTCATTTAAGTTACCAAGCTTTTAAATCGATGCCGTATGGCTTTCTCTAAACCTTAAACCTTAAACCCTAAATTCTAAAAACATAAACCATAAACACTAATCTATAAACCCCAAACTCTAAACCCCCCCAAAAATCATATGGATGTTGATGTGTATATACATAGATATTAATGTAAAAGCTTATGTTTATAATAAATTGTGGAAGCAATACTTAATATTGATTAAATTTATTTTTGGGTTTAGGGTTTAATATGTAAGGTTTAAGGTCTCTGGTTTAGGTTTTTATGGTTTAAGATTTAATGGTCATCATGTTAAGTGTATGGTTTAGGGTTTGTTATTTTGGGTTTGGGGTTTAGTTTTTTAAATTCTGTTATTTGTGGTTTAGTGTGTAGGGTTTAGAGTTTTAGTGTTTAGAGTATTATGGTTTTAGGGTAAGGAATTTTGATAAAAATGAGAAAAATAAAATTATTTTAGGGTTTAAATAAGGAATATGAATCTTGAGGTTTATGGTTACGGATTTAGGGTGCGTGGAATTTGGGTTTATGGTTTAGAATTTAGGTTTAAAGTTTAGAGTATTGGATTTAAGGTTTAGTTTATAGGGTTTAAGGGTTTAGTCTATAAGGTTTAGGGTATTTGGTTTAAGGTTTAGTCTATATGGTTTAAGATTTAGGGTATTGGGTTTAGGGATTAGTTTATTTGGTTTAGGGTTAAGTCTATAAAAACTTATGTCTAAATCAAAGGCATTAGCGTCAAAAATGCTGCAAAAAAAAATTAACTTTAAATAAAACGATGCCATTTTAGTTTCAATTAACAGCGCATTGTAAAAAATGCCGCTAAAAATATAGGAAATTGAATAAAAACGCCGTGGTTTTAAGTGGCGCGGTAGTGGACTTAGCAGCGTTTACTAAAAACGCTGCAAAAAATATGAGAAATTGAATGAAAAAAACATCATTTTAAGTGGCGAGGTAGTGGAATTAGTGGCGCTAAGTCATAAATGCCGCAATAGATCAGCATTAGCGGCGCTTATTAAAAAATGCCTCTAAAAATATGAGAAATTGAATGAAAATGGCGTCGTTTTAAGTGGCGGGGTAGTGGAATTAGCGGCGTTAGGTTATAAACGCCGAAAAATGACGCTAAAAATATGAGACATTGAATTAAAATTACGTTGTTTTAAGTGGCGGGGTTTAGGAATTAGCGACGCTAGGTTATAAACACCGCAATAGATCAAAATTAGCGGCGCTTTTTTAAAAGGCGCCGTAAAAAATTTTAATTAAATGGAAACCGCATGGTTTTTTTATTTTTGTGGAATTAGCGGTGCTATGGTAGGAACGCGGTAAAAATCAGCATTACCGGTGCTTCTTTAAAAACGCCGCAAAAGTCATTTGTTTATACCAAAACTGCGTCGTTTTGGTTTCATCCGTTTTATCCCAATGCACTCCCGCAATACTTGTTAGTTTTCCCCTGAGTAAAATTTCCCCAATTCCCTCTATTCCCTCTAAATCCCTAAATTTTTCCTAAATCTAAATCCAAACCGATCCGCTGCTGAAGACGCTGACCTTACCACTGCTGCATTGCCCTCGACTAACTCCTCTACTGCGTCGCCGTCGGTCTCTACTGTCGCAGTCAATCGGTAAATGTCTCTCATCTGTCAACATTTTTTGTTGTTTATTTTAATGGAAACCTAGGAAATGCAAATTTCTGTTGTTAAGGCTTTCTGTTGTTAAGCCTTTGATTTGTTTACTTTCTGGTAAAGGGGAAGAATTCAAACCTTCCCTTAATGTCAGTAGTCACAACACGCGACCAGAGGAATTATAGGGTTTTCTGTTTTTGGTTTTTAGCATTACCAAGAACTTCCTGTTTAATGATCAAATTATCATTTTTGAGCTATGGATTTTTAGTTTTTATGTGTATATGTACACACAAGCACACACATTTAGATTGAATTGGTTTTCAGTTCATAAAATTAGGAACTTAAATTATTCAAACTAAACTAAAATTAGAATTTTTATTTTAGTTTTGATATCTGAATTTGTTTTGCTTGTATGGATAATAGATTTGGACTGATCTTACATATTCAATTTTTGAATTATTATTTTGTTAAGCCAATTTTTTTATCTTCAAATGCATTTTGGATGGCAATTCCTAAAATGGGTTCGTTCAAGTTTCTTAAACTGAGTTTCTTTGTTTCTCTATTGCAACATCGGTGATTGAATCTTGTGTTTGATTCTATTATTGTGGTTGAAATAGTTGTTCTATTTATTGTGAGGTATCACTTCTCTATCATTGTGTTTGATTTCATTCACTTAAAGATGGTTGAATCTTGTTGAGATTCTCCATGGATACTTGGTTGTTTTCTAGAGAATTATTAATATATTTAACTTCTTGTTTCTTGATGAGCAGTTGGATGGCCAGAGATTGAAACCATGTCATGTTGGTAACTTAGTACTGAAAAACTTAACTGCAAATCGTAAGCACAACTTCCTTTTGTTTTGATTTTGTGGTTTTAATTTTATATATGAAAAACTTAACTACAAATCGTTAATGGATCATGTTTTTAATTCTTATTTAATTTTTGTTTATCTTTGGATTATTTTTTAATTTCATGGTTGTTCATTGCTTACAGGTGATATTTAATTTGCTAAATCTTTATTTGATGTCTCTCCATTGTATGTATAGTTAAAATTCACAGTTCATAAATTCAGAAATAATATATAGAAAAAAGAATTCATTTTTGTGCCAACAAGTCTATTGATTCTTTTCTAAGTTTGGTCAAAGTGAAATTCCTATATGACTATTGAATTTTAACGGTTGAATGACATGTTTGGACCAAATGATAGTAGTTAAATCTGTTTGGAGTTTTATTTTGTTAGTTGCTACTAATTTGTTAGTCAAGTTGCATGCAAAATGCTTATTTTACCTTACAAAATACTATGTTATAATATTTGTAACTAAAATTAATATTTATTTTGTTTTTAAAATTAATATTATATTATAAAACACTCTTTATACAATGTATTTTTTTTTGAACAAAACTATTTATCTGATGTTTTGTCTCTTATTGTAGGGAACATTTTATATTATAGTTATTTCATTTAATTTCATTTTATATTATAAAATTAAGTTTCACCTCCTTCTGTAATTATTCTAAATATTTCAATCTCATCATTAGCAACATTTAATTAAAATTAGGTTTTCTGAATGTACATAATCATAATATATAAAGTTTTCATTGACTCATAGGTTGGGTTTCATTTTGTTCATCTTAAAATATTATTATAGTGACTGAATATAATAAAACTTACGCCAGACACGTGTAAAGATCCTGTGCTTTTATTATTAATTTTAAAACGTTAAGATATTTTTTAAAATACCATCGACTTTGGCCGGCGTTGATCATCGTTGCACAAATTTTATTTTGAATTTTAATATAATTTTTTTAAAAAAAATTCAAATTCTTCTATAGAAATTATATTTTTTTTGCAATTTTTTAAAAAATATTTCAGTTTTTCTAGATTTTTTTTTTCAATTTTCCAAAGTTAAATCTTTTTCAATTTTTTAAAATTTTAACTATTTTTTTCTATTTTTATAAATATTTGAAGTTTTTATATACTATTTTGACTTTTCAAAATTTACATTTATATATTTTTGAAATTTACAAAAATAAATATACATTTATTTGAATTATTTATATGTTATATTTCAATCTTTTAATTAATATAATTTACATAATATAAAAAATAAAAAAGAAAGTGATGTGATTCATTTTTATAGCTTCACGTGCTAATTTTTTTCCTAATCGTATGGATTAAAATATATAATGAAATGATAGTTTAAGTATTAAAAAATTAAAATAAAATAAATAAAAATAAAAGAAGTGTTATTATTTGTGTAAAAAATAAATTTAATTCATAAAAATATATATAAATTCTAAACATATTATAACCAAAACAAAAATATATATCTAAATTTCATAACTTACATAACTTACATAATTTAAATAAATTTAATTTAATCTAACAATTTCCTTAAAAGTATATAGTTTAAATTTCATAACTTACATAATTTACATAACTTACATAATATATAAATATATATCATATCATAACTTACATAACTCACACAACATACATAACTTACATAACTCACATACCTCACATAACTTACATAACTCACATAACTTACATAATTTACATAACTCACATAACTTACATAACTTACATAATACATAAATAGATATCATATAACTTACATAATACATAAATAGATATCATATCATATCATATCATATCATATCATATCATAATTTACATAACTTAATTATACTTATAAATAAACAACTTACTCGTGTAATTTATTGTCAAGTTTAGACTTAAAGAACTACGAAATGGATAGGAGTTGGATGAAATTGTCAAACGTAAGCAACGACTATCGAAATAGAGTACAAACTTTTCTAAATTTTGCATTTCAAAATGCAAGCCAAGAGAATATGATTCTTTGCCCGTGTAAGAAGTGTGGCAACATCAATTGGCATTTTCGTGAAGTTATTTACGAACATCTAATTGTTGATGGCTTTATTCGGGGGTATAAAAAATGGATTTTCCATGGAGAGTGAACACCTAGTAGAACCTCTTCAACGATTAATTCGGCTTTTCCTTATAGTGCTTACCATCAGTCTATTAGAGAAGACGACATGGAAGGTATGTTGCGGGATGCATTTAATATGCGCAGTCATGGTTTGCAATTGTTTCCACCTGGCTTTATTACATCCGATGATTGTAATCTTGGTGGAAATGCTTTTACCGAAACGGGAAGAAGCATATCTGATGAAGAGTCAAATGAAGAAGTAGCGAAGTTCTACACATTACTTAATGAAATGAATGAAAAACTTTATGATGGATCAAAATTTTCAAAAATGTCCTTCTGCATTTGTCTTGTAACACCCCTCACCCGTATCCAACGCCAGGACAGGGTTCAAGGCATTACCGGACTTAAACTTTCACAAATACAAAACCGGTTCACCAAAATTCACCCAAATTTAAAACTTTTCAAACACATGCATATCGTCCCCTATACAGGCCTTTGAGGCCTAATATATACATCGGGGCGGTTCAAGACAAAACCAAAAACATTCGATAAATTCTGGGTAACTTGATAAATTTTCTTTCCTTGGAGAGTCACATGCCCGTGTGGGTGGGACCGTGTGGTCACACACGTCCGTGTGGCTTGGGACACGCCCATGCCCTCAGCTCGTGGAGCTCTCTGTTTATGATGTCATCATGCATTTAGGGGCACACGGGCAAGACACACGCCCGTGTGTCTAGCCTGAGCTCAAAACTGACTTAAAATTTTAGGTGCAGGGGACACACGACCACACCACACGCCCATGGGGGCGATCCGTGTGTTACACACGGCCTAGACATACACTCGTGTGTCTACCCGTGTGGACCTTGTTAGGCTATTTTCTAAGCCTTTGGTCACCCTCTATCAACCAATCACACTTATAGGTTACCTTAATACATAATAAGGCCAAATTATACACTTACATATAACTTTAGTAAACCTTGTTGCATGTAAACCTCATATCATTGGTTTTATACATGTTAGGTTAATTCCCTTTTTGGTATTATGGGTTTCCATGTCTCATTGACGCATTTAAGATTGACTCATTCTTATAACTCATTGCCAAAGATAACCAAGCCATCTCATGTAAACAGAAATATGCATAGATTTGTAGGTCATAGTTTACTTCAAAATGAGTCAATTCCCATGGCCATATACAAAAAGATAGGTATATCTTTACATGCCTTCACCTTGGCAAATCAAATGATACATATAACAAAATATACCAAAAATCCATATACATGCCATTGAACAAAATAACAGTATCTATATACCAAAGCTGGACTAGTTGATAGGGTGTCGACTCTCTAGCCGTCTTCTATTCTTTACGAGTCTTCGAGCTCTGCAAGACAGGGAAAAGAGAGGGGTAAGCATTTACATGCTTAATAAGCCCAAATAACTGGAAAATAAACTTATCGAGTAATTAGCATACAACCATATTAGGCAATAAAATCAATAAGCATGGAATGGTTTCCCTATCACATACACTCAATCATCAAGTTAGTCATACAATAATTCATCATGTAAATTAGTCTTAGGTGAGCTCATCATTCATCCTTTCATTTATAAATATATCTCATGTTAATCTCGTTGAGTTCCTACGAAATGTAACACCCCTCGCCCGTATCCGATGCTAGGATGGGGTTCGAGGTGCTACCTGACTTAAACTCAACTAACTAAACAAAACTGGACCGTGAAATCTCAAATAATTTAAAACTTTTCTTTTCACCAACAATCTACCCCCAACATGGGCTTACAAGCCCAAAACGTTCATCTAGGGTGGTTCAGAACCTAACTGAGAACTCATGAAAAACTTAGAAAAATTTCATGCAACGAAGCTCCACTCGCCCGTGTGGGTAAAGAGCACACGACCGTGTGCTAGGGACACGCCCGTGTCCAGAACCAGTGTTTGAAAACCTGGGCATACTACTAAAACCACACGATCCATGCGCACACCCGTGCCCTATAACCGTGTCTTTCACACGGCCGAGACACATGGCCGTGTCTCTTGCCTGTGTTCTACTATATGCATACTTACTTTGTGACACGGCATGGACACACGCCCGTGTGGCCTACCCGTGTGCTAAAATGACGTTAAAAATTTAAGTGCAGGGGACACACGACCATAACACATGCCCATGGTTGTGAACCGTGTGTCACACACGGTTTAGACACACACCCATTTTCTTACCCGTGTGGACAAACTAGGCTATTTCCCAAGCCCTTTTGTCGCCCATTTTACACAACCTACACAAGATCATTTCAATATATAAATCTCATCACAATGGGCACTAATTCATCCATAGAAAGAACATTATATGCATTCATCAAAATGAATAATAGCCATAATTCCAAGCTTGATTACAAAATGAGGGGCCTTTGACTTAAGCCAAAATATATGAATCATTCTCTTAATACAACATCCTAGTCCAGCCCTATACATGCCACTTTCAAAAATATAAATCAAACTATACCATGTATTGCGGCTGATAGTGTGATTGATATCTCTGACTTTAAGGGATCCTTAAGTTAGCTTGATAACACTGAAAGAAGAGGGAAAGGAAAGAGGGTAAGCATAAAGCTTAGTAAGTTGCATATAAATAAATATACAACAACATCTCACCATTATACAATATACTTATAGCTCAAAGGTAAACATAATTTAACTTACTCATTATCATCTACTCGAACCACATTCTCTAATTTAAGCTCGTTACTCATGCTTACCATATAGGTACCTGTACCACTCACAACATGATTATTCTTTCTTTATCAAATTGATCTATAACTCTCGTTATTGAAACATTTGGAATACTACTGGATATTCTATGAACCTTCAACATGGGTTATATTGCTGATGCCATGTCCCAGACATGGTCTTACACTGGTTCTCATATACGCGTGCTGATGCATGTCCCAGACATGTCTTACACTAGCACAACTCTTAGCCGATGCATGTCCCAGACAAGTCTTACTCTGGCTATCTCTGTCGAGGCCGATGCATGGCCCAAACATGTCTTACACTGGCACTCATCTCTATGCCGATGCCATGTCCCAGACGTGGTCTTACACTGACTCTAATACCGTGGCCGAAGCATGTCCCAGACACTTCTTACACTGGCACATAAATCACCCAATGCCTTGGCACGAATATCCAGTTCGTATCCTAATGTTTCAACGGAATATTTCTTTTTTATCAAATATTTCTAGACATTCTCAATTCATAACTTAACAACTCATTCAATATCAATTCATTGGCAATATGAATACAAGTATTAACAGTGTAGTTCTATCATTTACCTACAACTTACCTCAGTTTACAAAAAAATACTTGACTATTCGGTTTAGTCGGTTTGCTTGGCCTTCCCCTGATCTAGGTTCGGATTTGGTAAATCTTGATCTATAATAGAAATATACACTCATTTAGTCACTAATTACAATTAGGCAATTATAAATTCACGTCTTTGGTAAAATGACCATTTTGCCCCTATGCTCGAAAATCGATTTTCATCGAATTTCTTTATAGCTTAGGCCTAACTGAACTATTTTTACTCATATAGCAACTTCAAATTCTCACTAATTCACATGCTTACTAACTATTTTACAACTTATGCAAAATAGTCTCTTTAGGTGTTTTTCATGAAAAACCCTTCACCAAAGTTGTTCATGACACAACTAGGACTCATATTCTTCCATAAAAACTCAATAAACATCACAAATCCTTTCATGGCAACATTCTAAACTCTTGACTATTTTGCAAGATATCACCCTCATTTGAAAACTCATGCTTCAAGGGTCTTAAAAATGCAAAGATCATCAACAAAGGGTGTGGGATCACTTACTTGTGAGGGCTTTTAGTTGGTGAAAGTTTTCAGCCTTCAAAAATCCATTTTTGCTGATATTTTTAGTGGAGAAAAGATATGGAGAAGAAAGAAATGATAGCTAGGCTTTTAGGCATTATTTTATCACCAAATCATGACATCATCCACCTAATACTTTGACCATTTGCTTAAAATCATTCACATGGCCGGCCAACACTAATAAATAGGGTGAAATTGCTCTTTAAAAGCCCTCAATTTAAGTTCTTTAGCTATTTTACTCATTTAGGTACTAAAATGCAACTTTTGTCTTTTATGCGATTTAGTCCTTTTTCAAAATTGGGCTAGAAAACCTTAAAATTAGCTCACCAAAATTTTCACGCACTAATAAAATCATACTATAACCTCATAAAAATAATAAAATAAATTTTCTAACTTCGAATTTGTGGTCCCAAGACCACTAATTCGACTAGGCCCTAAATCGAGCTGTTGCAGAAAATCTCGATGGATTACCCATTATCCGTCAAGTCATATAAGCGATCGTCTCATGTATACACTCCAGCAAATCTCACATCTTACGGCAGAATTACCAGTCCAGGCTAAATCCCTCATATCATAAACTCATAAGGTGATGTCGGGATTACCAGTCCAGGCTAAATCCCTTATAGCGACAAACACCTTTAATGAGCTTAGCTCTGAATTGCCAGTCCAGGATAAATTCAGACCCTAATCGGATTACCCGTTCGGGCTAAATCCACATTGCACAAATTTCTTCAGGAGGCTTAATCACTCAAGGAACACCAATCCATGCTAGATCTTTTTCTTTATTTGAGTTCAACGGATTACTCGTCCGGGCTAAATCCTTTTCTGCAACACATGCAGGATCTCAAGTCACATGTAAATCATGGTTTATCCATCGAATTTCCTTCTCAATCTCAACGGGGACACTTATCAACATATTATTATTAAGAATGCCTTTCATAGATTTTCATGTCATCATCAAATGCAATCATCATATATTCATAAATCATACAATTAAGTATACTATGAGTTTACTTTAAGTTATTCGAACTTACCTAGTATTCGTCTCGGAATCGTGTTTCGGTTATTCCGAAACCTTTCGTTTTCCTCGATCGACCTCCGAAATTTGTTCCTCAGGGTCTATAAAAATAAAATAAATTGTTAACTGCTCACAATATACTTTTTGAGTCTAAATTTCACCCCCGATCTAAATGACCGTTTTGCCCTTAACTTTTCACATTTTTACGTTTTAGTCCTTAGGCTTGTATGATGAAATGCATGCTATTTCTACCTTACCCAAGCTTAGCCGAATGTTTTTCCCTCTTATGGCAGCCCACATTTTTCTATTATTTCTCATTTCTACCACACATTTTACACATTTAGCAAAAATGTCCTTTTAGGGGTTTTTCATGAAAATCACCTAGGAAAAGATGTTTAACACGCATCCAACTTTCATAGTCCTCCATAAACCATCCAAATACAGGTAACTCATGCATGGGTAAATTTCTAAACATGAACCCTAGCATGAAATATGGGTAGAAATAAAGAGAATAAGCTACCGGGATTTCAAAAATAAGAAGACGGTTAAAAACGGGGCTTGGGAGCACTTACTATTGAGCTTGAAAAGCTTGAAAACCCTAGCTATGGAGAACCCCAAATTTTTAGCAGTAACATGAAAGAAATGAGTGGATTTTTGGCTTATTTTCCTATTTTATTTCATTAAAATGCCAAATAACCAAAATGCCCTTAAGCCCTTTCTTTAAAATTTCATCCACACAAGCCCATTTTTGTCCAAAAACTTAGAAATTGGGTAAATTACTCTATAAGACCTTCTAATTAATAATATAAATCAATTTCATACAAATTTCTTCTAAAATCCAAGTTTTTCAATTTATTCAATTTAGTCCCTAATTTCCAATTGGACATTTTATTCATAAAATTTCTTCATGAAACTTTAACACATGCATATTCTCATATTATAGACCTCATAATAATCATAAAATAAATATTTTGATGTCAGATTTGTGGTCTTGAAACCACTATTCTGACTAAGCCCTGTCTCGGGATGTTACATTTCTCCCCTTAAGGACTTTGTCTTCGAAAGTCTTACCAGTAAACAGGTTCAAATATTGGCTTCTCATGGTTTCTTTCGGCTCCCATGTAGCCTCTTCCACACCATGTTGATGCCATAAAACCTTTACTAAAGCCACATCTCTATTTCTCAACTGTTTAACCTCACAAGCCAGAATCTTGACCGGTTCCTCTCTATAAGTCATATCCGGTCTAATCTTTATCTCTGCCTGTAAAATCACATGAGAAGGGTCTGATCGATATTGCCTTAACATAGATATGTTAAATACGTCATGAATCTTTTCCAATTCGGGTGGTAATGCCAAACGATAGGCCAAAGGTCCAACTCATTCGGTGATCACGTACGGTCTGATAAATCGCGGACTCTGTTTGCCTTTCCGACCAAATCTTAACACCTTTTTCTATGGAGATACTTTCAAGAATACTCTATCTCTGACTTGAAACTCAATCTCTTTTCTTTTCAAATCAGCATATGACTTTTGTCTATCCGATGCCGCTTTTAAACAGTCTCGTATCACTTTAACTTTTTCTTCAGTTTCTCTGATCAGATCAACCCCATGAATTTGACTTTCCTTGAGTTCTGTCAATTACAATGGAGTTCGGCACTTTCTGCCATACAAGGTCTCATAAGGCGCCATCTTCAAACTCGTTTGAAAACTATAGTTATAGGCAGATTCTACCAATGGTAAGTATTTTTCCCAGCTACCTTGAAATTCGAGGATGCAACATCACAACATATCCTCAAGAATCTGAATCATCCTCTTAGACTAACCATCGATCTGTGGGTGAAAAGTTGTACTAAAGCTCAACTTTATACCCAAGGCTTTTTGTAACTTCTTTTAGAACCTCGAAGTGAACCTCGGATCTCTGTCTGAAATAATTGATAGCGGTACCCCGTGTAATCTTACAATTTTAGAGATATACAAGTCGGCCAACTTATCAAGAGAGTAATCTGTCCTTACCGGAATAAAATGAGCCCACTTCGTCAACTTATCCACCATAACCCATATGGCATCTTTGTTTTTCGGGGTCAATGGCAATCCTATCACGAAATTCATAGTAACTCTGTCCCACTTCCATTCGGGACCATCACAGGCTGTAACAAACCTGAAGGTACTTGATGTTTAGCTTTGACTTACTGACATATCAAGCATTTCGATACAAATTCAAAAATGTCTCTTTTCATGCCGTTCCACCAGTACATTTTCTTCAAATCATTGTACATCTTGGTACTTCCCGGATGAATAGACAAACAACTATCATGTGCTTCTTGCAAGATTTTGTGAATAAGCTCACCATCTTTAGGCACGTAAACTCTATCTCTGAACATCAAACATCCATCAGAACCGATTTGAAAATCGAATTCAATGCCCGACTCACATTGAGTTCTTTTAGCTTGCAGGTCACTATCATTAGATTGAGCATCATAAATTTCCTACAGAAATGTCGGCCTAGCCTCTAGCTCTGCCAAAACTGAATCGTCATCAAGCAATGCTAATCGAGCGTCCATGACTCTCAGTGCAAACAAGGATTTTCTACATAACGCGTCGGCGACCACATTCGCCTTTCCCGAGTGGTAATCGATGATTAGCTCATAATCTTTAATTAACTCTAACCACCTCTGCTATCTCAGATTCAATTCTTTTTGAGTCATCAAATACTTCAAACTCTTGTGGTCGGTAAATATGCAACAAGTCTCACCATATAAATAATGCCTCCAGATTTTCAAGGCAAAAACAATGGCAGCAAGCTCTAAGTCGTGTGTCAGATAGTTCTTCTCGTATGGCTTCAACTGCCGTGAAGCATAGGCAATCACCTTGCCATCTTGCATAAGCACGCAACCCAGTCCATTTAAGGATGCATCACTGTAGACCACGAACTCTTTTTCTGGCTCAGGCAATACTAAAACAGGAGCTTCAGTCAGCAATGTTTTTAACTTCTCAAAACTTTGCTGACACTTTTCCGTCCATTCAAAGTTGTAGCAAAGAGAGTAATCAGGTCACTATCTTTAATTTCTATTGCTCTGTAGCAACCTCATCATTGGAGTCGCTATCATGGGGAATCCTTTCACAAATCTTCGGTAATAACCGGCTAAGCCCAAAAGCTTCTAACCTCGATTACATTTTTAGGTGGTTTCTATTCAACAATAGCAGAGATCTTTCTTGGATCAACTCGGATACCCTCACCTAAAACAATATGACCCAAAAACCCAACTTCTTGGAGCCAAAACTCACTTTTGCTAAACTTAGCATATAGTTGTTTTTCCCGTAAGGTCTGCAACACAGTTCTCAGATGCTTCGCATGCTCTGTCTCATCTTTGGAATAAATCAAAATATCGTCAATGAACACAACGACGAACTTATCCAAGTATGGCCGAAAGATCCTATTCATTAGGTCCATGAATATGGCCAGTGCATTTGTTAACCCGAACGACATGACAAGAAATTCATAATGGCCATACCTCGTTCTCAAAGCTGTCTTAGGCACGTCCAATTCCTTAACTCGTAACTGATAGTAGCTGGGCCTCAGGTCTATCTTAGAGAACACCGTGGCTCCTATTAACTGGTCAAAAAAATCATCGATCCTTAGCAAAGGATACTTATTCTTGATAGTTACCTTGTTCAGTTGGTAATAATCTATACATAGCCTCATTGAACCATCTTTCTTCTTTACAAACAATACGGGAGCACCCCAAGGTGAAAAGCTTGGCCTTGCAAAACCTTTATCCATTAGTTATTGCAGTTGTGCTTTTAACTCTTTCAGCTCGGTTGGAGCCATCCAGTACGGAGCAATAGAAATGGGAATTGTTCCTGGCACTAGTTCAATACCAAACTCTATCTCTCTTTCAGGAGGTAATCTAGGTAATTCTTTCGGGAACACGTCTGGATATTCACATACTATTCGCACGGACTCAATCTTCAACTCCGTTTCCTTAGCGTTCAATACAAAGGCAAGGTAGACTTCGTACCCTTTTCTCATATATCTCTGAGCAACCATCGTTGTGATAACCAATTCTCTTGAATCAACCCGTAAAATCTCACCATCTGGGCATTTCAATTCAATATACTTACTGCCACAGTTTACAATTACATCGTGCAGGGCTAACCAATCCATACCAAGTATTACATCAAACTCATCAAATGGTAACAACATAAGGTTAGCCAGAAAACATTGACCCTGAATTGTTAAAGGAAATTTTTTACAGACTTTATCAACCAGGACTGATTTGCCTAGTGAGTTTGACACTCTAATGATAAATTCTGTAGGTTCAATAGATATATTCATACTAGACACCAATCTCATGCAAATGTATGAATGCGTCGACCCCAGATCAATTAAGGTAACAACATATGTATTAAAAAGAGAAAAAGTACCTGTGATGACGCCAAAAGCAAAGGCTTCCTCTCTAGCACATATTGCATACGTTATTCTCGGGGCTCGAGCCTCTGATTTTGTAGTGTCTTTAGCCACAACTCGACTGCAACTAACACTTCCAGGATACTTCAGAGGTCTGACTCGTGCAATAGGAGCACTCAACTTGGAGGCTACATCCACTTCTTTATCAGTTGGCTCTGGGCAGTCTCTAAGGAAGTGATCAAGAGAACCACATCTGAAACATGCACCGCTCTTTATTCGGCACTCTCTAGAGTGAAATTTGTTACAACTGTTGCACTTCAGCTTTTAGTCATCTACACTCCTCACACTAGTACCATCAGGGAGAAAGACTTCTGATTGCACCGTTTGGACCCTCTCACTCTACTCGAATACCATACCGATGAAGTGGAGGGTTCATGTTGGCTCCTTGATTTTTTTGTGGGAAACGAGAGCATCTTACTGCTGGACCTCTTGCCTGAAACTCGAGCCTCTCTCTTTGCTTACTTTATTTCATTATTGAGCTCCTCGGCCTTCTTGGCCCGATTAGCTAATGTAGTGAACTCCCGTATTTCTAGAATCGCAATCAATAGCTTGATTTCCTCATTCAGAACTTCCTCGAAACGTTTGTACATTTCTGACTCGGTTTGAACCCATTAAGTTGCATACTGACTTAGCCTTACAAACTCCTTTTCGTATTCTACTACGGTCTTATTTCCTTATTTGAGTTCTAGGAACTCCTTTCGCTTCAAGTCTAAGAACCTTTGATTGATGTATTTCTTCCTAAACTCTGCTTGGAAAAATTCCCAAGTGATGTTTTCCTTTGGCACCACTGAAGATACGGTCTTCCACCAGTGGTATGCAGTATTCTTCAGGAGAGACACAGTACACTTTAAGCACTCCTCAGGTGTGCACGATAATTTATCTAATACCCGTGTAGTATTCTTGAGCCAGAACTCGGCTCTTTCAGCATCATCATTGATTTTAGCTCTAAATTCCTCAGCCCCATACTTTCTAAGCTTATCTACAGGGGATTTACCAGTTCTTACCGTTGTCATACCTCGTGGAAATTCCTCATTAGGTTGGTTAGAGGGCAGGGGAGGTCGTGGTATGTTGGGGCGATTCCACAAATAATCCCTAAACCATTCATCCATCATGTCAAAGAAGGCGGTTCTGGCCTCTTCTCGGCCTTCAGACATAAGCCTTCTACTACTACTAGAAACAACTCATTGTACGAAAGTTGGAGCATGGCTCTCGACTCCCTTGGACTCATCTTGTGCTTGATTGGAAGGCATTTACTATATTCAAAACAATTTAAACAGTTAGGAGGTGTCACACTATCAATATTCGAATAATGGCATGTATAGCGAAACTCAATACTCTCTACGGTAGTCCTAGAACTGACTAATTGTAGCTCTGATACCATTAAATGTAACACCCTCCACCCGTATCCAACGCCGGGACAGGGTTTGAGACGTTACCGGACTTAAACTTTCACAATATACAAAACCGGTTCACCAAAATTTGCCCAAATTTAAAACTTTTCAAACACATACATATCGTCCCTTATATAGGCCTTCGAGGCCTAATACATACATCAGGGCGGTTCGGGACAAAATCGAAAACATTCGATAGATTCTGGGTAACTTGATAAATTTTCTTGCCTTGGAGAGTCACATGCCCATGTGAGTGGGACCGTGTGGTCACACACACCCGTGTGGCTTGGGACACGCCCTTGCCCTCAGCCCGTGTAGCTCTCTATTTATGACATCAACATGCATTTAGGGGCACATGGCCAAGACACACGGCTGTGTGTCTAGCCCGTGCTCGAAATTCGCTTAAAATTTTTAAGTGCAGGGGACACATTACCACACCACACGCCCATGGGGGCGATCCGTGTGTCACACAGGCTTAGACACACGCTCGTGTGTCTATCTGTGTGGACCTTGTTAGGCTATTTTCCAAGCCTTTGGTCACCCTCTATCAACCAATCACACTTATAGGTTACCTTAATACATAATAAGGCCAAATTATACACTTACATATAACTTTAGTAAACCTCGTTGCATGTAAACCTCCTATCATCGGTTTTATACATGCTAGGTTAATTCCCTTTTTGGTATTATGGGTTTTCATGCCTCATTGACGCATTTAAGATTGACTCATTCTTATAACTCATTGCCAAAGATAACCAAGCCATTTCATGTAAATAGAAACATGCATAATTTGTAGGTCATAATCTACTTCAAAATGAGTCAATTCCCATGGCCATATACAAAAAGATAGGTATATCTTTACATGCATTCACCTTGGCAAATCAAATGATACATATAACAAAATATACCAAAAAGCCATATACATGCCATTGAATAAAATAAGAGTATTTATATACCAAATCTGGACTAGTTGATAGTGTGTCGACTCTCCAGCCGTCTTCCAATCTTTATGAGTCCTCAGCTCTGCAAGACAGGGAAAAGATAGGGGTAAGCATTTACATGCTTAGTAAGCCCAAATAACTAGAAAGTAAACTTATCGAGTAATTAGCATACAACTATATTAGGAAATAAAATCAATAAGCATGGAATGGTTTCCCTATCACATACACTCAATCATCAAGTTAGTCACATAATAATACATCATGTAAATTACTCTTAGATGAGCTCATCATTCATCTTTTCATTTATACATATATCTCATGTTAATTCCGTTGAGTTTCTAGGAAATCTCGATGGATTACCCATTATTCGTCAAGTCATATGAGCGATCGTCTCATGTATGCACTCTCGTGAATCTCGCATCTTACAGCTGAATTACTAGTCCAGGCTAAATCTCTCGTATCGTAAACTCATAAGATGATGTCAGGATTACCAATCTAGGCTAAATCCCTTATAGCGACAAACACCCTTAATGAGCTCAGATCTAAATTGCCAGTCCAAGCTAAATTCAGACCCTAATCGGATTACCCGTCTGGGCTAAATCCACATGGCACACATTTCTTCGTGAGGCCTGATCACTCAAGGAACACCCATCCGGGCTAGATCCTTTTCTTTATTTGAGATCAACAGATTACCCATCCGGGCTACATCCTTTTCTGCAACACATGCAGGATCTCAAGTCACATGTAAATCATGGTTTATCCATCGAATTTCCTTTTCAATCTCAACTAGGACATTTATCAACATATTATTATTAAGAATGCCTTTTATAGATTTTGACGCCATCATCAAATGCAATCATCATATATTCATAAATCATACAATTAAACATACTATGAATTTACTTTAAGTTATTCGAACTTACCTGTATTCGTCTCGGAATCGTGTTTCGGTTATTCTGAAACCTTTCGTTTTCCTCAATCGACCTCCAAAATTTGTTCTTCGGGGTTTATAACAATAAAATAAATTGTTAACAGCTCACATTATACTTTTTGAGTCTAAATTTCACCCCCGGTCCAAATGACCGTTTTGCCCATAACCTTTCATATTTTTACATTTTAGTCCCTAGGCTCGTATGATGAAATGCATGCTATTTCTACCTTACCCAAGCCTAGCCGAATGTTTTTCCCTCTTATGGCAGCTCACATTTTTCCATTATTTCTCATTTCTACCACACATTTTACACATTTTGCAAGAAGGTCCTTTTAGGGGTTTTTCATGAAAATCACCTAAGAAAAGATGTTTAACACGCATCCAACTTTCATATTTCTCCATAAACCATCAAAATACAAGTAACTCATGCATGGGTAAATTTCTAAACATGAACCCTAGCATGAAATATGGGTAGAAATAGAGAGAATAAGTTATCGGGATTTTAAAAATACGAAGAACATTAAAAACGGGGCTTGGGAGCACTTACTATTGAGCTTTAAAAGCTTGAAAACCCTAGTTATGGATAACCCAAAATTTTCTACAGAAACATGAAAGAAATGAGCGGATTTTTAGCTAATTTTTCCCATTTTATTTCATTAAAATGCCAAATGACCAAAATACCCTTAAGCCATTTCTTTAAAATTTCATCCATATAAGCCCATTTTTTTTCCAAAAACTTAGAAATCGGGTAAATTACTCTCTAAGACCTTCTAATTTATAACCTAAAGCAAATTCATACAAATTGCTTCTAGAATCCAAGTTTTGCAATTTATTCAATTTAGTCCCTAATTTCTAATTGGACACTTTATTCATAAAATTTCTTCATAAAACTTTAACACATGCATATTATAATATTCTAGACCTCATAATAATCATAAAATAAATATTTTGATGTCAGATTTGTGACCCCAAAACCACTATTCTAACTAGGCCCTGTCTCGGAATGTTACACGTCTTTTTCACTTAAAATGTTTGGGAAGGTGGACCGAAAACTCTTTGACAATGCTGTTAGAGATTTTGAAAGATAAGTTTCCATTTACAAAAATCCCTCATTCATGCAACATGAAGAAAGTGATTAAAGATTTAGGCATTGGGTACAACAAAATTCATAGTTGCCCAAATGACTGCATGTTGTATTGGGGTGATCGGAAAAACCAACAGTCTTGTCACATTTGCGGTAAATCTCATTGGATGAATAGAAATAAAGAAAATGTGAATGAGGGTGAATATGAGGCACAGTCAATAAAGAATCCAATAAAGATTTTACGATATTTTCTGCTAATACAAGGCTTCAAAGGCTTTTCATGTCGTCAAAGACAGCCGAGTCTATGACGTGGCATCATGATAAATGAACCGATGATGGATTATTAAGGCATCCTGTGCATTATTTAGCTTGGAAATCATTTGACAGTAAATTTCCAAGCTTTACAATCGATCCTCGAAGTGTGAGGCTTAGGCTAGCATCTGATGGATTTAATCCTTATAAAATCAAGAGGACTTCGTACAGTACTTGGCCTGTAGTGCTTGTTCCTTACAATTTGCCTCCATGGCTTTGCATGAAGCAATCTTATTTTATCTTATCTATGACTATCCCTGGAGAGAAAGGTCTTGGAAATGATATTGATATTTATTTACAGCCACTTATTGAAGAGTTAAAACAGTTATGGGCGGGTGTTGAGACATATGATGTATTGAGAAAGGAGAACTTTTATTTACGTGCAACTTTGTTTTGGACTATTAATGATTTCCTGGCTTATGCCAATTTATCTGGTTGGAGTACCAAAGGATGTTATGCTTGTCATTGTTGTGCTACACAAACATGTTCGAAGCGGTTATATAATGGGAAGAAGTTCTCTTATATGGGGCATCGTCAGTGGTTAGATGGAAATCATAGATTTAGATTTCAAAGGATTTTATATGATGGTACTGATGAGTTTAGAGAAGCTCCTGAGCAGACTATTGGATTTGAAATCTTGTTCATGTTGAAAGATATCAATTTCAGTTATGGGAAGATGAATCAACCACCCAATACGCAAACAAATAGAAGATCAAGGGATGAATCTGATGAAGAAGATGATCATAATGACGCGAACTTGTGGAAAAAAGAAGTATTTTTTTTAGTTGCCTTATTAGGAGCATCACATTTTACGACACAATCTTAATGTCATGCATATTGAGAAGAATGTTTGCGAGAACATCATTGGGACAATTTTGAAAGTTGATGGAAAATCGAAAGATAATCTTCAGAGTCGACTTGATTTGGTTGACATGGGAATTCAGCGTGATCTTCATTCCCAAATACTTCCTAATGGGAAATATCGGTTGCCGCATTCTATCTTTGCAATGTCAAAGGAAGAGAAAGAAGTGTTCTGCATGGTGTTGAAGGATATAAAGTTTCTAAATACATATGCATCAAATATATATCGATGTGTGAGTCTTAAAGATCGAAGACTATATTCCTTAAAATCACATGATTATCACATCTTGATGCAAGATTTACTGCCAGTTGCTTTACGGTGCTGTATGCAAAAAAAGGTGACGTCCTGCATAATTGATTACTATCCAATATAATAAAAGCTATTTGTGGCAAATTTTTGAATGTTGAAGAACTTGAGAAAGTACAAGATCGAGCCGCTTTGACTTTATGCAATTTGGAGAAGATCTTTCCACCTTCCTTCTTCACTATTATGGTGCACTTGCTAATCCATCTCCCTCATGAAGCAATAATTAGTGGATCGATTTTTTATTGGTGGATGTATCCTATAGAAAGGTGCTACTTTTTTTGTAAAGCATTCATTCATTCACCTTTATACCTTTAGTTACAACTTTTGATAATGTTGTATATTGTGTTTAGGTTCCTATGCAAATTGAAGTCTTATTATTGTAATAAGCATTATCCAGAAGGATCAATTGCTGAAGGTTACTTGGTAGAGGAGTGTATGAATTTTTGTTCTCGATATTTAGAAGATGTTAAAATAAGACTGAATAGGCCAAGTAGAAATGCTAGGCTCACTAATCATAACTTGGCCGAAACTTATTTATTTCAAAGTTATGGTGAACCAATCGGTAAAGTTGAAATACAAAATTAGATGATAGATCTTGGGTACAAGCACATCAATATGTTCTTTTTCACCACGATTCAATTGAGCCATTACGCAAGTAAGTTCTAGAATTTGATAAATATTCATCTTTTTTATTTATTTATCTTCTAACCAATTAAACTTCTTTTTAACATAGTGAGTACAAACAACTCTTGAGATCTCGTTCACGCTCTCGAAGATTACAACATCGAGAGATTAATAAGTTATTCACAGAATCTTTTCATGAATGGTTAGGCCAAACGGTATGCAACTGAAGCTTCTATTGACAAATAATAACGTTTTCTCATAACATTTATAATTACTCAATTTACTTTCGATTCAATAGGTTTGGAGTGGGAAGGACATTAATGACGAAGTTAAATGGCTTTCCCAAGGTCCGAATAGAGTAGTAAAAAGATATAGTGTCTTCCTCATCAATGGATTTAGATTTCATACAAAATATCGCGAGAGATTGAGGAGAACTCAAAATTGTAGAATAGTTGTTAATTCTTCAATTACAAGTTATGCTAGTGCTAGGGACAATAATCCTGTTGAGGGAAATGTGGAGTATTACAGACTTTTTACTGATATTATTGAGTTGAATTACTTTGGCAAATGGAAAGCTGTCTTATTTCGATGTGATTGAGCTAATGTTAATACTGCTCGCGGAATTAAAAAAGATCAATTTGGTTTTACAATGGTGAATTTCTCTCGATTGATTCACACTGGATAACAATTGATAGACGAGCCGTATGTATTTTCTTTTCAATTGAAACAAGTTTTTTACTTGAAAGATCCAACTGATGAGGGTTGGTACGTTGTACTCCGAAACACCCCTAAAGACTTGTTTGACATGGGTAATGGAAGTAGAGATGACATCGTCGAAAGATCAAAAACTGTCTTTTCCAGAACAAAACTTGAATGAAAATATCCCTAGTACTAGTACACAATTTCAATGGGTTCGCCAGGATGTGGATGGAGATATTTATGAATTATGATGTAGTAAGATTTTACAATTTTTCAATTATATGTAATATTATAATTTAAATCTTGGTCTTGTTAAATATTTCAACTATTTTATATGTACTATTATTGTTGTAATTAGTTACTAAAATTTCAACTATTTTATATGTCTTACAAAAAATGCCTAGAAAAATATTACGAAATCTAAGTATTGTTCAGAATACTCCAAATTCAGAAGAAACAAATAGTGAACAACAGACTGCTATTGGATCTTCGAATGTTCCGAAAACACCTGACGAACCTGCAGAAATTCAAAGTAATGTTAAAATTAATTTACATGCGTGTTGACTTTTATTATTGATTTCTTTTTCAATTTATTATTATAATATACCATTTTTCAGCTGAAAGTGGTTGGACGCGCAGAGGTCGAGGACGTACACTACTTAAAGATTTATACGAGTTAAATCATGTCGAGTGTGTCAAAGTATCTAGAAACAATCTTGGTCAGCCTGTTGGATCAGAAGCTCGACTTTTAGCAGGATATTTGGGCATTATAGCATGAAATGATAATATGTTGCCTATCAACTACGAGTCATGGCATCAAATGCCTGATAATAACAAAAATCAAGCTCTCAATAATCTTAAGGTAACGAAACGTGAATGTAATTTATAATACTTTGGTTTAAGTTTCATTTATATTTACTTTCTAAACTTGTGTTTTTTGTATGAGAGGTTTGCTTTAAAGGTCTCGGATACTTATGTCAAAAAGGCATTGGGAAAAAAATGGAGAGACCATAAAATCAATTTAAAGAAAGAATATTTTTAAGAAAAATATAAGCCTTGAAGAGAAATCACGAAATGTCCCACCAAGAATGCTGAGGTATCAATGGAAAGATGTAGTTCGATTTTGGAATTCAAAGAAAGAAGAGGTATTACATACTTCCAAACTCTTATAATTATTTCAGTTTATAATATTTACTAGATATGTAATAATAATTTCATAATGTAGGACCGCAAGTGAGTTGGAACAAGCAGCAGGGAAAAACAAAAATTCACGCACACAACAAGGTCGAAAAGTTTTGCTTTTGTAGTTGAGGCCGAGGTATTTTGAAATTATTAATTGTCTCAAATATTAATTACTTTCTATTAAATAATATTTTTATTACCATATTGTAGGAACGCCCGTCTAGTCAAAAAGTTGGACGCCTTCAGCTTTTTGACATTACACATAGGAAGAAAGATGGATCTCTAATGACTTCTGAAGCTGGAGAAATTATGGTATATTTACTTAATCAAATTTGATTTATTTTAAATATTTATAATGTTTAATTATAATGGTTTAATTCATCATTAGTAGTTTTAAATAACGTTAAGTTATTTTGCATTTGTTTTTATTATATATTTTGTTTCTAACTCTTTATTGATTTATTAGGAGAAATTAAAGGATAAAAAAGCAGAATATGAAGCGATTGCTTCGAGTGATAGTTCTGTTAATCTTAAGGATATTGATACAGAATTATTACTGAAGTTTTGGGTCCTGAAAGGTATGGTCGGGTTCGATTTCAAGGATCTGGTGTTAACCCAACCTAATATTTTAGATCTAGCTCGCAACAATACATGTCTTCAGGGAGTCAAGCTCAAGCTGAAGTTAAAAGGTTGAGAGACCAGATTGCTCAAATGCAAGCGAGCACAGTTGAGCAAATAGCTCAACTTAGAGCGGAGGTAGCAGCGAGGGAAGCAGAGGTAACAACGAGGGAAATAGAGCAGAGCAAAAAGTATGATGAACTCCTGCTACATCTTCAGAATATGATGAAAATGTTTCAACAGTCGCAAAATCTGCCACTTAGACATTTGTTTTCTTATTGTAAGAATATTTTTAACATTGTAAGAATATTTTGAATTATACTTCATTTATTAATTTATATCATATATCTTTCGTTGAATTTGAAGTATCATTTAGATTTTTTTTTTTTGGTTGGATTTCTTGCTTTAGAAAGGGTTAGATACAGGTAAAAACAGGATATTGCAAATCTGCCAAAGTTAGTGGGGTTTTTCATAAAAACAACGGTACTTTTAGCTGCGTTTGTGACAAAAAGCGCCGCTAAAGGACATGTTCTTCAGCGGTGTTTGTGGTGAAAGCGTCGCTAAAGGTCATGTTTTTTAGCAGCGTTTGTGGAAAAAGCGCCACTAAAGGTCATGTTCTTTAGCGGCGTTTGTGGCAAAAGCGCCTCTAAAGGTCATGTTCTTTAGCGTCGTTTGTGGCAAAAGTGCCGCTAAAGGTCATGTTCTTTGGTGGCGTTTATTTGAACGCCCCAAAATTTACCGACGTTATCTATAGCAGGATTTTTTGTGGCACTTGTAAAAACGCGGCAAATAATTTTAGCGGTGTTTAAAAGTGCCGCTATAGGCCTAAAAAAACGCCGCTAAAAGTTAATTTTGCTGCAGTGTCGGCTAGCAAATGGCTGATCTTATTGTAGCTTTGCACGAATGACAGTAACTACATGGGGAGTTTTTCTGAACTTTTCTTCTTTCACCTATTTATTTATTTTATTCCACATCGAGGACAATGTGTTTTAAGTAGGGGGAGGCATTCCTCATTATTTCTGTCATTTTGTCTGTTGTTTGTTATTGTTGCTGCTTTGTACTCGTTTCTGCCCTTTTTTTTTACAATATTCTGCCTCTTTTCATGCCCAAGATTTTTACCAGGACTTGCCCACTGTTTGACCTACGAGCATGATTCTTGTCTAATAAGTTAGTTATGATTTTGCTAAGTTGGATTCCATCTCCACCATTTTATTTTTATTAGGCTAAAATAATTATGATTAATAGAGTTAACCCTATCTTCCTTATAGTAAAATTGATTAAATCTAAATGCAAAAAGGACACTTAATATATTTGCATGCTAAAATTATGTTCATGACTATTAGATGGTTACTGAAACTTATTTTTGACACTTGATTGTTTTTCCTAGTCCTCCTAATTAGAATTCTATGTCTCCGTGGTTATAACTGCAGCTTAAAAACGTGACTGACTGAGTAATCGAGGTAGGGTGCTTTGGTTGTCACTTATTTCACGTCAAAAGGTTGTGTGACGTGTTAGCTAAAACTCCGCTAACCGGAATTAAACAAATTTTTTAGGAATGTGTTGGGCTGAGTAACCGGGTGAGGTGCTTGGCTGTCATCTCTCTTCGCGTCAAAAGGTTTGATATGTTCTTAAGAAAAATATAATATATTAAGTGTATGTTGGGCTGAAGAACCGGGGTAAGGTGCTTGGCTATCATCTCTCTTCGCATTAAAAGGTTCAATATATTCTTAAGCAAAAAGAAAAAGAAAAAGAAAAAGAAAAAGAAATGTATTAATAAAATTGCATTAGGGGACTAAAGGTGGAAACAAATAGGGTGTCTTGGTAAGTTTAGTAAATTACCTGATTTTCATGAAATAATTCAAGTAGATTTTGATTTTTGTGTGTATTAATTGCAATACTTTTTCAGTTTTACTTAAAGTAAGCTAAGGATTCTCTTTATTTTTCATATGCATTACGCCTACTTCTTATAAAACTTTGGAGTGATATTTCTTTCATGGAAAAATTCTAAATTTCATAATGGATAGGAACCATACTTGAGGGCAAGCATCGGCTAAGTAGGGGGAATTTGATAATACTCTAGAATGACATATTTTTATGTATTAATTACACATTTATTTGGAGTATGATCTTATAATTTGAGCTCTTTATGGTTTTTTATCTTGTAGGGATTAAATTGAAGGCAAAAGAAAATTTGAGGGAAAAAAGCGTGAATTTAAAGATAAAATGGACCAGCATGCGAAGTAAGAAGGAAATGGTGCCAAAAATGCAAAGTGTAGAAGACTTAGGGGCAAAAGTGCAAAGAAGAGATTTTATAAACACAAGACTATTTAATTTTTAATTATATTAGGGTAATTTGTTAAAGAGTATTATTTAGATTTAATTTTAACTTTTATCTTTATTTATCTTTAATTATCTTTATTTATTTGTATTTATCTTTTAGAATTTAATTAGGAATAGACTAGGTTTCCTAGTATTATAAATAAGGAATGGAGTGACACAAATTTGACTCATGATTTTTGTAAACACCCTCTCTCCTAAAAAGCTTAGCCTTATTTCCTTTCATATTATTCAATAAAAATTCTATTTTCATTACATTTATTTCTTTTTTCCACAAAAACCATGAGCCACTAAATTTATCTAGCCAAAGGTTGTCGAAATTCCCCAAAAAAGGTTCATGAGGCTTAGAATCCGCACTTAGCCTTCTCAACGAGTATTCATCGCTTCTTCGCACTAGGGGGCTGATGCTTCCATCCATGTCCCTTCAAAAGCAATCTTTCAACTTGTGCAAAGGCGGGCGCTTTGTATGTTTTGGGAAGGTTGTACACCCGGTTCGTTAGCTTACTACATCAATGGTTGTCAAGCCCAAGAGATAAAATGGTGTGGCATTTGCCATTGAGAAGTGATGATCTAGTGTAAGACAGTCTCACAAAAGCGGCGATTGGCTAGAGTTAGGTTCCTCTACATCGTAAGTCTAAAATCTAAGTGGAACTGGTGGTCATAGGCGTCCTCTTCCACTATAATTGGCTTATTTTGTTCAAGAAGGGTCACTTAAAAGCTGAGAATTGAGCCCAAGGAGGATCCAGACAACTGGAGACTGGAATCTTTTCATAAAAACTCTCTTTTTCCTGAACTCTGTTTATCTCTACAATTTTAATTTTAATTTTCGCAAGTTCAATTCAATCAAACTCTTAATTCTGTTTTTTCTTTCCAATGTACGCAGGTTTTCTTGGGCACGACTCTGTCCGAGATCTCGAGGAACAGGAACTTGTGCAAATCCGGTCCCTGAGGATATAACCCTATTTCGCTTATACTATTCTTTTCATTATTTTATAAGGATGGGATATTTTTAGTGTTCTCAACGCCATATCATTAAGTCATAAACTTTATTATTTTACCAAATTATATCATTCAACTTTTATTATTAACAATTTGGATAACTTATGCCAACTTCGTTAATTAAGTTGGATATAAAACTACCTTAGCATGCATGCGTGATTTATTTTCTAAACAAAATCAACTTTTGAATTTTCGTGTCGACTCATGTATGCATTGTGAGCAAATTCTTTTAATAAAAATTATTTAACTCAATTTTAACTGAGTTTGCATAATTGACTTAATTTGTTAATAATAAAAGTTTGATAATGTAATTTGATAAAATAAAAGTGTCTAACTCACATGAAAGTTAGGGAGGTTTAGTTCATCAAATGTAATATTATAGTTCGTAATGTTATATTTCAGATTTAGATTACAGTGTTTAGATTTTGAACATTCCAATTATCCCATAATCTCACATTATGAAATAGTATCAATATGTCATAATATAGGTAGCGCTTAGTGCTTTCCCATATTATGATTTCAACAGAATGTGATTGTTGAAAAATTTATTTTACAATATTTGGTATATATTGAAAAGTTACATTATCACATTTAATAAACTAATTACTTTTATGAGAATGCAAGGATACTTGTCAATCATGGAAGCAAACAAAGAAGGATATGTAGAAAGATAAAAGAAGAGAATTGTATTTAATCTTTTATTTAAAGATACAAAAACCTACTTTTACAGAGTAACACTTCACTATTTATAGAGGTCTAGGATCAATAGGTAACTGTAGCAACAAGTGTAACTGTAACATCCCAAAATAGGGCCTAACCGGGATAGTGGTTTTAGGACCACGAATCCGAGGCTATGAAAATTATTTTATTAATATTTTTGGTGTACTAGCATGATTATATAGATACATGAAAATTTTGATGAATTAATTTTAGCGATTTTGAGTCCAATTGTGAAAAAGGATTAAATCGCATAAAGTGCAAAGTCCCAAATTGATGGCTAAAGAGTGTTAAATTGTTATGGACTAATTTTGGAGGCTTTTAAAGAGCAATTAACCCCTTAAAAACAAGGGTGGTCGGCCATAGTAGTATAGGAGACAAAAATTTTGGTTTAGGTAAATTAGGTGGGCTGATTTGACTTGAAATATTATAAAAAAAAAGAAGATGATATCATACTTCATCTTCTCCATTTTTCCACCGAAATTTTCAGCAAGAGAAGGGTTTTTGAAGCTTTAAATTTCAGCAACTCATTACTCACACAAGTGATTTTCTTGATAATTTTTGTACTTTTAGAATCCCCTTTGCATGAGCTTTCTAATGAGGGGACTATTTTGCAAAATGGTAAAAGTCCTAGGGAGTTGCCATGAAAGGGTTTATGAGGTTTTCTGAGTTTTAGTGGAAGAATATGAGTCTTAGTTGTTAGATAAACAACTTTCATGAAAGGTGTTAACATGAAAACACCTAATTGGACCATTTTGCAAGGTTTGCGAAATTGGTAAGAATGTATGATATAGATGGATTTGTAAGAGGTCATAAGTATAAATATTATTAGGCTAGGCTTGAATGATCGAAAAATGCAATGAAAATCGAATTACGTGCCCAAGGGCAAAATCATAATGTTAGCAAAATTCAGGGGCAAATTGGTCATTTTGCCCTAGGATGAGGTATGGACTAAAAGGAAATAAAATGTGTATTGATAAAGTTATTTTGCTGATATATAGACCCTGAGAAGCCAAATACGAAAGTTGACCGAGGGAAACAGAAGGTTTTGGAGTGATAAAAGCTCAAATCCGAAACAATCACCAAGTAAGTTCGAATAACTCAAAGTAGACTTTAATGTACTTAAAATGTATATTCTTGATTTGCATAAATGTAATAATTGCCTATTGCATGATAATTTATAAGATGTAATAAAATAAGCAAAATGCATATAAGAATGTCCCGATTGAATGAATAGGGTTACTCGATGGAATATCTCGAAAATAAATTGACGGTGAAGGGGATCTAGCCCGGACAGGTGATTTTAAAGTGATCTAGCCTCCCGAAGAATATGTGTGCCTTAGGGATTTAGCCCGGACGGGTAATCCGAGGTAGCATCTGAATTTAGCCTGGAATGGTAATTCAGATCCAAGCTCATTAGAGTATATGTCGTTGTAAGGGGATTTAGCCTGGACTGGTAATCCCGACATTTACTCTTTGAGTTTGTATTAAGGGGAATTTAGCCTGATTTGGCAATTCCGCAGTAAGATACAATGTCCGCAGGAGTGCATACTCGAAATGATCACTTGTATGAATTGACAGGAAATGAGATATCCATCGGAAATCTAAGAAATTCAATGGGATCAACATAAGATGTAAATTTGGGAATAATGATGTGATGAGCTCATCTAGATATACTATTATCTTGTCATGCTATAAGACTAACTTAGTGGTTGAGTGCATGTGATAGAAAATCTATTCCATACTTGTTTGGATGAAGTGTTTATTATGGTTACATGCTAAATAATCGGTAAGTTTACTTTCCTGTTATCCGGACTTACTAAGCATATTAATACTTACCCCCTTTTATTTTCCCCCTGTTTTACAGTACTTATGGACTCTTGAGGATTGGAAGACGGTTGGAGCGTTGATCACACTATCGACCTAATCCTATTTGGGTATTTGTGAAAACTTCTATTTTGTCATAATGGCATGTATAGGGCTAGACTAGGATGTTTGATTTAATGAGAAATTGGTTATGTATTTTGGCTAAGTCAAAAGCCCTTCATTTTGTATCAAGCCTAGAATAATGGCTATTATTCATTTTGGTAAATGCATATAATGTTCTTCCTATGGTTGAATTGTTGTCTATTGAGGAAAAATTTGTGTATTGAAATGATCTTGTGTAGGTTGTGTAAAATGGGTGACAAAATGGCTTGGAAATGGCTTCATTTTGGCCACACGGGCGTGTGCCATGACCGTGTCTTAGAGTCAGTATCGTACACGGGTAGGCCACACGGGCGTGTGCCATGGCCGTGTGTTGAAGTTAGTGTTGCACACGGGCTAAGGGCATGGGCATGCCCAAGCTACACGGGCGTGTGGAGCCTTAAAGCATAAATTTTTCCAAGTTTTTCTTAGGCTCTCGGTTTGGTCCCGAACCATCTTAAATGTATGTTTTGGGCCTCGTAGGCTCATTTAAGGGACAGATTGCAAGTGAACGAGAAGTTTTAAGCTAAAAGAAAGTTCATGGCCCGGTTCTATATGCGTATGCTCGAGTTAAGTCCGGTAGCACCTCAAACCCTGTCTCGACATTGGATACGGGCGAGGGGTGTTACAGTAACCATATCAGTTAATAGCTAACTGAATTAGTTTGACTAATCACCCGATTATGGCTTATAACATTATTAACTATGTAGATGATTAAATATGCAAATAAAAAATAAAATTAGAAAAAAAAAGAACATAATTTTGAAGAATCAATTGAAATAAGAAGAGCATTGGTAGTGGAAAGGAGGTAATAGCTTCTTCTTCTTCTTCTTCTTCTTTTTCTTTACATTTAGTAGATTAATACTCTAAACTAAAATAAAATAGAGTTAATTTTTTCTTTAATATCTTTTTAACTTTCCAACGTTAAAAAAGTAAATTCTATAACACGAACAATTGAGTAAAATATACTTTTGTATAATCATACATTCCAACCAAATAAACCAAATAAGGTAATCATACATTTCACCCATAATCCTATTATGGAATATAATCCAAGATTCGGTGAACCAAATGCACCCTTAATATTAAATTAAATGACCTAGATTATAAATTACTCGATTAAAATATACTCAAGTCTTTATACTTTTCATATATTTGGATTTTAGTTTTTTTACTTTTATTTTTAAGAATTTAGTTTATCTACTTTTAAGATTTCAAAATTCAGATCAAATTAGTAACATTGTTAATTTTTTAATTAAATTTATTAGTGTGACATTTAAAAAAATTACTTAATAATTATGTAATAAAAGGAATAGACCTAAATTTAGAATAATTCTAATAATTAATAACAATTTTAAATTTAAAATATATAAAATTAAGTTTTTTAAAATAAAAAATAGATTAAATTTCAAACATGCGAAAAGGAGACTATATTGCCTATTTTAACCGTTCCTAATTTCTTAGCTGTTTAAAGCTGTTTAAATCAGCTTTAAAGCAAAGAAGAAAAAAATGGAGCAACAGCTTTCTCGTCCTACTCAAGTTTGTTACAATGGAAGACAGATTGAAAGATGAACTCTGATTTGACATATTCAAACAGGAATACTAGAGAGGGAGAGAGAACGGGGGACCTCTGCATATATGCATTATTATATTTCTCTCTCAATACACAATTATATATACGCATGGTTTTTTGAAAAGTTTAAAATATATTATAAGTTTAAATTTAATTTTCAAGAATTTAAGTTTTTTATTTTTTAGATTTTAAAATTTATTTCTAATTATTTATATTGTTAAAATTATTTTGTTAAATTTTAGTTTATTATAATGTAATTTTTTTGTTATATTACTATCAAGTAAGTATTTTTTATTTTAAAATATCACACCAATAAATTAAATAAAAAAATTTAACAGTGTTAACAATTAAATTTAAATTTTTAAATCTCAAAAAAAAGAAAGACTAAAATCTTAAAAATAAAAATAAAAATACTAATTTTAAAATTTATAAAAAATACAATTAACTTATAAAATGTTTTAGCCATTTGAAATATATATACTTATATACAAGAAAAATAAATAGAGCATGATAAAGAAAATACTGAAAGAAACTTCCATTATAAAAAAATGTGAAATGTTTTTCTTGTCGATTAACATGACAATTTTAAAAGTATTAATTAAAATATTATTAAACAATATTTAAAAACATCAATATTATCTTTCCCGATATTTTATTTAGTATTTTTTAATATATACCAAATATTATAAAGTAATATTCTAAACACACATGTTACAAAGAATCACATTCAATTAAAATAATAAGATGGAAAGAGACTTGGGTCGGGCTACTTAGCCCAGTCTAAATTCCTGCCCGAAATGTGAGAGGATTTGGACAAAAATATAAGCCTGAAAAATGGGCTTGCACAAAAAAATAAAGCCCTTTTTAAAAACGAGTTGGGCAATGTATTTTTAGCCTAGGCCTAGCCCAACCGGATTCACTAAAAGAAAAAAAATTGCCTCTTTTTTTTTTAATGTTATTTTCTTGTTGTTTTCTCTCTACTTTGCTACCATTTTACTATTGTGATGCTATTATTTTATTATTATTGTTTAGATATTGTATAATTCTTATTTTATTGTTAATTTTGTTATTATTTTAAAGGCATTTGTTAATTTTGTTATTATTTTAGAGGTATTTTCTTGTTAAGTTGTATTTATTTTAGTGTTATTTAAGTCTACATATTTTTTAAAATTTATTTTCAATTTGTTGGGAAATATTTATTTTGATTTATTTTTTATTTTTGATATATTATATATATTTAAAAATTATATAAAAATAATATAAAAATTAATACGAGTGGGCCGGGTCGAGCTTGGATTTTAGCATTTTTATCCTGGTCGGGTTTGGGAAAAATTTTAGGCCCATTTTTCGGATCAGGCAGAGCCCGAGCCTAGTAAATGGGCCTAAATTTTTAGCTAAGCCCGATCAGGCCCGACCCATGAACACCTCTAGTACCAATCGCTCCCTTATAATAAGATTTTACCTACTTAATAGATTATGGTTAAAAATACTAAAAAAGTGTTATGAAAAAATACGTTCGTTAGTTTTAAGTTTCTTTTTATTGTTGTCAAAAATTGTGATTGAAAGTTAAAATGTCTTTTTTAGACATGATAGTAGAAAGAAAAAAAAAAGAATAAGCTATATGATTAAATACTTTAATATAATGATACATGAACTATAAATTTTAAATCCTTTTAAGTAATTAATATAAATTATTTATAAAATTAAAGATATGTAAAATATTTTAAAAAATTAAATATAATGATATATATAAAATTTAATTTAATTTAATTTTTTTATATAACTCTTAAATAGTTAAATAAATAAAAATATTTTGGTAATTTCCCACCAAACTTTTGATTGCAAAAGCAAAATATTATTCATCATTTCTACAATGAAAATGTACTTTTAACCCACCGCAATGGAGAATGCAAACAATGTCAATAATAACATATATCGTTAGAAATCAACATTTGCTAGCAATTTCAACAAAAAGAAATGGTACATAATTGCTATTTCTAGCTGCTCTGCCATTCATTTTCAAAAAATTTTTTTTGAAGAGAATCACTAATATATGGAAGATAAATGGTTAGATAATATGGATGCCACACCTATACTAAAAATAATATGTTATTACTTGCAATTATAAAATGTTAATTTGAATGAAAAGTGATGGTTAAGTCTTATAGGGTTTAGTTATTAAATAAAATATGGCTTAAATATGTGTGAATATTTTAACAATTAATTTTTAATTGATAATATAATTAATGTACAAAAATTATATATTATGATTAAAGTTCTTAAATTATATGTAGGTAACTTTTTTTATATCTCATCTTCATAAAAGAAAGATTTACTTTCTCTAAAATATTTCAAGATATCGATGAATTCATGTAAACTTTTGCATCTCATTTTTGTTAGTAATGATCTAACATGATAAATCTTAATTTGTAATATTTTATATAAAAATTTTATGGATTTAACAAGTGATATGGGAGTTAAGTTACGTGAAATCATTAAAAATTAATTGAATTTTTATTATCTTTGGAATGATTGTTAAAATATTATGGATTTCTGTTGAGATGACCATGAAGCATTTGGTTTTGGCTGCTTATGAATTCAATTTTTTTAGGGTTTTACAAACTAAGTTGGATTAATATTTACACATGTTTGATTCAACGAAGGATCGAAGTCTATAGATTTTGTACTTGCTGATTTATACGATTTTATGCACCACCGTCTTTTGTTCTGTTCTCACAAATATTTGTTGGTCGAAGCGTTAACTTGGTTTGAAGGCAAAATTAGGCTTAAAAGCCGATTTTGTTTTTTAATTACTTCTTTAGGATTTAAATTTAGTGAAATAGATCATTTTTAGGAGAGAGAAAGAGAACGGCTTTTTGAATGTTGTCCTGTTAACAGTAGAAAAGATTAAAATTTTCCAACGGTAACTTTTTTTTACCCTATAAATATCCCCCAATTTTCATTTTTTTTCATTCACATCCTTCTCTCAACTCTCTCATTTTAAATTTTTTGATATTTTCATTTAAATTTTTTTTTAATTATCTCGTGTTTTATTCATTCAAATTGATTTCTCACAAATGGCCACCTCTCTCATGCTCTTTGACGACAAGCATATTTTCGTTGCCCAAACAATAATGGTAAGACGAAATTTTAAATTTCTTTATTTTCAATTATGTTAAAATTAATTGATTTTTTACTTTAAATTTTTTTCTTGTGCAAATAGGCGGATGATCGTGTTCTGGAGGGCTTCATTCATAATATGGGAAAGCCTACGATCCCTGAAATTCGTGGCCACTTGTAAGAGGCTGGATTCTTGCATACGTCTCGCATGACCAAGGGCTGCAAACTCGATCTTAGACTAATCAACATGTTGGTGAAAAAATAGAGGCTCGAAACACACATTTTCCACCTTTCATGCGGCAAGTGTACAATCACACTCAAAGACGTAGCGCTACAACTCGGTCTACCGATAGATGAGTCAGTCATCATGGGATCAACAGTTGTTCTGAGTAAAATGGACATCTGTAGAGCACTGTTGGGGAAGATCCCGGACAAGTTCGAATGTGGTCGGATATCGATCAACTAGTTGAAGGATAATTTTGACGAGCTCCTTGAAGACCCAACAAAGGAGGTCATAGAACAATACACTTGAGCATTTATCATGAGGTTAATCAGGGGCATTTTAATGCCCGAAAAATCTCGAAATTTGATGCACATAAGGTGACTACTACATCTAGTGGACTTCAATGAATGTGAAAAACCAAGTTGGGGATCTGTCGTCTTATCTACGTTATACTGGGAGATGTGTCGAGCCATAGTACCAAATATGATGTCGATTGGTGGTTGCCTGCTCCTACTATAGTTGTGAGTCTGGTGGCAACTACCGTTTTTCTCCATTTCCAAGTAATTAGTACATTTAACCTTCCTTCTTATTCAAAGGTCGACGCAATTGTGGACACAAGAAGACTCTCAAGCGAGGAGCAACTATTGTGGTGAAGGAAATGTGATGCTCTTTTTAGGGCGATGATTGTTGTTGTTATTAAACAAACCATTAATAACTACATCCACTGTAGCGCTGCGCCGACCCAAGTTTGACCTCTACTATGTCGGAACATCTGCTCTCCACCTGAGAGTCCTCTTGTGTCCACCTCGGTGTCAGCTTTCGGATAAGAATGAAAGGTCAAAGATACTGGCTGCTTGAAAATAGAGAAAAAAATTATGTTGATTACACTAAAAGTTCCCAGAGTTTTTTCGTATGATTATGGTCTCAATCTTATGTATGGTATATATAGAGCATTGTTTGTGTGTATCCAAAAAGCTTGAACACCTGATTGCATAACGATTGTCACCTTGCCCCCCGGTTATACTCGAACCCTTGACCGCATCGAGGTCGTCGACTGGGACCTCCACTTAAACTTCGACCCCTGATCGTATCAAGCATTATTACTTCAAAACCAAATTTCTCCACGATGAGTTTTTGAGGTGATGGCCTTATCCAGCTATGACATATGTGTTCTGAGGCGCTTTATTACATCTCTAAACCCTTAAATCTACCTATAAACTTTCGTAGTTTTAACCCTAAACCATAAAACTTTTCAAAAAACCATAAACCTTAAAATATACACCAAGCCCTAACCCTAGCCTTAAAATATTAAAAATAATTAGAGTTTTTAGGAGAGAGAAAGGGAGAGTCAACTTTAAAACATTCTATTTCGCTAAATAAAAAACAGCCTAAAGAGCTAATTAAAAAAAAAAAAAAGCGGCTCTTACGCCTAATTTAGTCGACTTTGAAAGCTTAATATTTTTTTTATCTCTGAAAAGAAAGAGGGGAAAAGATCAAGCTTTACAATTACGTGTAATATGTAAATGTTGTTGGCAAAATCAGTACAATTTTTAATGATAAAATTGGGTTTTGATTGAATAACTAGCAGAATTGAAACCTAAAATTGATTTTTAACTCTCTCTATTTTTATTTTAAAAATTAATTTATTTTACTTTTAAAATTTAAAATCTAAGTCTTTTTGTTAATATTAAATTAAAAACCAATTTCACAATTTAGAATTTATATTTTTTAAACAGTTTTTTTTCTAAGCATAGAACCCACAAACCATCTTGTTATATTTGGATCTTAATTTTAGATAATATGACTTAAGTTTTAAGTTTATTAAGCAATATGAGAATAAATTATTATAAGAATTGAACTAAATAATTTAATTTAACTTTTAATTCAAATAAACTAAATAGCATTTTCAGAGTGGAATGTAACCAAAGTGGGCAACAAAATTAAATTCAAATGATTTGGTCATGGCAATTCGAAAGTAAAATTAGATCCATTGAAACATCTAACTTAAAGTCAAATGATTCTTATCATTAAAATTCTAAAAAATTTAGATTAATTCTTAGGCCCATTTTATAAAATATTTAAGCCAGGTTTGGCCTGCATGGATAGAACAAAGCAAGCCTAAAAGAGTCCCAATTATTTATCCCACAGGGTTTATATTCCAACGGTGATAATTGTGGGTTTAGCAATGGCAAGACCAACCCGTAGCGGCGGCGGCAGCAGCAGCGGCGAAGAAGACGGGGACGCCGAGTGGAAAGCTGCCATTCAATCTATAGCTGCAACCACTACCGCCACTTTCACTGCTAACGGTTCCAACAGCTCCACTGTAACAACACAAACAACAAGAAACAACCTCGTTTCAAATCCAACCCCAGATACAGATGATTATGTTGATAAATCTGATGAAATAAATCAGAGAAAGCAACCCCAGAAGCTTAAAAACTACCAACTCAAGGTTCCCAAATGTTTCTATCTTTGTTATTTTAGCATTAGCTTATCTGGGTAATTTTGCAAATAATTGGATTAATATCTACTTCAAAAAAATATGAACTCTTAGATTCCATGCCGAGTGTTGAATCATGCTTATTGGATTGATAGTTTCCATAAGACTCATTTTTTTCACCATAATTTGGCATCAATTTTGAGTGCACTGCCGGAAAGTTTAATTTTCTTCGAAGGAACTTTAATGGAGGTTATTTCAGATCAGTTCTACGACTTAAAAGGACTCAATTTTAGTAATTTTCAATTCATAATGTTTAAATCATATATATGTATGTATTCATTCAATTGCAATAGTATTCGGTTTGAACACTTGAGCTATTTTGTTTTGTTTGCTAACTCACAAAGTCATAAGCAGGCACAAAAGCTTTTGGATAACATGTTAGAGAAGCACTTAGTGATAGTGAAGGATGCCTGTAATGTCCCAGATGATGATAGCGTGGTAAATGAAAGTGGAGTTCGTTTATTTAAAAATTCTACTCCTGGGATAGTATTTGACCACTTAGGTGAGTACGTCTTTCCCTTATTTTCATCTCTTGCTGCAATTAGAGAAATGTTTTTACAGTCTGCATTGTTCAACCTTTTCTTGTCTCTTTTGCTACTACATTTGTCTCAAATGATTGGTTCTAGATTCAGAGTTTAGTGAATGGGAAAAAATGGCAGCCTATTTAGGTTACTAATGAAACTTTTCAAAGGGATTCTACCTATTGCTTTTGAATAAATTTGAACTGTTATTACAGGATACCAGATTGGTGTTGATATTGCAATGTGTTTGTGCATTTGCTCTTATCTTCTGAGCTAGCTCTCGGAAGGGTTATCTACGTTATGGTATTTGAGGTCTGAGAGTTATTTGTTTGCTGTCAGATGAAATTCAAGGACCCCAAAAGAAACCAAAACTTCTTCCCAGAAGAGGGATTGATGAGAACTCAAAAGAGGTCCGCTTGTTGTCTGGATCTCTTTTGTTTCTGTTAACTCTTTTTTCCCCCTTTTTACTTTGGATTATTCCTCTTAATTTATATTTGGCTACATGGTGGTATGCAGTTCAGACGACAACTATTGTCCATAGCTGTTGATGGAAAAGATATATTGGCTGCAGCAAGATATGCAAGCCAGAGATCGTTAGCTAGATTGGAAGCTAAAGAAGCAACAGCCAAAGAAAAAGCAAAGAGAGAGGAAGCCAGGATCGCGGAACTGAAAAGGATTAGGGGAGAGAGGTGGCTACCTTCAATGGCTAGAGAGATGCAGGTAAAGTCTCAAGTTTGAAAATCATGATCTTATACGCATTTTCAGTCATCTAATCTCTTTTTGCCTTTTTCTTTTTCTTGCTCAGTTAAGCAAAAGATCTGGGCAACAAGTATAGGCCAAACATTTGAAGCTGTTTAGATGGTTGTTTTTCCTTGATGAATGATGATCATAATTGATTCATGATCATGCATGGCAATGCCTCCCCTTCTTTATTTATTTATTTTTCTCTTGAGCTGATGCTAGATATCACTTTTCTTGTAAGTTGCATGTAACTTTTACATGCTCTGTAATAGTGTCTTTTTGTTTGGGTATAACCAAGGTATTTTCCTTGTCCATGAAGACTAATCCTTTTGGGATTTGTGATACCTCTCCCGACAATGCTGTAATGGTCTATTTTTAAATAGGAGGATTCAAGCCCCTCCTATTACAAAGCTTCAGATGATTTTGGCAATCAGCATGGTATAAAGTATCATTGAATTAATAATCAAATTAACATATGACTAATAGCAAATCATCATTACAAAATGTAGACTTTTGAGAGAATGATATTATTCATCCTGTATTATTACCAAGAAAATAAAGGGGGAAAAAACAAGAAATATGATCATCCTTAGCCAAGACATCGACTTTTAAGACAGGGTATGAATCACAAGAATGATGAAGCAAAAATCCCATACAAGAAGGGAAAAAAAGATCCAATTGGCTCGCCTTAATGTGGTTAACAATCCCAATTAATATAGGTTTTTTTTTCTTCTTTTCATTTTCTTGCTATTTAAAATCATGTATCTTGTAAGGAAATAGACTGTATGGAGCTCCATTGCTCTACTAACCATATGCTCCCAAATAGCAAAATGGTAGCGCAGGTGAAAATGGGAAGAAACGCGGAAGCTGCCGCCTTCTTTAACCTTTTCGTGAAAAAGCCATGGAAAATGACGGTAGTCTCCATCACTCCATCCCTTCGGCCTTTACGGTTTTTACCTACTAACCCTCTTTTTCTTCAGCTGCAAAACGACACTGTCGAAGTTTCATTTATAACTCCTTTTTTATCTAGCCGAGAGAGAGTTTCCCATCAATATAAAAGCCTCTCCTCTGTAACCCCTTGACAATTTCGTTTTAAAAGATGGCGGTGGTGCTGGCGGTGGTGATTGATGGCTTGGGATTGTTTGTTAGGACGCTGTGGGATCTGCAAGAGAGGCGATTCTCTGCAACTTTTAATGCTGTGACTTCAGCAGCTATTTCCATCACCATGGCCGTTGTAGTTTGCCTCTTGTCCCTTCATGGACATGCAACACCAGAGATTGGTGTTGCCTACATTTGATATTCCTTCCATCCTTCTTTAGTTCTTCACCATCTATATTTAAAGCTTTTCTTTCTCCTCTCTCTTTTTTATACTAGTGCTTCTTGCTGCTGTACTTCACTGATAAACAAGAATACATGTATATATGATGTATATGGCTTTCTTTCTATATATTGCTAGCCATTTTTTCACCTTGGCAAACAATTTGTGCAAGTTGTGGCACCCAAAATGCATAGATTCATATATTTATTTCCAAGCTGCACCTGTGCATGTTGGGTGTATTTTGTAGGAGGATTTTCCAATCAAATAAACTTACTATCCTTGACTCTAATGGAAGGTGGATCAGTGGAATAAACCATTACATCCCAAAAGCCACAAGCCTTGAAGCAGAATTATAGGGATTTAAGAGATGGACTTTAACTTGCAACCAGGCTAAACATCAATATAAAAAATGGAAATTGTGCTGTCATTAGTCTTATTACTAAAGACGGATGTTCTAATTCCTCATGTCTGATTGCAGGATACCTAAAGCTCAATTAAGCATATCCTCAGTGGAACGAATAAAATTTTTAATCCATATAAATTTATTGTAAAATTAAAAAAATAAAAATATATTATTAAATAACCATAAAAAAAGGCGCTTAGGGATTGTGTCACTATCATGCCAACTTTTCATATACGATGTAGTGATGTACTTCCTAGAGATATTTCTTTCGCACATATTCCTCCCAGAACTCATTAGCCGACAATAATCACAAACTTGACCTTTCATCTTGTTTTTCCATTTTTTACTTTAAAGACCCATCCAGAGATGTGCTTTGTTTAAGGCTTTTCTTAAGTTTGGATCCTATTTGGTCCTGATTAATTTTTCAACTTTTTATTTATTTATTTTAAGTTAGTATATATTTAGCATCTCTTTTAATAGATTGGTGGGTCAACTTCATCTCAGGAAGTGCTCTCTTTGTGTTAAAATAAAAAATTATGTAATAATTGAAAAATATGGATATTATATATATAATAAGGGTAATACATGTTATTATTTATTTATATGATAGATTAACCTAAATTAAAAGTGATTTAATTTGGTTAAGGTTTAATAGGCTTTAATTATTAAATAAAGTATGGGTCAAATATGAGTAGATACTCTAGTAATTAATTTCTAATTAATGACGGACTAATTAGAAATTAGGGCTAATGTGCCAAAGTTATATATATTAGGGCTATGGTTCCCAAATTATACTTACAACTTTTCTAATATCTCATCCTTAAGAAAGAGAGAGTAAATATTCTCTAAATTTCTTGTGTGCTAATTTGGAATATCAAAACTCTAAGATCCAGAAAATTTCAAGATATCCATGGATTCAGGTATGCTACCTCATCTAGTTCTGATATCGTTTTGTTTTCTATGATTTGACATGATAGATCCTGATTTATGATTTTTTAAGTTTTATATCATATCTTGATTTACGATTCTAACAATTGCCATCCGAGCCTTACCATGTTGAATCATTGGGAATTAATTAAGTTTCTATTCTTTTTGGAATGAATCGATTCTCTATTATTTTTGGATTGATTCTTTTTTCAGATCTTATAGATTTGATATTTCTATTATATCCATCTTGAATCTTTGAAATTCTTGTAAATGTTTTTTAGATTTTGGTTAATTATGATTAAATATTTTTAGGGTTATTTTTTTATTTAATTTCCATTCAATGATGAATCTTGGATTAATTATGGGTTTGATCTTTTAAGAGTTTCTTGTTTAGAATGTTTTGATTGCAATTGCATAATATAACATTTTTGATATTCTTGATTTATTGTATGTAAATCTTGATTTATAATTTTTGGATTAATTCTACAAATCAGATAATTCGTTATAGATTAAGTTTTATGGCATTATGTCAATTATTTTGCTTGTTTTAGCATGTACGCGCATATAAAATAACGCACAATATAAGCTGCCTAAGGTTAAAATCTAGTTTGCTATATGCATATTATGCTTTTGCTCCTGATTATGCTTAATAATAAATAAATAATGCTTGAAGGACAAGTTAGTCATTAAAATTTTAAGGTTTTATTTTATTATTTTTTTAATTTGGATGATTTTGAATAGATGGATTAAAAAAAAGGTTAACAATATATAGGTATGACTTAATTCATATATATACTTTTATATACATATATAATACATGCATGTTGTTTTCGAAAAGTATATAAATACGTATATATACACAATTATCTTTTAATTTGATTGAAAGATAATATTAAGATAAATATTTTGAAACAACTAAATTTAGATTTTGGCTTTTAATTAAGGATGTCTAATATTTTAAATAGATTAGTGGAAACAAAACGTTGCCAAAGTGACCTCTTTTGTGTAGATTAGTTTATTTGAAATATCAAGATGATTATATATTTTTGTGATTCATGCATTTATTAATTGACCCAAAGGTAAGTTAATATTTGGCAGAATTTCAACGACATCTGTGGTGATAAATGTGTGCCAATTATAAGGTATTTTATGTGAGCAATAAGTTAGTCCAAAGATTAATTAATTGTTTGACGTAATCTATTGTTAATTTTTTATTGCTACAACAAGAGTATCGCATGCTATTAATATTAATGTTGTGTCTGATATCCTGAGACGGGATTAGCCATTGTCTTAAATTTACTGTTTACTTATGAATATTGATGTGAGCTTGTTTTTATTTGTTCTATATTGAGTTGGTTCATCTTCTGCTGCCACAATATCTGCTAATATAAATTTTATACACATACTTAATGGAACTAATTTTAAGGAATGAAAAAGGCACTAACTTATAGTGCTAGCCTGTATGGACATAGGCCTTGCACCAAGGAAGAACAACTTGCACCTCTCACTGGGAAAAATTGTGACAGCCCTAAAATGACCCTAGTCGGAAAGCGGTTTCGGGACCTCTAAACCGAGTCATCAAATTATTTGAATATGATATTTATTGTCTAAAATATGTGAATATGAATGTGTGAAAGTTTTTAGCTTCGATTTAGTCGATTGCATGTGAATTTAGTAATAGGACTTATGTGTGACACTTTTGAAATGTGATAGGTTAATCCATAAGGATCTATTAGTGCATGTAATCAAAAGGGTGGACTTGCATGTCAATTTCCCCCATTTAATTACTAGTGGCCAGCCATGACAAAGGGTGATGGGCAAAACATGTCATAAAACATGTTGTGCTAATGGTTTATGGGAGAAAGGATAAAATAATAATGGGAAGGTAAATGATGACAAAAAAAAATGTGTGTGGTTGCCCCCCCCCTTCCATTGCCGTGAATTGAAGGAAGAAAACAAAAGAAAAAAAAATGTTCATCTTCTTCTCCTACCTCTCTCAAGCCGAAACTAACCAAGAAATGGAAGAAAGCACACCTAAGGCATTCGGCCATCTTGTGTGGGGGGAATTAAGGTATGATATCATGTGATTCTTTTGGAATTTTTGTGAAGTTGAGTTTGTTTTGGTGCTCATAACATGACCCATGTGTTAATTTTTGAGTTTGTGTTGCAAGAAACATTTGGTTATGTCCTTATATGTCAAATTGATGATAAATTTTTGATATTTGGTGAATGAATATGGGTTTCGGTCATGGTAGATAACAAAGAATGTGGTTGTTGTTCTTGTTAATTTGGATGAATTTTTGGTGGATAGGTGCTTGAATCAAACAAATGATCATGTGTGTACACTAGGTGCTAGTTGAGAAGAATCGGTCACTATATTGGAGGCCATTGCCGAATATGAGTTTAGTTATTGAGTTGATGGAATAAAAGAATGCTTAAAGATGTGTCACAACAAATTATATGTTAAGCTAAGGTTGTTAAATTATCAATCTTTCTTCCTAGCCGAATATGTGTTTATAAAGTTGAATTGTTAAATAGATTTTGAAGTTAGCCCATGCATTTATTTTTGAATTTAAGAAGAATGATACATTCGACTATGCTTTGATGTGCTTGGATTGTTGTTCATTGAGTAAATGATTAAGGAATGGTTAGAAGAATTTGAATGCTAAACTAGTTGATTTGTTTGATGATATATATATATATATATGTATTCGGCAATGGGATAAAATGTGTATTAAGGTAAGTTTCATGGTGATTATGCTTGTGATGTTGGGTTAATATTCGGCATTGAGTAATGTGGGGTAAGGTGATTAATTGGCTATGAAATTAGCTAAATTGAATAGGTATGTTTAATAATATGCTTAGTATAATGTATGATCTTATAACTCGGTTTGGTATTGAGATAAAGGTTAGATGTATGATTGGATTTTGGTATGTGTTAAATTGGTCAATCAAAGATTAAATGATATGTGATTGCCAAATGTGATTGTTAAGTGAATAATATTAGTTAAGTACTTAAGCAAATCTATTGTTTTACTTAAGCTTAAGAGCAAAGAGGATCAAAGTCGGATAGGGGAAAAGAGAAAGTAAACGAATAGCCGTGGACATCTAATCGTCGACCACTTCCGAGGTAAGTTTTAAGTGATTAAATGTTGAGTAAATTCAATCATAATAGGACATAATGAGTTGATTTAATAAGATATGTTGTGGCCATGATATGTCTTAAACTCAAATGGTAAGTTCATATATGTTTGGACTTGGAAGGTTAAGAGCAAATTGTAATAATTTGCTTTGGACAGCAGCAGTAACGTGATTTTAGAAAATCACTATAAATTGTTGGTGTGGAATTATAGGCCGAATAAAATATGTAATCAAGGCTTAATTAGTTTAGTTTCTTATAAAAGAGACCTTGTGAGCAAACAAATTTCCTATAAAGAGATATTTAAAGTTGTGTGAGACAGTGTCAGAATGACTCCGAAATCCCCTGTTCTGTTTTTAGAAAATCATTATAAATTGTAAAAAAATGGTTATAAGATAAAATTTATATGCTTAGACTCCTTAATGAGTCTCGTTTCAAATGAAATCAAATACAACACATTTTGAATTCTGTAAAATGAGAAATTTGATTCGTAGTGAAGAGTGGTCAGATTAGTCAAACAGTGAAACAGGGGAAACTTTAAGAAAAATCTGGTATTGATTGGCCAAACCTAAAATTCTGAAAATTTTATGGATGGAATATATATGAGTCTATATTCAGGGAAAATTAACGGCAAGTGATTTGGAGTTTTTTAGCTCCAGTTATAAATAATTTAGTGACTACTGCTCAGGAAAACAGCTCGTAGTGAATATGTGATTTTGTTGTAAACATGGATAAAACTTGTTTTAGTTACTCATAAGCTATTGATTAAACCCATACGTGAATTCTAAATCGTGATATTGTAAAACGATACATGAGTGTTAGATGGATCTTTGATATTAAAATTTGTGAAATTGTAAGTTTATGAGTATTCGAATATGAAATGATAGTATGGCGTGAAATTGAATTATTCATTGGGAAATGATTAATGTAGATTCGGCCAAGACAATGTGTATACATGATAGTATATGTGATATGTGAAGTATATTTGGATAATTGTGATGTGAATGTATATATATGTGATAAGGCCTAATGGCCGATGTGATGAATGTGAAAGTGTATATATGTGATAAGGCCGAATGGCCGATGTGATGAATGTGAAAGTGTATATATATGTGATAAGGCCTAATGGCCGATGTGATGAATGTGAAAGTGTATATATGTGATAAGGCCTAATAGCCGATGTGATGAATGTGAAAGTGTATATATGTGATGAGGCCTAATGGCCGATGTGATGAATGTGAAAGTGTATATATGTGACAGAGCCGAGTGGCCAACGTGATGGATGTGAAAGTGTATAAATGTGATAAGTCCCGAAGGGCAATTGTGTCAGTACTATATCCGGGTTAAAACCCCGCAGGCTTTATGCGAGAGTATTATCCTGATTAATGTCCGTAGGCTTCGTGCTCGTACTATATCCGAGCTTTAAAGACCCGACGGCTAAATGCTAGGATTCAAGTAAGACTTTGATATTAAGTATCTGCATTAAGTTACCATCAAATAAGTATTATGTATTCAAGATGTTCAGGTACGTATTACTTACTCATCGGTGGAGTGATTTCGAGGTGAATTATCAGTATCAAAGAGGTAGGTAAATGTGATTAATATTATAACTCCAAATGTGAGAATGTGCTTAGGAAATATTTGACCATCTAGGTCATTATTATTCGAAAGTATATATGTGGCAGCCAAGTGTTGCGTTTAATGATATTATAGATCAAGATGAAGCTCTAGATTAATTTCATCGAACAGTTGAAATGAATGACCAATAATAGTGATTGAGAACACTTTGTCTTGCTTAAAACTTACTAAGCATTAAATGCTTACTCCGTTCTTTGAATCTCTGTTTTATAGATTTTGGTTCGTCAGCATCGGACTCGAGATTATTGAAGTCGAAGTCGCCCACACTATCAAAGCCCTTTTGGTACACTTTTGGTTGAACTCTGAAAATGGCATGTATAGTACTACCCTTTTGTAGTGGGTCATGGACCCTTTGGATTTGTATAATTTTGGATAGCCATGCGAAAATGGCTTATATATGTTTGAGCATAATGTTATAATCATTTGGTATGGATATGGTTATTGAGAGGTGTGGATATGCTTAACAAGGATTGGCCATGGGAATGGTTAATCACTATCATAATTTGTGCTATTTATGCTAAAGAGCTAGTTGAATCATGGAAACTATGAAATAGGTAAAGTCTACCTTAAAGGCAGATGCTGACAGCAGCAGTGATGTAGATTTGAAAAATCACTAAAAATAGTAGGAATATAATTAAATAGTGAATAAATTATTTAAATGAACCTTGATGAACCCACTTTCATATGGAAGAAACGAAACGGTCATATGAGTGGTATGTTAAGAGATAATTAGGTTTTCGTAAGACAGGGCCAGAACGGTTTCTGGATTCCCTGTTCCGACTTTGGAAATTCATTATAAATTAACCAGAGATAATTAGGAGTCATGCCATATATGTATAGATTCCTCTTTGAGTATAGTTTCTATAGAAACAAACGGCATCAGCATTGAAGCCCTGTACAGGGAGATATCCAAATCGTAATGCATGAAGGTCAGTGTAGTCGCACCCTGTAACAGGGGAGACTTTAACTAATAAACTGTACTAATTGGCCCGACCAAAAATTCTAGAAAAAAATATGTAGATGGACATATGAGTCTAGTTTCAGGGAAAAATTACGAAACTGATTTTCGAGTTTTATAAATCAAGATATGATTTTTAAGGTGACAGTGACACAGTTAGCCAACTGCCTGGAAATTTTTAAATTGGACTGCAAAGAAGTGATTTAAGTCTGCAAACCCCTCGTGTCCGACTCCGGCGACGGACTCGGGTACGGGGTGTTACAAAAACACCCCTAATGTTAAGAGGGATTTTGAAAGGTGGGATCGTTTAAATCACATGAGTCTAATGATCATGAAACACAACATTCCAGAAGCCTTTAGGGGCACAGAATCTGAAGAGATTACTCAGGCCAAAGGTTTCCTTGATGAAACTGAAAAATGTTTTGCTAAAAATGATAAGGTTGAGATGACATCACTTCTCACTTCTTTGATGTCTATGAAGTATAAGGGTAAAGGAAACGTAAGGGAGTACATTATAGAGATGTTACATACTACTTCAAGACTTAAGGTACTTACGATCGAGCTTTTTGAGGAATTGCTCGTTCTTATGGGTTTTAGTATCGCTTCCTGCACAATTTAATAATTTAAAATTAGTTATAACTGTTAAAAGGAGAAATAGACTCTAAATGAGCTCATTTCTCATTGTGTGCAAGAGGAAGAAAGGTTGAAGCATGATAAGTCTGAAAGTGCTCATTTGGCCAATACCCTTAAAGATAAGAGCAAGAAAAAAATATATCAGAATGAAGATGCTAAGGGTCCAGTTTAAAAGAAACAACATCAAGCTACAGAGAGTTGTTTCTGTTGTAACAAATTTGGACACGTGAAGAAAGATTGTATCAAATATCATGTCTGGCGTGCAAAGAAAGATATAATTTTTTAATTTGGTCAGTTATGAGGTTAATTTAGCTTCAGTACCTAGAAACACTTGGTGGATAGATTCTGGTGCTACTACTCACATAAGTGTTTCTATGCAAGGTTGCTTGAGTTACTGAAAGCCAGGTGATGGTGAAAGATACATCTTTATGTGCGATGGAAAATCAGTAAAAGTGGAAGTGATTGGGTATTTTAGGTTGTTATTAGGAATTGGTTTTTATTTGGATTTAAAAGACACTTTTATTGTACCGTCATTTAGACGAAATTTAGTTTCAGTTTCTTCATTGGAAAAATTTGGATATTAGTGTTCATTCGGAAACAATCAACTTATTTTGTCTTTGAATTCGAATGTTGTTGAAACTGGTTATTTAAATACTTATGACAACTTTTACTTACTAAAAACAGTTGCATCCTATAATGAAACCTTACATGTGGTGTAACACCCCATATCCGTAACCTACGCCGGAGCAGAATACGAGGCATTACCTAACTGGATCTCATGCGCCCAAACGTTCACAAGTCACGCAGACTCGGTCCAATTTAAAACTGTTTCAATTTCTACTTTAAACCTTTTGTTATAGGCCTACGAGCCCCTAATCGACCATTGAGAACTATTCGAGATCAACCCAAGCCCTTAAATCATTTATAGAAAATTTATCTTAGAGACATGACACACACTCGTGTAGAAGGGCAACACGTCCGTGTAAAAGGGCAACACGTCCGTGTAGAAGGGCAACACGCCCTTGTGGCCATTTCAACATGGTCGTGTTGATGGGTTGTGTGGTTCACACGACCTAAGCAATATAGGGGCACACCCGTGTGAAATTTATTCTAAATGCACACTTACAGGGGTTTTCACACGGCCTTACACACGCCCGTGTGCCTAGCCCGTGTCCTTTACACGACCATGACATGCTCGTGTCCTAGCCCATGTGTAAAAACATGGACATTCTGTTTCTGATGTCAGCATCCCCAAAATGACACACGGCCAAGGCACACGCCCGTGTGCTAGGCCGTGTCCCTCACACGGCTGAGACACACGGCCGTGTCTCTGTCCGTGTGTTTACTATCATGCATACTGACTTAAAATTTTTACGTGCAGGGGACACACGACTAGACCACATGCCCATAGGGTAGACCGTGTGTCACACATGGCCTAGACACACGCCCGTGTGTCTACCCATGTGGACAATACAAGGCTATTTACCAAGCCTCTTTGCCACCCTTACTTACACAATCCACACATTAATCAACTAAAGCCAATACAAGGCTAACTCATGCAACCACATCAGCTACAATAAACAACATTCCATGAGTGCATTTTACTCATTGATGAAGATAACATCTTTATATATAAATCAAAATGAATATTAACCATCATTCAAGGCTTAATACAATGAGAGATTTATCCCAAACCAATATATTTGGCCAAATTGATAATGACACAGAACACAAGTCTAGTTCCCTATACATGTCATACTCAAAAATATAAATCAAACTATACCGAATGCTTCAGTTGATAGTGTGATCGATATCTCTGACTTTCGTTAATCCTTGAGCTAAATAGGCGGCACTATAAGAAAATGGAAAAGGAGAGGGAGTAAGCATAAAGCTTAGTAAGTTGCACATAAATAAATATATAACATAAATTTATTATCCATTAACAAATATCATAATACACAAGTGGCATACGCCAAACTTACTCATTAATATTCAATACACCTCACATAGCATATATTGAGCTCACATTTCATACATAACATATAGGTACGTATACCACTTACAACACAGTTTTACTTTCCTTGATAACTTAAAATCATACATTCATTGTCGAACCATTTAGAACATTATCAGATACTTATTTAACCTCAAAAATGGGTACAGGTGTCGATGCCATGTCCCAGACATGGTCTTATACAAGTTTTAGCATATTTGTGTCGATGCCATGTCCCAGACAGGGTCTTACACTGACACATCTTGTAGCCGATGCATGTCCCAGACATGTCTTATATTGGCTTACGTCTCGAGGCCAATGCATGTCCTAGACATGTCTTACACTAGCACTCGTCTCAATACCGATGCCATGTCTCAAACATGGTCTTACATTGGCTCTCATAAAGTGGCCGATGCATGTTCCAGACATGTCTTACTCTAGCTCACAATAGCCCATATGTCATGGCATGAATATCCGATTTATTTCCTAGGTTCAAACGGGAACTCTACTATCTCTATTATCATCTTGCTTTCTCAATTCCACAATCAAACAATTCATGCTATGTTAAATTCAAGTACAATTCAACACATACATTAATATTGTAGTTGTACTATTTATATACAACTTACCTCAGATTACAAAATGTGGCGACTAGTCGATTTAGTCGATTTGCTTGGCTTTCCCTTGGCCTAGGTTTGGATTCGGTGTTTCTTGATCTATAATAACAAAATACACTTATTTAGTCACTTTATCAATCTAGGCACTCTACAATTCATAGTTGGGCAAAATGACCAATTTGCCCTATGCTTTTGCAAAATGATCGTTTTTCCCCTAAGCTCGAAAATAATTTTTTCTCGAATTTCTTCATATCTTAAGCCTAGCCAAACCATTTTTTACTCTTATAGCAACTCCAAATTCCCACTATTTCACATACGTAACATCTCTTTTACAACTCATGTAAAATAGTCATTTTAGGTGTTTTCATGCTAACACCTTTCACAAAAGTTGTTCATAACACACCTAAGACTTATTTTCTTCCATAAAAACTCAGCAAACATTACAAACCCTTTCATGGCAAAACCCTACACTCTTGATCATTTTGCAAAATAGTACCCTCATTTGGAAGCTCATGCTTCAAGGGTCTCAAAAGTATAAAAATATTCAAGAAAAGTCATTAAAATCACTTACTTGTGAAGGCTTAAAGTTGCTGAAATTTCAAGCTCTTAAAACCCCATTCTTTGCTGGAAACTTCGGTGGTAGAGAAAAAGCTGAAAGATGATATCATCTTTCTCTTATTTTATTTCTATTTTAATCAATTTAGCCACCAAACCCACCAAATTTAGACTTTTTGACCAAGTTTGTCTCCTATGGCCAGCCATGCCTCCCTAGGGGGTATATTTACCCTTTAAAGACCCCCAATTAAAGGTGCTTGGAAATTTAACACCCTTAGCTGTCAATTTAAGAGTTTTGCACTTTATGCGATTTAGTCATTTTTCTCAATTGAGCTCACGAACGTTAAAATTAACTCACCAAATTTTTCACACACTAATATAAACATGCAATGACTCCAAAATAATAATAAAATAATTTACTCGACTTTAGATTTGTGGTCTCGAGACCACTATTCTAACTAGGCTCTAAATTGGGCTGTTACATGTGGAATTATGTGGTATTAAACCCAAATTACATAAGGAAATTTATGGCATAAGCACTTAGGTTGATAAGCCATAAAAGTAACTTATTTTAATCCCATTTTTGATGCGTTTTTGGATGATTTATTATTTAATTTAGTGAATTTAATGCTCCTAATCCTTTAATTTCATGTTTTATACTTAGGAGAGCATAGAGGAACAAAAGGAGAGGAAAACGGGCCAAAAACGGACAAAATGGGCTGATTTAAGGATCTACATGGCTAAGACCATTACCACACGGGCTGAGTACATGCCCATGTGAACCACACAGTCTGGACACACGCCCATGTGCCAGCCCGTGTCGATTTCAAACCCTGTTTCCCTAATACGTAGAAAAAGCCAATTTTTAGGGTTTCTGAGCATTCTAAAGTTTATAAATACATACTAAAAAAGGACTTAAAGGGACATGCAGATCTGAACGAAGAAAAAACTCGAAGAACGCCAACAGATTCAACTAAGAAGCAGGATCTCCTTCAAGACTGAAGATCTCCATTCAATTTCTCTCGAAGTTTTTGGGTTTCTTTATGTTTTGTTGTTTTCCTAATTTTGAGATGTTTTCCCCCAAAAGTATGAGCTAAATTCCCTAGATACCTAGGGAGGATAAAACCTAAGACGGATCTTATTATTTGATTTTACTGAATTACATGATAAATATTTGTTCTTGATCTCAATTATGTGTTCTTATTTCATGTTTTAATGTATTTAGGATATTAATTCATAATTAATGTACTTATTCAGTGAAGCAAAGTCCCTATTTAAGAGTAGATCTGGCATAATTGAGTGGAGTTACATGCAATCCTAAAAATAAGACGACATAAATCTACCGGATTAGAGTCAAATCTAGTAGGGGAATCCATAGATCGAGTTAATGCGACAATAGGGGTTTTAATTAAAAAGAGATTTCAATTAATCAACCTAGAGTCAGTTGTTTTTATTTTCGAAAGAGATATTAACATAAGTTAGGGATTTCTATGGATTAAGAAAAGTGAATAAATATTTTAATTCAGATTTAGATTAATAAGTGAAGTCTAGGTGGATTCTTTCCTGGTATTGGCTTTCTCATCAGTTTTCTTCAAATATTTTCCTACTTTATTCTCTTTTTCTTCTTAGTAATTAGGTTAGTTAAGATTAGGTTAAAATAAATCCCTTCAATTTATTCGGCTAGATAATAAAAGGATAGTAATTACTAGTACTTTTAGTCCTCGTGGATACGATATTCCCGACTCACCATAGCTATACTACCATTCGATAGGTGCGCTTGCCTTTGTCGTATTTTAGTTAGTTCGTGACGTCATCAAGTATTTGGCACTGTTGCTGGGGACTAAAATATTAGGAACATTAGATTTTTATTACTTTAGCCATTTTTATTTTTATTTCATTTTATTTTTGTTTTAATTTTTATTTACTAACTTTTCTTTTATTTTTTTCTGGCAGGTTTCTTTAGTTTATGACTAGAAGAAACCCATTAGGATCACTTTTATTTGACAGTGAAATTGAAAGTACAGCTCATAGAAACCGTAGAGAAGTAACGCAGAACCGACAAAGTACAGTGGAAGAGCAAGAGGATGTTACTGAGGAGATGGCTAATAATTAGAATAATTAGCTACTTCCTTTGGATCCTCCAAATTCAAATCTTGGTCCTCGTACTATGTACGATTATGCCAAGCCTACTCTCACTCGGGCTGAATCGAGTATTATTAGGCCTGCTATTGCTGCAAATAATTTTGAAGTGAAACCTAACACTATTCAAATGATTCAACAGTTTGTTCAGTTCGATGGTTTGCAGGATGAAGACCCAAATACTCATTTGGCTAATTTTCTGGAATTTTACGATACTTTCAAGATCAACGGTGTTTCTGAAAACGCCATTCACTTACGGCTATTTCCCTTCTCATTGAGAAATAATGATAAGAAGTGGTTGAACTCTCTACCACGAGGTTCTATCACTACTTGGGATCAAATGACCGAGAAGTTTTTGCTGAAGTACTTCCCACCGGCTAAGACTGCCAAGTTGAGGAATGATATCTCTTCCTTTGTACAGATGGATTTAGAGACTTTATATGATGCATTGAAGAGGTATAAAGATTTATTGAAAAGGTGCCCTAACCATAGGTTACCTTTATGGCTACAGGTTTAGACTTTCTACAATGGTTTGAACCCCTCAACTAGGCAAATGATCGATGCAGTCACCAGTGGTACTATAAATAATAAAACAGCTGAGGAGGCTTATGAGTTTATAGAGTAGATGCCACTGAATAATTATCAGTGGCAAGTCATGAGGACAAAGACGACAAAAGTAGCTGGTTTTTTAACGTTGATGCGGTCATCATGTTATCGAACCAGGTAGAACTCTTGAATAGAAAGATTGATGGTTTATGTGTTTCTACACAAGTATATCTGATGATGCAGTGTGACACAAGTGGAGGTGGAATAAACAATGCTGAATATTTACCCTATGGACCTAGCATGGAGAATGAGCAAATAAATTATATGGGCAATAATTCTAGACCTCAAAACAACCCTTACAGTAACACCTATAATGCAGGTTAGAGGAACCACCCAAATTTCTCATGGGGAGGTTCAAGGAAATCAAAGACCACCACATTCTCCAGATTTTTAGCAACAACCTTATCGACTGAAAAAGAAATCAAACCTTGAAAAGATGTTGGAAAAATTTATTTCGGTGTCAGAGAATCGTTTCAAAACACTGAGACAGCTTTGAAAAATCAGCAAGCGTCGATTCAAGGGCTTGAAAATCAAATTGGGCAGCTTGCTAAATTAGTTTCAGAAAGGCAATAAGATAGTTTACCCAGTAACACCGAAACCCAAAAGAGCATGTGAAAGAAATTACATTAAGGAATGGAAAAGTGTTAACTGAACTTGAAAAGAAGCCGCCACAAGAATCTGATAAGGAAAAGGAAAAGGAGGTAAAACCCAAAGTGAGTGTAACACCGGTACTCAAGGAATATAAACCACCGATCCCATATCCGGTAATGTTGAAGAAAGATAGCATAGATACATAATTCGGTAAATTTCTCGAACTTTTTAAACAGTTGTATATTAACTTACCTTTTGTTGAAGCTATTTCGCATATGCCTACATATGCAAAATTTTTGAAAGAGCTATTAACCAATAAAAAGAAGTTTGAAGAGCTATCTACTGTGGAACTCAACGAGGAATTCAACTACTCTCCAAAATAAACTACCAAGCAAATTGAAAGATCTAGGAAGTTTTACTATTCCCTATTTAATTGGTAGTTTAAATATTGAGAAGGCATTAGCTGATTTAGGTGTTAGCATTAATTTGATGTCTTATAAAATGTTCAAGTAGCTTGGTCTTGGGGAACCTAAACCCACTAGGATGAGTAAGCTGATAGATCTGTTAAATATCCTAAGGGTATTCTTGAATATGTACTTGTAAAAGTAGATAAATTCATATTCCCTATTGATTTTGTTATGCTTGACATGGATGAGGATGTTGAAGTACCTTTAATTTTAGGTCACCTATTTTTAGCCACCACTAGAGTCGTTATTGATGTGGGTGACGATAAACTTGTGTTTAGGGTAGGTGACGAGGAAATTATTTTTAAAATCTATGATTCTATGAGATTCTTTGGAGAACAAGATGATTCCTATTATTTTATTGATTCTATTGATCATGTTATTTAAGATTCTTTATAGGAAATCATTCATAAGGACACGTTGGAACTGTGTCTTATTCAAGGAGAGGAGGTAGATGATGATGATGCTGTGATAGGTAAGACAAAAATTGATTTAGATTCTAATGAGTCGTCACTAAGACAACATAGTAATGAGGGTATTAAGGTAAATAATAAATTAAAACTAAAACTCTCTATTGAATAACCTCTCAAATTGGAATTGAAGCAATTACTAAATCACTTAGAATATGCGTTTCTTAGAAATAATTATACATTACCAGTGATTATTGCTTCAGATTTGCAGCCGAATTAGAAAGATGAGCTACTACAAGTATTAAAGGAGCATAAAAGAGCCATAGCTTGGAAGATTTCCGACGTTAGAGGGATCAATCATTTTTTTTGCACCCATAAAATTTTAATGGAGAATGAATACAAGCCATGTGTGCAAGCTCAAAGATGACTGAATCCTAACATGAAAGAAGTCGTTAAGGCTGAGGTAATTAAAATTGTAGATGCTGGAGTTATTTATCCTATTTCTGACAGTACTTGGGTGAGTCATGTGCAAGTTGTTCCTAAGAACAGAGGCATGACTGTTGTAGCAAATGAGAAGAATGAGTTGATTCCAACAAGAACAGTCACAGGATGGAGAGTTTGCATTGACTATAAGAAGTTGAACGATGTCACAAGAAAAGATCATTTTCCTTTACCATTCATTGATCAAATGTTAGAAAGATTATCTGGGCATATGTATTATTGCTTCATAGATGGAATCTCTGGCTACTTTCAAATCCCAATAGCTTCCGAGGATCAAGAAAAAATGACATTTACATGTCCATATAGTACGTTTGGTTACCGACGAATGCCTTTTGGATTATGTAATGCTCCTGTTATTTTTTAGCGATGCATGTTGGCTATTTTTGATGAACTCGTAGAAGTCATTATGGAGGTATTTATGGATGACTTCTTGGTATTCGGTAATTCTTTCCATCTTCATGTTAAAAATTTAAAACGAGTTTTAACGAGATGTAAGGAAATGAACCTTGTGCTTAATTGGGAAAAATGTCACTTCATGGTTCGAGAAGGGATTGTGTTAGGTCATAAAATTTCTAGTAAAGGGATTGAGGTTGATAGAGCAAAAATTGAAACCATTGAAAAATTACCTCCCCCTAGTTCAGTTAAGGTTATTTGAAGCTTTTTAGGACATGTTGGGTTCTATAGAAGATTTATCAAAGATTTTTCTAAAATACCTAAGCCTTTGACTAATTTGCTAGAAAAAGATGTGCCTTTCGATTTCAGTTAGGAATGTTTAGAAGCATTTAATACTCTTAAAGATAAATTAATTAATGCTCCGATTGTAGTTGCACCTGATTGAAATTTACTTTTTGAACTAACGTGTGATGCGAGTGATTTTACAATAGGTGCAATTCTTGGACAGTGAAGACAAACATTTTCAACTGATTTTTTATGCAAGCAAGACATTGATAGCTGCACAAGAAAACTACATTACTACAGAAAAAGAATTGCTAGCTATGGTTTTTGCATTCGATAAATTTAGGCCATATTTAATATTATCTAAAGTTGTCGTTTACATTGACCATTCGGCTCTTCGTTATCTCCTCACTAAATCAGATGCAAAACCTTGACTAATAAGATGGATTTTATTATTGCAGGAGTTTTATGTAGAAATACAAGACAAAAAGAGAGCTGAAAACCTTGCAGCAGATCACCTTTCCAGGTTAGAAAATTCACATTTCAATGAGCTTGATGAGAATGAGATAAATGACTCGTTTCCTGAGGAATAACTTTTGGTTATAACTAACTCAGAAGTTCCTTGGTTTGTGGATATTGCAATTTACTTAGCTGCTAACGTCCTACTGAAAGGGTTGACACATCATCAAAAGAAATGATTCTTTGTCGATGTAAAAAATTATTTTTGGGACGAACCTTTTCTTTTTCGTGTATGTGCAGACCAAGTGATTCGGAGATGTGTTACAAAATCAGAAGTGAGTAAAATCTTATAACACTGCCACTCAGGACCAACAGAAGGACATTACAGTAGGACTAGGACAACACATAAAACACTTGAATAAGGTTTTTATTGGCCCACACTGTTCAAGGACGCTAACAGGTATGTTACTTCTTGTGATAGATGTCAGAGAAAAGGTAATATCTCTAAACGTGATGAAATACCTCAAACCTATATGTTTTCATGTGAAATATTTGATGTCTGGGGCATTGATTTTATGGGCTCATTTCCTAGTTTGTTTGGTAATAAATATATCCTAGTAGCAGTCGATTATATGTCAAAATAGGTAGAAGCTCAGGCTTTACCTACTAATGATGCTAGAGTGGTAGTTAGATTTCTCAAGAAACTCTTTTCTCAATTCGGAACACCTAGAGCAATTATTAGTGATAGGGGTACGCATTTTTATAACGCTTAAATTGATAAAGTTCTTACGAAATATGGAGTACATTATAGGACAGCTACCCTTTATCATCCTCAAACTAGTGGACAAGTTGAAGTCCCAAATCAAGAGCTTAAAAGCATCCTAAAGAAAATCGTAGAATCAAATAGAAAGGATTGGACAATGAAAGTAGATGATACTTTATGGGCCTATAGAACTGCTTTTAAAACACCCATAGGACCATCTCCTTACAAACTTGTTTATGAGAAAAGTTTTCATTTACCATTTGAATTAGAGCACAAAGCATTTTAGGCTATAAAAATTCTTAAACTATGATCTCAAACTTGTAGGTGAGAAGAGATTGATGCAGCTGAACGAGTTAGATAAGTGGCGAGCGAATGCTTATGAGAACTCACGATTATATAAAAAAGTGACAAAGTGACACCATAATGCTCATTTGAAGCAGCCTAAACAATTTGCAGCAGGATTGCAGCAGGAGATCTTGCCCTTTTATACAATTCAAGGCTCAAGTTATTTCCCGGAAAGCTAAAATCAAGATGGCCAGGTCCATTCGTAGTACAAATCATTTTCCCCTACGGTAAGATAGAGGTAACTCATTCAGAATATGGCACATTCAAGGTAAACGGTCATCGACTTAAACTTTATAATGGTGAGGATTTTAAAAATGATAGAGAGGAGCTTTAGCTCCGCGAACCTTCATAATTATGCGCACAAGGTAAGTCTAGCTTAAACTCTAAATAAGCGCTTCTCGAGGGGCAACCCGAGTGTTAACACTACTAATTTCTTTACTTTCATTTCATAATATTTCTTTAAAATTAACTAAATATTAAAAAATACAAGTTTTTGACCAACACGGCCTGGACACACAGACGTGTCCTTGGCCGTGTGGATCTTGTGACTTAATTTTTAAATTTTAAGGAAGTTGGCAAAGAGTTACACAGCCTGGCGACATGGCCGTGTAATCCATACAGCTAGGACGCAAGGGCGTGTCCTTGGCCGTGTATATTCTGGAGCTTAAATTCTCAAAAATTGACAGAGACACAGCCTAAATATAGTCCACACGGGTGTGCAACACGACCGTGTAGACCATATAGCCTGGACACACGGGTGTGTCATAGGCCGTGTGAAACTTGGAGCTAAATTTTTCAATCTTAAAACAAGTCAGAGAGTTACACGAGCAAGGCACACGGCCGTGTGCTAGACATAGCCGAGCCACACGAGCATGTGGTAGGTCACACAGGTGTGGGAAAAGCGAAAGAGACTGCACATGGCCGAGCGACACGGCCATATGAACTATACAGCCTAGACACACAGACGTTTCCTAGGCCATGTGAAAACTGGGCTTATTTTATTAATTGTACACGGGTGTGTGAAAGGTTACACGAACGTAGGAGAAGTGAAGAGGATTACACACGACCGTGCGACACTGCTGTATGGACACACGAGCGTGTCCAAAATTGTGTGAAGACTGGGCTTGAATTTTTAACGTAAACGGGCTGAACAGGAGACCACACGGGTGTGTGACACGGTCGTGTGAGGCCCGTCTTTTAAACACTAGCCCATTTTCTTTTTATTTGTTTTATCTTTTTCTTTTCTAAAAAACCTAGCCGCCGAACAACCATATCCCTTGACTAAATCTGGCCACCATCCCCCTTTCTTCGCATCATCGCCGACACACTGGCCGAACCCCGGGTCTTTCTCTCTCTCGTCGACACCCAAAACAACCCCCTCTCCTCTCATTTCCCCTTTTCTTTTTCCCCTACACTTATAGGCCCTTCAACCCCACGCGACCGTTTCACCCTCACCACCCATCGGTTTCCCCTCAACCCCCTTCTCTCCACCCCGTCACACCACCCACAACTACTCTTCCCCTCTCCTTTGGTTCCCTTTCTTTTTCCTTATCTTCCTCATTCTTCCCTTTAAACGCCAGCCACCCCCACCATCAAACCAAAGCCAACCTGACCCTTCCCTTTTTTTTTTCAACACACCCACATGCATCGAACCACTACTGTTCCACCGTCCTCTTCCCCAGCGTCGACCACCTCACCTCCATACCTCTGACCATCGCCGATCAGTTTCCCCTTTCTTACCCTTCCCTTTTATTTATTTAATTCTTATCTATTATTATTATTATTATTATTTTATTTATTTCTTTGTTATTATTTTCTTTTCATTAATTTTACTCATTTTATGTATTACTTGGTTCATGTTTTATTTATTTAGTTTCTTTAATAATTGATTTTGAATTGATTCTTGATTTTGTGGTTGGATATTCTTACTAGTTCTTTTATTTTATTTTGCTTTTCATTCTATAGTTTACATATTCATTTTGTTTTAGTCACTTTTCATTGTTGATTTTATCTTGACTAGTTTTAGTTATTTATTCACGTTTACTTTGCTTGTTTGGTATGAGCAGTTTACTTATTAGTTTCAACATATTATAAGTCCATTTTTTTAGTCCAAATATTGAGCTGAACATGAAGGTTTATTTCTTATTCGGTTGCCTATTATGTTGATTTGTCAAATTGATTTTTTTAATTGCTTTATTTCATGTTTATTATGATGAACACAAGAGGCAAGACTAATATCGATGTCCCCGCTTCGAAAAAGAAAAAGGGCCAAGGCTCGACCTCCTCCTTGAGCATCTTTATTGAGTTTCACGACCCCTACCTTCGATTTCTAGCGAGCCTTCATGAGGAATTATACCAGCTCCATTGCGTACGACCACTCGGCCTAAGCCGTTGCGTTGATTGGGTCGCATTAGAGCAGGTGGGATTAGCTGATGACGTGCGCGCTATTATTTCCATAGCTCTGTAAGATAGATTCTTCGATATCATCAAGCCCACCTACATGGAGCTCACCTTGAAGTTCTGTGCTACATTTCGGTCCAGCAGGTCATGATGGTTCATGAAGAGCCAAGCACCATCACCTTTAATCTTGGTGGGTTGGTGCAACATATGAGCGTCCCAGAGTTCGGTGCTACTTTGGGACTATATACAGAGGACTTTATGAGCGCTGAGGGCTTCCTTCAACTTTATCGGCATATCCACCACTCGCCATCACGAAGTTGGACTGAGCTTATAAGGAGTCAGACACCATATGACGTGAGTAGCTCAAAGGCGACTGCTCTCTCTCCGACCTTACGGTACATTCACGCACTCCTCACTCACACCTTGACAGGACAGAGAGAGAGTACTGGAGTCGTTAGCACGTACGATACATATTTTTTTTGGAGCATGGCCCATGGCCATATTATTAATTTGGTGTATTTCATCGCTTTATCTTTTTACCATCAGATTGACCACCATAGGAGGGGTCCCATCTGCTTAAGCCCTTATGTGACTCGTGTCGTTCGTTACTTTGGTCTGCTCGACACACCGGAGTAGTCCTCTACACTCACATTAGAAGACTAGATGTCCCCTCAGGACATCTTGAGCATGATACACATAAGGATGATCGATCAGCGTCGTGGAGTGGATCTTTCTCAGTACAGATTTTTTTATTCTAACACTCAGAATGACCCCGAGGACTTCACTGATGATGTTCCTCCCTATCACGAGGACCCACCACAGCCTCCACTTCGAGTCACCGGCCTGTTGTGAGCTTCCGAGGAGTACCTGTCGAGGAGTTCACTAGCTTCCATCAGTACTGTGTTCAGAGATTCGACAGTATTGATGTGACATTGCAACATATTTGTCAACATTTCCATATTACTCCTCCAGCGTCGACGACTCACGGTGCCTGTACATCTGATGATAAGGACCATTGAGTCCATTTATCATTTATTTTTATTTTTAATTTTACTTTCTTATTTTTCTTTTTATTTCTATTTTTATGTTTATTTTTATGTTTTTAGACTTCTTTTGTTTTTATATTTTGAACTATATATTTTTCTTTATTTATTATGGTTGTTTCTAATCAAGTAACCCTTTAATCTTCTTCAGCGTTGTGTTTAATTTCTTATCAGTTGCTCAGAATCAGTCCCTATATCTGCATTTATCTACAATTCTGCTTTTCACTATTCTGGGAATTTCATCCAATATTCAGGGCAATTTCAATTCTTTACCTCTCTTATGACATTTTTGTTTCTACTATGATTATCAGTTTTTATATATTAAGGACAATGTACATCTTAAGTGTGGCGAGGTTATTTATATGATTATTAGAAAATCCCTGAATTATGTCTTGTATTCAAGTAATTTTCTCATATTACTATTAGAATGGATTCTTATTGATTTGTGATTATCATTGATGTGTTTTAGATTAAATGCATAGGAAATTGTGCATTGATTGTTTAAACTTTAAAACATGAGAGAATCACGCATGATAAGTCTATTTTCAGAATTAAAATTTGTTAGGTTGTTTCCCTAAATTTAAGTATTATCTTGAAGTTTAAGATGTGCAAGATTGACATCAAAAACCATAATTTTTGTGAGATTTTGAGCCTTTAGAGCATACACTTTTCTTGCTCACTTTATTATTGGTTATGAGTGTGTCAATACTGATTGGTTATTCTAGAACTTGCTTCGATTATACATGTCGAGACCACACTTTTGATTTGATATACTGAGATGATAAAGGCACCTAGGTTTTAACCCACTTATCCCATAAGCCTACCTTCATACTTAACCCTTAGTGAACCCCTTTGAACCTAACAAATTGTTTCTTGATTTACCTATTAATATAAACTCATAAGTCTTTTTTTTATTTGTTGAGAATTATTCCCGTTTTATTGACTCCCTTTTTGTTGAGATTTGATTTTTTCAGTTGCCTAACTATATTCTTTTGTTTCAGTTGTTAAATTATCCCTTATTATCCATTGTTATTCAAAAAAAAAAGTGAAAAAAATACATACATATTGCTTATTACTAGTTCTAAGTTTTGAGCTTAAACAGTTAATTTCATATTCTGAGAAGAAGCTCGTGTTTTTCTTAAATAATTTCGATTGATGTAATTATTCAATATTAGTTTATTTTTCTAGTTAGGTAATTTATCAATTCGATCTCAATTCTAACCTTCTTTTTCAGCCTTTATCCACGCCTTTAACCCAAGCCCCATTACAACTCTTTAAAGACTTTTTAATTTGTATATCATCTCATTTTACAGTGGTGGAGATTTGATTTTCTTGCAAGCTTATGGTAATAACTTTTCATGTTTGACTTTTGAGTGCTTAATTTTTGAACCTTAAACACTTTGAGTGATTTGAGTGAATCTTTAGTGAGGATGTCAAATCTTATTGGTTTTGAATTAAAGGTAATTACTTAGATAAGGGGAAATACCTATGTTTTCATGCTTTAAAAATGTGTGACTTTGATTGTTTGAATCTTTAGTGCTCTTTGAGTTGAATTATCAATGTATGATTATTTGTGAATTATGATAAAACATTATTGATGAGAATTATGAATTGAGAGAGTTTAATTTTAATTGTGAGTTGAGGATTTTGCTTGAGGACAAGCAAACGCTTAAATGCGGGGATATTTGATAAGCCATAAAAGTAACATATTTTAATCCCATTCTTAATGCATTTTTGGATGATTTATTATTTAATTTAGTTAATTTGATTCTCCTAATCCTTTAATTTCATGTTCTATGCTTAGGAGAGTATAGAAGAACAAAAAGAATGGAAAACGGGCCAAAGACAGACAAAACAGGCTGATTTAAGGATCCACATGACCAAGATCATTACCACATAGGCTGAGCACATGTCCGTGTGAATCACACGGTCTGGACACACGCCCATGTGCCAGCCCTTGTCAATTTCGAACCCTGCCTCCCTAATAAACAGAAAAGCCAATTTTTAAGGTTTCGGAGCATTCTAAAGTTTTTAAATACATACTAGAAGAGGACTTAAAGGGACACGTAGAGCTAAACGAAGAAAAGACTCGAAGAATGCTAACGGATTCAACTCAGAAGCAGGATCTCCTTTAAGGCTGAATATCTCCATTCAATTTCTCTCAAAGTTTTTGGGTTTCTTTATTTTTTGTTGTTTTCCTAATTTTGAGATGTTTTCCCCCAAAAGTATGAACTAAATTCCCTAGATACCTAGGGAGGATGAAACCTAAGACAGATCTTATTATTTGATTTTGCTGAATTACATGATAAATATTTTTTTCTTGATCTCAATTATGTGTTCTTATTTCATGTTTTAATGTTTTCAAAATATTAATTCATGATTGATGTGCTTATTCAGTGAAGTAAAAGTCCCTGTTTAAGAGTAGATCTGGTATAATTGAGTGGAGTTGCATGCAATCCTAGAAATAGGATGACATAAATCTACCAGATTAGAGTCAAATCTAATAGGGGAATCCATAGATCGAGTTAATGTGACAATAGGGGTTTTAATTAGAAAGAGATTTCAATTAATCAACCTAGAGTCATTTGTTTTTATTTTTGAAAGAGATATTAACATAAGTTAGGGATTTCTACAGATCAAGACAAGTGAATAAATCATTTAATTCAGATTTAGAATAATAAGTGAAGTCTAGGTTAATTCTTTCGTGGGTATTGTCTTTCTCATCGATTTTCTTCAAATATTTTCCTACTTTATTCTCTGTTTCGTCTTAGTAATTAGGTTAGTTAAGACTAGGTTAAAATAAATCCCTTCAATTTATTCGGCTAGATAATAAAATGATAGTAATTATTAGTACTTTTAGTCCTCGTGGATACGATATTCCCGACTCACCATAGCTATACTATCATTCGATAGGTGCGCTTGCCTTTAATGTATTTTAGTTAGTTCATGACGTCATCATAGGTCATATCTCAAAAGTTAGAGTTGAATGCCTTGTGTCTGATGGTATTTTAGAATCCCTTGACTTCACAGACTTTGATGTCTGTGTCGATTGCATTAAGGGAAAATAGACCAAAACCAATAGATTGCATGCCAACATATTTTCAGACGTCTTAGAATTAATTCATACAAATATTTGTAGGTTATTCCCTACGCACCCTGAAATAGTCAACAATATTTCATAACATTCATAGACGATTACTCATGTTATGGGTACCTATATCTCATTCATGAGAAATCTTAGTCTCTAGACGTGTTCAAAGCTTATAAAGCTGAAGTTGAGAATCAACTCAACAAAAGGGTTAAAAATATCAGATCTGATCGTGGTGGTGAGTACTACGATAGATAAGATGGCTTAGGTGAATAATGCCCAGGACCATTTGTGAAATTCCTAGAGGAATACGGTATTGTCCCACAATACACCATGCCAGAATCACCTAGTATGAATGGTGTAGCTGAAAGATGAAACAAGACTCTTAAGGATATGGTAAGGAGTATGATTGCGCATTCTACTTTACCTGAGTCCCTCTGGGGAGAAGCATTAAAGACAGTAGCTTACATTCTGAATAAAGTACCAAATAAAGTAGTTGCAAGAACACCTTATGAGCTTTGGACAAGTCAAAAGCCTAGTTTAAAGTACTTTCACATTTGGAGATGTCTAGCTGAGGCAAGACCTTATAGGCCACATAAAAAGAAATTAGACTTCAAAATAGTGAGCAGCTACTTTATTGGTTATTCTGAGCAATAAAGGGGCTATAAGTTTTATTATTCCATAATAAGGAATATTTTTGAGATGGGAACTGCAATATTTTTTTAGGATGTTGAGTTTGGGGGGGAGAAATAAGGTTAGAGACATTTCTTTTTAGGAAGAATTAGATTCTAACTTAGTTCTAATTCTCAAAAGTGGATTTATGCCATGAAAGATGAGTATAAGTCTATTCAAGACAATAAAAGATTGGGAACTTGTCTCATTACCTGAATGTGCAAAACCAATTGGTTGTAAATGGATATTTAAAACCAAGAGGGATGCAAATGGCAATGTGGAGAGGTATAAGGTGTGTATTGTAGCTAAAAGATGTACTCAGAAAGAAGGCATTATAGAGACTTTATCTCCAATTTCATTGAAAAAATCTTTCAGGATAATCATGACACTTGTTGCTCATTTTGATCTTGAGTTACATCAGATGAATGTTAAGACTGCATTTCTTAATGGTGACATTGAAGAAACAATTTATATGGTGCAACTAGAAAACTTTGAGTTAGAAGACTCAAAGAATATGGTTTGCAAATTGACAAAATCTATCAATGGACTCAAACAAGCTTTCCGTCAATGGTACCACAAGTTTTATCAAGTAATTGTTTCGTTTGATTTTGAGATGAATATTGTTGATGATTGTGTGTATCAAAAATTCAAGAGGAGTAAGTAAATATTTCTAATTCTATATGTCGATGACATTTTGCTTACTGTTAATGGTATAAGCTTATTGCGCGAAACCAATGGGCTTTTATTTGAGCATTTTGAGATGAAAGATCTTGAGATGCCTCTTTTGTTTTAGGGATTCAGATACATTGAGACCGAACTCGGGGTATTCTTAGATTGTTACAAAAGAACTATATCGGTAAATTACTCAAAAGGTTTGGCATGCAAAATTGTAGACCAAGTGACACCCCTGTCGCTAAAAGAGACAAATTTAGTCTTGCTCAATGCCCTAAAGTAACCTTGAAATTCAGGAAATACAAAAGATTCCCTATGCATTAGCTGTTGGGAGTTTAATGTATGCTCAAGTAAGTACGCGTCCGAATATTATGTATAGTGTTGGGATGTTAGACAGATATATAAGAAACCCTGGTATAGACCATTGGGTAGTAGCCAAAAGGGTTATGAGATATCTTCAGAGAACAAAAGATTACATACTTACTTATAAGAGATCAGATCATTTGGAGGTCGTAAGGTATTCTGATTCTAATTTCGCTGGCTACCTAGCAAGAAATCTATATCAGGCTATATTTACCTATTAGCTGGAGGAGTTATATCCAAGAAAAGTGTCAAACAAACACTTGTAGCTTTATCCACTATGGCAGTAGAGCTTGTAGCATGCTATGAGGCATCAAACCATGGAATATGGTTGCGAAACTTTGTCACTAGGCTGCACATTTTGGAAAATGTAGAAAGACCACTCAAATTATTTTGTGACAATAAGTTAGCAGTGTTGTATTCCAATAATAATAGGAGTTCATCTAAGTCAAAGCATATTGACATAAAGTTCCTAGTTGTGAAAGAAAGAGTGCAAAATGGTCAAATATCTATAGAGCACATTGGGACAAACTCTATGATAGTGGATCTGCTCACAAAAGGTTTACCACCCAAGGTCTTTCATGAGCACACTGTTCACATGGGTGTTACATTGTTTGATGATATCATGATTTAGTGGGAGTTTATATTTTATTTGCTTTATGTTTCTTTTCAGACATTTATGTATTTGGTTATTTTCTGATCAGAAATGTATTATTCAGTTTATTCACTCTATTTGTTATTTTGATATTGACCTTACTTAAGTTTAAAGATGACCAGTTGGAAATAGACATGCTTAGATCATATTACATGTAATTTCCATGCTACACATCCATACTTGATCTATGTTATTTGGTTGTGTTAATATACATGATCAGCGATGGATTTAGTTACATTAAATGTAACGAAAGTCATCTTAGTTCTATATTAGCATAATTAATTGACGAGATTGTTGGGAATACATTTTGGATATGATAATAAATTTTTTGAGCTCATAAGGTTATATAATAACATAAAATTATAGAGTAATTAATATATATATGTGGTCCAAGTGGGAAATTATTGGAAAATATGGACATCGCATATATAATAATGGTAATTACATGTTATTATTTACTATCATGATAGGTTAGCCCAAATTAAAAATGATCTAATTTGGTTAAGGTTTAATGGACCTTAATTATTAAATAAAGTATAAGTCAAATCTGTGTAGATAGTTTAGTAATTAATTTCTAATTACTGATGAGCTAATTAGGAATTAGGGCTAATGTGCTAAAATTATATATATTAGGGTTATGATCCCTAAATTATACATAAGACAACTTTTCTAATATCCCATCCTTAGGGAAGAGAACAAATATTCCATAAATTTCTTGTGTGCTAATTTAGAAAATCAAAACCCAAAGATCTAGAAAATTTCAAGGAATCCATGGATTCAGGTACGCTTCCGCATCTAATTCCGTTATGTTTTGTTTTTTATGATTTGACATGATAGATCCTGATTTATAATTTCTTAAGTTTTATATCATATCTTGTTTTACGATTCTAACATTAATTCAATTGTAAAGGATATAAAAACTCGTTATTTTAACAAAATAAGAGATTATTTTGAGGATAATTTTGTCTTTACATATAAAATCTAAACTACATTTTAGAATTTGAATTTAAAACATAAAAATATTTTAATTATTATATCATTTCAAAATTTGGACACCTAAAGTGCCAAAGCCTTTGAGCAAAGATTTGAAAGGATGATCCTTATTTGGCTCTTTCTAATTCAGGTCTACTCCAAGACTGAACTTGTTGGAAATTGTCACATCCCTAGTTCTCTAGGCTACATATTCGGCACTAAGGACCATCAAGATATGTACTTTAATCCAGGCAACATCCAGGCTTATGCATAAAAAAATCTGTTTGCTTAATATTAAAGAACAATGAAGGAATCTACAAATTTCAGGGCACCTTTCATTGAAAAACCTCATAGCCTTTTCACTCATAACCAATAATTACAATAACTTAGCCAATACCAAACAACATGGCTTCAAGAAGGCCTAGTAAAAGACACTTCCACTAATTAATCAAGCGATTAATTATCTACACTGAAACTACACTGAAACAGTAAGTTTCCTTGATGCCTGAAATAGGATATAGATATAGTTTACCTAAAGTGGAAGCAATAAATTTCCTTAATTTTAGAAGGAATCCATATTTCCATTGATTCAGCACATGATATTAGGGCAACCAGGAATTGCAGGGTTTCTCACTTCTTAGGCCCGCAGGTAACCCTTCTCCTCCAGGTAAGATATCACCGTTTCAGCCATTTCATATGGTGAGGTAATGTTGTTTCCCTTTTCTGGTAATACTATCTGCAAAATAGAAAAAAGGTTGAGCTCCAATTTCTATGTGAGAATATGACGACAAAGTAGAGAATAGCATTGGCATTTTGAATTTGTAGAAATTTTGTGGTCTTCGAATATACCTCAAAATTCAAAGATGGCTCATATGGGTCATCAACACCGGTGAAACCTAAAAAGAAGATATTACATAAGCTACTTCTAAATTGTGAGCTTATACCAACCTTCATATATATACAAAATTCCATAGAATGGCCACCTTTAATTTTTCCAGCTCTAGCAAAGTTGTACAGGCCCTTTGGGTCCCTTGCCTCGCATATTTGGAGTGGCACATCCATGAATACCTTAATAAAGCATTGCTAGGATAACTTTTCTTAGAGCAACATTTTGAAGATTGGTCAGCATGCAACACCAAGAAGCTGGCCATGCACACCAAGCCATCGATGAGCAGTAAGACCGAGTGCAGCTAATGCCATTTAGTTCCATTTTGATTCCTTTTGTTGATGTAATGAATTCTAGTTCATTTAGAATTATGTTAGTTTAATGATTGATGTAATTAGGTGGTGATTGAGCTGATAAATCAGCTTTGTTCATATGTGCAAGTTACTTACCTATTTTCAATGTAATTAGTGGCATTAGGTAAACATTAGGTGATCAATTTGACTTGTTTTGCTCAGTCAATGACTGATATATGTAATGGCTATAAGCCAAAGTTTCTTTTAATGAAAAATATTGAATTTCATTCATTTTATGCTCCATTTTTCTTTGCTTTCAGTTTTGTTCTTATTTTCCTTTGTAAAATATGTTTTGTTTCCTCCACAAGCTATGAGCCTTGTTGCTCAAGACTCAGCTTTTTTCTTCATTCTTCAACCGGATATATTACGTTATTGTTTAAGATCTAGATTGAAGTTCATATTTCATTCGGATAAAGTGTGTCAAACACCAACAATTGGTATTAAGAGCTTTCATCTTAGAGGACCTATTGTAGTTGAATTTTAATCTGGATGGCTTCATCAGGCTTTTCTCCTGTAGCACCACCAATCTTTAATGGTGAAGGGTTTCACATTTGGGTTGTCAAGATGATGACTTACCTGCAGGCCTTTGATCTGTGGGAAGTTGTCAACACTGATGCTGAGCCAGCTCCACTAAGAGCCAACCCTACAGTGGCCCAAATCAGGCAACACGCAGATGAGAGGACCAAAAGGCATAAGGCCATGTCCTGTATTCAGAACTGTGTGTCTAATGTTATTTTCACCAGAATCATGGCCTGTAAGACTCCAAAACAGGCCTAGGACAAGCTCAAAGAGGAGTTCCAAGGCACAGAAAGGATAAGGCAGCAGCAGTTGTTGAACTTGAGGAGAGGTTTTAAAATTTTGAAGATGAAGAACGAAGATAGAATCATGGCTGTTATGAACAACATAAGGTTGCTAGGAGAATAGTTCAGTGAGGCAAAGATTGTGGAGAAGGTGCTCTCAACATTTCCTGAAAGATATGAGGCAAAAATCTCATCCCTAGAGGATTCGAGAGATCTTGCAAGCATCTCCCTAATTGAGCTCATTAATGCCCTCTATGCTCAAGAGCAAAGGAGAGCCAACAGGTTGAAAGAGCACCAGGAAGGTGCTTTCCAAGCCAATGCCAAAGTAGCCTCGAGCACCTCAGCCTATAAAGGCATGAAGAACTGGAGAAGTAAGCCTAAGCCTGATGCTGCAATAAGAGGAGATCAACCTTGCAGATTTTGTAAAAGGCCTGGTCATCCAGAGGCTAAATGCTGGTTCAGACCAGATGCTTTGTGTCAACACTGCAAGAAGAAAGGCCATGTTGAAAGGGTCTGCAAAGAAAAAGGCAAACCTGGGCAGAATCAAGCACAACACAAGAATGAGGAAGCTCGAGTGGCTGAAGACAGTAGTGACCATGAAGAGCAGGTCTTTGTTGTGTCATGTTTACTTGGTCAGAGCAAGGGCCCAAAAGGATGGTTGTTGGACAGTGGTTGCACTAATCACATGTCACCTGATGCAACTATTTTTAAGACTTTGGATAGAAGTTACAAAACCAAAGTAAAATTTGGGAATAGTCAGTTTATTAAGGCTAAAAGAAAAGGGGATGTGCTAATATGCACTTCCACAGGTGATAAAATCATCAAAAATGTGCTGTTGGTACCTGTGATTGACAGGAACCTTCTCAGCATTGCTCAACTACTTGAAAAAGGCTACACAGTTATGTTCAAGAGCCATGAGTGCCAAATTGTTGATCCAAATGGATCAAGCCTCATGACAGTCACTATGACTGACAAATGCTTTGAATTCAACTGGCCAAGTGACTCACACTCAACATATGTTGCTTCAATAGAAGAATCCAAGCTTTGGCATCAAAGGCTTGGTCATGCCAACTTTAGGTCCATGGATCAAATGGTCAGTAAGCAGATGGTTGAAAATTTCACCAAGTCAGTTCAAAATGAAGATATTTGTGAAGTTTGTCAGATGGAAAAGTAAGCCAAGCTCCCATTTCCTACAAACACAACCTGGAGGGCATCTAACAAGTTGGAGCTAATGCACACTGATGTATGTGGCCCCATGAAAACTGAGTCACTCAATGGCAACAGGTACTTCATTCTTTTCAGTGATGATAGTACCAGATATTGCTGGATTTATTTTTTGAAGCACAAGTCTGAGGTAGCTCAAGTGTTTATGAAGTTTAAAGCTGCAACTGAAATAGAAATAGGCTACAAATTAAAGACCATCAAGTCAAATAATGGAGCTGAGTATACCTCAGCTCAGTTCCAAGCTCTATGCAATGATGCTGGTGTCAAACATCAGCTAACCAATGTTTATACACCTCAGCAGAATGGGGTCAGTGAAAGGAAAAATAGAAGTCTTATGGATATGGCCCGGTGCCTTCTATTTCAGAAGAATTTGCCCAAGACCATGTGGGCTGAAGCAGTTAACACTGCTGTGTACCTTCAAAACAGGCTATCAACCAAAGATTGGCTCACAAAACTCCATTTGAGGCCTGGTTCGGGTTCAAGTCATCTTTGGCTTATCTAAAGGTACCAGCTGTAGAAAGGAACAAATTGTCTAAAAAGTCTCAAGCTGGCATTTTAATGGGATACAGCATGGTCAAGAAAGGTTATAGGATTCTAGATCCTTCAACAAAAAAAGTCCATGTAAGCAGAGATGTGGTCTTTGATGAAAAGCCATGCTAGAACTGGGAAAGAAATGAACTAGAGGCTGTTTCTGAAGAACTTATGTCTGATCAAATAGAGGCTGACCAAAATGGTCCCGATATAGACATTGATAATGAACCTATCAGGGGTACAAGGACTCTGGCTAAGATTTATGAGAGGGCTCATGTTGCACAAGAAGAACCTAGCTGTTTTGAGGAAGAATAAGTACATGAAGGTTGGAAGCAAGCCATGGTTCATGAAATTAAGATGATTCAAAAGAATCAAACATGGGAGCTAGTAGAGAAGCCTGCCAACAGAAAAACCATTGGTGTCAAATGGTCTATCGAGCCAAACAAAATGCTGATGGTAGTTTGAACAAGCTAAAAGCTAAGCTTGTTGTCAAGGGATTCAGTCAAAGATATGGCCTGGACTACATGGAGACTTTTGCACCAGTAGCCAGGCTAGACACAATCAGGTTACTAGCTACTTTGGCTGAACAAAGGAAGTGGATCATTCATCAACTGGATGTAAAGTCTGCATTTCTAAATGGTTTTCTTAAAGAAGAAATCTACATTGACCAACCTCAAGGATTTGCAGTGTCTGGCAAAGAAGACATGGTATACAGGCTTAAAAAGGCCTTGTATGGCCTAAAACAAGCCCTTAGAGCCTGGTATGCAAGGATTGACAGCTATTTGGTTAGTTTGGGATTCGAGAAGAGTATCAGTGAGCCAACTCTGTATGTCAAGAAGGAAAAAGCTGAAACACAGCTCATTGTGTCCCTCTATGTTGATGACCTTTTGGTGACAGGAGGAGACCAAAACATATTGGCTGATTTCAAGGCCAAAATGAAGGACATGTTTGAAATGTCTGACCTAGGGCAGATGACTTACTTTCTTGGAATGGAGGTGGAGCAAACTCAAAGTGGAATCTTCTTGGGACAGAAGACATTTGCTGCAAAGATCTTAAGCAAGTTCTCTATGGAGAATTGCAAGCCAACAAGCACACCTATGGCTGTTGGAATGAAACTGTCAAGTCAATGAGATTATGAGCAAATCAGTGAGTCTGATTATAGAAGCCTAGTTGGTTGCTTATTGTATTTAATAGCAACTAGACCAGACATCATATTTGCTGTGAGTATGCTGTTGAGGTTCATGCATTGCTGCAACAAGCAACATCTTCAAGCAGCAAAAAGAGTTCTCAGGTACATCAAAGGTACTTTGAGCTATGGACTACAATTCAGCAAATGTGAAGATTTGAAGCTGATAGGCTACACTGATAGTGACTAAGCTGGTTCAAAAGATGATATGAAGAGTACCTCAGGGTATGCTTTTACCCTTGGTTCAGCTATATTTTGCTGGAGTTCAAAGAAGCAATCGATTTTAGCTCAGTCAACAGCAGAAGCTGAGATGTTGCTACTGCTAGTGCTGTTAATCAAGCCATTTCGCTAAGGAAGATTTTAGCTGACTTGAACCTACATCAAAGGAAGCAACAGAGATCTTTTGTGATAACAAATCTGCTGTTGCAATTGCAAAGAACCCTGTCTTCCATGGTAGAACCAAGCACTTCAGCATTAAGTTGCATGTGGTAAGGGAGATGGAACAAGCTCGAGAGATAGAGCTGATTCATTGCAATTCAGAAGACCAAATTGCTGACATTTTCATAAAGTCCCTTAACGAGTCTAGGTTCATCAAGCTTAGAAAAGGATTTGGAGTTAGCAGCATGCTAACGAAGGAGGAGTATTAAAGATTGGTCAGCATGCAACACCAAGAAGCTGGCCATTCACACCAAGCCATCGATGAGCAGTAAGACCGAGTGCAGCTACTGCCATTTAGTTCCATTTTGATTCATTTTGTTGATGTAATGAATTCTAGTTCATTTAGAATTATGTTAGTTTAATGATTGATGTAATTAGGTGGTGATTGAGCTGATAAATCAGCTTTGCTCATGTGCGCAAGTTACTTACCTATTTTCAATGTAATTAGTGGCATTAGGTAAACATTAGGTGATCAATTTGTCTTGTTTTGCTCAGTCAATGACTGATTTATGTAATGGCTATAAGCAAAAGTTTCTTTTAATGAAAAATATTGAATTTCATTCATTTTTTGCTCTATTTTTCTTTACTTTCAGTTCTGTTCTTGTTTTCCTTTGCAAAATCTATTTTGTTTCCTCCACAAGCTACGAGCCTTGTTGCTCAAGACTCAGCTTTTTTCTTCATTCTTCATCCGAATATATTATGCTGTTTTTTAAGATCCAGACTGAAGTTCATATCTCATCTGAATAAAGTGTGTCAAACACCAACACAACAAAGAATTTTTCATCCGATGCAAATGCTCTTTTTCACATCTATGATCAAAGCCGTCCAGATTTTTTAGAGGCAGCACTTACCTTAATTAAATCCCCTTCAGGAAACAGTGCACAACAAGCATCCCTGTCTTTTCTGTATGGAGATATCACACTAGCAATGTAGATGATGCCAGCATCAGCAAAGAGCTTGGCTACCTCTCCTGTGTGTGAATCATAACAAGTTAAAAGTTGAAACCAACCATCATAAGAAGAGAATGAAAAGGTAATACAGCTGAGGACTGGAACAACATTTACCGATCCTTCGTATATTTTCAGCTCGATCTTCTACTTTAAAAGCAAGGTCACGGTTTAAACCATGCTGAACATTATCACCGTCAAGGACGTAAGTCAATTTTCCCCTCGAATACAAGGCTTGGCATAGAGCGTACGCCAAAGTGCTCTTTCCTGTTTATATTCATGGACCACCACAGTGAGAGAAAGGGGGAGAGAGTGAACATGCTCTTTATTTTATCAAGGAAAACTAACAGACAACAACAAAGAATCAAGTATAGTCACAAGGAAGGCACTATGAAACTATGGTGCTTTTGACTCATCATATAGATCTGATGTATATCCTAAAATAGATTGATGAAATGAATCCACGAACATCCTCTAATACTTGGAGAAACTTTGAAGAAAAAATATACAATGTTAAATGCGTACCAATATTTTACGCTCACACCCAAGTCAAAAGTTAATTTTGAAATGTCACCTTGATGGTAAAAGTACTATAAAAGCCCAAGAGCTAAGTTGCATTTTGTCTATTTTATTTAAAAAATGAAAAATGTTCATGTATGTTAGATCAAAGAGTAAACTAATCTTTTTGTTAAGAATTTTATCTATTTCTATTATTAAAAATTGAGGTAACTAACGAAATAATTAAATAGTTACTTGTGTGTGCCACATGTACCTCGTAATGGAGACTAGTAAAGCGTGCTAGAAGCTCAAGAAGCCACCTTATATACTTATAGAAAGCAACACAAAAGAAATCAATTAATGGGAATAAATGAATAATAACATTGACTTTCAGTATCCATATAAATTAGTGCCACAAACCTGAGCCACTAAGACCCGTAAACCATATGACACAACCCTTTTGCTGAAGCAACTCCTGTCGATGAAGTTTACCAACTGAACTTTTGTGCCATACAATGTTCGTAGCCATCTGGTGGAGATTTTCACCTACTTACACGTTTCAAACCACAACTCTAATTATAAACCAACATCAAGGAAATAATAAATAAAATTGTTAACTTTTGCATTTACTACAATATTATTAAATATGAACAAAATATTTCAAACCTTAAAAATAGGAAATGTAATGTGTGATTTTGAATTCCATCATCTCCATTTAAAGAACACACACACACACAACAATAACAATGTTGGGGTCGCTTCAAAAATTGAATGGGACAGCTAATTGCTGGCACATGGACCTTGAAAGAGTACAAGGGGTTCTAGTGCCTCCTCAACGGTAGACATTTATGGTGATAACATTGGGTTAGAGTATCCATGTTCTAAACCAAATTTTAACATTCTTATTATTCAAAAAATAAGGATTTTTTTTTCTGGTCAGTAAAAAATAAGGGTTGAAAACACGATTCAGAGCAATGAACCCAAAAAAAAATCAAAGCAGAGTAAGCTAGGCTACGTTTTACAAGCCAATGAAGCTAAAAATGACTCCAATAGTCAACCTAATTAGCATTTCCCACCTTGCCAGATTTTTTTTAATACTCCAAATAAATTGGCCAAGTTAAAAGTTAAAATAGAAAAACCAAATCCATGTTAAAAATTAAGAAAACATTAAGTTGCCTGAAATAACAGCAACGCGATTATCCGTAATCACTACGGTGGATTCCTCAATCGCCTGCACCGAGCTCAACCTCGCATTGTTGCCACTACTCAACCCCAAAGAAGTCGACGACGCCGGTAACGGTAACTTCACGAAGACAGCCTTGGGAAGAGGTATTGACAGGCAGGGGCGAAGCCAGGGGGCTGGCATAGGCCCGGCCCCTAAAATGTAAAATTGCTCTTTTGGCCCTTAAAATTTTTTAAAAAATTTAAATTAGTAAAGGTAAAATTGCACTTTGGCCCCCCCTAAAATTATAAAAATTCGATTTAATCCTTTACAAATTATAAAGATATAAACTATAAAAAATTAAAATTTTATCTGGCCCCCCTTAAAATTTTGTTCTGGCTTCGGCCCTGCTGACAGGCCACTATCGAGACTGGAAAAATACAATACCACTTTGCCTCAAAAAAATATAAAACATATAAAAAATATATATTACTAATGTTCATTATCTTTTTTTAATAGTTAAAACAATATTATATGTAATATATATTTTTTATTTCGATTAATACCAAACATAATAGTACAAAAAACACATTGTTAATATAAAAAATTTATTATATATAATATATAATATATATTATTTATTTCTGTTAATTATTTAATTTTGAATTGAATTAATCGATAATTGAAATTTTAATAAAATTATTAACCGACCTTCGACTGAACTAAATTCGATTATTGACCTATTAATTGAATTAGATTGGTTCAATTCGTTAATTTAATTTTAATCAAATTATCAACCCTTAACTTTTAGTTAGAAGAGAATAACTGGGGTTTTTTTAGTATAGAAAGAGATAGAAAGTGATAGGAGAGTATTGTATCAAGTTCACAATCGATGTTGGTGGGGTCTAGTTGGGTGACCATGCGCTTTTCTTGAGAATGGGGCTCTATATGTAGCTTTTCAACCAAGGATCTAGGCCACGTAATCGTTTTGCTGACATGACATCAATGTAACAATGAAGTGCCTAATATATTTGTCTTCTAGAACATCAAAGTAATTACTAACGTATAATTCACACATAACCTATTACGAAAAAATATTTAGTAAATTATTTTTTATATTTAAAAAATGAGAAATAGAAGCATAATATAGTAAAAGTAAATAAATAATATATATAAATAAATGCATGATAATTTTTTAATATTATTTGTGAAGCTATAAGGTATCAAATATTAATCCTATTTTCATTAAGTTTTTATTCACAATTTAATAAAAAGATAAATTACATTGATGCTCATCCAACTATCATCGAATTTCTATTTTGGATAAAATTTTAATATGATCACCTACCTAATCAAGTTATTTTTTTGTCCTTTTATATTGAATGTTATAAATTGATGGCGTGATAGTTTCAAATTTGATATGATAACATAATTAATTATCAATAATTACACATTTTATTAAATTGGTCATGATAATAAAAAAATTAATCACGGATAGTCTTGTAAAGATGGTTCATCATAGAAAAACAGGATTAAGATTATTTAAAGACTCTTCTTTGGAGAATTAGTTTAATTACGTTTGTGTACTTTACTTTTCACCAAAAAATTAATTCTCAATATTTAAAAATTACCTCTTTTTATAAAATTATAAAATTCTCATGAAATTTTAAAATATTTAAAAAAATCTTTTTCTTGAAAATTAAAATATGATGTAACTTTAAAAAAAATAAAATAAAACTTAAAAACCCTCTCTTTTTTTTTCAAGTTCACTTAGCGCAAAATAAACAAGAAAATCTCAAGGATCGCCACATGTATGTGTGAACCATAGTGTTAATCAGGAGCTTAGGATTTTTAAAAAATAATAGAAACCCTCTCTTTATTTTTCAAGTTCACTTATCTTTCACTTAGCGCAAAATAAACGAGAAAATCTCAGGGATCGCCACATGTATGTGTGAACCATTGCGTTAATCAGGAGCTTGAGATTTTATCTTAAGTTTCGATAGTAAGCCTTCTTTAAAACCCTATTTTTTTATTATGTTAAATATGTGTTTTTATGAACATTGGTATGCAAGCTCTATATTGTGAGCTAGATATGAACAGTGATGAGCTCCTTATGATTTGCTAGCTCTATGTTTAAGCAAATGTTTTGACACTATAAACTTATGAAACCTTTGGATATTATAACATGCCATAGGATTGTGAGTACTCACCTTATGTTTTGTTATTTGGGCGTGAGGCCTTGGGACAGGTTTGGAGAGATAAGGGAATGTGGAGCTAAGCTCCACTCAATGGGATATGTTGGTGTGTTTGGAGAGTGCCTAGCTTTATGCTACACTTATGAGACATGTTAAGACTTATTGAGTCATTTTGAGGCATTATAATAAAATCCGCTTATCCAACAGGAAAGAACTTGTGAATAAGATTATGTTTTTTAAAATATTATGTTTTATAGGCTAATTGATTGTGAGTAATTGCGAACTAGACTTCGTGTAAGTATGGCATACCCAGTTCTTAATTCAGTGACCTTGCCAAAGCTTTTGTTTAACTTAGGTTTTGTGTGTGCAATGTGGTTACTCTTTCATGTATATTCACTGAGTTCACAAGAACTCACACACTCCTCTTCAAACATTGCAGATAGTTATATCACACGGTATGTAGCGGCGAGGCGAGTGATCTAGGTGAAGCATAAATACTGGAAAGATTGTACAAGCAAACTTTAGACATAAAGGTAATATGGGACTCTACTTAGGCTTAGAGAATTATTTCTATCTGTTGACTTCACTGATTGTTCTAGGACATTCTTAAAGTTATTCTTTATGTTTTTATTTGCGAACCGTCAAAGTTAAATATATACACACCTGAATTTCAAGTATATGAATATAGTCTAAGTTTGATTGTTAGTTTCTTAGATTATAAGTTCACGCCCAAGTTTTTTAAAATTTCTGACAGAGAGTTTGCCATAAGCAAAAATATGAAGTAATCAAAACTAGCTAACTTATGTAGAGTTTGCCAAGGTTGCTGCAAAGTGACAGCATTGTCGATTTGTGCAAAGTGCAAACCTTAATAATTGGTGAATTGATATTTGCGAACCCTTAAAAAATTTTGATATACGGAATAAGAGAAACCCTACGAACCGTGTCACAGCATCTAAACATGTAGGGTAGTTTGCGAAACTTACCTTGTTTACAGAGTCCTACACTGCGAAGACTTAAAAGGTGCAAGCAAAACTAGGAGTGAAATTTGATGTTGAGATGTGTAATATATAGCTAACGAGATAACTGTTTACTTAAACTTAGAATACCACCTAAATAAAAGTTAGTTTAAGTGTATTGATGAAAGTACTTATATGATATTCTGCTACATGTTAGTAACTTGAGCATATTTTATGTTTTAACTTGTGGTGTGTTGGAAGTTAGATTGGGTTAGGTTTTAATGGAGAGTGAATTAGGTTGCTAATGTGGCATTCTATAACTCAAGTTCAGCAACCAGACTAGGCATAAGGTATTACACAGCTCCCAAAGAAGACCCTCATTTTGAGACTGTCAACGATATCGTGATATCCAACCCTAGGTATAGTGATATCATTGTCATAAAGGGACAAAAAATAACATTAGAGGTAGTCCTTGTCCAACCAAAGCACCAATCAAAACTAGACATCTAAGGACATTTTGGTCACTAAAACTTAGGTTGTAATTAGCTTTAAAAAGCCAAAAATTGGCTGAAGAAAAAAAAGAGTTGTAGTTTTAGGTTAAAAAGCTTTTGTTTAGGTTTTTCTTTCATCTTTTTAGTTTAGGGTTAAAGTTTTCTTTTTTTATCTTTTTAGGGCTTAGTTTGTTTTTCTAATTTTAGTGGTAGTTAATAGTTAGCTATTATTGTAGCTAGTGTTTATTTACTTGTTTAGTACCTTAAACTCCTTGTAATTTTAGTTTAATCTTTAGTACTAATGAAACTCAGTTTTTTTTTTAGTTTCATCATTAAAAATCTTATTTTTAAGTGTTCTTTTACATTTCCTTTGTTTTCATTTTATTTATCTTCAAGTTTGTTTAAGAAAAACCCTAGCTTTTCTCATTTCTCTTGCATTTACCCTTTATCCATTTTTTATGTTATTATTGTGTTCTTATTTTCTTAAGTACTAGTATGAATAGCTAAATATTTAGTGGTTGGTTGATGTAAGTGTTGTTTAGTTAGCCTTTGGGTCAGTGACTAAATTGCAATAAACTGGATTAAATTGAATAAACTTCAAAAATTAAGATTGATGCCCCTAAGGAAAAATCAAGATAAGTGAGACTGAGAGGTAATCTTATTGGGCATCAATTCATTAGTGTCAGGTTAGTTGGGTGAGGTCGAGAGGTAAACCAGACTAATTTATTTAAGTTGGTAAAATTGACATCGAGAGGTAAAATGAAGCTAATTTAAGAGCGTTAACGATTTAGATCCCTAATTCAAAATTTAACTTACAACATGGAAATCAACCAACCGTTTTTTATTATCATATTTGGTATTTTTATATTTTTCTTTATTTATAGTTTAGTCTTTTTCATTTTTAGGTTATTAATTAGTTTAATTCAACCTCAAATTATGTATTGTGTACTATAGCAATTAGTGATTAGCTAGCTAAACTCCTTCATTGCATGCACTTTTGTATAGAAATCACTAAATCATTAACTCTATTGGGTTCGATTATTGGAATATTCTAATGTTCCAATGTAACACTACAAATATTACAACTTACTTGTCACACTTGCAGAAACCACACTTATTATTTGATTGATTGTTGTTTTAGTGTTGATTTCTCTCCCCCATCCATGAGAGTAGGGGAGAGGCGATCAGGGATCCAAGTAGTTATAGGCTAAGATGTCTGCGTAGTGTTTGAAGAGCTATCTCTTAGCTTAGAAACGCACTTTAAATCACTCGATTTCGAGCTTAAGAGCTCAAATTATGAATGTTTTTGAAGATTGTGTGAGCAAAAATTTTGAATAGGATTATTACGAGAAATTACGAGTTTCGAGCTTTAACTCGAGTTTAAATCATATTAGGTTCGATTTTTAGGCTTAATTTTTATTATGTATGAGCCCAATATTGTACATATTATCTTTTATTATTTTATTATTTATTTATTCCGAATTTTAGGATATTTTTAAGTATTTAAAGTTATTTAGGAGTTTTATGTTTTTTAACAAAAAAGAAAGTTTATTTTTATTAAAACTACTTCCTGTTTAGATTAAATAGAGTTTCATTATATTTAAGAGTTTTTTTTTATGTAATTAGCTAGCTTATAAAAAGGTTATTCATTATTCATTAGAGAGATACATTGATTAATAAACTTCAACTCTTTGAGTTATTTTTCTTTGTGAGAGTTCTCTTTTGTTTATTTTAGTAGTAGGTTTTCTTCTAGGTTTTCCCTTTGAAGCTGTGGGAGAACTCTTTACCTCCAGTGTACCAGGGCTCAGCCTTAAGGGGTTGGTTAGAGCCATTTTGGAGCTTGTTGAAGATCATTCTTCAAAGCGTTTCATAGGACATCGACTTTCCATCACCATTGGTTGATTTTATTGAAGCAGTTCTTCAAGGGGGACAATCTTTCCATCATCCATCTTATTTTTTATTTCTTCAATTCTTCATCCTTCAATTCTCTAAGGATTATTTCTTGGAGAGTTTATTAGAGCAATTAATTGAATTTTTTAGAGTTTATGTCTCAAAAGGCTCAATTGGACACTTATGACCTACATTTTCTTAACTTTATTGGGATGTCATGGGGCCTGATATTGTTACGAAGTTTACGACTTAGCTAGGGAGTGTTGATTTTTCAGCTACTCTTAATGATACCTTGTTGGTTCTTATTCCTAAAAACTAGAAACCAGAAGTTGTTTTTAAAATTTTGACTTATTGCTCTTTGTAATGTGTTGTATAAAATTATTGCTAAAGTTTTCTCTAAATGATTAAAGTCAATTTTGGTAAAGCTCATTTCCCCAATGCATTCTGCTTTTGTTCCAAGGAGACTGATCATTGATAATGTCATGGTTTTTTTTTAGATTATCCATCATATGAAGAACAAAAATCGAAGAAAGGTAGGTAAGGTAGCTATGAACATTGATATAAGTAAAGCTTATGAAAGGGTCGGTTGGTCCATTTTTTTATTTATTTTAACAAATTTAGGTTTCGTTGATCATTTGTATAGTGATTATGTTGTGTGTTTCCTCGGTTTATTATTTTGTCATGTTAAATGGGCATGAGGTGGGATCGATTAATTCGTACAAAGGCATTAAGCAATGGGACCATTTATTGTTGTACTTTTTTATTCTCTGTTTATTGTGGAGCCCCTCAAATTGCCCATCTACTTTTTGTTGATGATAGTTTTCTTTTTTTAAGAGTTATTGTGTCGAAATGGCAATCGGTGCATTCTATACTTTCTACTTATGAACAGCCTCGGGTCAAACATTTAATTTTCTTAAGTCAAGTGTTATGTTTAGTTCCAATACGAAGCTTGCAGATAGACAAATTACTTACTCTTTGCCTAACATCTCCACATCGTTAGCCATGGCTTATACTTAAGTCTTCCCTCATTCATTAGGAAGAATAAAAAGCAAGTTTTTGGTTTTATCAGAGATTATTTGAACAAGCAATTACTGAGTTGGAAAAATAGACTATTGTCTAAGGTGGGCAAGTAATTTATGCTCAAGTCTATTGCTCAAGCCATCTTGGCTTATTGCATAAGTGTATTCATACTCACGTTCGGTTTATGTCATGATTTTTCAAGGCTCATGAATTCATTCTGGTGGGGATCAAGCTCGAATAATAGTAGAGGTGTAATAGCCCGTTTTTCAGTGGTGTCAGAAATAGTGGTTTCGGGGCCACCAAATCCGATAAGTAAGTTCATAAATATTATATTTAATATTTACGAGTTAATTGTGACTTTGAAAAGGTTTTTGATTTAGTGATTTTTATTTTATAAGCGATTTATTAAGTTCAAGTGGTATGACCCTACGGTCAAGTGGTTTTAGACATTGTGGTATCAGGACCTCATTTTTATAAACTGAGTCATAAATATTTTTATAAATATTTACGGAGTGTAGTTAAGGTGGTATTAAAGTTTCGTTGGAAAATTTTATCGTTTCGATAGTTAATTAAGCAAAAAGGACTAAATCGTAAAAGTTGAAAAAGTCAATCGCTATTAATTTAAATGTGTTAATTGATTAAAGAATTATAATTGGGGGACCTTAATGGGTAAATTACCCATTTTAAGTTGGTGGGCGGTTAAATCTTTGTGTTCTTTTAATTTTATATGTGATTTTTATATTATAATGTTATTATTAAATGAAAAAGATAAAATAAAGAAATAAAAGTTAACAAAATAAGAAAACAAAGGTTTTCCTCTTCATTTGACATCTTCATCACCAAAACACCATGGCAAGAAGAACCAAGGTTCGAACATGCTTCAATTCATGCATGGTAAGCCATTTTTTATCTGTTTTTAATAATTTTATGTTTTCGAGATCGTTGCAACTAGGTCCAGCTAGCTCATACCTTCGATTTTGAAACTGTTAAAAATTTTGAATGTTTCCATTGATGAATCCTGTGATTTTTGATGTTATATGATGAATTTGGAATGTTGATTTATATTTAAAAGTATTTTGTTAAGTGATTTTGATGAATTTTTCGATTAGGGACTAATTTCTTAAATTAATAAAAGTACAAGGATTTAATGTGAAATTGTTACATAAATGGAATTTTTTGAATACTATGAACATTCAGGTAGCTTGGGTTTGTATTAAAAATGGTTAATTTGCATGTTTTGGGCTTAGAGACTAAATTGAATAAAAGTAAAACTTTATGGGCAATTTTGCAAAAATTTCAAAAATGACCAAATTGCATGAAATGAATTGTTTCATTGTCTAAATTTATATATTGAATGAAATTATTAATTTAGATCAAGATTGGGTGGAAAATCGAGGAAAATAAAAAATTACCAAAATGCCCCTAAACTTTGGTATTTCTGTAATTTACCCAGGTAAGTTCGTATGAACTGTTTTCTGTATAATTTTGATTAAATTGAATATTAAAATGTGATTATATTATGATTAAATCAATATATATATGTTAGTATGCAATTTACTGTGTTATGAAACGATGTAAATCCGACGACGTACGACGATTACCGAGTCATGTTTGAAACTTAGGAATTCGTAGGATGCAAATGACATGTCATTAGGGTTACCGATTTGGTTGAGGTCCTACATGTGTTGTGGACACACCACAGCTCATACAAGCTTACCGATTTGTAGCTCGTATGAGCTTACCGTTACTCATCTCGTATGAGCTTACCAATTACAGCTCGTAAGAGCATCCCGATTCATAGCTAGGATGATCATACATGTACAAGAATTGATGGATTACATTTTAGCACACCATGTGTGAGCTACCCGAGTATCCAACGGTATTCTAAATGATTCAACGAGAAACGTTCTGTTACAAGACGATATGAGTTCGATACAAACTAATACAAATATATACATGAAATACATGGAAATGATGGTACATGATATATTGATATATTGAAATGGATGATATACATATATGAAGAAATGGTAAGTGAATGATATGTATCATAACATGTACATATATGAACATCTTTGATATGATGCTACATGGAAATTATGTAAGTTGAGACGGGTAATAAACTCAAGTATGACATGTTGAGAAAATAAGGTTATCAATGTTGAATTTATATGAAATATGTTCAATATGCTAACATGTGTTGTTGTTTGATGCTTAGGCAAGTGCCAAGCTGTTGGTTGAATGATATTATATTTATTTATAAGTTGCATTGAAATGGTAAGTGCTCAAATTAAAATATGCTTATGCTCATGAAAGAGTGGTATGGTTTAAATTATGCAATTTCTTATGAAATGGCTTATCATGTGATTAACTCGAAAAAGGGTTATGTTTAAATGCACTAGCTTGTGGCTATTGTTGAATGATATGTTTATGGTTTGTGTGTTATGCATATGGAACAGGTGTGGAAAGTAATCAAATGCAAATGAAAATAAAGAAATTTGGAAAGAGTTTAAAGTTGTTTAAAATCCTAATATGCTAGTGATAATATGTATAAGTGATGCTGTGGATTTACTCATTTTGTGAGTTGTTAAGTATGGTTTCATGAATCTTATGGTATCGGTATATGATTATTCTTAATATGTGTAAATTTTATATTTGAAATGGATTGATATGACTATAGTTCATACGAGCTTACTAAACATTTATTGCTTACGTAGTTGTTTTTCTTTACCTTTCAGATTATCAAAAGCTCGATCGGATTGGAAGCTAGTCGGAGATCCATCACACTATCCATTGGCTCACTTAGTACTTTCGGCTGGATTAAGTTTGGTTATAATGGCATGTATAGGTTATTTTGGCTAATGTTGGCCTATATATTTTATTATGATTATAGGCATTTGAGTTGGCTTGTGTTTTGGTATATTTTGATATGGATATATGTGGCCTTAATGTGGTTGAGGTGTGGCTTGATTGGTGGTTGAATAATGAAAAGTAAAATGATAGTTATATGTGCATTTTGTATAAGTGTTTTTTGAGTTGATGAATTATTTGTGAATTGGTACCCTGTTGTGTAAGACATATATGTCTAATTATGTTAGAAATTGAAGGGCATGTTTAACATCATTTGGTATGTTTTGGTAAAGTGATCTACATGATATGTAATGATGCAATTATGCATATAATTTAGTTGAACATTTGGTTATATTGAATACATGGTTAAATGTGTTTATAATTGTCATTTGAGGTGCCTAAGGACATATTGGTTTTATGTAAATATACTACATGTTTAAGGCTTGATTTTGCTTGTTTTGGATGTCACAATATGGCTTGTTTATATGCACAATGTTAAATGTAGGTGGATGCCAAATTGGGTGAGAAATATGACTTGTAAAATGGCTTATTTTCTTCCACACGGGAAGAGACAAGAGCGTGTGTCTCAGCCATGTATGACATACAACCAGGTGACACGGCCGTGTGTCCCCTTTAGTTTTTAAATGGTTGCAAGTCAGGCTGTTGCACGGCCTAGCACATGGCTTGGCATATGGGCGTGTAAGGTTAATTCGAAGGGTACACGACCAAGCACACGGGCGTGTGACTTGGCCGTGTGACCAAGTCAGTGAGTTACACAGGCTGGGACACGATCCTGTGTCCCTATTTCGAATGCCCACACGGCCTAAGACACGGACGTGTCTCTTGGCCGTGTGAGTCACATGGCCGTGTGACCCCTGCAATCTGTAAATTTTCATCTTTTTCTAAAAGAATTCTCTAAGTTCCCAATTTAGTCTCAACTTGTTTCTAACTAGATTTTAGGGCCTCGAGGGCTCGTATAAGGGACAATATGAATGATTTTGATTAGTTTTTTATATGAATATTGTTAAGATATGAAATGTTCAAAATTCTATTTGTTTGTATGTTCAAAATTCTATTTGTTTGTACTGTAAACTCCAGTAATACTCTGTAACCCTATTTCGGTGACAAATATGGGTTAGTGGCGTTATAAGAGGGACTTGTTGGGCATTGTGAGATCAACTATGTAACACCTCTAACCTGCCTCAGTTACTGAATCAGGGTTACAAAGTGTTACCAAGTAAAATAAAACATTGACTTTATTTTAAAACAATTAAGCAAATAAATCAAAAATATATAATAAACAACTCAATTCATGATATAAATACACTTATGGGCCTTAAATCGGGCTTACAAGGCCCTAAAAACAGTTTGAGAACAATCTAGGATCAAATAGAAATAAATCAAAAAATTTCAGGAAAAACTTGAAAATTTGTAAAGTATGGGTTACACGGCTGTATGGCCAGGTCATGTGACTTAGCCCAAATCCGTGTGAACATTCAAAGTTAGGACACACGGCCGTGTCTCAGCTCGTGTGAGTATTCAAAATAGGGCCACACTATCATGTCGCATGTTGTGTGCCAGATCGTAACAAACTATTTTGAGTCACACAACTGTGTTGCAGGCCGTCTGCTAGGCAGTATAGATACTGCACTGAAAACAATAAACTCGCATGGCCGTGTGAGGTGACCATATGTGGCACACACCATGTGAAAGCCCATGTTATAGGCCATGTGCTCTATTTTTAACCATTGATTCAAGTAATTCAAAGTACAACAAGATATACCATAACTAACTCATTTCCATGGTTCAAAAGCACATTTAAAACACCAATTTCATGCCAAATTTCAACCACCCTATGCCTCACCAATATGTCATTCAAAGGCCCCGCAATCAAAGATCATTCATTCAAATACCCTAGCTAAGAAAGCACATGGCATTAATCATATATTCATGTTCAAACTATTAACCAAGTTGGCCAAAATCTAAACATACTCAAAAGTTTACCATTCCAAAGAATTATCACCAATTTCTTGACCTTAAGGATTAACCTAACCAAAAACAAATACACATCCAAAACCAACCATTTAACTAGATATATCATCATAACATAACACTTTACAAGTTCACAACTTAACACTTATATACATGCCACATCCCAAAATAGAAAACAACATCTACCAAAATAGCTGGATAGTGTGAGCTTCCAGCCGATCCATCCAATCAATCCACAAATTTGGCAACTACAAAAGAACATAAATGAAACAAGTAAGTTAAATAATATTATTAAGCTTATAGTTTAAACATCAAATTAACTTACCTTAATCGAACAAAAATATTCAAAGAGTTAATTTACAATTCCTGATATCCAAATACAAATCCACAAACCCCATTAGTTTTTGCTCGCATATCTAAATATATCATGATAACCTTTTCTCAAATAACTTACCATTACCATAAACCACATTTCATCAATTTAATTGTCCACACATGTAAACAAATGGTTCGTTGTAACATTTTTAACTTACTAATACCATGAATATGCATTAACATTTAAGCACGTAATAAATTGTAATTCAATTAACACTTAGCCCGATGAACTAAGTAACTCGACTAGGATACTCGAGTAACTACACCACACTAGAGGCATCATAAATGCATAACAGAGGCACGGAAGTGCAAACAGAGGCACCAAAGTGAAATCCCATACAAGCGCGCACACTGACCGTAATGGCATTCCAATAGTATCCTAAGCGATTACTACATTCAACCGGGCATTATACATAAATTTGTTACCTTTATACATATTTATCATTTAGAGGCATTTCATCATTTTCGTACACATACTATAAATTCAATATATTCGTGTCAAAAATGTACAATCACGAGGATTGCCACCATCCATTATTCATTTTCATGTGAACTTTATTACAATATTCAATAATATATAAGTAACTAATAAAGTTTACCATACATTTATACAACTAACTAGAAACAATGCTATAATCACAAGAAACTTACATTTACATATCAAAACACTATAAATTTACCAAAGAGTACTTTTGGTTAAAACGTAGGGACCTATTCCACAATTTTTCCCTTTTTTGGTTATTATCTTTTTTATTTGGTTCTTAATCTATATAATAATTAAATTTAGTTTGTTACATTCACATACATTTCAAATTCAATTCAATGCATGACACCCTTAACTTTTCATCCTAAACTTTTACATTTCTCACAATTTAGTCCCTAAACCCGAAATTCAAAATTTAACAAAATTTTACAACTTCCCATGCTAACCGAATTTTCACTCATCCATTTTCAGCCCAAATTTATTCTAAATTCTCAAGAATTCCTATCAATTTTAATATTCAATTAATTTAGTCATTTAATCAAAAACTAACAAAATTACTTTATAAATTGATCATTATCAACAACCAATACTTCAAATCCATCATTTAACATCATAAACAATAAGAATACATCAATGGAAAAATCCAAAATCCTTAACAGTTTCAAAAACAAAGGTGTGGGTTAGCTGGACCTAGTTGCAACAATATCAAAAATATAAAAATTACTAAAAACAGATAACAGATACATACCATGCACACAACAATAATCTTAGCCAAACCAAAGGAGTTTTAAAAATGGTGCTCCTTCAAGTTTCGATGTTGGAGAGAAAACAAAGATGACGACATTTTGTCAGCTTTTAATTTAATTTAATTATTAAATTACTAATTTAACATTGGTTTTTAAATCAAATTTCACCTCAAACTTATCTCTAAATCATCCACTATTATTCAATATAGTCTAATTACTTCAAAGGTCCTCTCTAATTTGATATTTAAGCTATCAAATCAATACAACTCAATATTTGTTAAGTTTTACATCTTTCACAATTAAGTCCTTTGTATTCAACTAACTAACTAAACATTAACAATTTTTCACCAAAATTTAATACGACTCTAATGTAACTCCATAAAAATTTATTAAATAAAAAAACACGACCTCACATATCAAAATTATGGTTCCGAAACCACTGTTTCCTACACCATTAAAAAATGGGATATTACAGGCTTTGTGTGCTTAAGAAGTTTGGTGGGATGGATTTTCAGAATCTTTGATGTTTTAATATCACAATGCTTTGCAAGCAAGGTTGACATTTTGTAGCCAAACAAGATTCTCATCCAAGTCTTATTTTCAAAGCTAGATATTTCCTTAGTTGCAATTTTATGGATTCTGTGGAAGGTAGTAAGCCTTCAAAAATTTAGAGGAGTATATACGCTGCTAAGTCGTTGCTAGCTCAAGGATTCTAATGGAGAGTGGGTACGAAGCATAATATTAGTGTTTTTTCTGACGCATGGTTTCCAAATGATGTTAACTTTCATGTCGCATCAAGTCCGCTTGAGCTCATGGTTGGCCATTAGAGATATGGCTAAAACATCACCATTTTGATTGAGTAATTGTGGAATTATATTGTCTTAAAGTTATTTATGCATTCAAGGCTTCTAGGTGATATCTTTCTGATTTTGGTGTTGTTCTTCAAGACTCTTTGCTTTTAAAATCTAATTTCCATTTTTTGTCCTTTTGGTGGACACGACGTTCAACTAATAAGGTGGCTCATGAGTTAGCTAAGGTGCCTGATCGTCAAACATAGGACACTTATCCCTTGCTCCTTGTCAACTTCTTCAATTCTTATAATATCTCTCATTCATCCAATAGAATTGAGGGATTTAGGTCTAAGTGTATGGGTAAGCTTGCTGGCTTGGGCATAGTTTTCCATTGACATATTGGACTTCTTTGTTTTGGTACACTTTTTTCTTAATAGAATGATTTCCCTATTAAAAAAATACTAAAAGTAGTCCTAATATATAAGAATTATATAAAATTAAAATAAATATAAAATCATAAAAAATAAACTATTATCTTTTAGTTTTCTAAATATTTATTATCTTTTGTATTTTAACTTTTTATATTTTAGTTTGTTGATTTTTTTACAATATATATTTAAATTTAAATTTTTATAGTTACAAATGTCATTAGTCAAAGGACTAATTTGTTTAATAAAGCAATACTTTAAGTGTAACGCCCCGTACTCGAGACCGTTGCCGGAGTCGAACACGAGGTGTTAACGGACTTAATTCATTACTTAAACAGCTCATACAATTCATTTTAAAATTTCCAGACAAGCTGGCTAATTGCATCACCGTCGCTTTAAAAATCATATCTCGAGTTTCGAAACTCGAAATCTAATTCCGTAATTTTTTCCTGAAACTAGACTCATATATCTATCTATTAATTTGTTTCTAGAATTTTTGGTCGGGCCAATTAGTACAGTTTATTAGTTAAATTCTCCCCTATTTCAGGGTTCGACTACTCTGACCTCTAAGTATTACGAATCATATATCTCCCTGTACAGAGCTTCAATGACTATGTCGTTTGTCTCTAATAAAACTATACTCAATAATGAATCTGTACATATAAAGCATGACTTCTAATTATCTTTGTAAAATTTATGGTGAATTTCCAAAGTTAGAACAGGGGATCCAGAAATCGCACTGGCCCTATTTCACAAAAATTTAAACATCTCATAAAATATAGCTCATATACCTGTTTCGCTTCTTCCATATGAAAATAGACTCATCAAGCTTCGATTCCATAACTTATTAATTATTTAATTCCATTTCTACTATTTTTAGTGATTTTTCAAATTCACGTCACTACTGCTGTCTGAATCCATTTTATGGTAAATTTTACCTATTTCATGGTTTCCATGGATTAGCTAGTAATTTGACATACATAACACCAAATATGATCATGATTAGCCATTCCAATGGCTGATCATTACCAAGCATTTCCATACCACTCAATAACCATATCATAAGACCATATATACAAAATGATTATAATGCTATACATGCCATACTCAAAATATGCAAGCCATTATGCCAAGATGGTATACGGATAGTGTGAGCATGCCTCCGATCGTTCCCGTTTTCCGAGCTGGCTTGTCAACACTACAAGGAATGAAAAGGAGGAAGTAAGCATAAATTCTTAGTAAGTTCACATGCAAATAGCAAGTAACATAACCATATAAGCAAACATAAAACATCATTTGCATAATCATCACCAAGACATTCATATCACATTTTCATTTATCATCTTACCATATTGTTGTTATATCGAGTTTTCAACCCGAGGGTTAAGTACATACCTGTTCAAAGTATCCATTTCACAACACTTACCAATACGTCCCTTTCATCTTGAGTACTCCTCCATTTGAGTAGAATTTTACCCGTTGAACACATCGGAATATAATTCAGATACATAGAAAGTTTGCACATAAGTGCTACATATGTAATCAAGAAATCATGTAACCCATTCCTAAGTGAACTCGGACTCAACTCAAAGAGCTCAGGCGTTCGCATCCATAAATGAACTCGGACTCAACTCAACGAGTTCGGATGCCTAGTTACATCTCACGAACTCGGACTCAACTCAACAAGTTCGGACATTTGCATCCATAAGTGAACTCGGACTCAACTCAACGAGTTCGGATGCTCAACCATCCTAGTGACATGTCACTTGTATCCTAATCTATTCCTAAGGTTCAAACGGGCTTTTTCCCTCGATCTCACATTTGCCGTCTTCCATGGAATATCGGAACCGATACTCGGTATCAATTCATATTTATCAAGTAGTAAACATAATTTGCATATTACTCAACATTAACCACAAAGCATAATATTTCACGATAAAAAAATCAGCATGTCATCATATCATTTAAATAACATAAAAACATTTAAAATAATAACTATGTTACCAACATTTACATATGAACTTACCTCGTATGCGAAAATGACTACTTTTACCATTTCGTCCACAACTTGGTATTTTCCCTATTTTAGCCCGAATTTTAGTTTTCCTTGGTCTATCATTTAAAATATAGTCTAATTAGGACTCACATTATTCAAATTGACCCAAAATCATATTTTGGAAAAATTACAATTTTGCCCCTAAACTTTTGCATATTTACACTTTTTCCCCAAAGCTCGTAAATTAAACTTCAGCCTATTTTCTTATGTTTTATGACATGCTGATCATTTTTCCCTTCTATGGCAACATCAAATTCTCACTCTAACATGTACTTATGACTATTAGGTATTTTTACCGATTAAGCCCTTTTGCTAGTTTTCGCTTAAAACCGAGTAGCACAAGTTGTCTAACATAATTTAAAACCTCATATTCTATCATAAAACATAAAAATACACAAATTTCACCTATGGTTATTTTTCCAAATATAAACCCTAGGTTAAATTATTGCTAGCATAAACTTAATCGAGCTACCGGGACTCCAAAAACGTAAAGAACTTGAAAAACGGGGCTAGAATGGACTTACAATCGAGCTTGGAAGCTTGAAAAACCCTAGCCATGGTTTCTCCTTGCTATATTCGGCCATGGGGTTGAAGATGAGCAAAATTGGCTTTTAATTTTGTATTTTAATTCATTTTACCCCTAAATGACCAAAATGCCCTTACTACTAAACTTTCCAAAAATTCCATCCATGTCCAACTTTTGTCCATAGACTTAGAAATTGGTAAAATTTCTATTTAAGACCTCCTAATTAATATTTCAAAACAATTTCATACTAGAAACTTCTAGAATGCAAGTTTTGCAAATTATTCGATTTAGTCCCTAATTTCAATTTAAGCACTTTATGCATAAAATTTCTTCACTAAATTTTCACACAATCATGCAATCATATCATAGACCTTAAAATAATGATAAAATAATTATTTCTATTTCGGATTTTGTGGTCACGAAACCACTATTCTGACTAGGCCCAAAATCAGGATATTACATTAAGTAACTATATAAGTTATTAAAATGAGAAAATGAGATATACTACAACAATTAATTTTGTATATGGGTCATTTCTTAATTACAATTGTAAAAATTTGCATTAACTTTTTTATCATAATTAAGGGGATGAGATTGCCTGGAATGGAAGTCAAGTCTCATACCTAACAATCTAATACCCTTACCACTAGACTATCCTAATTAACTATTATTTTTTTATACATTTGTAGATATTGTAATCTTTATAACAACCTAATCTTCATTATAATTTCATGTTCAAATTTGTAAGAATTAAATTATATGCTTGTAGTTTGAAAATTGTATAAAATAAAATTATTAGTCAAAAGGGTTTTATAATTAACAATATTTTAGTTAATAATTATCAAGTACAAATGTAAATTAACAATGAAAAACATATATTATTGGAAAACACATTGATTTGCAACTATTGAAAAATATAGAGTGACTAATACGTGATAGAGGAAGTGCTCACTTCTTTACCAAATGCAAAACACTAGCTTGTTTCTATATTTAGGTGATTGATAATTTATTGAACATGATTCGGATCACATCTATCTAATCCTTTGGATAGAAGAAGTTGGATCAGATTGGAATGTTAAAGACGTAGCTACCAACAGTCCTTGTTTACCTTGTTTGTTATTATTATATTGTATTCAACTAGTTTAGCTGATGTTTAATAAGAATTGATATTGTAACACCTCTTACCATGTCCGACATCGGGATAGGATACGAGGCATTACTGGACTTAACCACAAGCAAACATATAAACACCGGGCCATAAAATTTCATTCAAATTAAATTCATTCATGCATATGCATATTGTCCCTTATATGGGCCTACAAGGCCCAAAACATACATCGGGTATGGTTTGGGACTAAACCGAGAACTTTAGAAAACTTTCAAAAAAATTAGAAAATTTTCATGAAACAAGGTCACACGCCCGTGTGGCTTGGAACACGCCCATGTCCTCAGCCCGTGTAACTCTCTAGTTATGACGTCATCAACACAATTAGGGTCACATGGCCAAGTCACACACCCGTGTGCTTAGGCCGTGTGTCTAATTAAATTCCAAAAATTAAGTGCAGACTTCACATGGCCTAGGCACACACCCATGTCCTGCGGCCGTGTCCTTCACACGACTGAGACACATGGTCGTCTTTCTGTTCATGTGTTTACTACTAAGCATACGGCCAGATCACACGCCCATGGGGCAGACCATGTGTCACACACAGTCTAGACACAAGCCTGTGTATCTACCCGTGTGGACAACTTTGAGGCTATTTTCCAAGCTTTTGTCACCATCAATAACATATGCACACTCACTCATCTCAATGACATCTTACATGGCATAAATGAGCACTTACACATTCATGCCTTAGTTGTTATTATGCCATTTACTCACAACTCCATCACCCAACATCTATGGTCACATCCACAATTCATCCATGCTAAATGAATTTAACCACATCAAGAATGATCTTAGCACATGCATGCATATTTGAATAGGATTACATCCCCATAATTAATATGAGCCATATCTCATGGCCATATACAAAATGAATCATCAAATCATTATAAGCCAACACACTTGGCTAAATCAATATGACATATAACAAAAAGACCAAGTCCCTATACATGCCATACTCAAAATACTTAAATTCACTATACCCAAAAGATTAGTTTGATAGTGTGAACCGAGCTCCAACATCCTTCGATCCCCTAGTTAGCTTGGTGACACTATAAGGAAATGGAAAAGGAAAGGGAGTAAGCATAAAGCTTAGTAAGTTTGCATTAAATAATTATCAACATTAACCATGTATTATTATACACATAACATAATAATAATATCATAATGTCATCAAGTATTATAGTTACATTTTAAGTCATGCCATTTGTATAATGTACAATAAAACTCATGATCATAGTTTATTCATTTGCTTCTTCTAAGGTTTCATCGGTTCATAATCTCAATGTTTATGAGCTTTGTGTACGTACCTGTACCCTTTCAACATGATCATACATTGTCATCTCTTTGACATAGTCGTTGGATTACCTATTGAACCACTTGGAATACTAAAGGACACTCGGGAACTCTCATATACATGGTAGGATGCAAATTCCATATCTCGGATATGGTCTTACATGGGATCACATATCGAGGCCAATGCCATGTCCCAGACATGGTCTTACATGGGATCGTAGGTCAACGCCAATGCCATGTCCCAGACATTGTCTTACATGGGATCACATATCGATACCGATAGCCCAGCTATGGTCTTACACGAAATTACATATCGATTCCAAAGCCATGTCCCAGACATGGTCTTACATGGGATCGTACATAACCTTAATGTCATGACATTTTTATCCTAACTATTCCTAAGGTTCAACCGGGATTTTGAGGTATCGAACTCATCAAATCGTCATCAAGTCATCATTAATTAAATCCATAAAGACAATTATACAATTCATGCAATATTAAAGCATTAAATACATAATAATGTAACATTGCATTATTCACACACAAACTTACCTCGGTACTCAAAATATGGCTACTATTCAATTTAGTCCACAACCTTGTTCTTCATCGGTTTAGCTTCAGACTTCGTTTTTCTTAATCTATAATAGCAAATTTAGCTTACTTAATTATCACATTGTTCAAAATAGTCCATAAATCATACTTTGGAAAAATTACAATTTTTCCCCTAAACTTTCACATAATTACAACTTAGCCCCTAAGCTCGTAAAATTTAATGTGTTCATTTTCTTTGATACCCAAGCCTAGCGGAACTTATATCATACTCATATCAGCCCACATTTTCTTTCAAATCAAATTTTTGACCACCTATTTTACAACTTTTACAAAAGGGCCCTTTTTAGGTGTTTTCATGAAAAACCACTTAATAAAAGATGTTTATCATGCATCAAACTTTCATATTCCTCCATTAAAAACCAAAATACATGCATGTAACACATGGGTAAGTTTTTTAACATGAACCCTAGCTCAAAATAATGGTAGAAATAGCTAGATCATGCTTCAATGATCTCAAAAACATAAAGAACATTAAAAACGGGGCTAGGATGTACTTACTATTGAGCTTGAAAAGATGAACAAAACCCTAGATATGGCTCATTGAGAATTTTGGCTAAGGAGGGAGGAAGATCGACACAATTTTGACTTATTTTTCACTTTTTATTCTTTTATTAACCAAATGACAAAAATGCCCTTAAGGCATTTCTTTCAATTCTTTCCTATTCATGCCCATTTTTGTCCATAAAAATAGAAATTGGGCAAATTTCTAATTAAGGACCTCTAGTTAACAATCCATGGCAATTTCATGCTTAAAGCTTCTAGAACTCACATTTTGCAACTTTTGCAATTTAATCCTAAATATCAAATTGGACACTTTATCAATAGAATTTCTTCATGAAACTTTCACACAAGCATGAAATCATATCATAGACCTCATAAGAATCATAAAATAATTATTTTTACTTTGGATTCATGGTCTCGAAACCACTGTTCTGACCAGGCCCTAATTTGGGATGTTACTAATATAAATCTTCATTATGTTAGTAAGTCTCGAATAACTCTATATAATTGAGAGACTTGTATAGGTTTATGTACTAAATTGAGAGCACTTAATTTGTTCAAGTAAGGAACATTATTTATAAAAATGCATCTTGATTGTAAAACCTTTGTGTTGTAGTTTTACAAGCTAAGTTCATAGGGTGAATTTAGTGGTGAGAGTTCCAATCTTAGAAGGTACAAAATTGAAAAAATTATCACTCGGGTGTGAAAGATTTAGGTTCACTTGTTGTAATTGTTAAAGATTTTGGATATTTCTCACTGAGCTAGGGTTCACGGACTTGCAAAGAATTTAAAAGGTTTCCTAAATGTATTGTTGCCAAATCTATTTAGGATATTTTAGAGATTGCTTATAATGGTACTTTCAGTGTTAAATAGTCAAATATGCATATTTTAACCTCCAGACTAGAGAGTCTAAGAACACAAGAATTGGAAACTATATGAGAGTTTTATGCAAAGTTGTGTGATCTATCAAACCAAAAGTTTTCATATGGAAAGGAATACTCCAATGTTAAATTGGTCGGAAAGTTGTTGAGATCTCTTCCTAAGAGATTCTTCATCAAGGTTATTGCTATTGAAAAGGCCAAAGATCTTGAAAGGCTGGCTAATGATGAACTCATTGGCTCTTTGCAAACCTTTTAAATGAACTTTGAGAATGTAAAATGCAACAAGTTAAAAGACGAGAGAAACATTGCTCTCCAAGTGGGTGATGAAGTGCCAACTTCTCAAAACATTGCAATTGAGGATATCTAAGAACAAAGTGCCTTACACAATTTTAATAATACTTCCAAGAAGCAAGCAAAGAAGTTTAAAAATTTTGAAGCCAGTACCAATTTTGATACATACATGAATCAGGTGAAATTTATTAAATTCTATTTACCAAAACTGTAACATCCCAAAATAGGGCCTAGTTAGAATAGTGGTTTTGGGACCACAAATTTGACATCAAAATATTTATTTTGTGATTATTATGAGGCCTATAATATTATTATATGCATGTGTTAAAGTTTCATGAAGAAATTCTTTGAGTAAGGTGTTCAATTATAAATTAGGGACTAAATTGAATAAATTGCAAAACTTGCATTCTAGAAGCAATTTGTATGAAATTGCTTTTGGTTATGAATTATAAGGTCTTGGAGAGTAATTTTCCCCATTTTTAAATTTTTGTACAAAAATGGGCTTGCATGGATGAAATTTTAAAGAAAGGGCATGAGGGCATTTTGGTCATTTGGCTTTTTAATGAAATAAAATGGGAAAAATCAAGCCAAAATCAGCCATTCTTATTCTCCATGCTGCCGAAATTTCTAGGGTTTCCATAGCTAGGGTTTTCAAGCTTTCCAAGCTCAATAGTAAGTGCTCTCAAGCCCGTTGTTAATGTTCTTTGTAATTTTGAAATCCTGGTAGCTTGCTCTCTCTATTTCTACCCATATTTCATGCTAAGGTTCATGTTTAAAAATTTACCAATGCATGGGTCACTTGTATTTTGATGGATTATGGAGGAACATGAAGATGAATATGTGTTAAACAACTTTTCCTAAGTGATTTTCATGAAAAACCCCTAAAAGGACCTTTTTGCAAAAGTTATGTTAGAAATTTGAAAATGATGGAAAATGTAGGCTACCATAAGAAGGAAAGATGTTCGGCTAGGCTTGGGTAAGGTAGAAATTGCATGTGTTTCATTGTACGAGCCTAGGGACTAAATCGTAAAAATATCAAAGGTTAGGGGCAAAACGGTCATTTGGACCGGGGTGAGAATTAGACTTGTGATGTATAATGTGGGGTGTTAATGATATAATTTTGTTGTTATAGACCCCGAGGAACAAATTTCGAAGGTCGATCGAGTTAAACGCAAGGTTTTGGAATAACTGAAACACAACTCCAAAACAAATACCAGGTAAGTTCGGATAACTTAAAGTAAACCCCTAATATGCATAATTGTATGATTTATTAATGCATGATGATTTTATTTAATATTGGCATGAAATATCATAGAAATGCATATTTGATGGTAACATGCGAAAAATGTCTCGGTTGAGATTGACAAAGGGAATTCGATGGTAACCCGTAATTGCATGTGATTTGAGATCCTGCGTGTGTTGCAGTAAGGATTTAGCCCAGATGAGTAATCCGTTGATCTCAATTATGAAAAGGATCTAGCCCGGACGAGTGTTCCTTGAATGGTCGAGCCTCCCGAAGAATATGTGTACATTATGGATTTAGCCTGGACGGGTAATCCGATTAGGGTCTGAATTTAGCCTGGACTGGTAATTCAGATCTGAGCTCAGTAAGGGTGTATGCCTACAAGGGATTTAGCCTAGACTGGTAATCCCGACATCACCTTATGAATTCATGATATGGGGGGATTTAGCCTGGACTGGTAATCCTACCATAAGATGTGAGGTTCGCAGGAGTGCATATATGTGAAATGATCATTCGTAAGAATTGACAGATAATGGGTATTCCATCGAAATTTCCTAGAAACTCAACGGGATTAATATGATGTATGTCAATAAAATGATAAATGATGAGCTCATCTACATAAATTACATGATACTTTGTTATGTGACTAAATCATTGATTAAGTGCATGTGATAAGGAATCATTTCATAATTGATGATTTCATGATTTAATTATGGATGTATGATAATTACTCGGTAAGTTTACTTTCCGGTTATTCGACCTTACTAAGCATGTAAATGCTTACCCCTCTCTTTTTCCCTATCTCACAGAGCTCGAGAACTCATAAGGACTGGAAGACTATTAGAAAGTTGACACACTATCAACTAGTCAAGCTTTGGTATAAAGACATTTTTGTTTTGTTCAATGGCATGTATAGGATTTTTGAGTATTTTTTATATGTGTCATTTGATTTGCCAAATGAAGGCATGTAAAAATATGTTTATCTTTTGTATATGGCCATGAAAATTGGCTTAATTAAAGTAGGCTATGACCTACGAATTTTTGTATGGTTTTATTTACAAGTGATGGATTGTTACCAATTGACAATGAGTTACATGAACAAGCCAATTTCGGACGAATTAAAGTGACATGGAAACCCATAAACACTAAATGGGAAATAACCTTTCATGTATGAAACCAATGATATGAGGTTTCCATACAACTAGTTTTATCAAGATTATTACAAGTGTATAATCATGTTTTCCTTCAAACTTGGTAACCACTAGGTATAAGGAGTACAAAAGGGGTGCCTTAAGGCTTGGAAAATAGCCTATTAGGGTCCATATGGTTGGACACACGCTCGTGTGTGACACACGGTTCCTTCCCACGGGTGTGGGCTATGGCCGTGTGTCCCCTACACTTAAAATTTTAAATCAAAAATGCACACAAGTAGGCCACACGGGCGTGTGTCCTTGCCGTGTCTAAAAGAAGTGTTGTCCACGGACAGGCAGCATGGTCGTGTTGATAAGTTAGTGTTGCACACGGCCGAAGGGCATGGGCATGTCCCAAGTCACACGGGCGTGTGAGTCCACACGGCCCATCTACACAGGTGTGTAACACTTTAAGGTAAGGAAAATTTTTCTGAGGAGCCCAAGGTTTATCAAACGTGCCTGAATTTGTCCCGCACTACCTCTAGGTACGTTATAGGCCTCGAGGGCCTATATAAGGGATGAGATACTCATGGTTGAAAGGTTTTAAATTGGAGCAAAAATTTGCGACCCAAATAGTGTGTTATAAGTGTAAAGCCCCGGTAATGCCTCGAACCCTATCCCGACGTCAGATACGGGTGAGGGGTGTTACAAAAGCTACCAATTTTCAAGCTTGGGTTTTCAACAGACTTGCGAAGAATTTTCGATGGGATCCTGGCATTTCTAGGTTCAGATGTCTTATGACTGTAACACTCCTAACCCGTATCCAACACCGGGACAGGGCTCGAGGCATTACCGAAACTTTACACTTTCAGTATACTAACTCGGGTCACAAAATTTCATTTGAAATTAAAACTTTTCAATCATGAACATCTCGTCCCTTGTATAGGCCTTCGAAACGTATAACATATCGAAAGGCAATGCGGGACAAATACGGGCACATTCGATTAGCCTTGGGCTCCTCAGAAAATTTTCCTTAACTAAAAGGGACACACGCCCGTGTAGGTGGATCGTGTGGACTCACACGCCCGTGTATCTTGGGGCACGCCCATGCCCTTCAACCGTGGGCAACACTGACTTATCAACACGGCCATGGAACACACCCGTGCTACCTGCCCGTAGACGAAACTGTCATTTTAACACGGCCATGGTGCACGCCCGTGTGGCCTACCCGTGTACAACTTTGAGCTAAAGTTTTAAGTGCAGGGGACACATGGCCATAGCACACGCCCATGGGAGGAAACTGTGTCACAAACGGCCTAGACACACGCCCGTGTGTCCAACCATGTGGACTTTATTAGGCTATTTTCCAAGCCTTTAGTCACCCCTTTATACTACTTGTGCCTAATGGTTACCAAGTTTGAGAAGAAGCATGATTATATATGTAACGCCCCCACGCCTGAGACCATCGCCGGAGTCGAGTATGAGGTGTTACTAAGCTTAATTTAACATTTTTAGAACTTTGGATTATTTGTTTCTACATTCACAGCTTTTAAGCTACTTGCGTCACAGTCACAAGAAAAATCATATATCGAGTTACGAAACTCGAAATCAAGATCCGTAAATTTTCCCTGAATCTAGACTCATATAACTATCTACTAATTGTTTTATAAAATTTTTGGTAGGGCCAATTAGTACAGTTTATTAGTTAAAGTTACCCCTGTTTCAGGACTTGACTGGTTTGACCTCTGTTTACTACGAACCACATTTCTCTCTGTAAAAAATTCATATTACTATGAGGTTTGTTTCTCCTAAAACTAGACTCAATAAGGATTCTGAGGATATAAAATAAACCACCTAATTATACCTTTAAAATTTATGGTGAATTTCTAAAGTAGGAATAGGGGATTCAGAAACTGCTATGACCCTGTTTCACTAAAATTCAAATATCTTCTAACATATAATTCCTTTACCTGTTTCATTTGTTTCATGTGAAACTAGACATAATAAGCTTCAATTTGATATGTATTTCATCACCAAATTCAATTGCTATGATATTTAGTAAATTTTCAAACTCACGTCAGTGTTGCTGCAGTATTCTGTTTATGGCAAATTTCATCCCTCTTATGAGTTTTTATGCACTAAGTATCTTAATAATTTTCCTTAACATCAAACATAATCTAAACTTACCATTTTCTTAATTTATCATTATCAAATATTTTCTCAACCATTCTGTCACCATATCATAAGATCATTTACACAAAATAAGTATATTGCTATACATGCCATACTTAAATTTACAAGTCATTTACCAAAAATCTTCCGGATAGTGTGACTGAGCCTTCGACCTATCCCGACTCCTGAACTGGCTTGTCCAAAACTACAATGAGTAAGAAGAAGAGAGTAAGCATAAATTCTTAGTAAGTTCATATGTAAATAATAAATAACATAACAAACAATCAAACTAATCAACATTAGCATATATCATCAACACACTTATCACATTTTTTTTTAATCATTTTTCATCATCTTATTACCTTATCGTGGTTGTAATCAACACTCAACCCGAGGGTTAAATACATACCTGTCCAAAATATCTATTTCTCATCACTTACCAATACGTCTCTTTTCATCTCGAGTATTCCTCCATTTGAGTAAAACTTTACCCGTTGAACACATCGGAATATAATTCGGATACATGATAATTTGCACATAAGTGCCTCATATGTAATCAAGCTACCATGTAACCCGCCCATAAGTGAACTCGGACTCAACTCAACGAGCTCGGGCGTTCGCATCCATAAGTGAACTCGGACTCAACTCAACGAGTTCGGACATTCGCATCCATAAATGAACTCGGACTCAACTCAACGAGTTCGGATGCTCAACCATCCTAGTGACATGTCACTTGTATCCTAATCTGTTCCTAAGGTTCAAACGGGATTTTCCTCGAACACTTATCCTTGCCGTCTTCCGTAGAATGCCGAAATCAATACTCGGTAACAATTATATTTAACAAGTAGCTCACATAATTTACATATTATTTGAAATTAACCACAAAGCATACATTTCATAATGAAATTCAGCATAACACATAATTAATATCAATAACTTAAAATTAACAATTATGCTACATTATTTACACATGAACTTACCTTGGTACCAAAATACAAAGATTTTGCAATTTAGTCCACAATCTTTTCTTTTCCTCGATTGAGGTCGATTCCACGTCTTTCTTGATCTAAAATAACACATTTAGCTCATTTAATACTCACATTATCAAATTAATCCTTAACTCAAATTTTGGCAAAATTACAATTTTGCCCCTAAACTTTTGCATATTTACATTTTTTCCCCTAGGCTCGGGATTAAACTTTATTCCTTATTCTTATGTTTTACAACATGCTGATCACTTTTCTCTTCTATGGCAACATCAAATTCTCACTCTAACATGTACTTGTGACTATTAGGTATTTTTACCGATTAAGCCCTTTTACTCGTTTTTGCTTAAAATCGAGTAGTACAAGTTGTCTAACATAATTTAAAACCTCATATTTTATCATAAAACATCAAAATACACAAATTTCACCTATGGGTATTTTTCCAAATATAAACCCTAGGTTGAATTATTGCTAACATAAGCTTAATCGAGCTACCGGGATTCCAAAAACGTAAAGAACATTAAAAACGGGGCTTGGAATCACTTACTATGGAGCTTGGAAGCTTGAAACAAACCCTAGCTATGAAGAACCCTTGAAATTTCGGCCTAATGAAGAAGATGGACAAAAATTGGCTTTTAATTTTGTTTTTAATTCATTTTAATAACTAAATGACCAAAATACCCTTACTACTAAACTTTCCAAAAATTCCTTCCATGTCCTAATTTTGTCCATGAACTTAAAATTGGTCAAATTGCTATTTAAGACCTCCTCATTAATACTCCAAAACAATTTCATACTAAAAACTTCTAGAATGCAAGTTTTGCAGCTTATTCGATTTAGTCCCTACTTTCAATTTAAGCACTTTAGGCATAGAATTTCATCACGAAATTTTCACACAATCATGCAATCATATCATAATCATCAAAATAATTATAAAATAATTATTTCTATCTCGAATTTGTGGTCACGAAACCACTATTCCGATTAGGCCTTAATTCGGGATATTACAATATACATGTAAATAATCTTAATGAAAATAGTTGTATGGAAACCTCATATCATTGGTTTCATACATAAATGGTTATTTTCTATTTAGTGTCATGGGTTCCCATATTACTTTAATCCATCTGAAATTGGCTCATTCATGTGATTCATTGCCAATTGATAGCAACCCATCCTTCGTAATTAAAACCATGCATAAAATTGTAAGTCATAGCCTACTTAAATTAAGCCAATTTTCAACTCATATACAAAGAGATAAACATATTTTTACATGTCTTTATTGGGAAAATCAAATGACACATATAACAAAATACTCAAAAATACTATACATGCCATTGAACAAAATAAACTGAGTCTTTATACCAAAGCTTGTTTAGTTGATAGTGTGTTCACTCCCTAATTGCCTTCCAATCCTTATGAGTCTTTGAACTCTATGAGACAGGGAAAAAGAGAGGGGTAAGTATTTTCATGCTTAGTAAGCTCGAATAACTAGAAAGTAAACTTACCGAGTAATTAGCAAACATCCATACTTATTTCATGAAATCATCCATTATGAAATGATTTCCTATCACATGCACTCAATTAATGAGTTAGTCACATAATCATGTATTATGTAATTTAACTAGATGAGCTCATCATTCATCATCTTATTGACATACATCATATTAATACCGTTGAGTTTCTAGGAAATCTCGATGGAATACCCATTATCCGTCAATTCTTACGAATGATCATTTCACATATATGCACTCCCGCGAACCTCACATCTCATGGCAGGATTACCAGTCCAGGCTAATTCCCCCATATTATGAACTCATAAGGTGATGTCGGGATTACCAGTCCAGGCTAAATCCCTTATAGCGGCAAACACCCTTATTGAGCTCCAGTCCAGGCTAAATTCAGACCCTAATCGGATTACCCATCCGGGCTAAATCCATAATGCACACATATTCTTCGGGAGGCTTGATCATTCAAGGAACACCCGTTCAGGCTAGATCCTTTCTATACTTGAGATCATGGATTACCCGTCTGGGCTAAATCCTTACTGCAACACATGCAGGATCTCAGTTCACATGTAAAACAGGGTTTGTCCATCAAATTCCCTTTTTCAACCCCAACTGAGACATTTTTCACATGTTATCATCAAATGTACATTTCTATGATATTGCATGCCAATAATAAATACAATCATCAAGCATTCATAAGTCATACAATTATGCATATTAAGGGTTTACTTTAAGTTATCCGAACTTACCTGGTACTCTTTTCAAAGTTGTGTTTCGGTTATTTCGAAACCTTGCGTTTACCACGATTGACCTCCGGAATTTGTTCCTCAGGGTCTATAACAGCAAAATTAATTCATTAATACCCCACATTATATATTTCAAGTTTAATACCTACCCTCAATCCAAATGACCATTTTACCCCTAACTTTTCACATCTTTACGATTTAGTCCCTAGGCTCGTATAATGAAACACATGAAAATTTCTATCTCACCCAAGCCTAGCCGAACATTTTTCTCTCTTATGGAAGCTCAAATTTTCCATTATTTTCTCATTTCTACCACACATTTACATCTTTTGCAAAATAGTCCCTATAAGGGTTTTTCATGAAAATCAACTAGGAAATTATGTTTAATACACATTCATATTTCATATTCCTCCATAATCCATCAAAATACAAGCAACTCATGCATGGGAAAATTTTTAAACATGAACCCTAGCATGAAATATGGGTAGAAATGGAGAGAGCAAGCTACTGGGATTTCAAAAATACAAAGAGTATGAAAAACGGGGCTTGAGAGCACTTACTATTTAGCTTGAAAAGCTTGAAAACCCTAGATATGGTGACCCCTTGAAGTTTCGGCTGGATTAAGGAGAAAATGAGCTGATTTTGGTTCATTTTTCCCATTTTATTTCATTAAAATGACAAATGACCAAAATGCCCTTATGCCCTTTCTTTAAAATTTCATCCATGCAAGCCCATTTTTGTCCAAAAATTTAGAATTTGGGAAAATTGATCTCCAAGACCTTCTAATTCATAATCTATATCAATTTCATACAAATTGCTTCTAGAATCCAAGTTTTGCAATTTATTCAATTTAGTCCTTAATTTCCAATTGGACATCTTATACTTAAAATTTCTTCATGAAACTTTAACACATGCATGTACTCATATTCTAGGCCTCATAATAATCATAAAATAAATATTTTTATGTCGGATTTGTGGTCCCAAAACCACTATTCCGACTAGGCCCTATTTCGGGATGTTACAATGACGTTCGAAGATTTATCTCTTAGCTTCAAAATATACTTTGAATCACTCATTTTTGAGTTTATGAGATCAAGTTATAACTGTTTTAGTGAAGATTGGACGAGAAAATTTTTTGAACAGGATTATGATGAGAATTACGAATTTCAAGATTTTAATTCAAGTTTAAATCATATTGGGTTCGGGTTTTGGCCTTAATTTTGATTATATATAAGCTCAATATTGTATTTATTAGCTCTTATTATTTAATTATTTCAAATTTTTAATAATTACTAAGTAGTTTAAGTTATTTAAGAGTTTTATGCCAACAAGAGAGTTTAGTTTAAAACTATTTTTTGTTTAGATTAATTAGTGTTCTAATATAAGAGTTTTATTTATATTTATTTATAGGCCTTTGCATTGTACACAATTCACACAATTGATTATTATTCAAATTCTCTTTGAGTTTTTCTTTTCAAGAATTGTTCTTGAGTTTCTTTTAGAAGAGTTTAAAAATCTTTTTATATTGTGGGGATCATCTTCAAACTTTTTCTTGCCAAAGTTTCTATCTTGGAAGGAAAATTAGAGCCGTTTAAAGAGGGTTGTGGATTTTTTATGTTTCCAAGGCTTCTTAGGACTTCTAGATATCACGTTCTATTTTTTCATCTATTAACTTTATTTTCTTCTTTATTATTCTAATCTTTGATTTCATTATTCTATTTTATTCATTTTAGTTATTTATCTTTAATTGTTCTCTTTATTTTTATCTGACTTGGATTCGTTTGTGTTTCGATTATGTTAGAATCCAAGTTTTTTTTTTAATGTCAAGAACCCTAAGTCAAATTTATGACTTAGACAAACTTTACAATCCACTTTCGAGTTCATCCGCACGAATCCGTATCATTTCCCTAGAAACAAATCAAAGAGAGTTATCATTGAAAAGGAACATAAGAAAGATAAGGAGGAAGGTGTCCAATGCCATGAATGTTAGGGGTATAGTCATATTCAATCTAAGTGTGCCAACAATCTTAAAATGAAGAAGATGTCACTTTGTGTAACCTAGAGTGATGAAGATTCATCTAGCAACTTAAATTCAAAAGATGATCATCACAGTAATTATGTTGCTTTTGCTACTAATGCTGTCAAAGAAGATGAAGAAGATTCAAATGGAGATTCAGATATTAGTTCTGATGAGGAATTCCTGAAAACCTACAATGAGATGTTGGGCAAGTGGAGGAAAGTTTACAACATCAATACTCTACTATTATAGAAAATAAGCATTTAAAGGATGAAAACCCTAAATTGGTTAAACATGTTGAAACAAAAGAATTACTTCTTACAAAGGAGCTTACTAAAGTTAAACTCATGCTCAAGAAATTTATCACCAATAGTAACAAACTTGAAGAAATCCTTGTAGCAACAAGGAGAAATCCAAGCAAGGGAGGTCTACGGATGTCAAGGAAGGAAAGGCTATGGTCCAGAATCCTACTGCCTTTATGAAGGTTTGTGTTTTGGTGATTTTGGTTGAATGTTCAAAGCTCATGCTGATCAAGAATAACAAAAAGGTATTCATTTGTCACAAAAGTGGTTTGTTATTACTATGGGGCCCTTAAACATATCAAGCATTGGTGTTTCAAGATACTGCATGATCCAAGGTGGAGACGCACAGTGCTTAAGGAAAAGCCCACTTCGATTGCACATCAATTGTGAAGAAATATAAACGAATGTAGGTAAAAAAGGAGACTAGATATATGCATGTTGCATATTGTTCACAAAAGTCTACCATTAATGGAGTTTGGTATTTTGATAGTGGTTGCTTTATACATATGATGATATCAATTATACTTGTCTAACTTTGTGAATTGTCTTGCTGGGAAGGTGACATTTGGAGATGGGAAGAAAATTCATATACTGGGAAAAGGAACCTTAAATGTCCTTGGGATGCCTCAATTAAAGAATCTGTAGCTGGTTAATAATCTTAAAGCCAACTTGGTCAATATAAGTCAACTATGTGACCAAGGTATGCTTGTCAACTTTACAAAAGACAAATGTATTATAACCACCAAATCTGATGAGAAGATTATGGAATGAGCCCACACCTTTGATAATTACTATAGGGCGATTCAATCTATCATGTGTGATAGTGATGTTGTGTCTAACTTGGAACTATGGCACGAGAAAATTGATCATATCCACTTTGAAGGGTTACAAAGGTTGGTACGTTATGAAGTAGTTCAAGAAATTCCAAAATTAACTAGAACCTTTGTCAACCACATACCTATATTTGGTATACCTCTATTTTCTCATTTCATAGCTAGTATAAAAAAGATAATAACAAAATAACACATATTTTAGGATGATTTTTTTTTTTTGGCTAGTTTTGGAAAGAGCAGGAAAGGATTGTACAAATCTAAGCTTTAAATTAATGCTAGTTTTAAACTTATTTCAACTCAAAGGTCAATACATTTGTCATATTAGATCATCTATAATAAAAATTACATAGTATTTTTTAATTTAAAATATTAAAAATAAGAATGCATTTAATTATATCTATTTTATTCTTTTACTATTTCAAGACTATATTATCGTTTAAAATCTTTAAGTTTACTTAACATCTACTTTTTCATTCTCATTTATCCAAAAAGAAAAAAGAAAAAACTTTCATTGAAACATAAACCATCAATTACTCTCAATATAATATTTATTTTAGATTTATAATGCGTTTTATTTGATAATATATTTTATTTTAAATATTTCTTATGTATAATTAATTATATATTATTATATTTTGTATATTTTACATTCTTTTTATTATTTCTGCTCGAGATTTAATATTGTCTCCTCTAACAATATTGTCTATAAGGTTTAAACTTACATTCCCCGTTTGAAAATGCAATATATCTTATCAATTATCACTACACAAAATGTTTGTTGATAGATTACATTTAATTTTAAATAATATATTAAAAAATTTCCAACATCTATCAAATAGCACCTAAGCTAATAAATTATTAGTTTTTTTTAATATATTCAAAAATAAATATCTAATAGCTTTGAATGAATTAATAAAATTAAAAAAAACCATAAATATATTAAATATCAAAACCGATATTAGGTTTAAAAAATCTTAATCAGATAGGAGAGGGAAAAGGAAAATCCAAATCCAAGTTAGGCCACAACCCACAAAAAGGCCCAGAAAAATAGTCCTAAAGCCCAACAAATCCTAAATTTACCCTAGTTACCGCCATATATTCTCTCAATACCCTACTACTCAAACTCTAGGTTGGCCGTCGCCGAGTCGAAGAGGATTCAAACCCCTTTCCCCACAGCAAAAATGAAGTACAACCCACGAGTCTCCTCCTCTCGTCGCAAGAGCCGCAAGGCCCATTTCACGGCACCCTCGTCGGTCCGCCGTGTGTTGATGAGCGCCCCACTCTCATCCGATTTGAGGTCCAAGTACAACGTCCGGTCCATGCCAGTGCGCAAGGACGACGAGGTCCAAGTGGTTCGTGGGACTTACAAAGGCCGGGAAGGGAAAGTTGTTCAAGTCTACCGTCGCAAATGGGTGATCCACATCGAGCGCATCACCCGGGAGAAAGTTAACGGGTCGACCGTCAACGTTGGGATTAACCCATCCAAGGTTGTCATTACCAAGCTGAGGCTGGACAAGGACCGGAAGTCGTTGTTGGACCGTAAGGCTAAGGGACGGGCTGCTGCTGATAAGGATAAGGGTACTAAGTTCTCTGCCGAGGATATCATGCAGAGTGTTGATTAAGGTTGTCTTGTTTTTCATTGCTATGATATCCTTTGTTATGTTACAATTTACGGAGTTTGCAACTATTGGACATCATTTTTCATAGTATTTATCTTCATGTTATTGGATGAGGAATCTGGGATTTTGTAGACTTTGATAATGCTATTATATATTGCAATTTTTGTTTTCATTTTATTTGGTTGCATGATCAAATTCGTAGGCATGGAACTTATAATGTTAAATACATGGAAATGGCTGTGCAAAGAATCTGCTACGTTTAAGCATTGTCTGAAACTAATGCTATAAAGATTCTATTTTTGGTCTTCATAATGCTTTTGTATTGTCAATCATTTTATTCAACAACTACACCAAATTGAGTGGTTTCTTTGAAATGCTACATCACTACCTACCATCCATTCAATGGCTTGTGATATGGATATGCAGAGTTGAGCTGTTTCTCTTGAAAAGCATTGACAGTCCATTGGGATAGGGATTCAAAGAGTTCATTTGCATCCAAAACGACATTAGATTGGGTGTTCATTGATAATCCATTTGTCCATGGGATTGGGATGATACCACTTGGAGAAAAGCCGAGCTTGAAACTCGAAATCCACCATTTCTTTTGGTCGAGGTAGTAGCCGGTAAGCTTTAGGGGACTGTGTATGGAGGAACTTTGAAGGCAACTGGAACAAATAAGCGTTTGTAGATCATTCAAAGGTAGCAAATCAAGACAGCTATAAAGCATTTACCAAATCAAAGAAATACTCAATACAAGGAGGCATAAATGTGCCAATGTCAAAATGGCTCAAATCGGATCAAAACTTCCAATATCTGAATCATTGAAAGCCGAAAGTATCAATCATCCATACACAGGAAATGCGAACCTAGAAATGAATATTAATCGCCTGTGGAGCAACTTATTGACACCCCCATTTTAAATCACCACAAAAAAAAATCGTAATCAAATCTTTAAAAGCATCATTGGGTTGCAAATAATTGATTAGGGTTTCAGAGCAAAGGCCAATCCTAAGCGAGGACTTTTGTCCAAGGACTTGGTGTCAAGCTCACCAGAGACCGTCAACAATGACTTCGGTATGACTTCATGCTGCAGCAATGCTCCAAGCCTCCCATGATTGTTGAGCTTAGCTTTAATCAGTGTGAGATGATCAACAGCGTAAGCCCCTCCAACAGTGAACGTGTTCTCATTTGTTGAAAACTTTCTGCTGATCTCGCCCACGGCAGCGCTCTTCTTCAGGTTGTCCAGATAATGCACATAAGATGCTTTTATGCTGTCTCCCTTGTCTCCTCTGGATTTAAAAAATAAAATAAAAAAATAAAAATAAAAAGAGAGAAAGGAATTAGTGCCAAAAGATTAGAAAGTGCTTACTTTCTATTCGATTCATGGTTTAGTTTATAAAAGCTTACAGAATTATGGAAGCGCATGAATCTGGTTTTGTCACACTAATACCAGCAGTGTACTTTGTAAAATTGCCTTTGGTAGGATCATAACCTGCCTCTGCTCCAAAAGCAATAGAAGGTGTGCCAATGGTTGCTGTGGCATCAACAACTGGCGTCTTGTACAGAGCAATAGTTGTTGTGAAGGTTGCATGGTGATGAAAATACTGAACCTCCAGCTGCAAAATAGATAGCAGATAGAAACTTCCCATTTTCAAACATCAAAACTCATTATCCTGAGAAAAATTTCTGCTTATAAGAGGTAAATTCCTACCTTGCCAGAGTTATAATCAGGCACTTTGAATGACGCAATAGTCTTAGTGGAGGGAAGAATATCAGTGAATGTCATCGTCGTCGATATCTGTCCAAACAATGTAAAAAATGAGATTCTCGGCTCAACTAGGCAAATAGTTTCCAGACCAAGGATGTAAGAACCTACATTAGAGTCAGGTATCAACTTTGACATCAAATTGAGTGTTCTTGTACTTGTATAGTGCAGCAACATCCCCAGTAGAAAGTCCTCCTTTCTTTAGAGAAGTTGATGTGATGGCCTGAATTGAAGGAAAAAGGAAATTAGCCAATAAATACCAGTGGAATGTTTTGGTTTCAGAGAATCTAGATATCCTCTAATGGTTCCATAATAGTCAGAACACGAGGATCCAGGTTAACTAAAATACATTAAGGTTCAGCAGATACATCAAGCAGCTCATCAAAAAAAAAAAAAACCTAGAGAAGTAGAAAAGCATAGCACAAGATTAAATGCCCTCTTAATTCCTTTCAAAGCATAACAACTGGTCAGACAACATCAATTTCACCCAACAATACCTTGAGATCAAATACAAAATGTGCATAAATTCAGAGCAACAACCAGTAACAAATCTTGGAATTCAAAGATAATGCTGGTTCATGAGAAATTCAGGGAAATCACCTCAAAGACAAATATTTCTTTTAAATGGGTAAAAAAACTAAACAAGAGGAAAAAACAAGAACCTTAACTTCTCAAATGCCTCTACATTTTCTCATTTCCTTTTCAATATTTAAAGCAATTTAAACAAATGAGACAGAAATCTGCTAAAAACCACAATTTTCTTTTTTTTTTAATATTTGCATTCATCTGAGCACCTTATTCAATCGACAGCAAAAGTCAGTTGATAAAAGATCTAAGCAAGCAAAGCGGCATATCATCCAAGAATAACCTATCCAGACTATATAATCATTGGTTAAATTCAAATAAAAGAAATGACGTTGGCATACCACTCCAGCGCCAGTATAAGTGGAAACCGTGAACTTCTGATCCGACGTATAATCTTTGGTCAAGAGATCTAAGCATTCAAAAGGAGAAGAGAGAGAAGATAAACCGATATAAGTAAACGCAAAAGGAGAAATTCCAAAGTCGATAAAAGAAAAAGATCGTAGGTGGAGAACGAAGAAGATAAGAGGATTTGGTTACCTTTGGCTCTCTTGCCGATATCGACGAACAGTCCCGGTCCCTTACTCATCACTACCAAAGAAAAAGATCTCACAAATTGGGAGAGAAAGAATCAATTTTGGTTAAACAGAATCGCACTGGACAAACTTTTTTTGAAAAAATAATGGGTGGAAATGAACACAAAATTTGCAAAAAAGAAAAAAAAAAAAAAGAAAGAAAGATTATGTGATAATTAGGTGCGATCCTTTCAGGGTTGGCGTGTTGTTCACCGTTGATTTTATTGACTTTTGCAAAAAAAATTATAATTATAATTATAATTATTAAAATAGTATAATCATCTGAAGGGCCTACCTAATTAATTCAATCAAACAAATAAAACACATGATTAGATAAAATCCAATATAAAGTAACACCCAAAGCTATACTTAGTTTACAATTTCTTTAAATTTCTTATTTAGTTTACAATTTCTTTAAATTTCTTATTTCATATTTGATAATATAAATTCTCATTACACACTTATATTATTTATATTTTTTAAAATTATATTATTTATTTTACAAAATTATTATTATGATAAAAATAATTTCTGAAAAAGTCATCACATGTATTATATTAGTCTAAAAAAATAGTTGATAATACAGTTAAACATCGTATGTAATTTTTTTTAATTGCTTTAATACATATTTGTTAGGTTATTTTCTCTTTAATATTTACATACGCTCCTTATCATTATCTATTAATACTTAACCGAGTTCGTTATCATTTGAATTTGAATATCCATAATTAAGATTATTAATATCTTCTTCTTCTATTTACTCTTCAAAGTATAGATCATCTCAATTCAACCTATGATTGAAGTTATGAAATATGCAATATGTTGAAATAATCTAATCTTTATTTTTTTTATATTATACTAAAGTGATGTTGATATGAGAATTTTTTTTAAAAAAAATAACAAATATTTTCTCAACCACATTTCGAAACCTTTAATATCTTAAATTAAAGAGTTTACGAATTGTCTATCGTGTTTGTGTCTGACACCATACTTTTAAATGGTATAATATTCCATTGTATAGTACAAGAAAATCTTTTCTATTTGCAGAATTAGCATCGACCTTATATTATTTAGATTCAAAGTCTAAATAACAAATAATCTATAGCTTCAATTATAAAAATTTATATAAACTTAATATTAGAAAAAAAAATCTACTAGATTATATTCAATTTTATAATATGTAAATTATGTTAAAAATAATATAATATTTATAAAAAAAATGTTTTTATGAGTTGTTCAAATCTTTCATTGTAATTCTCATATTTTTGTCATAACTTTAAAAAGTTATTTTTTTATAAATAGATTATGATAAAAAAAGTTATAACATTTTTTATAAATAAGTATATTATTTTTATAATATATAACATTGAGACATAAATAAAATAGATCAATACTTTTTTGCCATAAATTTTTATAAATAAATATTTTATAATACTTTTATAATATGTAAATTATTTTTTATAATAGATTTAATTGTCATAAATTAAAAAAAAAAGAGTTAGGATTTAAATAATATTTTTTTCATAACTTTATAAAATATATAAATTATTTTCATAATATACTTTTTAGGATTTATAATATATATTTTTTTTTATAAACATCCCAAACACTCATACATGTTCACACTTATAATATAATTTTTATAAATTGTATAAAAATATTTTTTTTTAAAAATTAAATTAGGTGTAATTACTTATATAATTACTCTAATTTTCCCCTTTTGCAAGACATATAATTAATTATACTCAAATCCAATTATTAAATGGTTTTCTAAACACTACCTAAATATTTATATTTTTCTTAATTATGTTGCACATTTTAATATCTTTTACATTTAAATTATTTTTTATTGTTGGCAACTTACTATTACTCAAACTGTAGTTTTTTAAATTCTACAAATAAATTAAAGGATTATCCTATGTTTGATTCTTTTCATATATATATATTTATTACTATACAAGATAACTACATGTCATACTTTAGATCATACTCACAAAATTTTTAATCTTTCATTAACTATGTGCTGGAAATATTGATCAAACAAAAGAATGAACCGATTTTAAAATAAATTACCCTAAACCAATTAAATCTGAAACAAAAAAAAAAATCTGATTCTATGATTTTTTTTATTTTTATAATTTTTTAAATAATTTATTTAATTAAAACTGAAATGATAACTAAATCAAAAATTAATAACTTAACTGATTCAATCATCAATTCAATTCTAAATATAATGTTTAATATAATATTATTATAAATAGTAATTAATTAATTTTAAAACTTAATAAAGGCACTCTTCAATAAAATTCTAAAATTTTCAAAAGCTGCCCTTATTACCAAGAGACATTACTATGTATTTCATCTATTATTCGACCTCTGAAAACCTTTGAGTTTCATAAACATGATAGAACCAAACAGGTTCAAGCAATGCTCTGGCGTTAGTTAACCTATCATGGCTTTCATCTTCTTCATCTTGTTCTTCGATCTCTCGCTCAATACGAGGATACATGTCCGGCAGAGAAACCAGCATCATGTCAAGTCCACGCCATTCGCGGTCTTCTTGTCCAATCAACTTCAGACAAATAAAGTTTAGCAGTCCAAGTAGCAGACAAAAGTCCTTCCTATCTAGCCCAACAACTGAGGTTGCCAAGAAGATAACGCCAACTGCATCCAGTATGCTGCGATTTCCCTTTAACAATGAAATGATAATTCCCATGAGTTTCTTGAACTCGGTGAATTCTGGTTCAGAAACTCTATCATCCTCTTCCAGATCATCATGTTCACTCATTTCAGCAAGCTCGATCTTTGCCAAAATTAGGGGCCATGATGGAAAATGGAGCTTAATGTGATCCAATGCAGTCAAATATGGTCTCTCTATGCTCCGCTCGTGCATACTTGTAGAACCTAGTGCCAGAATCAAATCAGGGAGCCAAGGCTTTGCTGCTGCAACAAGTTGAGCAGCATAAGTAGAACCCAAAAACAATTCACCTGAGATGATCAGATCAAGCAAATCATTGGCTAGATAAAAGGACTCCACTGGTGCAGGTGAAGCTTCAGTGGCAGCATTATGGACTAGATTCAGTAACTTAAATGCATAGCTGAAAGAGCTCTTCACACACATAAAGCATTCCTTTGATTTCTCTTCCTTCAACTGGGATTTATCTTTAGATAGCTGCCTTAAGCAAGAGATGATGTATTGAACGTATGATGATGTAAACCTCAAGCACCTAGTATGGTTACGAGAAGCAAAACCCATTGCAATAGAATCAATGATGAACTTGAGAACTGTTGTGAACATCTTCACCTTCTTTGATGTCTGTTTTTGTTTGGCGTAGGCAGATCCTACATGAATAAACAAAACCAATGCATTCAGTCATAACCTATTATTTTTACAGCCATTTTCTTTATAAAAAAGTCATAAAAAGCTTGCATGAGAATTCAAACAACTTGACAAACAAGGAACCACAATGACGCCTTCAGAAATGGAAGTTAATACAACAGATCACTCCTAATCTAGATTTTTGTGTTAGGCGTCTCTCCTAGTCCAGAAATAGAAGTTAATACCAGTGGATTTCCAAACAATATACTTATTTCTAAATCCAAGTCTAAACCCACCGCTACATATACAAATTCCCAAATGGATTATAATCATTTAGATTTTAGGAACGTATTACTAAAAGCACTTCTGTCTATATCCACACTAAATGCTTTGATATGAATGCTTATGCATCTAACTTTGGGTAATATGTCCACATGCCTTCTTCCTAATCTCTTACCATTGGTATTAGAGCTAGAGGCATCTATTTGAGGTTCTCTCCGTTTCTGCCCAAGACGTGTGGCGCTCTTGCTGTTGTCCTGCTTAGATTTTTGAAGTGATTTACCATTCTTTTCCGAGTCACCTGCCTCAAACAGCTTATCTGTACAATCAAGCAGGTGATCCAATACCTGGTCTAGCATTGCCTGTCAGAAGTTTAACGAAAAAGATAAGCACTCAGCCCATCAGTGACATTTTACTTAGAACCATAATATATTTTTTTTTATGTATAAGATATTTATAGCATTAAATATCAAAGAGAAACAGGTGGTAGCAGGTCCAAATATTTAATCCTAGTAACAAACTTCAACCAGGTCAAAACCATAACAATGTAGCCTGATTTACAAAATCCAACACAAATACACAATGCAAAGGAATCCTCTAGTTCATTTAAGATTTGACAAATCCTACTGTAGAAGAATTAAAAATAAGATCAAATCACCAGCTATAACTCTGTAAAGCAAAGAGAAAGGAATTTTGAAATGAGCATTGAAGTTAAAGAAAAGTCAACATCGTAACTTGCCTTTGAAATTAAACCTGAGGAGTTGATCCGATCATCCTTCTTTGTACCAGATTCAGTGGTAGCATTTTGAACAGCCATATACAGAGCAAGAGCTGTATATGCCAAAACTGGATATGGATCCATATACTCATAATACTCACATTGGACAATGCTGACCTCAGAGATAACCTTTAAAGCAAGGAATGGCAGTTCCAAAGCTTGAGAACCCATCATAGCTTTCCGAGCATCCTCGGAAGAAAGCATATCTTTTATCTGCCACGATACTCCAACAGCAACTGAATAATCATCCTTGAAATTGGATGACTTTTTTCCTCCAACATGTTTCCATTTAACAGAAGTTTTTGATGAAGACTTTGATTTCTTTCTTTTTGCAGGAGAAACATTCTGTTTTGGTGCTTGTGTGTCAAATTTAATATGGCAACGATAGGCAGTTTTTTGCAAGAGCCTTGTTTGAGCCTCAAACATATTATCAAAGGCATGACATGATATCAATAATTTGTGGGCAGACCTCACTTCAGCCTGTTTTTCCAAATTTTCGGATAAATCACTACAATCAGTGATTAGGCTCATGCAATCTCCAAGGAGCCCAGCTACATCATCTGAAGCAGTGGTGGATAACATGTCAAAAACAGTAGACCTAGCATGAGCAGTCGATGCAACAGCTAATAAACGCTTAACTCTTTCACCAGAAAACAACTCTTTAAGGACATCCTGCTGATTTCGCTCATTTGCTAGGCTCCTGCAAAGATTGGCTGATGCAACCAGTAAACCCTCAACCACCGGTTCTTCAAGTTTAGCATTTGACAACAGTAAGCTGATGAAAACCTTGACAAGTTCCATCATAGATTTAGGAGATGCTCCTTCTGATAAAGCAAACTCACAAAACCTAGCTCCAGCAAGTGGAGACCGTTTCATAAGTGTGACACAGCGATCGCATGCCTCCTCAACGTCTAGTCTTGCAGGAAAGTATGATGGCATAAGCAGTCTTATAATTTTCTGAGCAACCGGAGATTGGTCACTTGCAAGTTTATTCAACAAGACTTCTAAACCAATCACCTTCAAAAATAGAAAAATGAACAACATCAACAGCCACCCTAAGAGAAAGGAATTAAAGCACTGCTGATGCAAAATTAGATGTGAAATGTACTTTATACCTTATTAAATTGGAAAGTTCGTATGTCCTTTAAAAGAAGAAGGAGATCTACCATAGCAACTCTTACTGAAAGAACATTATCTAACATCAGATGCCCCAGTCTTGGCAGAAGCACTTTAAGAATTTCATGAGACTGTGGATTGCCAAGCAAATATATAATGCCATTCAATGTGGAAAGCCTAACTTCATGGCAAGCGTCAAATGCCATTTCATCAAAAATTTTTGTGATCATCTTTGTAATGGTAGGTGGAGGTATTACTTCCCAAAACAAATGGAGAATGCGAAAACAACCTTCTACAGCAATAACTCTCACGTCAGGACAATCATCCATGATCAATCTCTCCAACAAAAAAAACTGTCTATCCAGCAATGTATCTTTAGCCTCTTTAGTGGAATCAGGGTCTTCAAAAGGGAACAAGTCTAGAAGTAAATGCAATGCATTTTGGCGAACATTTGAATTTGTAACCTGTTCAAGGACCACGCAGCTCGATTAAATAGATGTCATCCAAAACACCCAATACCAGACTAGAAATATGTCAAGTTACAAACCAGAAGTTATCCTAGTTGACAGGGCAAAGATATCTGATCCAAAAAGGTTTTTGCCTCCATGAAACTTGTGGCAAGAATATTTGCAAATTGTAACTAAATATAACCCCAATTTAAACAGAACTATTTTATATGAGGGGGGAAAATTCATGTAGCTTATTTCTTAGAATCAAAACCTTGATTCTACATCCTTCAAAAGAGTTTATTTGCTTTCTTAACCAAACTTCCTTTTTCAGTCTCTCTAATTCTTTCAACAAAAAAAGGAACTAAGAAAATGCCATATTAATGTTGTATCCAAAATATATGAACACAAAATCAGTAAACAAAGCATTAAAAAAAAGCAGTAGGATCACCTGCCTGTAAAGAACGGAAAATCACAGGCTCAGCTAGTCTAAAAAGCAACTTCTCAACTCCATCAACTGTTCTCTGATTAATAAAGCCGCCTAAAACCCTCCTAATACTACTTCCCAAACCTTTCGATCTTGCATGTATGGCTCCTTCAACTAAACCCATCAAGAACCCGGCTTCAATTTCCCTTTTCAGTTCTCCTTCAACCCCTTTCCATCCCTTAAACACGATCTCTCCGTAAGCTTCCAACATGGATTTCCTACCAAACGGAATCTGTGCTTTAATCATCGCCAAACATTCCTTCAAAAACTGCAAACTTAACCCAAATGTAAACGCCACGAATCTCTTTCCTTCATCCGATTTCAAATACAAAGGCTCGATGACACATCGGATTAATAACAGCTTCAGATCTTCGATGCTTTCGTCTTCAAAATCGAAGGAATTGAAGGCCTCGCGGAGCGAATAAACTTTGTGAACATCCACTTTTTTCTTCAAAGTTAACGACTTCGAGAGCAAAAAGGGCAACGTTTGCGAAATGAGGGTGTCCTTTTCTGGTAAGTTCTGTTTCCACCAATCTTCACATAAACACGCTATTTCGTAAGATAAACCCGGATCCGACTCGAAAAGGATGATGCTATCGTGCAAGGAACGGATGGATGCGATTAACTCGGAGTGTTGAAACGTGTTCCGGGGATGCGAAACGCATAAGCCGGTGATATAAGCGAGAACGCGGAGGGTTTCGCTATTGTTGTTTGGTTGGTTGTCTCCAGGGTTGGAGCTTCGGGTCGAGCGGCGGGAGCGTTTGGCGGGCGGGGAACGGGAGGAGTCAGCTTCAGGGTGGGTTGGTCCGTTTTGGAAGGAGAGAATTGAGTTGGAGATAGAGAGGTGAAGACAAGGCGGGAGAGTGGATGAGAGAGGGGAAGAAGGAGGAATGGAGTGGACGAGAGTTTTGAGAGCTGATTTTGAAGATTTAAGGGATAGTTTGACGGCGTATGAGAGGAAGTCCCCGGCAGAGGACTTCAGGGAGGAGCGGAGCCTTTTCTCCATAGCTTTACTTTTCCCCCTCTTCAGGATAAGATCGGGAGAGTTTGAAAAACAAAAATGGGGGGAAATGAAGAAACCGTTCAATTTTTAATTTTTGGGGACGATGAATCGTAGAGTTTGGGTTGGGCCTGCTTGGCTGTAAAAGAATTATTTTAGGATAAAGAATATTACAGGTAATAATTTAATTATTAGGGTGCTTTTATTTTCATTATCTAATTATAAAAAAAAATTATCATTAGTATTTTCAATATTTGATATTTTGGACATCCTTCGGTTAAATTGTTAACGAAAAGTTAATGTGGTATATTTTATATTAATATAATAATAAATTTAATCTTCAATATTTATATATTTTATCAAATTAATTTAAAACAAATTTAATTCTCACCATTTATGAATTAAATAAATTAATCAATTTAATGAATATTTATTAATATAATTTTTTTATTTTGAATTCATGAAATTAAAAGGGTTGTTGTTGGGATTAGACTAACTGAATTAGGAATAGTTAATCAATAATGCGAGTAAAGATGTTGAATATTTTTTAATTGAATCGTTCAAAATCGTTATTAAACCAAAAACTAAATCGTTTGAATCGTTTAAAAAACTTATTCAAACATATTTTAATAAATTTTTTTTTTACTTCTTATATATATTTTTAGTCCAATTTTATGTAATCCAATCACCTAACCAAAGAAAAATGAAAATAAAAAGAATAGTAGCTATAAGTGAGATGAAAGCATATGTGATGCTGAGAGAAACTTAATAAAACTATAAAAGAAAATACTTGATTATTTAAAGAAAGAAAATCTAAAAAGGAAAGAGTGGAACTAAAAGATTTTGAGAAAAAAAAAAACTTGAAAGATTGATGAAGAAGCGATAAAGAGATTTTCAAATAATAGAAAGGGTAAATTATCTAATTGTTTACACAATTTTTAGAGCGTTTTAATAAAATCACTGCAATTTAATTACTTATATTTTAAGGTATTTTTAATTTTAATCACTACTAAATATATATAGAAATATTTTCAAAACAAAAATATCTTTTCGATATAAAACACCCATGTCGACAAAACGATATGAGCTCTTTTTTCCAATGCTGAATTGATGATCTATGTATAAAGAGAGAATAATTCTTTGAATTTGAAGAAAAAAAAAACAACTTTGCTAACAAATTACAATTATACATTATACAATTCTAAGTACAATGATAAATTCAAATTATATGTAACTTTTTATTTTATTTTTTTATACTTTTTAGTTTTGTAATATATTTTCTATTTTGTTCAGAAGAACCCTCTGAATATTTTAGTCTTGGATTAGTAATTAGTTTCGAAATTACAAATGTGAAAGGGTAAAGATGAACAATGAGATTGTTTACATAGTTCAACCTCAGTTTATGGAGTTTTGCCCAAAGCAATAATCCACTATCTTTTTCACAGTATAGCTAATAATTTATGTTCTAACATCGGTCTAACTCTGACCACTTTAGGTACCTTATCGTTATACAAAAATTGGATCACTTTCCCACTAAGCTTACCCCTCGAAAGTTTAGTTTTGCGACTCAAGAGACTCTCTTGATTACTTACAAAAACACTGCACACATACACATTCCTAACTTGAACAAATTTGTTCTCCTTCAAACTCTAGGTCTCACGATTCACTTTAACCTACAAAACTTAAGTTATATACAACATAAGTTTTGTTTACATAAGAGTTATAGTCTAACCACTTTTCTATAAAGTAAAGCTAAAAAACAACATAGGAAAATAATTCCATAAGAGTGTTGATGTAATTTAATGTCTTCAACTATAAAAAGTGACCTTACTTGTTCCGTAAGAATCAATCTTCAAGTCTTCAATTTCAACTCAATTGGTATTTATGTTTTGGGTTCTAACTCTTCCAAATATCTCCAAAATAGATAGTTCAATACTTTTGTTCTAAAATCTACCAACTTTGGAAATAGGCAAATTTGACAATGAAACAATACCTGAAGTTGTGGTCACTGTTTCAGCCATAGAAACAACCACAGAATCAATATTGCCTTCAAATGTGTCAAACACATCTCATACTCTTGACTTGGATTATCGTGAATTATTATTTTTCTCATTAATATATGTATTTTATTCATTTGTTTTGCAATCATATATTTAAAGTAGGAGTCTTTATTTATTATAGGTAAGGAATGCACAAATATTTGCTTAGTTTCAGCCATAATTTGGTGTAGACATATAAATTGACATAATGAATACTTGAATCTATATAAGTTTTAAAGTCATCAAGTAAATATAATATCATAAAATATATTATTGGATTTAAATTTTAAACTCTCATGTGGAAAACTCCATAACATGGGGACTCCAATTGAGTAATAAAATCAAGTAAAAATTAATTATAGTATGACTCCGAGAGTAGATATCTTAACCACAACATCTTTTATTTCTGATATCTCTTTCAATTACATTTATTTTATATATTTCGGCACTAATTAGAATTTAGAAATATATAGATAATTATAGTTTAAAACTTAAATATTCTTTTGTTTTTGGTTAAATATTTATAATCTTGTAATTTCTAAAAGAGACTTTTATGTGGACCTAGCCCGAACTCCCGAACTATTACTACTTGAATACGACTTGCATTTGCTAAAAGAGCTTAACTAAAAAATATATTATTTTGATAATAAAACAAAGTTGTTTAGAGAAGATATCTCATTTTTCACTCATAAGATGTTGTAATTTTGCTTACAAGATAATTCTGTGAATTCTTGTATTCCTAATCAAGCCTTTGTGTCCACCAAGATCAAATGGTACCGAAGTTGTGGCAAGGACTTATGAGTAGAAAGTTTTGAATTCGAATTGAGAAAGACCCAACTTAAGGTGACAAATTCTTGAAGGATTGCTGGACATCCAAAGAGGACAATATCAATATTATGCCCACGATTCCAACACGACACATCCCTAAGTCATTAATTTTTATGCCAAGGCCAAAAGGTACTGCAGCTACCTTAGGTTATCCAATGATTGAAAAATACCACTTCCTTAGGTTATCCAATGATTGGCAAATATTTCATGTTTTTCCTTTGTAAACTTTATTAAGCTAAGCCTGTGAACTTTCTAGGGGGTTTATAATATGTTTTTTTTTTCGTATGCATGCTTATGTTGTATTTTATGTGGATTTTGTAGTTCTTAGTATTAGGTGAGATCTTAAGGTGTTTTAGTTATTTTTTGGGTCATGGAATGAGATGCCACAACAACAGGAGGAAAAGGCTATTTTAGTTTTTTTTTTGTTAGTTATTCGTGTTAGTATCTTAAGTCTATTTCTAGTGTCAATTTCTAGCATGTTAACTAGTGTATGAATAATGGTTGGATCTAAGGTTCTAAGTTGTTGGTGAAGAGGCTTGGCATGAGACCTCAAAGGAAGACAATACCATAAGCTATAGGGGTTGGTATATAAATGCCACAACTAGCCGTCTAGATGTCGTGCTCTAGGAGATAGTAGGACACAAAACATCCTTTCATAATTTTGGATTTATTAAAAATACTTTAATTTGAATCAAATTTTGAAACACTTAATTGATACTAAGAATGATAAATAGTCATAGGTAGTTTCTTTCATTTCCTTTTGTATTTTCTTTAATATTTGTTTTAGACTATTCTGTAATTTCTTTAGCTTTGTGGGGTGTGCCTCAGATTTATCAAACATGTTGCAAGCACATTAGGCGAGAATCGACGAGCAATCAAAGAAGGGCCAAAATAGGCCCAACGTCGGAACGATGAGCGTTGGCTCGTCGAGATGACGTGATGGACGACGTCGTGACAAGGCAAATGGGACGTTGCAACGTCATGATGTATTCTCCTATTTGGAGGTTGCGTTTTAGACTTCAAGCAGGACTTCCTCTCCCAGTTAGACTCTTATTATTCTGGGGATATTTTAGTATGATTAGAACTCTAATCTTAGCCTATTTAAAGGGGCCATTGTATCCTTGTTTTGAGACGTCAATCAGTAAGGGTTTTTCTTGAGGGAGGTAAGATGTAGTTGCATATGAGTTTTAGTGAGAGTTTAGTGGTAATTATGGAGATAATTGTGTTCCTAAGTTAGGACTTCACTTTTGGGGTTTGAGATTGTACTATTAGTACAATTAGATTTATTTTCTCCATATTGTACTCTCATTTGTTTACTCATTTAGTGAAAAATCTATACCTCATTTGCCTATGATTTTGTTAGAAAATCAAATTTGAAAAACGCAGCGAAAAATAAATTTGAGAAAATATCAGATTTTTAAATTTCTTTTCCAAAAAAACAAGATCTTGGTTGTGATATGTAAAGTAATAAACATTTAATTAAAATTATACCTTTTCGATTCGTTTAGGATGAATGCTTTGACCGAGTAGTCTTCTCCACTATCCTCAAGCTCACATATGCCAAGTGTGGGCTCGCTTCAAACCAGAAAATTTTTCACAAAAATTACCAATAGGGTAATTTTGTAATTTCTCTAAACTTTGGGGTCAAGTTGTAAATAAGAAAAATATCTTTAAAAATTTTTTGAAATAATTTTTTCAGAGAATTTTCTCTCTACAACTTTCTCTTGAATTCAAGTGTGTGAAAAATAATGACTGAAGCTCTCTTTATATAAGGAAAGTTTAGAGAGTCTACTATGATTAAACTTAATTACTTTAATATTACATCTATTAAATTAATAAAATATTTATCTACAAGAAAAATATTAAATTAAATTTAATGTTAAGATAATAACTTCAATATTAAATTAATAAAATACTATCAAGACAAGTATTAAATTAATTTTAATATTAAATTTATTAAAATATTATTATTTTTTGATTAGTTAATCTGAAATCAAATATATTCGGTAGAGTCCCAGTAAGAGTGTGATTCCTCCATTACTCAATCGCCGAAGGACCACCCGCCAACCACCGGAATGTCGTCGGCATCGTCGTGTTTGATGGTACCATCGCAGGAGCAACACCCTCACGACACCCCCAAGCTAACTCGGTTCGGGCCAGTGACGGCACAACTAGTTCGATCCTGCCACTGGTTGGACTGTCGACCCATTTCATATACCAGACCCAGTTCAACTAGTTTTTGGGTATTGATCTCAGTTTTGAGTTCTCAAGTCCAATTTTCGATTTCAGGTCCAATTTTTAAATTCAATTACCTATTAGTTCAATTGTCTGACTTGAAAATTAATTTCCAAAAATATCATATTTTTTAATTAATTTGATTAATTTAATTTTACTTGATCAAAATTAATTTTCCAAAAATCACTTAGATTTTCTAAATTAAATTTTCAAGAAAATTCTTTAATCAAATTTTCTAGTTAAACAATTATCACGATAGCCTAATTTAATTTCATATCTAAAAAATCAACTAAATTAAATTATTTCCAAAGTCGTAGAATTTTATTTTGATTTAAATGCAGTTCGACCGAGCATTTGTTGAACTAGAGGAGGGGCCAATCGAACATATATAATTAGGCTCTAGTAATTGCAATTATGTCCAAAAGCATCGTTCCAATAATTCACAATTACTTAATCATGGAGTCAGTCCACAAGAAGTACCATGATTGAAAACTCCTTATAGTATACTCTTTATGAAAGCAATTCATTCAAGCTGTTTTATCTAATGACCTCGTCATGTGTGTGTTACCCTCATATGATAACCTTAATTCTTTTGAGTTAAATTCGTTCACTCAATACAATCCTATTTTATCTCATTGTCACCAGTGTGTCTTCTTAATGATTAATATTATCACTGTCAACAAATGACTGTAATAAATTGCTCGTTTGAGAATGAGCAACCCGTGGCCATGTTCTATATTTATCAATTCACACAATGCCAATTAGAAGATATCGTTAACTATTTAATCGAGCTATGAGTTCCATTATTGCTAGTAAAGCTATACCATACATAAGTCATGTACCCAACATACCGAGTATGGGCTCGATCATTTTTAGAGTATAAGTCTCCACTTATATCAAAGCACATGAGTTACATATGTATGGTTAGTGACTAACTCAAGATTTAGGTAAATCACATCATGATCGTCACAAGTGAACTAACTCACAAATGGATTCAGAATTAATTCATCTTGGGTCCAGTCCAATTTATCATTCTTTCAATGAATACATCTATGTCTCTACCCGTAGAGTCAACTGCTCTGTTAGCCAAGACTAGTCATCTTCCCAATTAAAATTGTAGACGACATAGTAATCCTTCTAAGTAGATTATGGACTCGTTTAGATTATCTACTGAAGTAAGCTGTCTTTCTTACAATGTAAACGTTCTTATAGTGCCACTTATCATTACTTAGACAATCGATGAACTAGTATTTGTTTGTCACAATTTCATTATGCATGCAAAACATGAAAGACAGAAACACAAAATACATAATAGTGAATGTTAAATTAACTTTATTTATTTGTTCATCATTCAAATACATAGAAAATAATTACATGTTTACTACAATATGGACACATTTCCCAATAGATTTTTCCCTCTTTGAGGGTTTTCCACATAAAATATTTGTGTTCGTTCGTCTCTACTTTTACTATCTTGTTGTTTATACAAGTCGATTCCTAAAAAACTGGTATTAGAGCCTGATTTAGTTTCCGTAGATCAACTTGTTCGGTGACACAAAAATAGATTTGGATATCGAGAAATTTGAGGGATCCACAAATTTCAATTTTTGGCAATTTCGGATAATTACGGAGGTAACTGATGTGGATGAGAACAAGGGTGATAATTTGTTATTCTCCAAATAATCCGGTTGAAGGTGGAGTCATGTTAGATGTTAGGCATGTTACTGATTTAGAGAAAAATATAATCCCCTTTTGGCCTTTAAGACTCAAATGGTTTACAAAGTGTTTGAGGTAAGGTTGGTCGTAGAGGGCTATAGTCAGGTAGAGAGAGTTGATGTTTTCTCTCATGTTTGGGTATTACTAGTCCTTGTTACATTATACAACTTTGATTTGAAGACTAGGAGTCTTTCAGTTTATAAGTTTGAGCACTGCTTGAGCTTGTTTGGTATTCTGAACATTTTGATTTTTGGATCGTGACGGGGCATGAAAAAGGAGGCGCGATAAATACGAGTCAAGGTGGAGGTTTGTGGGGTGTGGCTCACATTTATCAAACACATTACAAACACCTTAGACAAGAATCAATGAGCAACCGAAGAAGGGCCAAAATTGGCCTGACGTCAAGACGAGAAGCGTTGGCTCATCAGGACAACGTGATGGATTATGTCGTGACGAGGCGAATGAGATGTTGCGACGTCACGACGTATAATCCTATTTGGCAGCTGCATTTTAGACTTCAAGCAGGACTTTTTCTCCTAGTTAGACTCTGATTATTCCAGGGGTATTTAGTATGATTAGAACTCTAATCTTAGCCTATTTAAAGGAATTATTGTATCCCTGTTTTGAGAAGCCAATCAATAAAGGTTTTTCTTAAGGGTGACAAGATATAGTTGTATATGAGTTTTGGTGAGAGTTTCGTGGTAATTATGGATAGAATTTTGTTCTCGAGTTAGGACTTTATTTTCGAGGTTTAAGATTGTACGTTTAGTACATTTAGGTTTATTTTCTCCATATTGAACTCTCGTTTGTTTACTCATTTAGTGAAAAGTCGATACCTCATTTGCCCGTTGTTTTTTCCTCTTTGAAGGTTTTTCACGTAAAATATTTGTGTTCATTCTTCTCCATTTTTACTATTCGATCACCAACAAGTTTCATTTGTAATATCTTGACAATTGAGAGTTGAAACTTTGGCTTAAAAGGTGTAAATGGAAATTCAAATGAGGATTTTAGAGTTTTAACTCGATTAACGAGAATCACTAAAACTCTTTTCTTGATTATTTGTTGTTGTTGTTAATGTTGCATTTATTGTTTAGCTTTTTATGTTTGTGATTCAATAATCACTACAGGAGAACAGACTTTCAGCAGCGTTTTTTTTTGCAAAAACGCCGCTAAAACTATTAGTGGCGTTTTTACAAGCGCCGCAAAAAACGCCGCTAAAGACCATGACCTTTAGTAGCACTTTTCTTGCAAACGCTGCTAAAGACCATGACCTTTAGCGACGCTTTTCTCGCAAACGCCGCTATATAACAAACCTTTAGTGACACCTTTTTCACAAACTCCGCTAAAGAATATAAACTTTAAAAAATATATATTTTAATTAAATAATATTTATTTTCTATGATAAATATTATATTAGGTTTTATTTTTGAAATTTGAACTTTAAACTATATACTTTTAAGGATAAATAAAAAAATATTAGTTAAATTAAATTTTCTATTAAAATTTTAACTTTAAAACTAACTTAATAAATTTAGAATTTAGAATTTAAATATTATGTTTAAATAAATGGCCAATCTACCTCACAGCTCATCTGATCTATATTAACTCAGCCAATTATAAAAGAAGCTACAAAACTTGTAATAATTAACCATCATGGTTAAAGAAGCTGGTACACAAGGTAGCTACAAAACCCTGTTTCCATACCACAAAATTCAAGTTCTGACTAAGATGAATGACCATGGAATGCAACATTAAATAACGTTCCATTTGAAGAAGTGCTAAGCCTTGGCTTTTCCAGCTTGAAGAGATTGAATCCTCTGCCGCACCTTCAATATCTAAAGGATGCAAAACCAAATTATTAGATTCATCGTCAGTTTGACAGATAAATCTAGTTACAATATATTATCCACACCGAGGTGCCTGGATTCTAGACTCTAGAGTTTGATATTAGGAGGACATTAATAGAAACTCATACTGATGGTTGTTATTCCACCTTACGAGTTTATCAATTAAGGTTGCACCCAAAATACCAATTACTGTTTGCAAAACAGAACATTTCTTTAGTTACGGAGACATCATCCCATCAATGGAGAATTTTTCTATCCAAAATGACAGTGAAGCAAACCTGAGTAGCAGCTAGTGTGATGAGCCCAACCATGCTAGATACACCTTTCAATTGTCATAAAATAGAACTTAATGTAGTTTAACTATTCATAAATTTTCTTGAAATTTTATGGAGATTGTTAAGACCAGTAATATTACCAGCTGAGACAAAAATAGCACCAGAATAATATGTAAGTGCATTGATTCTTCCCAAATTCATCAGGACCAACACTCCAGCAACAGTCTATAAGGAAAACAAGAGATGTATCAATTAATTATATAGCAAATATGGAGAAATTGATCAATTTCAACAAAGTTACGTGTCTTACAAGTAATGGCCGAACATAATTCTTTTGAAATATGTCTAAAATTCCTTCACTCGAGAAACTTTTAAGAGATTCTACATAATCCTATAAAAAGATAAGCTCAGACAAGTAAAAGTTGAACCATTATAAAAGTTTATACTTTTTTCCTAAGAAAAAAACAAAGGTTACTTTTATTTCAATTGCTTCATAAGAAATATCAGCTTTATCTCCCCTGAGGCACAACAAAGCGGCTTCAAGCTCTTTCTCACAACCAAATTTTGCCTGCACAGAAATATTCTCAGTGGCTATATATCACAAGAGGAGATTTCAACCAAAATAGAAAACTTATGATGATCTACTATGATATATTTTTAGAAACTCAAAGCCATTTGGTAGCTGTAGGACAAAACTAGAGATTTTCATATCAAAACGGACAATATCTTGCAGGTTAGTAATGAGATTTTCTGTTTTCTTTTTACTTGAGCCTTTAAGATAGGCACCAACCGTAGCTCTAAAATTGAAGAGAAACTCGAATTGTACTCACCAGCCATTGAGGAGATTCTGGTATGAAGAAGAGAAGTAGGAGTTGAAGCAGAGCGAGAATTGTGGCTGTTTGTAAAATCATTCAATAACTGTTACAAAACTATCTAATTGCCTAACCAATTTCCAATGCAATTCAGGAAGTTCTAATTACCTAACAAAGCCAATGTTCGCCAATGGACAAAGGAACCAACAACAAACATGAACGACACGCCCGAACCAGTTAAAACACTTTTCCTTCCTCATCCGTTTGTGGATTAACATGATTGAACTCTTGAAGCACCTATAAATAAAGCAACACGTGGAATTGAGCTACATATGAACTTCAATGTACCACAGTAGAAAATTCAAATAAAATCTTTTTTTTATAAAATTCTGAAAAAAGATATAGCTTTTCCTAACAAATGGAATGTGCGACTTGAAGTTAAAATTGAGTAACCTTGTTTTCAAATTTTTGAAAATCAAATCAATTGAAATGATATGGCAGTGCTAGTAAATTGACATAACATTATAGATAATTTATTTATCATATAAGATTTTTAAAATTATATAATTTAGTTTAAGGAATTTAATGTCAGAACTAAATTCCATTTTTTTAAAGAACAAAACGATTAAAAATAGCCAAATTAGAGCATAAATACTAAATTAGTAACATACATATAATGCAATAACAAACAGTAGAATTTAACATATATATAATACTTTAAAAAAGTTATAAACACAATTTTTAAAAAATCATTTATGTGTAACTCAACAAAAATTATAAACAAGAATGGGTTCTTACAGTTCATTTGTCAACTTAAGAACACTTGATTATAATATGGTGGGAGAGGTTTGAATAAAAAAAAGAAGCAATCAGAGAATGACTAGACCTCCAATTGATCAAACAAAAGAATACATAAATAAGAAATCATCAAGGCAAGATGTAGACCAAAAGGCCAACTTTGAACAACTCTCATAGCTCACCTCCAAATCTTGAACTGCTTGTTCCCTTGTAATTTCCTTTTGCTGGCGAGAACGTTTGAGAAAGCCGATGCATAAGATTCCCTGACAAATTATTATCAGTACAATCAAGGAGTAAACATAAACTCAACTCAAAATAAACATAAACTCAACTCAAAATAAACATAAACTCAACTCAAAATCACAATTCTGAAGCCCTTGCTCAATTCCACCCCAAACTATATTTTATCAAGACATGAAAGTGAATGATAAACCTCAAACATCTCACTCTTTAATTACGTACAAAAGATTAGCAAAAATGCTTTAAATAAAAATGGTATTTCCCTACATAAATACAAAGTCCTATTGCCTTTTGTACAATTCTCAGGGCTTTAACAATGGCATCTCTCAAATCAAATGGTTAATATTCTACATATCTCTTCAACAAAAAACAATAGAATGGTAAAAACTAAAACTAACCCCAAAATGTAAAAATAAGGAAAAGGGGAAAAAATGATACAAGAACATCAGAAAATGCACATCAGCAGCATAAATCCCTATTACATCACATTCAGTCTTTTTTTTCTTTTTCTCTTCAGAAATCAGAGGACTTAAAGCAATTTCAAGCCATAAATATCATCATACACAACATCGGTTTCGGCTTTGGTTTCATTCAAGTGCTAATTAACTAAAACATAAAATGGGAGAAGCAAAAGTAAAAATAAATAAACAAATAATATTTTGTTGTTATTGAGTTCTTTTTTCTTTATGCTAGGTAATAATAAAGCTAAAATTAGGGGGAAATGTCAAACCAAGGACGTGGAGGATCCATTGAAGACAAGTTCAGGATGTCACTAGGGTTGCCACTGTGAACTATGCCAATAACACCACTGCTACGAACCTCTACATCATCTTTGTGAAGGGAATCAAGGGTCGCCTCAAACGATTTTTGTCGGTTTGCGTTGAAAACATAGTGGGGGTTATTGGAATACTGTTGATCGCTTTATCCCCACTGAAGGCATCGCCATTCGGTTCTTCTTCTTCCCCACCCCTAACTCGCGAGTTGGCTCAGTGAACTTCGCAAAGGGTCCACTCAGTCGGTAAAGAACGAAACGCCGAATTGACTCAATCGAAACAAAGAACCTAAGAAAACCAAAAGCAGAACGTTAAAAAAAACAAAGAAGTAAGGAAACCCAATCGATAAAACTCCAATAAAAAAATGGATCGAGACCGAGTTTGCACCAAGACTTTTGACTCATCTACAACTGAGTGGTGAGTAAACAAAGAAAAAGAAAAAGGTGAAATAAAGATGGCCAGAAATGCTGGTTTTAAAAAATATTTAGGGAAATGTTTGCTTGTAGGTGAAAAGGAAAATGAAGTGTGATTGGTGTAGGTGTATTGACTTGGTGCTGTTGGAAATGGGAAATTTGAGGGGAAATTTTCAGAGGGATTTAGGGCGCGCAACAGAGATGAGAAGAAGAGGGAATAATGAGCGGGTAATAAAAAATTATTGGTCTTTTGCGGCATTTTCATCAAAAATGCCACTATAGCTCAACCTTTTGCGGTGTTTTTACTAAAAATGCCATTATTGTTCAATTTTAATTTTTTATTTTTAACTTTTTTTTTCTATTTTTTCTTTCAAAATTTTTGTGTTGAGTTTATCATTTTTTGGAATTTTTTTAAAATTTTAAATATTGAATTTTTTAATTGAAATATGGATTAAAATATTAAATATCAAATTTCTAAGTTTTTTATTTTTAAATTTTTAAATTTTTTATTTTTTATTTTTTATTTTTAAATTTTAATTTTTTTGAAGATTTTTATAATTTTTAAATTAACATATAAAATACAAAAGGAAACTTTAATAGAAATAAAATGGAATCGATGAATTAAAAAAAATACAAAATGACAAAGCAATACAAGTATTATTCTTTTAAGTATAAATACATCAATATATTTTTATATTGAATAAATATAAATATTTATTTATGCAATATAATTGTGTTAATAATTTACAAGAACTGGATTAAATTAAAGTTCATGCATGTATACAATTGCACACTAAACCATTGTTCATGTATGCTTTTGGGATTTAACCCATTTTGATATATATTTTTTTAAAAATAATAATTTATATTTATCTTATTTAGATTTATATTATAAAAAAATCCAATATACACAAGTTAAGTAGTTCACCATATTTACCCCTAAACACTAAAAATTAAAGCCCAAATCCTAAACCATAAACTAGACCATGAACATATATATATACTTAATATCCATATGAAATTTATTTTTTAGATTTTAGGGTTTACAGTTTAAGAGTTTATGATTTATGGTTTATAGTTTAGGGTTTGGGATTTACGATCTATAGTTTATGGGTTTAGAGGTTAGTTTTAAGGTTTAGGGTTTAGGGGTTATAGTTTTAAGGGTTTATGATTTGAGATTTAGGGTCTGGTGTTTAAAGAGTTATTGATCAGTGTTTATAGTTTTAGGGGTTTATGATTAGAGATTTAGGGTCTGGGGGTTAAATGGTTGTTGATTTAAAGGGTTAGGGGTTAGGGTTTAGAGAAAGCCATAACATTGATTTTAACAGCTTCGTAACTTAATTAAATGAAAACTTCTAATTAAATAGTTTAGTTATCAAAGTGTAACTTTTCATGATTAAGTAACTAAAATGAAATTAACTTTCCCATAGCTAAGTGAATGGTGTAGTTAATTTATATTGTTTATAAAGTCGGTTTTAGATCTGATCAAAATAAAATCAAATTCAAAATAAAAATAAGACCTTATTTAATTTGTTATAATTTGGTCCTATCCAAAATAGATAATTACCTATCCATATCAATCTGTTACTTTTTTTTATTTTTCAATAAATAATTTGTTATAATTTTAAAATATTAAAATTAATATTATCTCTTTTATAATTATATAAGAGATTATTTAATATATAAATTAAAAAACACTAAATAATTTAAACCCTAAACCCTTAACTATAGTCTCCAAACCTTAAATCATAAAACATAAACCATAAACCATAAACCCCAACCCTTAAACCCATAATCCATAAACCTTAAAATAGTTTAGATCTATAGCGGCGTTTTCAAAAAAGCGCCGCTAAAACTCAACCTATTGCGGCGTTTTCCACAAAGCGCCGCTAATGCCACTGAAGCTCTGCTTAATCTTTTAGCGGCGTTTTCAAAAAAGCGCCGCTAATGGTTGACATATAGCGGCGTTTTTATGAAAGCGCCTCTAATGCCATTGAAGCTCAAAATAAACGACGTCATTCGGCTTAATCTTTTAGCGGCGTTTTTAAAAAAACGACATATAGCAGCGCTTTCTTAAAAACGCCGCTAATACTCAATCTGTTCAATTTTTAGTGGCATTTTCTATTCAAACGCCGCTAAAAACCTGTTTTGCAGTAGTGAATAGTGTGATTGTATTAATTGTGATCTATTGATTAATTGTGTTTTTTTGAATGTTTTGCTAGAGCTTGATTAAGTAGTTGAGCTTGCTAATACTAAGTCGATTTATTACCTATTTGGTATAATTCATTGAGGTATATGACAAATCTAACCTTAGTCGATCAAATTAATTAATTATCTCTCTCATCAGTATTGAAAATATTAACAATTGCATAGCCTATGTAACACCCCTAACCCATATCCGTCGCCGGATTAGGGTCACAAGGCATTACCAAACAAAGAACACATTTTCAAACATCCATATAATTGTACCAGCCAAGTTCATATATATAAATAACATAAGACTTTTCATATATTAATCGAGATTATGTTAATCTTAAAACATATACAGATCACATATTCAACTCTTTAATAGTATTTGAATACCTAATAATAAACAAACATTTAATATTCATTAGCATATATGTCTTTGTCGATTTCATTAACAGATCAAGGATATTTCACATAACATTATAAACTTTACACACGATTATCCCTATCAAAATTTGAATCATTTCGAACATTTATAATAAAATATAATAAGCTAAAAATACACTTTTACAACCAAACTACTTAAATTTTATTCAGTCATTTAATACATCCTTTATAAGTCATTTAAAAGTAAGTCAATATAAACCTCCACCAAAACACATTAAGCAACTATTTTTACTTCACTCAATTAAAGTTTATAAATCCAACACCTTCTTTATTTATATATACCATATGAAGACATATATATATGTATATATATATTATATATAACAAAATAATTCATCATATTCAATAAATATTTAAACAAGCAATTATTGAATTACAAATTGATTATAATTATCTCCTATAATTTCATTTTATAACTGAAGTTTTATATACATTATGGCAATAATCTTCAAACCAACTTATAATACAAAATATATATTCACTAGGATATGGCATTATACACAAATCGACATATAATCAAAATATACATCTTAAATGTCATGTAATCACCTTATTAAAACAAACTCAAATCATGTTCGAATTTAGCCAACAACCTGTTACGCCAAATCATATATATAACATATTATCTTAATATAATCACACATACACATATATTTTACTCTATGCTTACCTTAGCTGAATCAACCCTTTACTCACCCAAAATTATTAACCATTTCCAAAGCCTAAAACATCTAACACGAACATCATTCAGTCATAGCACTTAATTTCCTAATCAAAATAAACACAAACCAAGCTAAATATAATCGAGTTCAAATATAAAAGATTAAAGCCATTTTTTGCATGGCTCAATTTATACAAAACCAAAATCCAACATTTCCAAAATACATTCCAGCCTATATATGCCATAATTCAAGTTTGACTTATAAAGGTACCAAAATAGCTGATAGTGTGATGAGCTTTGCTGACGATCCCCGAGCTTGTAACTTGATCCAAAATCTATAAAACAGGGTAAATTAGAACACACGGAGTAAGCTAACTTAGCTTAGTAAGTCATAAGCAAATAAACAATTCAATATCATAATCAACTCACATTAACTAAACGAAATGCATTAACATTTCCATGCTAGACCTCAAACTTACAAATTCTATAAATAATACATTTTTCAGAGACTATTATCCACCTAAGCCGAATATACACAGAATCACTTAACACATTATAAATCAACTTCCAAACCAAATAGTCATAATAAACCATTCATCCATTTACTCTTTTATGCAAACTTATGAATCATTAAATGACATCTCATGTATAATCAATACCTATGTGGCCGAATATACCAAATCGTTTATGCACATATTAAGTAACATTTCAATGATACACAACTTATTCATTCACAAGCCGAATACACATACCAAATACACATGAATTCTTCATTTGCATTGTACATGATTTACAACAAATATTCATAGTACTTTCCTACCTTATCTCGAGTAGATATCAAGTTAATTCATACCATTTAGCTCGTATTTCACAATCGTACATGATTTACCTTTGCCCGATGAACCATTCGGAATTGGGTAGGACACTAAGATAATCACATAAATCGTACAATGCCAACGTCCTAGACGTGGTCTTACATGGAACCACATATCGATGCCATTGTCCCAGACAGGGTATTACTCGTAAACTCATATCGGAATCACATATCGATGCCATGGTCTTACTCGCACACATATACCGGAATCCTATGTCATGACATATGTATCCTAACTATTCCTAAGGTTCATACAGGGCTTTCGGACGTCGTAACTCGATCGAAACGAATGTTCGTACAAGATTACCAAGCTTATACATATTCGGAAATTGCATTTATAATATCATATATTTCAATTCAGCATCTATAATTTACATTTAATTAAAATTAAGTACGTCTATTTACTTATAAACTTACTTCGGACGTCGTAAAACGGGACGGGGCTGCTAGTCGACAACTTTTGTTTTTCCCTAGTCCAAATCCGATTTCTTTGGTTATTCAAATTAAGCTCATTCAAACATATTTTCATTCAATTTAGTCCAAAAACACATAAATGGACAAATTACCATTTTACCCCTGACATTTACAATTTTTACAATTTAGTCCCTATTGCACAAACACAAAATACACAAAATTTCAAAGTGCCCATGTTAGGCTGAATGGTACCCATATCTATACAAGCCCATATATTTCATTAATTTCACATTTTAGTCCCTCAATTTATTATTTTTTCAATTTAGTCCTAATTACTCAAAATCATCAAAAACTCCAATACAAAATATGTTAATCTAAAACATATCTTTCATTTTTCATCATCAAACAACAAAAATCACAAGGTATCAACAATGGCACAACTCAAAATATTCATCAAGATAAAAAATTAAAGCATGGGTCTTGAAAATTACTAAGCAACGATCTCAAAAACGTAGAAATTATCAAAAACCGAACAAAAATGAGCCTTGATTGAGCTTGAGTAAGTGCCGAAACCTAGCTTTCTCTTTTTCTTTTCTTTTGTTTAGTTTCGGTGATGAAGAACAAAGGAAATAAAATGAATTTGATTACTTTATTTTCAACATATATAAGTTTATTAACCAATGTACTTAAATAATCTTAATGATATAATAATAAAATCATATAACATGCGTCTTTCACCGTCCACTACACTTAATATTGGGCTTATTGCAACTTTAAGGCTTCCATTTAAAAAGCCAAGTACAATTTAGCCCTTTTTAGAAAAACCACTGAATTTTTATTTTACGCGATTAAGTCCTTTTATTTAATTGGAGACCTAAAGGACGAAATTAAATCACGAAAATTTCACAGATATAAAGTCACACAAAATAAACACAGAAAATAATTTTAAAATATTTTTTTAACTCGAATTCGTGGTCCCGAAACTACCGTTCCGATTAGGGCCTAAATCGGGCTGTTACAGCCTACAAGTGAGAGTTGCATTAGGGAGGAAACTGGAAAGATTTGGCTTAACTAATCTAGAGAGATGGGATATAGTTCGATAGATTAGTTGAGATTCTTAGAAAGCCTTAGATGCTTATAGTTCGAAGTTATCTAGTTTAATAGAGTTCCTTCCATTTCATTGTTACTTGACAACAGTCCTAATGAAATTTAAGGGTATTTAGGTTGAATGAACTTAGGTAACTCAAATATAAGTAGAAAATCCTTAAAAAGGTACATCTCAAGATGACAAATCTTTGAGAAATCAATGAATGCTCAAAAAGGACAATATTGATATTGTGCTCACAACATCCCAGTGATGCAATCTAAAAAATTACTAGTATTTGTCCATAGATGAGTCATGACACGTAAAAATCTAATTAATATATTTATTGTAAACTTGTTTCAATTACAATGAAATTTTCATTTAAAAATAAAATTTATAGCCTTATTTATACCTTTAAGTCTCGAAAACTCTATATGAAGGATGATTTTCAGTTTGTCTACTTAAGGTTGCCATCTTGGCCGGCCACAACAAATCCTGCTATGTCGCTACATTTATGACTACTCTACTATACTAGGTCTCTTGTCTGCCATTTTTGCAATGTTATGTTATCAAAATGTAGCTTAAGGAACAATCCATTAAACTGTAATGCTATGTTAGGCAATGAAAAAGAAATAACTTGGGGAAGAAAACCTAAAAGCATGGTTGGCAGAATCCTTAAAACATTATCTCATTTCGAAGGATGACTGAACCTCTGGATATGAGTGTGGCAGAGGAAGCATCAACCATGAATATTCACAGGATTACTACAGGAAGACTAAAATATATACAAATGTTTGTACGGTGCCAGACTGGATTTCCTACCATGAAAGCATGTGGAAAAGGTGGAGAGTCTCTGACACCCAATATGCCAAATGCATGCCTCCCCTAATTCACCCCCAAATACAAACTTCGCTTAACTCCATCATGGCTCCTTGGGGTCCTACAAATATCAGCATTCACATGTGTGGGCAAAGACAATGCCTTAGCTAGCCGCATATATAGGGGTGCACTTTGCATTTCTTACGATCTATCTCATCATTGGTGCACTATTTTTAATTATCATTTAAAGAAGCACCTCTTTGATTGCTGGGTTTACATGACCCCAAGGTTTAGTGCACTTTCCCACTAATCTAAAAGAAACCCAACATTCCAGTCAAATCCAATCACTATTCACCATTTTTTAGGCTTTTTAGATTGGCCCAAATGAAACACAGATGAATCAAATCAAACAAAAGCAGCTCCTCATTCCTCATGGCTTTCAGCCTTTTGAAAGACATAGGAAGCATCCCAAGTCCCCCCCCCCCCATCAAAAGGGGTAGGCCTCAAGGTTGCAAGTCATTATATCTATTTAACTATACTTTGTCAAAACAAAAACATCAAAAGGAAGAACAAAATACAAACAAATTGAAAGAAACGGGTAAGCAACAGTAGCATTCTTCAAAGCAACGCTTGAGAAAACGACTAAACCGAACGATCTTCAATTGGCTTCTGGCATTCACTTGACAGATCTCTTCCCGATGGATTCTTATCTTTTACTATAGGCTAAAGCTATCCCTTTGTTTTTATCTAACTTGGTTATCGCAGGCTGAGAACTATAGTTTGTTATTGGAAAATGAAACCCCCAAAGGATCAACACCAAATCTTAATGAAATGGTTGAAAACATGCATTACACCTATCTAACAAAATCTAATTGCAATAATCAATCTTTTCTTTTTCTTAGACGGTCAAAGTAATCCAATAAATAAACCCAAATCCTACTACCAAACTCTGACTCATTCACAGCTGATACAATTTCTTCGCCGGTGGGCTATTTCGATCGGACTCATTGAATGTAAGTTTCCTCTTAGTGCCAGCTCCATTACTGACAGCGGAAGAAGTCTCAATAGCATCAAGTGAGCTATAAGTTACTGATGAATAATTTGAAGAAATAACAGACGTTGGTGTCTTGGATTTTCTCATCTCTATTTCCTGCATCATATTATAGCTCCAAAATATATGTTCCTGCATCATCCAGTATAAAGATAGATATTAGTATATACATATACAGATGAATGTTGTTCTTAATTAAAAAATGAGTGCTTACATTTTCTAGAGTTCCCCAAAATGAAATGAAGTCAACATTGAGATCAATTGATTTTCTTGTTAATCGCCTATCATAAGCAGCTAACACTGCGGCCGCAGCAATAATCGAGGGTCGATGATCCACCAAACTGATTTCTGCATTACGGTAATGAAGGAGTCAACATATAATAAAGATAAAAGTTCATACATTTCAATAAAAACTGAAGTTCTGGATTACCTTTTATCATTGACATGATAAGTTGCATAATTTTGGAGACTAACCCTTTAGGCCTATATTCACCATAAAATTTATGGATGAAATAATCCAAATAAGCAAAGGGTGTGATTGAACTCATCTTCCATTCCAAGGTGGTAAGTACCAATAACTCCATTATTTGAATCGTTTTATTCTCAAATTGGTAATCTTGTATAGGAAATTCTGAAAAAGCAGGGCACTGCATTCCTCCATTTTTGCTGCTAATGATAAACATGTTACTGATAACAATCGAATAGCCCACAACTTCCCATCCTACACCAAACAGGCAATGTTACAAACACAGACAAGAAACTTCATTTAACTATTATTGTTTATACAATTTAGAAAAAAACAAAAAACCTACATCAATGGATCTCTTTGATAGAAACCGATCAAAGTATATGACCGATAAATAAGCTGTATGGATTTGAAACCCGAAAATTGCTCTTGTCTGAACCAAACAATGAAAAATAAAAATTTGATTAATCAAAATCATACAATGAAACAAACAAAACAGAGATTAGGGAAGAGACACAAACATTGAACATCCATTGAATAGCATCTAAGCGAGCACATTCCAACCAACTTTTAAGTTTCGAATCACTAAACGATGCACTGGTTTTGAATCCGATTTCAATCTCTCTTTGAACCAACATCTCGATATACTCGTCTTCATTGTCCGAAACAAAACATGATTTGAAGTAAACACTTCGATCATCTTCTTTCTCAGTTTCGGGAAAACATGCATCTTCTTCAGTTTCCCGACACAAGAGACTGGAACAAGAAAAGGAAGTGTCTAACTCTCCCATTTCTCTCTCAACTCTCTGTTCTGTATTACACATCAGCAGTGGAAAAATCTCAATCCCCAGCAACAAAAAGAACAAATACAAAACATGGGTTTGGTCGGTCGGTGTTTACCCACTGTAATACAACTACTAGATATGTTAAGTTGTTAACAGTTGAATCCACGTTTGAGGAGATTAAGGAAAATATACAAAAAATGAGAATATGGTAAGTTAAAAGTGAAGAAGGGAAGGAGGGTTACAAGGAAAAGGAAAGTTGGTGATGACAGTTGCGGTTTTGAAGGCGCCAAAATTAGCGGATTAGATAAATAGAGAGGCCGCTATTTAGCATTTACTTGCGGACGTGCACTGTGCAAATTAGAATCAAGATTCAAGATTGCAGGAAATTAAAAAAAGCAGGGTAGACTCATTAATCTCTTCTATATTATAAAATCCTTCCATGTTTTGGGTGATTCTACCATATTTTGTGGGTGAAAATTTAGTTTATGGGGGAGATTGTAGTAAAGTTATAAAATTTTGTATAAATATATATACATTAATTAGTCAGGTCGAAAAAATAGCACCAAATTATTTTAAGTTCATATTATATATATTTTTAGTTAAATGTGACTCCACGTCCTCAAACTATGATTAGATGTTAAATTAATCACTGGATTTAAAGTATGAGTCAGGTCCTTTTATCTTGAGAGTTACATAACAACTTAAATTTTATATGGAACATATTTAAAACACTAGAATTAAATTCTACCTATTGTATAAATAATTTAATCTAATGTATTAAAACAAAATGAAATAGATGACAGATTTAAATTGCTATTTAATATTTAAGTTTTAAAAATTAATTAATATATTATTCACCTTTTAAAAATTTAATTAAAATGTTTTTTATTTAAAATATAAGAGATAACACAGTCAAATACCCTTTTTTATGACTACTAAAATTTAAGGTAATTCATACTTCATTTATACAAGATAGTTCATAGTTGTAGAATTGGTAATGTTTTCATTATTATTATTATTTTGGATTAAACCCACCGAAGGTATCTATGTTGTTGCAAAATTATTCCTTGTACTTTAATTTCAAATAATAAGTTATAATATTTAGGGATCATTTTAAAACTATACATGAATTATAGTTTAATGTATAATTGTATACATAAACTTTAATTTTGTGCAATTTTATACATGAAATTTTGATTTGATTTAATTCTTGTAAATTATTAACACAATTATTAATATAACATCATTTTATATTTATGTAATGTACTGCATACATAAATAATTATATTTATCTAATATAAAAATAAATTGATGTATTTATTTCTTTAAATATGCATACTTAAATCAAAATTAAAAGTTTTAAGTATACATTTGAATCACAATTAGAGTTTCACAGTATATAATTGCACCAAATTAAAATTCATATATAATTTTAAGATTTATCCCTAATATTTATAATGATATAATAAGTTTAGTGTAGTTTGATAACCCCATCCAATTTTTTTTTTAAATAACACCATTAAAATTTATAGTTAATTAAACTAAACACTTATAAAAAGAATTTATCTCCCAGCATTTATAGTTTATCAATTTGATAAAGTAAATATTTTTTAAAAATCATTTAAAATTTAGAAAAAAACCCTAAAAAAGTTAAAACATTTCAAAACAAAGAAAAATTAAAAAAAAAGTGCTTTTACTAATTTTTGTCTAAATTTTAAGTTATTCCTTCAATACATATTACATCATGCATATTGTGACAAAAATTGTATTTGAACAATTAAAATTTTGGAATGAATGTCAGATGATAATGTGACATTCCATGTGGTTGCCTTTATATATTTTATAGTTAACATGTTACTATTCTATTTTATATGTCGTATTAACAATTTAAAATTTTAAAAAAAATAATAAAAGATCAAAAGTTATTTTATTTTCAATAAAAATATTAAAATTTATAATAAAACTAATTAAAATTTAAAATTTTAAAAATTCAAAAGATATAAAAAGTTGCATTAGAAAAATGAGGTTGACAAAGTAGGAGAGAGTGTAGCATGTGTATGATGAATATATTACTCATTGTTTCTCATTATTAAAATTTGAAGAAAACTTAAAAAGGATAAGTAATAGAGTCTTTATATATATATATATATATAATGCATTCAGATTTAACTTGAATCGTCTCAAATTTTGTATTATTATCAAAAAAGGTTTTTACTAATATTTTATATATTTCATGTTAAAATAAAATTAAGGCAGTCCCAACTTCTCTTGGGGACAGGTCTTTATATCAAAGAAATCTGCATTATTTTGGTAATAGCTGTAAACGAGTGAAAATAGTGGTAGCTCCATATACAAGTTAACAAAATTAATAAAATTACCTACCCTCCTCACACATATCTCTTTAATTTATTTTTCTATAAATAAGGGTAAAGTCGACCACTTTTTTTGGTTAAAATTTTATTATAAATATTGTGTTTTATTAATGTTAGGATCTCGACTCGATTAAGCAACGAACAAGAAAATAGCGGAATAAATTGAGAAATTGAACACACAAATTTAACGTGGAAAAACCCCTCCAAAGAAGATAAAAAATCACGGGCAAAGATAATTTTACTATAATGGCAAAAGAACGAAGAGTACAAAAGATGGAGATAAAAATTAAACCCCGAAAACTCGAAAACAAAAAACCCATAAAACGTAAACACAAAATTCTCTAAATGTGTTATGAGTTCTAATCTCTAATGGGTGTGTTTTCTAAGGTTGTAAAAGAGCCTATTTATAGGCTAAATTCATAGATCAAATAATAATAAAATAATCTAAATTAATTAGTGTTTGATTGAAACAAGTAAACAGAGTTTAACTAAAAGATTGTTTTTCAAATTTGACAGAAAATAGGAGTCATATTTAACAAATCTCCACCTTGACTCATATTTCTACAACACCATCTTTGCCAAAGCCCGCCACAAGCCTATCTTGAACTATGCAGGGAATTAACTGAGTCGAATTTATGCTTAGAAACTGGAAGACTTCTAGCCTTAGACTTGTACACTGCCAAATCAAAACTAACCCGGGTCTGATTTTCACGAACACAGTGCCCTAACTTTTCAAAACCTGCATCCAAAAGAGAACCTCTCTTCAATGAAACAGTCATACCTTTTTCCCTCCTATGACCAAGTCGCCTCCGCTCCAAACAAGTTGACTTCAACTCTGTAACGGACGAGGGACGTCCGATTTCACCAGTCACTGTATAACCTTCCAGAATATAAAGACTGCCGGTTCTTTTACCTTTTAACAAAACGAGAGCTCCACGAGATACTTTAATGCCGCTCGACTCGATGTTGATTTTGCATCCTTTCAAGTCTAAAATACTCAATGAGATAAGATTCTTTCGTAAATCAGGTACATACCTGACATCTGAAAGTGTCATATTTGTCCCATCGTGTATCCTAATTTTAACAGTACCAATACCAATTACCTTACTAGATGAATCGTTTCCCATGCGTACAACTCCACCTTCAACCGAACTGTATGTGGAGAACCATTCTCTATTGGGACACATGTGGAAAGAACATCCCGAATCTAGGATCCACTCGGGCGTGAGCTTGGAGTTATCACTCGTTGACACTAACAAGAAATCATCACCGTTATCATTGGCCAAATTAGCACCAGCTACATCTTTCTCATTACTCTCAGCAGTTCTTTTATTTCGTAGTTTATAATAATCTGCTTTGACGTGACCTAACTTTTTACAATAGCGACACCTTTTGTCTCGTTTCTTTGATGCTACTAAAACGGAAGGTTGCCTATCTACCTTGCTATCCAAACCAAACTCATTGTCAAGTTTGTCTCTACTCAATAAATGACCCTTCACATCTTCGAAAGAGAGTTTGTCTCTGCCATAAATCAGGGTCTCCCTGAAAGACTTGTATGAAGGGGGTAAAGAGCACAATAATAGCATAGCTTGATCTTCATCTTCAATATGAACCTCAACATTCTTTAAATCATTTAAAAGAGTAATGTATTGATTGATGTGATCACTAAGAAGCTCACCTTCATTCATGCGAAACGTAAATAGACGTTGTTTCAACACTAAACGGTTAGCCAGAGACTTAGTCGCATAAAGAGTTTCTAACCTTTTCCACAAGGCAGATGAGGTCTTCTCCATCAATACCTCCTGCAATACCGTATTCGCGAGGCACAACTGGATTGCAGATAAAGCCTTTTCATCAAGCTCTTCCCATTCTGTTTTATTTAGATCTTCAGGCTTTTTCCCGGTAACAACCTTTTTCAAGCCTGATTGAACTAGAATTGCCATCATCCGAACTTGCCACAAATTGAAATTTGTCTCACCATCGAACTTCTCAATTTCAAACCTTGTTGTTACCATCTCTGAACGGGCTGATCTATGAAAATTGAACTAGCTCCAATACCACTTGTTAGGATTTTGACCCGATTAAGCAACGAACAAGAAAATAGTGGTATAAATTGAGAAATTGACCACACAAATTTAACATGGAAAAACCCCTCCAAAGAGGATAAAAAACCATGGGCAAAGATAATTTTACTATAATGGCAAAAGAACGAAGAGTACAAAAGATGGAGATAAAAATTAAACCCCGAAAACCCGAAAACAAAGAACCCACAAAACGTAAACACAAAATTCTCTAAATGTGTTGTGAGTTCTAATCTCTAATGGGTGTGTTTTCTAAGGTTGTAAAAGAGCCTATTTATAGGCTAAATTCATAGATCAAATAATAATAAAATAATCTAAACTAATCAGTGTTTGATTGAAACAAGTAAACAGAGTTTAACTGAAAGATTGTTTTTCAAATTTGACTGAAAATAGGAGTCATATTTAACAATTAATTTATAGAAGAGGTAAAAAAATACAATAAATTTTAAATTATTTAAGAGGATTAATAAGAATTAAAATTTATGGAGGGATCCATGCCCCAATATGAAACCCTTTAATATTTGATTCTTGTGGCATTAAAAACCTTTTAATAGACAGGAAATTACTTTTAAGACCATCTAAAACAAATTATGTGCAAGCAAAAGGTGGGATATTACCAAATGCAGGAGAGAAGAATACATCTTTAATTTTGCCCAAAAGAAAATAAAAATATACAAGACACCACCCTAAGATGTTTCTGATTTATTACACATTTGGATTACTTTACCATAAATTGAATGCTATTTTAATTAGAATGTGAGCAGTGCCCATGAACTATTAAAGCCAATTCTTTTTAGGGTTCCTGCAATGCATGCAGTTCTGCCCCCCCCTTTTTTATTGATCAAAACAGTGATATAAATTAAGAAAAATTGATTTAGATTACAAAATCCCAAAAACTCAGATAATATTAACGTTCAAGTTTCATATTAATCACTTCTTAACGATCAGAGGGTCTGATAAAAAAATATTAATTTTACCAAAAAAGATATATAGTGATCATTGTTGCATTAGAGAATATGTTCTTTCTTTCAAAATTTTTTTTATTTTTGTCTGTTTTCTTTCATTTATATACTTCCAATAAACAGTATCAATTAATTGCTAGTATATTTTTTAATTAGTTTTTCACAAATTGTGATGCACATGCATGTTTCATTTGTTATCAACCTTGGAAATCATTAATATTATATAAATGTGTGTGTGAATTTACAAGCTGTAAAGTTTTGTTATAGAAATAAATCAAACCAAGCTAAAACTCCCTATTCAATATGGTCCAAAAATTATGAATATTAATGTTTTTCACCAACAAATTATTTAATCAATATGTACATATATAATTCTTCATTTATTTAGTTAGGAAAAAGGTGTCATATCTAACACAAGTAGCATGCTCTATATACTTTAATTTCAACCTAATAACATTTTTGCTGTTTTCATTCTTTTGGTAACGAATTAGGTAAAAGTATCACGGGATTCTTATATTAGGAGTTAGATTATATTTTATTTATTTATTATTTAAAAAATGAGTCAAATGGTCCCTATACATTAGATCAAAGAGTAAATTGACCATTTCTTTTAAAAAACTTACCCATTTTTACGGTTAAAAATTGACATAACTAATAGAATAGCCAAAAAATTACATGTGATGCAATGTGTACATCAAAAATTAATGTACAAGTATCAGTTCTTAATAGTAAAAATGGATGGAAATTTTTATAGAAACAACGGTTTGCTATTTAAGCTAATGTATATGGGCTAATTTATTCATTTTTTTAGTAGAGGGGACAAAATGCAATCTTTTTGTAAAATGCAATCTAACTTCTAGTACAATGAATTCCATAATACTTTTACCCATGCAATTATATTTTGAGCTCAATAATTAGTGCACAATCTTTTATTTAATATATATAAAACAGAATAAAAAAAAATTCAAATGATAGTGTAAAGTATCCAAACATTTGATTAAATTATTAATGTAACTTATCTATTAAAAAAGAAGAGCAAGATCCAATCCCTTCCTGAAACAAAAAAAAGAAAAAAGGGGATTTCATAAGTCCAAGATAAGATTAAGGCATAAATAAGTGAAGTAATCATTGTGGAGAGGGAGGTTACATTAATTTGTAAAATAGAATGGATTGTGAAAGCTATGTTGTTATATATGTGTAAATATTATAGGTCCCATATGTTGGTTAAAATAAGGAAGATTTAGGGGTAAGCTAAAGCAAGAAAAGAAAAGGGAATTTGATAAACACGGGTGATGATAATGGGAGGCCAGGGTGAGGAGCGTCTTCACGTGCCAAAGGCTGGACCATCCTCAGCCCACTCTGGTTTTTAATTTTATTAGTAGTATCATGGAAGGAAGACGCTCCCCTGCTTTAGCCTTTGGCCCTTTGCCAACTGCCAACCATCTCTTACTTATTTTCATAATTTCATATTATTAGTGTTGTTGTTGTTGCTGCCATGAATGAATAAAGTATAGTTTTATAGTATGTTTCTTTACAGTGTTTCAACCACCTCTTCATAATTTAACTCTACTTTTATTTTTTTACAGTCGGCTTGATGTTTGGGTTCATCTATCTGGGTCAGGTCAACTGAGCCTTGAACGGAAACCTTAACTAATCATCTAAGCCCAGAACCATGTGGCTCATTGTTCCAACGATCTATATGGCCCAGGCAGATGTGGTCATCTATGACAGTTGACTTTCTCTATGATTTACTAAGCCCCAAAGCTTTGTTCCAATTATCAACCCATTGCAGCAAGGGCCCTCTTCGTTTTGCCCTTTTGAAAATATCTTCTCACAGTACTCGGACACAAGCTTCAACCATCATCAAACACAAATCTTAATTCGATTAATATTGATATTATTATCGGAGTAAAAAGACGTGAGTTTGAGTGTACTAAAGTGAGTTTATTTTCATATTTATAAGTCGTAAATGATTATGAATAGTTTTAAATATTGTATAAAAAAAACAACCAAATATGGAACCATAACTCTTCAATATCAACCTCCAATTTATGTCGTGCAACTATTCAACATTGCTCATAATTTTGTAAACGATCATGCCTTGTATATCAAGGTTCAAGATCCAATCAAATTCATTCTCTTCTTCCATCCAATAATTTGATTGTTTCAAAAGGTCTACAATAAAGAATTCTCTTTTTCTTTAGGATTATAAATTTTGATATCGAATTTTACATCGAATCGAGATAAGTTTATAAGTTTTTGTATATAATAAATTAATTTTGAAATTTTAGATAAAATGATAAAATTTAAATTTTTAGTATTTTTATGAATTATGAACTTATTTAAATTTTTAGTTTAATTTCGAGGTTAAATTAGATTTCGACTTTGTTTTAAGGATTAAATTAAAATTTTAATGTTTAATGGGAGACTAATCTTGTAATTAACCCTTAGTTAAGAGAAAAAAGGAAGGCGTGTGTTTTGTTTTATTATTTAGTTTAATTAGATTAAGATTTTTATTCTATTAAGATATTTATTAGAGTTTACTAATATTTTTGTGATATATTAATAAAATTATTTGGTAATTAGAAGTAGAAGTTCTTATACCCTAATTTTTCTTTATTATGATTAATTTCTCTCTTTGCCGGAAAGCAAAAAAACTCTGCTTATTATCTTTCACTGTTGCTTGGTGTTGCTGCTATCGCAACCAATTGTGCTCCTTGCTGTCTTGTGTCCAAAACTCTAGTCGTGCTTGCCTACTCCAATTTCTTTGCCACCATTGTATTGAGCAGAACAATATAACAATTTCTACTGCCGGGGTTTTGATTATTGTATTATGATCTTTTTGTTATTATTATTTGAATAAGTTGGTAGTTTTTAGGAGTAATACTATCTTAGCTTCAACTAGAAAATTTCAAGGAGTAGGATTCTTAAAAAGTTGATCAACTTTTATGTATTTAAGCTTTGCAATTGCTTTAATAAAATAGTGCACTCATTTTATCTCCATCCAAAAATCTATATGGTGTCAAAGCATCTAAAGCTTTCAAGAGCCTGATCCTATTTTTTCCCCCTCTTCCCTTTTTCTTTTTTGTCCCAGGCACAAATAGCAACCAATATCCCTCCTAGCTCCCTCTGGAAACAACACCAACCGAACCATTATTATTCTTGCGGATCCATCAAATCAAACAACCACAGCCACTTAGAAGTCCTAATTTGTAATGTTTCTCAATAATTATCGTTTTATTGTTGGACAAAATACGTTAGCGAATAAAATATATAAATATAAATAAACAATTATTTATATATATAAAATAAAATATAAATAGAATAATTTATATTTAAATTGTCAAATACGTGAACCAATAAAAATCATAACAAAAAGTTGAAATTGAAAAGAAGAATAGAGATTTACTAAACGTTGAGGCCTGTTTAACACAGCTTTCTTAAAGACAGATTCGGCCACTCCTACGGTATTTGGAAAAATGTTGGTCAAATGTCTCCCAAGATACAACAACACAATAATGAAAGCTGTAGCACCTATGCAGCGATCAACGAACAAACGTTGCCTTTTTCTATCACTGGAAGGTTGGAAAATATGGAGAGGAAAAGAAGAATTTTGAGAGCAAAATAAATTTGGTGCGAGAGAGTATGAGTGTAGAAAAAAATTCTACAGAATTCATAGACTTTTATAGGCATTTAGTATGGTGGCATTTTGGAAATTTCCACAAAATTTGCCATTAAAGGACCCAATAAATCAATTTGATTAAAATTAAATCAAATTGATTGGAATAAAATAAAATAAGATAAATGTCCTTTTATAACAGATTATGTATGTTTGCTGAGGAAAAAATAATTTTGTGTTGGGCTAAAATATCCACAAGCCCATTTTGAGCCTAACTAATTCAAACATTTTGCATTGCCCACATTGTACATGTGCATCCTAACCGAACCTTGACGGGTTTTAATTTGCACCCTTTCTGCGCACAAGGCAAAGTTCCAAGCTTAGCCATACAATTATCCTTCAAGAGGGTTCAAATATATATACACATCTCACACTTGGTATTTAACTAATGTGGGATCTAAGCTTTTACTTTTCCTCAACAAATATTTCCAAGTAGCTTACTTTGAGAATCAATTTCTCATTCATCACTAAACCATTTTGAGCATATGATATACCGTTGTAAAGGTTTCATGGAGTACAATATAAAATCATAATTTTATGATTCAACTCTCCACCTTTACCTATTGAAAATATGCCTCAAAGTTCTCATAAAATACAATTTTCCCAACACTTATGAGTCACCTTAATGGCATCAAGCCGGCACCTTCACCAACTACTCATCAAAATGACTGTGACATACCTAACCCAGCATACGAAATTTGGTTTTGCCAAGACCAATTTATTCAACAGGTAATGATGGCATCGGTTGATCCAACCATCCACCCAACCGTTGTTGCTGCTTCCATTACCTAGGAAGAATAAAACTTGCTTCATACCTCTTATACAAATAAGAGTCACACATGAATCTTTAGCCTATGAGATCACCTTTAAAGTACAATAAAAGAATCCAAATCTGACGTGATCCTTGCTACGTAGGTACTCTTTCGAGATTTGATGGAAATGCGAAGAAAAATAAAAATAAAAGATAAAATTGGGATATAACTCACAAACTTAAAATGAACTAGAAACAAACCAATGTTTTAAAACAACGTGACCTAATTTCTATATGGTTGTTTAAAACTCAAGAAGTTTGAGAAATGAAGAACCTTAACCCGCTATCTATATAGAGATAGGAACCAAAGGTATAGGGTTGACCGCCATACTCCGGAAAGAGATGAGAAGGGGAGTGAAAAGATCAGTTTAGGTTAGTGGCACAAAAACGAATTCTTGATAAGTTCGTGATAGTTTTTAAAGAACAAAGAGTTTAACACTCAAATGTATATTAATCAAAATAGTCTAACCTTACAAAATAACATGTCTGAAATATTTATAGGCTAAGGTATACAAATGGAAAAATTTGGCCTTTAATGTGAGTTACATGAATTAATGGGACTTTAATCTCAAGTATATGTTCCTTGCCGTCCATGCACTTGGAATTAATGGTGGAGGCTGCAAATTTAATTTGTTGGGACGAAATTCATGCATGCTTAAGGATGAAGAAATCATCAAAGGTCTGATATTCCCCCCTTAGTGGAAGATGGCTTTTATGATGCATGGGGATGACAAAAAAACTTCTTCTAGAAAGCTTTCAAAGGTCTCATTTAGCTCCCAAATTGGATGGTGTAATTAAAGAAGTAATGCTTGGCCAAATAGTATCTTTTCATGCCCAAAACGAACAACCATATGTGTGTGAATATATTTGATTCTCTTGTCAAAATCGAACAGTCCCTTAGTAGCTTTAAAAGGTAGCTGGCCATTGGATTGTCTAGGACACAATTAAACACACATTAGGACACACTAATTATCATGTAATGGAATTGGACACATTAAAGACTCAAAAGACTAAGACAAACATTAATGACTCCGTAATATATTTTAAGACACATTAAAAATGCAACAACTAGACATATAAAAACTATGTAATAACAAAACACATATTAAAGACACACTAATAAATAATCTTAATTTTTAAAAAAAGCTGTAGAATTAAAAATACTAAATTAAAAATGACTAAATGGCTTCAAACGCCCACATGCAAAATATTGCATGGACTTAAACAATTTTATCTTGCATTTGGGCCCTTCAAGCTTGGCCTATTCAACTTTGCAAATGATTTGGTCATGAAGGCAATATGAGTCGCTCCACTTTACATATTCATTTTGAAGCTTGAACAAATTTCTCTTCAATTCATTCATCAACCAAATCTTAGATTCTTGACTCTGGTGTCATTTATCATGAGTCAACAAATCCACACAATCTCCATGAGTATACTGGAACAAAAGAAGTAGTTATGGGTGATGGACTCACACTAGTTCAACTGAGATACATGCTTCTAATTCTAATTTTAAGATTTCTAACACTTTATGTGCTCATTCCGTTATACAAAACCTTATCTTTGTTTCAAAGTTTTGTTAAGATAATCTAACATCAGTTGAATTTTTTTATTTTCATTTTCTTATGAAGGATTTGCACACTCGAAAGTCACTGGTGCAAGGTTGGAATCAGAACCCACTACCATCTGTCTGTCACTTATCTACCCAAGTTCCAATTCAGTCATCCACATTAAAAAGTTTTACATTTTTTGAATAAATTTTCCCTACTAGTCTTTACAAAAGACAAATTTCATTTTTGCAATGCTTATTCATCTAATGGAACACACCACTTGCCATTTCATATAATATTTTGTGATTTATGATGATCATCACTAGTATTATCCACTGATAAAAAATATATATTATTGTCTATTTATTGATCACTAAAATAAATATATTTGGCTTTTTACATTGTACAGAAGAGAGTGAAGTTCAAATATTGTTTGAAAAATTCCGACCTTTAGTGGAAAAAATTTTCAAAACAAAAATCATTTCATTTTATATTGATGGGTGAGGTAAATAAAAGAGTTTAAATTTTTACCTTGAAGAAAATGGTTTTTAACATTTGTTATCACCACCTTATACACCCCAAATGAGTTTTCATAGCTGAACAACGTCATCGACATATTGTTTGAAACAGTTAAAACCTCTTTCCATGAAGTCTATTTATCACTTGAATTTTGGTTCTTTACATGTCACTATGCCACATACATCATAAACAGACTCCCCACACCTATCTTAGATAATGTCTCACCATTTCAAATATTATTTGGCAAAAATCTCAAGTATGTAGCCTTTAGAACTTTTGATTTCCTATACACATGGCTTAAACCCTACACCACTAATAAACTTGATCCTAAATTCAAATTCCAAATCATGTATTTACTTAGGCGTATAGGAAATTAATATAGGCATGTGATTAGTTGTATCACGTTGTATAACTAATTCTTAGGAGATTAGTTACCTAAAATACTGATATTCTATATTCGTTAAGATTTTGTATTATAAATCCTAATTTATAGGAGCCTATCAAGGCCAAATGTACATGATATTATGTATATATATAGGCATTTAGCTTCACGTAAATGATAACAAGCATTTTTTAAAATTTTCACAAAACTTCATGTATCAAAGTTGTAAGTTTAAAAACCCTACCCTTCCACTGTCAAGTCGTCACTTTTAACTTTCCTCTCTTTTTTTCCCGAAATCATCTCTTCATGGTGGAATTTGAACAAACATCAAAGGGTTCATCTGCGTCTAATCCCTTTCTCAATACTTTTACAACATTTCGGCTAACTCCAGCCATCGTAGAGAATAATCTCGTCACTATTACCACTTATAAAATAAATGACCACAACTACCTTCAATGGTCTCAGTCAATGATGATGTTTATAAGCGGGCGGAGTAAAGATGAATATCTTTGTAACACCCCTTAACCCTTATCCGTCGCTGAAACAGGATTATGGAGCATTACCGGACTTAACAGTTCAAATACAAACATTTCTAAATCATTTAGCATACATGTAATAAATTAATCAAATTGTCCCTTTTATGAGCCTTCGAGCACAAAATATGTGTTAGAAACAAATTGGGACAAAACCGGGTACTCAAGAATTTTTTCCAAAAACATTAAGATTTTTCAAAGAAACATAGGACACATCCTCGTGTTTCCAGGCCGTGTGGCTCAAAATGAACCTTAAAAATCAAGTTTACCCTTTCCTGCAACCTTGAACACCAAGCAACTCAAAAACAATAGTTCAATAACTTAAAAACACGATTAAATACCTTTAAAACGTGTCAAAATAATCAACCTAATGACCTAACCAATGTACCCTCATAGGTACTTCACATATATTATCAAAACAATCCAATAAAACTTCATTCAAGCCAATTCTAAAATCAAGTCAATTTCAACCCAAATTTTCCTTTATTATACTCAATTATGCATCAACTTAAAATTTTTATATTTAACTTCAACGCAACACATATATTCATGTATATAAGTGATCAATATCATCTTATAACATCATTTACTTTCGCTTCTGAAAATGACAAGCATAAGACATCCTAGGTACATGCCGACACAAAAAGAAACATACATCACCATGTTTTGAGTTTCGGATTGTTGATAGATGCTGAAGCGGCAGTTTAACTTTACCTAACCTGCGCACAGAAAACAAACTGTACGCTAAGTATAAACTCAATGGTATTTCTGTAATCTGAATGCTTAAAGGTAAAATAAGATAACATATAATAACTATAGTCATACAATTATTCAATTCAATAAGGTATTTATAACACATTCAATTTTTATCATTTGCTAACCTAGATAGCTTTTCACAATAAGAACACAAATCATTTGAACAACAATATTGTTCATTCATATTCAATTCATAAATACACAAATCATGTGTCTCTAACCATATTTCAAATCACCACTCAATATCAATCATAACACTATTTTATTCAATAACCCCAATTAATATGACACGGACTCGGACGGATACATGGATCCAACTAAAACACATCTGTTTGGCACCCAGTCCCTCATCAGATAATTCGAAGCAATAAGTTGACACCCAGTGTCTCATCAGCTATGCCAAAGTACACTGGTACCTAGTACCTCATCGAATTTATCGAAGTAATAATTTGACAAGTGTCTCATCGACTCAAAGTCGAAGTATCCCTAAACTCTTCTAATCCTATAGCATGCCATCTATATCCGATTCAGCCTGATACAATTAATAGGGTTTCAATTCACTTTTTAAATGCCACAATTATCCAATACTCAATTATCACATTAATCACAATTTCACATACATTCAATTCAATATAAAAAATGCTAACACATACCCTATTCACTTACCATAAACATTTAAATCAAAATACAACAATTAATAATTAAATTCGGATTATAGAAATACAAACCAAAATTTCCAAGCTACTCATCGTCGACTTTATTTTTTTCTTTCTTAGTTGAAGTTTCTGATACAATGTTAGCTACGGAAATTAAAACAATTAAAATTCATCAATACAATACAATTCAATTTCACATTAAATATTTCAATTTTTGTTCAACTTTTGCCTAAATTCCACTTTAGCCTTTAAACAAGACTAACTTTATTTCTTCAAAACTAAGTCCGTATTTTCATTCAATTTCCACTTTAGACTAAATTCAACTCTTTAATTTCACTCAAATCCCTAAATTTCAAAAAATTTACAATTTAGTCCCTAATACTCAAAATCTACAATTTATTCCATAATTCAATCTTTTTTTTTTCATTTCTAGCTTAAAAAGCTATCAATTTAATACCTAATACTCTAATTATTCAACATAGACAACATTTAAAACTCAACATTTTCAAAAATTTTGACATAGGTTAAGCAATATCTAATACCGAGATTTTAAAAACATAAAAAATACAAGAAAAGCGACTAAATTGACTTACCAATTGATCTTTGAACCTTAAAACCCTAATTTCTCCTTCTTTTTCTTTCTCTCATTTCCCCCTATTTCGTTCTATTCTCTGTTCTTTTTTTTCTTTTTTTTAGCTTATTCTTTTAGTTATTATTATAATATAATATATAATATAATATATATTTTATACATATACTTAAATATTAAGTATACATAAATTATTATATTCTTATGTATTTTATTTTTACACTTGTATACACAATCACCATACACTTGTTAATTAGGGTTTAATTTCTTATTTAGTCCCTTTACTTTTTTAATCTATAATTAAACTTTCACCCTTTATTCAATTTAATCCTTATACCTAATTACCCTTAATCTGGTTTACAAAAACGGAGACCCGAAAATACTCTTTCCGAGTACCTGTGACTATCGAGTTGTTACAATCTTTCTGGTGTTATCCCAAAACCAAATTCAAACAATGCTAAATACAAAACCTGGAAAGTAGAAAACAATCTGGTTATGTCTAGGTTGATTAGTTCCATAACAACTGATACAAGAGAGAATTTTTTGTTGTACATCACGAAAAAAGATATATGGGAAGCAACACGAGAAATGTTCTCTAGTAGTGAGAACACAGTCGAACTTTTTCTTGTGAAGAGTACTCTTCAGGATCTTCATTAGCATAAAAAACATGTGATAATCTATTTCACGATTCTTACTCACTATTGACAATAACTAGATTTATTCGAGATACGTGAATAGAAGTGTGTTAAAGGTCATATGTATTTTAGAAAGATTGTTGAGACTAAATGAGTATTCAAATTCTTGATGGGGCCTAAAAAATCTCTTGATGAAGTAACGGCCAACTAAACCTCTACCTAGTCTACAAGAGACTTTTTTATAGTGTGGAGAGAGGAAAGTCGAAAAGGGGTTACGTTGGGACAATCTCATATTGTCTCCAACCCTGAAGCTTTAGCCTTTGCATTAGTTAAAGACAATATATTAGATTTTGGTTCTTTTGCTGCTTAAAGTTATTCACAAAAAACCAATGACAGTCGAAGCAGAAATGGTCGTCTTTGGTGTGATCATTGTTAGAGACCTGGGCATTTGAAATAAACCTGTTGGAAATTGCATAGAAATCCCACTGATTGGAAGCTAAACCAAGATCGCAAGGAAAAAAAGAATGTTGTTTTTTTTTGAAACATCTTAACCTGGTAATTTTGCTCTATTTAGTAAGGAACAATTAGAACTTCTCTAGAAACTCAAACAAAAGGTAAATAACCCTACACAAAGCTAAAATAGTTTTGCACTACATGCAGCAAAATCATCCTCCTTGTCTTGGATTGTAGACTCAAGTGCATCTGATTACATGACAGGTGGTAGATAACTTTTCACAACTTATTCCTCTTTTAACAGCCTTAAAACAATGTCTATTGCCAATGGTACACGGACTAAAATGGTTGGAACATAAACTATTTGTATCTCAAATACCCTTACTATTAAATTAATGTTATTTGTGCCTGAACTTGACTGTAATGTCATATCTATTAGCAAGCTAAACCATGACCTAAACTATGACACTAAATTCCTTTTTAAATCTTGTATCTTTTAGGACTAGAGCTCGGGGAGGACAATTGGGAATGCTAATTTTTGTGTGGGCCTCTATGTTCTAGATGTCAACACTCCTTTAATCCATTTTGTCAGTCATTAGTATTTATTGAGTCATAGTTTTAAGTCTGCTAATTATTTTAATAAGAAAAGTGAAATCATGATGTGGCATTTTCATCTAGGTTATCCAAATTTTCTGTATTTAAAATGTTTGTTTTCATCTTTATTCATCCATAAAACTCCCAATTTATTTCATTATGAATTTTGTCAATCAATAAAGCATACTTGGGACACTTATTTACCATGATCATACAAACCAAGTCACCTTTTTTTCTCTCATTCACAGTGACATTTAAGAGCTATTTTGTATTCTTAGTATAATTGGTGCTCAATGATTTTTATTGTTAGTTGATGACCATACTCGATTGTGTTGGATGTTTCTTATAAAAGAAAAATCTGAAACCAAACACATATTTTAGCACTTTCATGGCATGGTTCCAACTTAGTTCAAAGCCAATATTCAAATCTTAAAAAATTATAATTCAAATGTAACACCCCAAACCCATCCTAGACGTTATGGCCGAATCTAGCGATGTCACATGAGAGTGTTTTTGAAAATGCATCGATACATTTATACCATTTCAGTTATTATCTTTTACTTAATCCAAAAAACGTGTTCTCACTGATTTGCTTTAAAACATATCTCTTTTTCATGGAAGCTTTAGAAAATCTTCTATTTTAAGAAAACTGTTTGCTTTAGAGAAAATCAAATTTTAATCGTGCTTATCAGTAATAAAAACACCAACAGTTCAAAAGTCAAAACTAAAAGCCAAAAAGTCTAAAGTCTAGAAATTATAACAAAACCCCAAATAAACAAGTAATCCAAAATAAAAAAAACCAATGAAAATAGTCTAAAGTTATTACGTGTGGCCACCGTCGAGTCCTCCGATACACCGATCTGCTAATTCTGAGGAGTACCTGAATAGATTAAACAGAAAAGAGTGAGTTTTGCAACTCAGTGTGTAATCTTCACAGATATCAAACATACAGAATAATCATCAGAAGTCAGAAATAGAGAGTTTAGGGCCGGAGCCCATTACAGTATTAGTTCGGGCCTTAACCCATTCAAATGTAAAATCATATATAAATTAGGGCTTTAGCCCAATCAGATACAGATGTAGAACGGAATATCAGAATCCTACCTACCAGCCTCTACACACCATCTCCGTCCAGCCCTACACACTATGTAGAGATATAATCAACCCACCCAACCCTACACACCATACTGTATCGAAATGCGACACATAAATAGAATAATGCAGCTGAGCTGCCAGATAACAGGCTTAAAGCCTTTCAGACACTTCTTCCGAAAAATCATCAACCCAATTCTCGATGCAATGCAACATACCAATATGACATGCTATAATGCAACTTAACAAATCATACAATCGGTCAGATACACTTGCTAAAAATAACATGCTTAATACATACATTTCATAGTCAGACCACAGAATCAGGGGTCTAAGTAATGCTTACCGACCCTACGGTAGGTCACAGTCGACTTGGGTGACCCGTGCAACCTTATAGATTATTTCAAAAAATTGGGCTCATACGCCTATGTGGCCTGCCTGTGTGGGCCCATACCCCCGTGTAGCCCACTCGACCCAAGTTGGCCATCCACACGGCCTGGTCCAGAATTCCACACGCTCGTGTGTTTCACATGGCCTTTTCAGCCATCATACGTCCGTGTCTTTTGCGCACGGCCTGGCTCGTCGATCACACGCCTGTGTACTATCACACGGCTTACCACACAGGTGACTACACGTTCGTGTGGCATTGATAGATTCATTTTTCGGCTCTTGTTATTTCTCATTTTTTGTGATTTCGGGTACACACCTAGTTTGAATTTGCTGTTTGCAGAATCCTAAGAACATCAGCACCTATAATCAGAATATTCAACCCCTTTAGAAACTCAAAAACGAGCCTTAACACTAATCTCAAAATGAAAAGTTGACTTACCACTACTAGAACGTTAGCCACTTCAAGTCAACTTGATGAACCATTAATACCAGCCTCACGAGTAACTCCTAAACAGTAACCAAAACCCCATTAAACACTTAATCAGAGTAACATACGAGTTAGTGAACTGAAAACTTACCACACGCTCCCCAACAGTTAAAAAGTAGGACGATTGCAAGTAAGGAAGAATGTAAAGTCGAACAAAGAGGGAAACAAAGGAATTTCGACAGCACAAGAAGTAAAAGGGAGGGAAATCGACAGTAAAACGAGAGGAAAGAGAGAAAGGTAGCCGAATTTTTTAAAAAGAAAATAGCATTCAACGAAACTGTTAACCCCCCAATTTATTTCTCCTTAATTATCTTCTCCAACTACCGACAACTTAGATTTTCTGTCAAACACAAACTCTAGCTAAGATTTTGTAGCAAAAATAATACCCTTGCTACAGCAGAGGTTCGAACCCCAAACCTTCAACACACCAACATACATCTTAACTACCAGACTAGCAGACCCATTCTGATACACATTTACTAACAATTATTTATAAGCCTATTAACCAAGGGTTGGGCTTTATTCATAAAAATATGCCAAAATTTGGCCAAGTCAGACTTGAACTTTGGACCTCACACACACACACCTAGTACACTTAACCATTAAAGAAAATACATAGTTGTGTCAAATTAACACAGAAACATATACATATATTTTTGGGGCGTTAAAATTCTACCATTCTAAAAGAAAATTTCAGCCTCGAAATTTTACCTGATCAGAAAAGGTGAGGATACTGCTGACACATCGCATCCTCAGGCTCCCACGTAGCATCCTCAGTGCTATGATTATGCCATAAAACCTTAACCAGTGGAATAAATTTCCTCCTAAGAACCTTTACATTGCGATCCAGATCTGAATTGGCTCCTCCTCGAAGGTCAGATTTGGCCGAACCTCAATTTCCTCTACAGGAATAATATGCGTGGGATCAGAGCGGTAACGTCTCAACATCGTGACATGAAAAACATTATGAATGCGATCTAACTCTAGAAGCAGCTCCAACTGATAAGCAACTAGTCCCACTCGTATCAGAATATGGTACGACTTAATAAACCGAAGGCTCAGCTTGCCCTTACGTCCGAACCTCAGTACCTCCTTCCATGGCGAGACCTTGAGAAAAATAAAGTCTCCTACAAAATACTCTATCTATTGATGTTTTAAATCCCCGTATGACTTCTTTCTAACAGGAGCCACTTTCAGTCGATCTCAAATCAAATGGACGTTGTCCTCAGTCTTAGAAACCATCTCTAGACCCAGAATATGTCGCTCATCTAACTCAGTCCAGCATAAGGGAGTGCGGCACTTACGACCATATGATGCCTCGTAAAGTGCCATCTGTATACTAGACTGGTAGCTGTTATTGTAAACGAACTCTACTAAAGGCAAGTACTCCTCCCAACTGCCTCGAAAATTAATAATACAGCCCCTCAACATGTTTTTCAGTATCTGAATTACCCTCTCCGACTGACCGCCTGTCTAAGGATGGAAAGCAGTACTGAAGTCTAACCTTGAACCCAGAGCCTCATAAAACTTCTTCCAGAATTGAGATGTGAAACGTGGATCCCTATCAAAGATGATCGACGCGGGTACCCCATGAAGTCTCGCTATTTTTGATATGTAGAGCTTGGCCAATTTCTGTAGAGAGAAGTCTATCCTGACCGGAATGAAGTGAGCAGACTTGGTCAATCGATCCACGATGACCCATACAAAATCCTTCTTAGTGGGTGTTTGAGGCAACCCACTAACGAAGTCCATCGTTACTCGCTCCTATTTTCACATCGGTATCTTAACCGGCTGCAGCAAACCCGAAGGTAACTGACGCTCAGCCTTAACCTGCTGACAAGTCAAATAGTGGGGAACAAAGTCAGGAACCTCATGCTTCAACCCTGGCCACCAGTATACATCTCACAAATCTCGGTACATTTTATTTTCGTCGATATGCATAGCATAAGGGCTACTATGCATTTCCCTCAGAATTGATTGTCTTAAATCCTCATCATTCGGTACACAAATTTGACTGCGAAAACACATTACCCTATCCTAATTAATCCTAAAATCCGTAGTAACACCACTCTCTATTTGACAGAAACGCAAATCTAGAGACTTATCCCCCATCTATTTATCTCTGATCTGATCAATCCATGTCAGTTTCATTTGAAGTTCAGCTAGTAAACTCCCATAATTAAAAAGACTCAGTCGAGTAAACATTGCTCTCAAATCGGTCATAGCCCTATGACTTAACGCATCGGCCACCACATTGGCCTTACCATGATGGTACTCGATAGTGCAATCGTAATCCTTAAGACTTTCAACCCATCTACGCAGCCTAAGGTTTAACTCCTTTTGAATGAGGAGATATTTGAGGCTCTTGTGATCAGTGTAGATAGTACACTTCTCTCCGTACAAATAGTGCCTCTAGATTTTCGGAGTGAAGACTACCACTGCCAACTCCAAATCGTGCGTTGGGTAATTAGCCTCATGCGTCTTGAGCTGACGAGACGCATAAGCAACCACCTTCCTATCTTGCATTAGGACACAACCTAGACCCACATGCAACGCATCACTGTAAGCCACGAAGTCTTTACCGGGCTCAGGCTAAATCAGAACAGGAGCCTGAATTAAAATAGTCTTGAGCTTATCAAAGCTCTCCTGCTGTGCATCAGTCCATACGAAAGGAACTCCCTTTCACAGAAGTTTAGCCATCGAAGCCACGATTAAAGAGAACCCTTCTACGAAACGTCGGTAGTATCCTATCCGCCCTCGAAAGTTGCAGATTTCTGACACATTCTTCAGTTGTTTTTAATCCAAAATCGTCTCAATCTTACAAGGATCGACTCGTACTCCCCCAGCAGAAACTACATGTCCCATAAATGTCACTTCTCGAAGCCAGAACTCACACTTGCTGAACTTCGCATACAACTATTTCTCACGAAGAATCTGTAAAACCACCCTGAGATGCTCATCGTACTCGTCCTTAGACTTAGAATACACAACAATGTCGTCGATAAATATCACCACAAATTGGTCTAGAAAAGGCTTGAACACACGATTCATCAAGTCCATAAATGTCACAGGTGCATTAGTCAACCCAAAAAGCATATTAAAAACTCATAATCTCCATATCGAGTCCTAAATACCGTCTTATTCACGTCGGCCTCCTTTACCCTCAATTGATGATACCCAGAATGCAAGTCAATTTTGGAGAACACAGAAGCCCCTCTAAACTGGTCGAATAAATCATCAATCCTCTGAAGTGGGTACTTATTCTTAATTGTTAGCTTGTTCAGATATCGATAATCAATGCATATCCTTATTGTCTCATCTTTCTTCTTTACAAAAAGAACATGTGCTCCCCATAGAGACACATTGGGACAAATGAACCCACGGTCTAACAGTTCTTGAATCTAAGCCTTAAGTTCTGTCAGCTCTTTTGGTGCCATTCTGTAAGGGGCGATAGACATTGGAGCTATGCCAGGAATAAACTCAATCCCAAACTCCACCTCGCGACTCAAAGATAACCCTAGTAGCTCATCAGAAAACACATGTAGAAAATCCCTCACTGTTCTGATGTCCCTAACCGAAGAGTCCCCGGAATAAAAAAATACTAACATAGGCCAAGAATGCCTCACACCTTTTCTGAACTAACTTTTTCGCTACCAAAGCGGAGATCACATTAGTCAGATAGTCTCCTCATTCCCCAATCACCACTACCTCACTGTCCTCCTTGGTCCTCAAAACAATTGAAATGTGATATTCGCGACAGGTTTTAAAAATTTATAATCAATCGTTCTTGAAACTAACTATTATCACGATGAAGACAAATGTACCTATCGAACAGTAGTATAGCTTTAGCAAGACCGGATTGTCGAACCCAAAGGAACCAAGAGTACTAGTAATTACTTTTTTATTATTATCTAGCCTAAAAATTAAGGGATTTGTTTATCTAAACTAATTAACTAAACTAAAGGTGCACAAAGAGAAAATTGGGGAAAAGCTTTTGGGAAAACTTGATTGATTAAGACAATACCTAAGGAAAAATCCACCTAGACTTCACTTGTTATGTGACTTTGAATCAGACGATTTATTCATTTGACTTGATCTCTAGAAATTCCTAAGTAATATTATTATCTATCTTGAGACTAATAACGCCTAACCCTAGGTTGATTAATTGAAATCTCTATCTAATTAGCATCCTAGTATTGCATTAACTCTATCTATAGACTCCCTTATTAGGTTTCACCCTAATCCGGTAAAATCTTGTCACCCTATCTCTAGGTGTGCAATCAACTCCGCTTAATTATGACAAATTTACTCTTAGACAGGGACTTTTTCTCTTCTAAATAAGTGCATTAACTTGAATCAATATCCTGGAATATTAATACAAGAATGAAGAACACATAATTAAGAACAAGTCAAATATTTATCATACAATTCAGATAATAATAACAAGATCTGTTTTAGGTTTCATTCCCCTTAGGTATTTAGGGGGTTTAGTTCATAATTATGAAAGAAAACATCTCAAAAGAATAAAGATAAAAAAACATAAAGAAAACCCAAAACTCTTGAAGAAAATTAAAGGGAGATCTTTAGTCTTGTCGATGAATCCGGCTCCTGAGATGGATCAATCGACTTTCTTCGAGTAATTCCTTGCCTCCTACTCCGTCTGTCTTTTCTAAGTGCTTCCATAGGTGTTTAAATGGGCTTTAGAATGCCTAAGAGCCCTCAAAAGTGGCCTTGTCCGAATAGGACTATATTTGGGCTCGATAGGGACACGCCCGTGTGTGATTGCTTCAGACCGTGGTCAAGGCTGCTAAATAGGCACGAGCGTGTGGTCTACCCGTGTGAGGAAGTCCAGGCCGTGTTGATTTCTTATGTTGGCCCATTTTCTCCAGTTTTGGCCCGTTTTTCGCTCTTTTTACTCTTTTATGGTCACCTAAGTATAAAACATGAAACTAAGGGATTATGAGCATAGAATTCACCAAATTTAAGGAGAAATCATCCATAAATGTGCTAAGCATGGGATAAAAATATGTATAAATTACGGTTTATCAAATACCCCCACACTTAAGCGTTTGCTTGTCTTCAAGCAAAATCCTCAACTCACAATCAAAATAAATTCTTCTCAACTTATAATCCCCATCAATAATATCTCAAAATAAGCCATAAGTAATCATACATTGAGAATTCAACTAGAAGAACATTTAAGTTTCAAACATTCCAAGTTGAGCATTTTATCACGAAAACATAGGTGTCTTCCCTCATCTAAGTGATTACCTTTGATTCAAAATATCACAAAGTTTAACATCCTCACTAAAGATTCACTCAAATCACTTGAGGTGTTTAAGGACAATAAATGAAGCACTCATTAGTCAATATCAAAAGTTATTACCATAGGCTTGCATGAAAATCCAATCTCCACCACTATATATATTGAGATGATACGTCAATCAAAAGGTCTTTAGAGGGTTGAAACGTGGCTTCGGTTAGGGGGTGTGGTCACAAGCTGAAAAAAAAGGTTAGAATCGAGATTGAATTAAAAAATTACCTAACTAGAAAAATAACTAATCATTAATTGAATACAAGTGAGCTTCTTCTCAGAATATGGAATTAACACATAAGCTAAAAAAAAAAAAGATGAATTACTACTAATATATATGTATGTATTGTAATTTTTTTTAAGAACAAGTCAAATAGCATAGAATTTTTGCTAACTATTACAATGAAAAATAAAACATAGCTAAGCAATTAATTCAAATCAAATCTCGACAAAAATAGGGATCAAATTAGGGAATTTCAACAATAATGGGTTATGGGTTAATATTGAGGGTAAATCAATGAATGGCTTGTTAGGCTCAATAGGGTTCAGCAAGGGTTAATTGTGAAGGTAGACTTTTATGGAGTAAGTGAGTTAAACCTAAGTGCCTTTATCATCTTGACATAACAAAACAATGGTGTGGTCTTGACATTCATAATCAAACAAGTTCTAGAATAACGATTCGATATTGACGCACTCAAAGCAACAATAAAAGTGAGCATGAAAGAAATAAGATATGCTCTAAAGGCTCAAGATCTAACAAAAAAATTATGGCTTTTTGATGTTAAACCTGTGAATTTCAACTCAAGATAATATCTATACTTGGGGAAACAACATAATTTTTTTTTAAAAAAAATCAACTTATCTTGCTTGATTCTCTAATTCCCTTAAAGTTTAAACAATCAATGCATAAATGCCTATGTTTTAATTCAAGACATATTAATAAAAATCAGAAATTAATCAAAATTCATTCTAATGATGATATGAGAAAATTATTTGAGAACAAGATAAAATTCAGGGATTTTCTGATAATGATATAAATGATCCCCCACACTTAAGATGTACATTATCCTCAATGTACAATAATAGATATACTGAAAAATATAGATATATAATCATTAGATAGGGAGAGAAGTGAAAGTTCCAGAATGATGAATGAACTCCTTGAATTGGAGTTATGGAGAATAATCGGCTAAGGCAATGATGAGAGTGGAGGAGGATACTCCGGTGGTGGTAGAGGTTCATTAGTCCATATGTCCTACACCAAAAGAATATTATATCTGGTAGTAGCTATGGTCGTGGTCGAATAGGACATGGCAGTCGTAGAGAACCTTTTCCAGTGGAGTTTCAAGTTCCTAAGTGATGATAAGCTTTGGAGCTCTGTATAACTATGATAAAGTCAAAAACTCTTTAGAAAATATAAGGAAGCATAATTACTCATAATGAAATAGCCGAAATTATAAATTGTTTAATAAAAATTATAAAATCTAAAAATGAAATAATATTAAAGGAAAATAAAATAGAAGTACTTAAAGAAGATAAATAAAGATAAAAGTGAAAATAAAAATAATAAATAAAAAGTTCTTAAACATCGTCATTGCCGGATGGTTTGCGAGGTGGTGGTGGCGATGAGATATGAAGGTGCTGACAAATCTGATGTAGAGTAGCATCAATGTGATCAAAGTACTGAAAACACTGTTGTTCAAATCGAGTAAGGCATTCAGAGATGTCAGAGTATGAAGCCGCCGCATGAACTGGACGATGGATGGGTGGTGGCTAAGACGGTGGGTCCTTGTGCTGTGGAGGGGCATCATCAGTATTGTCCTCTGGGTTCTCCTCCTCGATGAATTAAACCAGGCGGTGCTGGGGAGGGTCAACTCCACGTCCTCGCTCGATCATCCTCATATGAAGCATGCTCGAGATGCCCTGTGGGAACATCTGGCCGATGAGGGTGAGGGAAGATGATTGTGCTACTGTGTTGACGAGCCCGAAGTACCGTGCCAGTCTAGTTACATAGGGGCCAATGGAGATGACTTCTCTCCTATGCTGGTCCGTCTGATGGCGAATGGCGAGGGCAATGAAATAGGCAAGGTCGAAGACATACCCGTTCGCCATACTCCATAAAAAGTAGGTGTCGTGAGTGTTGACGACGCCGGTGCTCTCGTGCCGCCCTGTCATAGTGTAGGCTAAGATGGTGTGTAAGTACCTCAGGGATGGGGTGAGGGCGGATGCCTTGGAGCGACTAGGTTCGTAGGTGGAGTGAGACAAGTGGATGTGGCGATGGAGTGTTTCAAAATCATCGTCGTCCATGAACTCCTCCGTATAGAGCCCCAAAGTGATGCTGAACTCAGGTACTCTCAACTGGCGACTAAATCGTCGAGACAGAACTGGACCATTCCTGGATCATCGAACTCCGTCATAACTACTTGGAGGTGGAAAGTCGAACAGAGTTTGAGTGTGAGCTCGAGGTATGTCGGCTCGATGATCTCAAAGAATAGTCCCCACGGGTCAGTCGTCAAGAGGTCTCGGACCGCATCAGCCAGTTAGATTTGTTCAAGTGCGGCCCAGTCAATACAGCGGCCCGCACCTAGGGGTCAGGCCCATAGTATTTGAAAAAGTTCCTCCTGTGGTCCCAGTGAGGATTGGAGGAATTGGTGTCTGATTTCAGTAGTAGGACCCGAGGATGACGTTGCTCCTTTCCTCTTCTTCGAGGTGGGTACAACGGTTTTCTTGCCGCGTGGATTTGACTTAGTATCTGCAATGAAAACATGAAGTTATAGGAATAAACCGCACGAATGGAAAAATATGCAAGTATGTTAAAACAAAATACCAATATTTCATGGGAGTTTTCTGACTAAAGGGAAAGTCTACCGAAAAACAACCAAGTCCTAATAGATATATTAAATCATTATTGTGGATACAAATACGAGAATGATGCTAAGAGGAATAACTAGTGGATGCATGCATATGAGAACGATAATGAATGAAGGTTTCATAAAAAATGGCAAAGAACTATCATTAGAACTATGAAGATAACAGATAAATAAAACAAGAATAGATCATAAATTTGGAAAAAGAAATGAAGATAATAAAGAGAAAAGAGTGAACAAACGCAATAGGTTGTTGGAGGGAGGAGTTAGTCGTCTGAGAAGAGTTGTCGACCGGCAACAGGCGTGGGAGTGAGGCCGTGTGAGGAGGTGCGGTAGCTAGGGTTAAGGATTTTGGGGAAGGGGATGATGAATAGTGAGGGGTTTATATAGATTTTAGAGCACACGACCATACGACACGCCCGTGTGCCCTTATTTTAGCCTGTGTGTTTCATAATTTCAAATTTGGGGGCGTCTGAAATTCGTCCCATGCCCGTGTTCTTTGGGCGTGTCGATGTACATGGCTGTGTCGCATGGCCGTGTTTTGCTTTGTTCGCTTCTCCTACGCCCGTGTTATTTTATCAGTATTGAGCACGGGTGGTGGGCACGAGCTTGTCACACGCCCGTGCAAAATTTTCAGTTTTAACCTCGATTTCTAGACATGGGCGTGTTGCACATCCGTGTTGTTTTGATAGACTCGCCCACGGCCACGTCGCACGACCGTGGCAACTTATCACATCTCGTGTTGGAGAGAAATTTTGCCCTATTTTCACATGGCCGTATCGCACGGTCGTGTCTACGCCCATGGTGTGAGCATGGCCTAAAGCATGCCCGTATACCTGGCCGTGTGGATTAGAAACCTGTGGCCAAGTACTCAGTTAGTGATTAAATATTAAAAACTAAAAATTAAAGAAGTTAACACCATTAGTGATTGGGTTACCTCCCGAGAAGCGCTTATTTAGAGTCTAACCTCGACTTACCTCTCTTTTGCATGGTCATAGTGGTGCGAGGAGTTTACACTCCTCGTTCCTGTTATCAATTTCATCAAAATAAGGTTTTAGACGAGTACTATTTACCTTAAAAGTACCGAATTTGGGATGAATTACCTCGACTTTACCATATGGAAAAATGCTAAGTATCGTAAGAGAGATTGCTCCGTTAGGTTCAGGAGTGGTAATACGAGGGTTTTCTGCATCTAATAGTACTTTGTCTCCAACCTTAAGTTGATTTGGTGAAATATTGAGCTCGTCATGTTGTGGTTTTGGTTTATCGTGTGTCCTTGGTTTATGTGTTTTCCATTCATCTAGTTTCTCGATTTGCAGCCTCTGTTCTTCATAGATGGTTTCTTTGTTGTTACTTGAATAAGGCTCATGTGCGCTCTTCATACCTATTTTCTGCACAGAGGGTTTCACCACATGATCAGTACTAGTGGTATGATTTATGCAATCACCCTCGATTTTTGAGGTGTTACTTTAACTACGAGCTTGAAGAGTGATTGTTTCATCACCCACACGAAGTGTGAGTTCACCTGTACCAACATCAATTATCGTTCTAGCAGTTGCTAAAAAGGGCCTCCCTAAAATTAAAGGCACGTTACTATCCTCCTCTATGTCTAGAACAACGAAATCAACTAGGAATATAAATTTGTCAATTTTAACGAGTGCATCTTCAATAATACCCTTAGAGAATCTGATTGTTTTATCTGCTAATTGAATGCTCATCCTAGTTTCTTTGAGTTTCCCAAGACCTAGTTGCTTAAACATTTTGTAAGGCATGACATTGATACTAGCCCTTAAATCAACCATGGCATTATTAACATCTAAGCTACCGATTAAACAAGGAATCGTAAAACTCCCTGGATCTTTCAATTTGTTGGCCAGCTTATTCTATAGAATGGCTGAGCAAACTACATTCATCTCCACATACGACACCTCATCTAACTTCCGCTTATTTTCTAAAAGCTCCTTTAAAAATTTGACTGCATTCTGCATCTACGAAAGAGCCTCAATAAACAATAAGTTAATATGTAATTTCTTTAAAAGTTTAAGGAATTTACAGAATTGGTCATCTGAGTGGTCTTTCCTTGTCGCATTGGGGTATGGTACACGTAGTTTGTACTCTTTACTTACCTGTTTTTGGTCATTGTCTTGCACCTCACCTTTACCTTTACTTACCACAGTTTCTTGCCTCGGTTCTGGTTCAGGTGCAACTAACCCTTTCTCATCTTGAATGGTAATCGCATTGAGATGCTCTATTGGGTTAGATTCAGTGTTACTCGGTAGGCTACCTTGTGGTCGTTCAGATATCAATTTAGTGAGCTGACCTATCTGAGTTTTGAGCCCTTGGATCGACGCTTGTTGATTCTTAAGTGCTATCTCGGTGTTCTGAAATCGAGTTTCTGACACTGAGATGAATTTTGTTAACATCTCTTCAAGGTTCGGGTTTTTCTCTTGTTGGTAAGGTCGTTGTTGGAAGCTTGGAGGTGGTGGTGGTCTCTGATTTCCTTGGCCTCCCCATGAAAAATTTGGGTGGTTCCTCCATCCTGCATTTTAAGTGTTGCTATAGGGATTATTTTGAGGTCGAGGATTATTACCCATATAATTTAATTGGTCGTTTTCCATGTTGTGCCCATAAGGTGGGTATTCTGAATTGCTCATTCCTCATTCACTTGCATTGCATTGTATTACTGGGTGAACCTGTGAAGAACCAAGGAAACCGTCAATTTTTCTATTCAAAAGTTATACCTGATTAGAGAGCATGGTGACCGAATTGACGTTAAAAATGCTGGCTGCTTTCGTTGGTTTTGTCCTCATGACTTACCACTGATAATTATTCAGTGACATCTCTTTTATAAATTCATAAGCATCCTCAGGTGTCTTATTATTGATAGTCCTGCCAACGGTTGCGTCAACCATCTGTCTAGTCGAAGGATTCAACCCATTGTGAAAAGTTTGAACCTGTAGCCAGAGTGGTAATCCATGGTGAGGGCACCTTCTCAACAGATCTTTGTATCTCTCTCATGTATCGTAGAGCGTTTCTAGATCCATCTGCACAAAAAAAGATATATTATTCCTTAATTTAGCCGTTTTAACTGGCAGAAAATATTTTAGTAAAAAATTTTCGGTCATTTGTTCCCAAGTAGTGATTGACCCTCGTGGTAACGAGTTCAACCATTGTTTAGCCTTATTTTTTAATGAAAAGGGAAATAACCGAAGGCGTATGGCATCGTTAGAAACGCCATTGATTGTAAATGTGTCGCAAAACTCCAGAAAATTTGCCAAGATATTGTTTGGATCCTCATGCTGCAAACCATCAAAATGAACAAATTGTTGTATCATTTGAATTGTGTTAGGTTTCAGTTCAAAATTATTTGCAGTAATAGCAGGCCTAACTATACTTGACTCAGTTCCTGTTAAATTTGGTTTAGCATAATCATACATAGTGTGTGGAGCATGATTCTAATTTATTGGATCAGCGGCAATTGTAGGAGGTAGCGGATTTTCTTGATTTTCAGCCATCTCCTCGGTTGTGGTTTGAATATCGTCCTCTTGCTCTTCCTCTATGTATCTTAAGCTTCACCTTATTTCTCTTTGATTTCTACGAGCTGTGCGATCGATCTCACTATCAAAAAGTAGTGGTCCTGACGGGTTTCTTCTGGTCATAAACTAGAAAAACCTGTCAGAAAATAAAAGAAAAGTTAGAAAAGTGGAATTAAACTAAACTAAAAAATAAATTGCAGTAAAAGTAAAATGGCTAAAATAATAAAAATTGAGTGTTCCTAATATCTTAAGTTCCCCGGCAACGGCGCCAAAAACTTTGAAACATGATATTCGCGACAGGTTTTAAAAATTTATAATTAATCGTTCTTGAAACTAACTATTATCACGATGAAGGCAAATGTACCTATTAAACAGTAGTATAGCTTTAGCAAGACCGGATTGTCGAACCCAAAAGAACCAAGAGTACTAGTAATTACTTTCTTCTTTTTATTTAGCCTAAAAACTAAGGGATTTGTTTATCTAAACTAATTAACTAAACTAAAGGTGTACAGAGAGAAAATTGGGGAAGTGCTTTTAGGAAAACTCGATTGATTAAGACAATACCCAAGGAAAAATCCACCTAGACTTCACTTGTTATTTGACTCTGAATCAGACGATTTATTAATTTGACTTGATTCGTAGAAATCCTTAAGTTATATTATTATTTCTCTCGAGACTAATAACGTCTTACCCTAGGTTGATTAATTGAAATCTCTTTCTAATTAACATCCTAGTGTTGCATTAACTCAATCTATAGACTCCCTTATTAAGTTTCACCCTAATCCGGAAAAATCTTGTCACCCTATCTCTAGGCGTGCAATCAACTCTGCTTAATTACGACAAATTTACTCTTAGACAGGGAATTTTGCTCCTCTGAATAAGCACATTAACTTGAATCAATATCCTGGAATATTAAAACAAGAATTAAGAACACGTAATTAAGAACAAGTCAAATATTTATCATACAATTTAGATAATAATAACAAGATCTGTCTTAGGTTTCATTCCCCTTAGATATTTAGGGGGTTTAGTTCATAATTATGAAAGAAAACATCTCAAAAGAATAAAGATAACAAAACATAAAGAAAACCTAAAACTCTTGAAGGAAATTGAAGGGAGATCTTTAGTCTTGACAATGAATCCAACTCCTGAGATGGATCAATCGGCTTCCTTCGAGTAATTTCTTGCCTCCTACTCTGTGTGTCTTTTCTAAGTCCCTCCTTAGGTGTTCAAGTAGGCTTTAGAATGCCTAAGAGCCCTCAAAAGTGGCATTTTCTGAATAGGAATATACTTGGGCTCGACAGGGACACGCCCGTGTACGATTGCTTCATACCGTAGTAAAGGCTGTTAAATAGGCACGGGCGTGTGGTATACCCGTGTGAGGAAGTCCAGGCCGTGTTGATTTCCCATGTTGGCCTATTTTCTCTATTTTTGGCCCGTTTCTCGCTCTTTTTACTCTCCATGGTCACTTAAGTATAAAACATGAAACTAAAGGACTAGGAGCATCGAATTCACCAAATCTAAGGAGAAAACATCCATAAATGTGCTAAGCATAGGATAAAAATATGTATAAATTACTGTTTATCAACAACCCTTTTCGTCGCACATTTCAGACTCACCCGGTGTTTAACCAGCCAGTCTATTCCCAGAATCAAGTCAAACTCCCCAAATATAAGCTCCATCAAATCTGTCAGAAACACTGTCCCTTGAACCTCTAACGAGATGTTTCTAAATAGTTTACTCAGTCGAACTGAGTGCACCAACAGACTCACCACAGTTACCTCACTAGAAGTTCTCCCAACCAGAATCCCCAAGGTTTCAGACACAGTACTAGCTACGTATGAGTGCGTAGAGCCTATGTCTATCAATGCCAAATAAGGTACATTAAATATTAAAAACGTATCCGTAATGATGTCCGGAGCATCTCAGTCCTTACGGTGACGAGCAGCATAAACCAAAGTAGGCTACCTCGCCTCAGTCAGTCCAGCACCTCTGCCCGATGCCCTCTGTCCTTAGCCCATGCCGTTACCACCCCTGGCCTGACCTCAACCCCTAGATGGTTGTTGAACTACTCTCAGCGACTGTACAGTACGAAAACCCAGAGCTTGCACCTGATTAGTTCTCAATGGACAATCCTAAACACGGTGCTCAGTCGACCCACATCTCAAGCATACCCCAGTAGTCCTCCAACACTTGCCCGGATGGCTTCTACCACAATGCCCACACAGCGCCACCCCAGTAAGTGCAACAGGAGGCCCAAATCTCATGGGCCCATCAGATCTGGACTTTTTCTTAGGCCTTATCCCAACTTGAGGGCTCTGAATCCCTATTGTTCTTACCCCTCTCGCGATCCTTGTTCTGGTGCTTTATGCGTTTAACATCCTCAACAATATTGGCCTTCTCGATTAAAATAGAAAAATCACGCTCCCTCTGCGGAGCTATCAGCACCCTCAGGTTATCCCTAAGGCTATCCTCAAATCGGACACATCTCTCACATTCAGAAGCCACCATGCCTCGCGCATAACTGCTCAGTCTCAGAAATTTGGCCTCATATTCGGCCACTAATCGGTTTCCTTATGTCAGATTCAGAAACTCCTGTCTCCTAGAATTAATATAACTGGGCCCCACGTACTTGCCCTGGAAGGCAGTCTGTAAGAGATCCCATGTCAATCAGTCGGGCTGGGTGCCCTCCTTAACAGTCAACCACCGCTGGTATGTTTCGTTGCGAAGCAGAGAAACAACCCCCTTAAGCTTTTGCTCAACAGTAAAATCTAGGTCATCCATAATTCTCTTCGTGGCCTCCATCCAATACTCAGCCACATTAGGGGTGACTCTAGTGACACCTCTGAATAACTTAGCCCCATTGGACTGGAGTCATTCCGTAACAGACCCATGACTCTCAGATCCAGTGTTGGGCCTAGCGACCCTCTCTAAAATCTGTAGCATGGCTTGGGACAGTGCGTTGTCCCCAGCCTCACGATCATGAGTCCCAGATCCAATCTCTGTCGCAGGTGATACCGACGTCTCGCTAGTATCCAGATTCGAGATAGTATCAGATACCAAGAACTCAACTTGAGCCCTTCTACGACCCCTATTACGTCCTCTAGTACCCCGTCAATGAGTACCACATACGCTCATCATAAATTTTAGAATTTATCTGTATTAACAGTTTTATACATTGGTTAACAGTTTCAATATTTTATTAACAGATATTTTATGCAGTACAATATCAGAATATTCAGAGTCGATTATCGCAAGTAGTAGTCTCACTACAGTTTTCAGCTTACCCTGCCTAGAATGGTTTTAGTATATTATACTACTAATGTAGTTTCAGTATATTCTAATCATACTTTTAGACAATTCTAAATAGATTTTTAAGAACTTACAGGATAGACACCGGAGACTCGGTGTACCACATACTTATTTCAAAAATATTTCAAATTATTTACAAATCATTTTTTAAAACCAATCTTTAAAACCCAAATCCACAACCGGGTTTTGCAACCAGGCCGTGATACTACTAAATGTAACACCTTAAACCCTGCTTGAACGTTATGGCCGAATCTAGTGATGTCACATGAGAATGTTTTTGAAAATGCATTGATACATTAAAATCATTTCAGTTATTATCTTTTACTTAGTCCAAAAAACGTGTTCTCATTGATTTGCTTTAAAACATATCTCTTTTTCGCAGAAGCTTTAGAAAATCTTCTATTTTAGGAAAACTGTTTGCTTTAGAGAAAACCAGATTTTAATCGTGCTTATCAGTAATAAAATATCAACAGTTCAAAAGATGAAATTAAAAGCCAAAAAGTCCAAAGTCCAGAAATTACAACAAAACCCCAAATAAACAAGTAACCCAAAATCGAAAAAACTAATGAAAATAGTCTAAAGTTATTATGTGTGGCCACCGCCGAGTCCTCCGATACACCGATTTGCTAATGTTAGGGAGTACTTGAATATATTAAACATAAAAGAGTAAGTTTCACAACTCAGTGTGTAATCCCCACAGATACCAAACATACAGAATAATTATCAGAAGTCAGAAATAGAGAGTCTAGGGCCGGAGCCCATTAAAGAATTAGTTCGGGCCTTAACCCATTCAAATGCAAAATTAGATATAAATTAGGGCTTTAGCCCAAATAGATACAGATGCAGAATGGAATATCAGAATCCTACCCACCAGCCTCTACACATCATCTCCGTCCGGCCCTACATACCATGTAGGGATATAATCAACTCACCCAGCCCTACACAACATATTGTATCGAAATGCGGCACATAAACAGAATAATGCAGCTGAGCTGCCAGATAACAGGCTTAAAGCCTTTTCAGACACTTCCTTCTAAATATCATCAACCCAATCCCTGATATAATGCAACATACCAATATGACATGCTATAATGCAACTTAACATATCATACAATCAGTCAGATACACATGCTAAAAGTAACATGCTTAATACATACATTTCATAGTCAGACCACAGAATCAGAGGTCTAAATAATGGTTACTGACCCTATGGTAGGTCATAGTCGACTTGGGCGACCCGTGCAACCCTAGGGATTATTTCAGAAAATTAGGCTCACATGCCTGTGTGGGCCCACATGCCTGTATAACCCACACGGCTAAGGACACGGCCCAAGTTAGTCTTGGCCATGTGGATCACATGGACTGGCCCAGAATTTCACACACTCATATGGTTCACCCGTGTAGGCCCACACACTCGTGTGGTTCACCTGTGTGGGCCTACACACTTGTGTGGCCCATACGGCCTAATAGGTCGAGCCTGTGTGTCGTACACATCCTCTTCGGCCATCACACGGTCGTGTCATGGGCTTGTGTCTTACACGCACGACCTGGTTCATCGATCACATGCCCGTGTACTGTCACACGGCCTACCACACGGGTGACCACATGGCCGTGTGGCGTCGACAGATTCATTTTTTGGCTTTTGTTGTTTCTCGTTTTCTATGATTTCGGGTACACACTTGGTTCAAATTCGCTGCTTACAAAATCCTAAGAACACCAACACCTATAATCAGAATATTCAACCCCTTTAGAAACCAAAAAATGAGCCTTAACACTAATCCCAAAATGAAAAGTCGACTTACCACTACCAGAACGTTGACCACTTCAAGTCAACTCGACGAACCATTGATACCAGCCTTATGAGTGACTCCTAAACATTAACTAAAATCCTATTAAACATTTAATCAGAGTAAAATACGAGTTAGTGAACCGAAAACTTACTACACGTGTCCCAACAGTGAAAAAATAGGACGATTGCAAGCAAGGAAGAATGTAAAGTCAAACAAAGAGGGAAACAAAGGAATTTCAGCAGCATAAAGAGTAAAAGGGAGGGAAATCAGAAGCAAAAAGTGAGGAAATGGAGAAGGGTAGCCAAATTTTCTAAAAAGAAAATAACATTTAACGAAACTGTTAACCCCCAATCTATTTCTCATTAATTCTCTCTACTAACTACCCACTACTCAGATTTTCGGTCAAACACAAACTCTAGCTGAAATTTTGTAGCAAAAATAATACCCTTGTTATAGTAAAAATTTGAACCCCAGACCTCCAACACACCAACACACAATCTTAACCACCAGACCAGCAGGCCCATTCTGATACACTTTTACTAACAATTATTTATAAGTCTATTAACCAAGGGTTGGGCTTTATTCATAAAAATATGCCAAAATTTTCCCAAGTCAGGCTTGAACTTGGGACCTCTTACACAAACACAGTATACTTAACCATTGAAGTAGATACACAGTTGTGTCAAATTAACGTAGAAACATATACAAATATTTTTAGGGCGTTACATCCAAAAACTTCTTCAATTCAAACCTTGGTCTTTATCTCAAGTCTCACAGTGTCATTCAACAATGTTTTTGTGTTGACACACCACAACAAAATGGTGTGGCTAAACGTAAAAACTGTCATGTACTTGAGGTTACCCGATCTTTATGTTTTCAAGCCAAAGTGATACATGCATGATTGGGGTGACCGCCTATAAACGTGTTATCATTTATAATTAAATATCACACAAAAAATATATCAAATTAAATTGTCGTGTCTGCAAGTGTACGAGTGAAATTGTAATATAATAAAGTTTACAATGAAACACTAGTAAATATTCTAAGGATCGTACCGAAGGGATTGTAGATAGGAGAAATTATTATTAAATTAATTACAAAATATAATTACTAATCTAATCGAGTCACGAATTAGTAGTGTGAATCTAATTTAATATTTTAATTAAACTAAGGGTCCGTTTGGAAGCCAGGAAAACATTTTCCGGAAAATGTTTTCCTAGTTTTACTGTGTTTGGATGCTTGAAAACATTTTCCAAAGGGAAAATGTTTTACTAGACACGGGTAAAATGGCCTTCAATTTGGGGAAAACATCTTACTGATTTTTCATCTCCCCTTCATCCAGGTAAGCCTTGTTTTTCTTCCATTCTTCAACTTTAAGCCTTATTTTTCTTCCATCCTTCAACTTTTTCCATCTCCTTCTTCATACAGGTAAGTCTTCTTCTTCTTCTGTTCTTCAAATCTCTTCCCTTTTTCTTTAGTCCGTCGCATATCTTATCTTCTCAGGCAAATTTTACACGCTGCTGTTTCGTTTTCTATCTTCCCCTCTTTCTCAGGATCTCATTCCTCTTCGCAAGGTATGACATTTTCTTTAATTCTGCTTTTTCATTTTGTTTTGGTAATGGGTTTTATGATGTGGGGTTGTGGTTTTGGTGCAGAAACTGATATAGTTCCTAACCTGTATTTATCCAGATCCAAAACCTTAATCACCATTCTTTGGTCCTCTTTAATCTCAGGTTTGCTCTACATTCTTTCCTGTTTAATCATTTTCTCAGTTTTCTTTGCATGTATTATGGATTATAATAAAATCAATTAAACCAATGCCTTAAAAAGAAACCCAAAAGGAACTTAAATTCTACAAAGTAACTAAAAAAATAAATCACTTGTATTACTGTTTAGGGTGAGAATTTTTGCCATCGCCGTAAAAAGAAGAGGCGGAGGAAGAAAAAGAACTAACCCAATTGCAGGTAATTTGACAAGGCTTCTACCTTCTCTTTTAATTTACTTTAATTAAAACATTTTACAGAGAGCTTAAAATTAGAAACTTTAGAGTTAATTATAGTATAATAATAGTAATTTCACTATTTAGATCGTAATAATTGGTGATGGTGACTTTATAAAATTAGGAAATTTCGAATTTACCTTTGATTTCATTTGCCCAAACTCCCCATTCTCTCTGTCTTATTTATACTTTGTATATATTTATAGGAGTTCTACGTTTGTTCAATTATTTATTTGTTTACGAGTGTGAAGTAATGTAAACGAATAATGTGATGATTATTATTTTTAAATAATTCATGTAAAACTTCAAACTGAAAAAATTGGCTCGAGGCCTTGAACATGTGTTTCTGTTCATAGTTTAACTTTATGCTACCCAGGCACGAGTACACTTTTTTTTCTTGGTTTCTAAAATTTTCTATATATTTGGATATCATCTCATGGTATCTGTGTTTGAATATGCATCAGACATAGGTGTTGTACACGTTACATAAGTACTTTAAAGCAAATGAAGAGCTTAGATGACATAGGTTGAGCTAGGGTTGTAAACAAGTTGAGTCATAGATAACTCTTTTCGTTGGTAAGTCTCTAGTAGTATATGGAAGTGAGCTCAAGTATTTCAACATCGGGGCGCTTGTTGGTTCTCAAGTTTATCAATGTTGTTTTTTATATGATATTTATTGGTCTTTATTGAGGTGTATTAGTTCATTTCAACTTTAGTTTTATACCTCACTTGGTTAACAGTCAGGGGGTTGTAGATTTATGTTTTATGCACCTCTCTTTGATCATTTTGTCATCTAATGGGATTTAATCCTTTCGTTAATTATGACATCTATTCTACTTCCTAATTTAAAGAGATTGGATCGATTGACTTGAATTAATTTTGGATATCTCTAAATACCCTAGACTTTATAAGGATATTCTTGATGCTACTTTTCTTGCTACTTTTGGGGATTGTATTATGATTGATCTCAATGTTAGTAAGTCCAAAAAAGCTTTATATTCAAGACTTGCATAAGAATTATATATCAATATTAGTAGACTTGCATAAGGAGGAAATAGTGCCCTTTTTGTGAAATAAGTTGTTATGCTATATCTTAGATCTTAGGTTATACTTGGAGCCATATGGCTTATCTCAACATTTGTATGTATGAACCGTAGCAGGGTCATGCGAGATAGCCCTTTAGAACAACTGATAGGCCTGCCAACTACAAGAAAGCTAGCATTGAAAAACAAGATTGTGTTTGGAACTGGTGATTACTGGTGTGCCCCAACTTTGACTGCAAATATGGCATTTGTGAGAGCAGTAGCATAGACAGGGATGGCTTTGTTTACTATTGAGCATAGTCTACAGGCTTTAATAGGTAACTAGATGCACTAACCAGTCAGACATGCCGGTAAGAAGAGATCTATTTTTGGTTAAAGCGCTCTTGGGCTATGTTTATTGTTGTTACCTACAACTTATATACAATTAACCAGACTTGCTTTTTTACTAACATTTTGGCTGTTTCAATTAATGAAAGGCATAGTTAGAGAACATTTTAAAGGAAGATGGTCACTTTTGCCTATTAGATAGAGACAGATATATATAATAATTTAACCAAAAAGGCTTAAGCTTAAGAGACATTAGCCTTTATGCTTGATTATATCATATTATGGTTAACTAGCTACCCTAGAAGCTCTGAAGTTGCGGTAATAATTTGCTGATCCTCTTCAGTTAGAAGCTTGCCCATTATTTTGCAAACTTTATTATATGTCATTGTCACTAGGGCTGAAGAGAAGATTGTAAAAACCAAAATAAACTGCAGTGTTCAGTTTGCTTATGTATGGCTTTTAGCTTTTTTTTAATAAAAAGATTCACAATACTGCGTATTAGCTGGATTTTTACTCTAGAAGAACGGAGTAAAACCGTGATTGCTCTTATTCTTCACTTTTGCTTGATAGAGTAACAAAGTTTGAGTTGGTTAGATGTTGTGAGAACCAACCCATAGAATAATGGAATTGGTATGATGTGCAACATTAAGGCTTTGCTTTTATGTTATCATTTTAGCTTGGAATGATTTGTTTTTATGTATTAAGGTAGAAAATGGCTATCTCTTTCATCTCATTTTTCAAAGAAAATTATGTAAAAGATATGTTTATAAAAAAAATTCATGTAAAAAATCAACAATTAGGCTTTAATTGAAAGGGTAGAGTTGAGGTTTATGAAAATCTTATTGTCTTAGGTTCAATTCTAAGATTTATTTTGGGTTTAATTTGTTTTTTTTATTATATAAATTTTATATAAAAAGACACAAATACGTTTATAGTAATATATTTTTTTAAAATGTCTTTTAAATTTTTTTATAACTAAATTGGTGTTCAATTAACTCATGAAATTAACTCAGTCAAAATAATAATATAGATAAAAAATACAATAGGAAAAGGTTACACAAACATAATACATATACAAATATTAAAATTTGTATAAAATAGAAATAAAGTACACGAATTGCCCAAGTTAGGGAGATTTCCACATTTATTGATACAATCCCATAAATGGAAAACTAATTTGGCATGTGAATGACACACCGCAAGCATTTTCCTTCTCTCATCAGAGTGAAAGCTTTGTTGATGTCCTCAAATGGCGGATTATGTGTGATGAACTCATCAACTTGTATTTCCTGTGAAAACAATGATAAACTTATATATAGATAGATAGATGTATGGATGCATGCATGTATGCATAAGATAAAATAACATTCACAGACATGCATGGTTTCCACCTTCAAGCTTGCTGAATGTTCTACAAATTCACAACCATGGAAAATCGAGGTTTATTGTGAAACACCTAAGTCTTGCCTTTTTATTCTCAAGATTTTTCCTTTTAGGTTTTCGTCCATATATTATACTCACTTTGATGATTTAGTCTTTATACTTTAATTTGACATGATTTGGTCCTACTATTATTAATGTTTATGCCTTAGTTCAAATCACCAATATCGTTATGAAGTTCCATTAATCAAGTGATGTGGAATTAACCCCCCCGAAATTTTTGTTATAAAAATAAGTTATTTTTTCACTAATTTATCAATGAAGTAATAAGTACGAATCAATCTAACAAGATGTTATGGAAAATCTTACCCGGTTCATGTACTTGTTTACTAATGAAGGAAGATCAGATTTAGGTTTCCATCCTCCAAATAGGGACCCTTTCAATGTTTTCCCAGAAAGAAATGCTGAATAATTAGATGTTATTTCTGAGTTCATTTTTGGTACACCGTGAGTAACTGTTAAACCCCATCCCTACGGAATGGATGGAAAAGAAACTGGTGAGTTTCAATTTTGATGATTAAGAATCTTCTTTAAAACAGAGAAGGATTATCAAATCATGAGTCAAGGAAATTACGTCAAAGCACGATTGCAGTGCAGTTGTTACCATTCCGGTGTTGCCTATGCATTCGAAGGAGTAATCATATTCGCTTAATAACCTCTTTTAAATGTAAATTTATTAATATATGTAAAAACAATTTAAAATATAAATTTATTAATATATGTAAAAATAACTTTTCCAGAAAATATTTTCAGAAAATCAGCCAAATCACAAAAAATATTTTACACAGATTCATCCAAACACCAGAAAAGTAAATCATTTCCAGAAAAGTAAATCATTTTCTAAAAATCATTTTCCGGAAAATATTTTACTGCCAAACAAACGGAGCCTTATTATATTAATTAACCTAAATTAACCTAATGGGCTTTCCTACTCTTAGTGTCAACAATGCAGACCTCTAGCCTATGATCGATTAAATCCCTAATTCTCTAATTCAATAATTAATTTGTAACAACCTCATTTTTAGTGGTATGGAAATAATGGTTTCAGGACCACAAATCTAACGAGTGAGTTCGAAAATTTTACTAATTAATATTTATGAGTCAAGTATAATATTATTGAAATTCTGATTTAATAAATTTTATTAATTGGTTGTATAGTTAAGTTCAAGTGGTTAATTCCTAAGTCAAGTGATTTTGGAAAAGAGGTATCAGGACCTCGTTTCTATAAATCTAGTTTATAAATATTTTTATTAAATATTTATGGAATTATTATATAGGTGTATTGAAATTTGGTTAAGAAATTTTAATGTTTGGATAGTTAACTAATTGAAAAGGATTAAATTATAAAAGCTACAAAAGTTAAATTCTATTAATTAAAGGTGTTAAATAGTTAAATTAATAATGTCACAATGGCTTATGTGGAAATAATATAATAGGCAAATGGTATTAATGGTTGGTGCTTAAAATTGGTTAATTATATGTTATATTTTAATAAAAAATTAAAGAAAAGTTAAGTTAAAATAATAACATACCATTTTTATTTATTATGTTCATCTTCTCTAAGTCGAAAGAACACCATTGTTGACACCAAGGAGGTTCGGCCCAGCTCTATCCCATACACGTGTGAGATTTTGAGGTCCGTTTTTAATGATTTTTATGTTTTTGTGATCGTTTTAACTTAATCTAGTTAAACCAAGGGCTCATTCGTAAGATTGTTAAAAGTTTAGGGACTTTCCATGAATGATTTAAGTGTGTTTTTGAATTTATTTATTAGATTATTAAGCTTGGTTGTTAAATAGAAGTATTTTATAAAGTAATTTTTAGTAATTTTAATGTTTAGGGATTAAATTGTTTAAATTGTAAAACTACATGAAATTTTTGTAAAAAAATGGTAAATATGGGCTGTAAAGGGTTCCTAGTAAATTCGACTAGCATGATTATTCTTTAAAAATGGTAAAGTTGCAAGTTTCAAGTTTAGAGACTAAATTGTACAAAAGTTAAAAAGTTGGGATAATTTTGTAAAATAGTGATAGAAGGGTGAAATTGTATAAAATTGCTTATTTAAGTGCTAGAAAAGTATTAATTGAATGAAATTACTATTTAGATAAAAACGTTACAACCGGATTTAAATCGAGAAAAAACTAAATTTTCAGACTAGTTGTCAAACTTTTTTTTGCAACTATTTTAGTCTAGGTAAGTTCATAATTTAATTAAAGTAATTCATTTGATTTATAGAAGTAAACTGATACTTATTTATATATGTTTATAAATTGGTGATTGAATTCACAGATTTGAGAAAAGGGAAAGACCATGATTGAGAGATATCATGGCATTATAATAAAAAAGGAATAGACCATAGTTGAAAGATAATACGTTACTATACTGGAAAAAGATCAAGGCCATAGTTGAAAGATACTATGGTATCACTTCGAGATTGTGTAAGACCGTAGTTGAAAGATACCACGGCATCTTCGGAACAATGAAACAATTGATAAGGATATCAAAGGAATGGCTATTATATCAATGTTCTAAGGTTTGGTATGTGAATAAGAACTTATGAGTATTATATTAATGGATTGAAGTTTCTTATGCGAATAGAAGGTTGAATTGAGTTTTAAATAAGTGTACTTTTAATGTTTTATGCCATAATAAAGTCATTTATTTCATTTGGTTCAATGAGTATTAATGAATTAAGGTGAGTTAAATTATATGAATGTTGAAATGGAAGATGATGGTTTAATGCTTTGAATGGAATGTGTTATGCAAAATGGTATTTGTGATGAATGAAAGATATATTTGGTATGTTATTATTATGTGTTTATGATAATATTATGTGTATCTTGTTGAGCTCACTAACTTGTTGGGACTTTTGATGTGTATAGGATATTATAAGTTCATGAGCATGATAATAAAAATTATACATCAAGTTTATATAATTGAGCCTAGTAGGTAAGTTTACGTTTATAATTATACGAGCTTACTAAGAGCTAGTGGCTTATTTAGTTGTTTTCTCTTCTTGTAGATAATCGGAAATCTTGATTGGTTGGAATCTCGTCGAAGTACAATCACACTATCCATCCATCATTTTGGTAGTTTTTGGTTACATTGGTTAATGGTTCTAAATGGCATGTAATAGGAGCTTTCATACTATTTTGCCAAAGTGATGTGGCTTGAGCTTATACTTAGATTACTTGTGTGTACATATGTCTTGATTTTGGATTGTAAATGTCTACATGAATATATTTTTTTGGTCATTGGAATGACGAAAATGTGTAAGTGCACACAATCGCAACAAGTAATAAAGTGACAAGTAAATGTCGAGTTATCGTACCCACAGGGACTGTGACAAGAATTATTTATGAATGCTATTTAAAACACTTTGGTGAGGAAAAATATTTTGTTTGAAGAGGGTGATTAAAAACTAATATTTTAAACTAAGTAAACTAAATAAAAAAAAATTTAAATGCACAATTTCAAAATACGATTTTAATCAAGATGACATAATTGTGTTAGATTAATTACATTTCTTAACTTAGAATTATTAAACTCATATTTATATTGTTACGAATAAATTCTTGGCAACTTGGTAATTTGCTAACTTATGAACACACTCACCTACAAAATCCATTCATTTCTTGACTATATCCCTATGTTAATTCAACCGATTAAACAAATTTTAATAGGCAAATATGTTATTGCACATACATACTTATTAAATCAAAATAATCTCTTAAACATATCCCTATGTCAATTCTAACAATTAACTTGATTTAATAAGCACATAAAAGACTATGTGAGGTAACAAAGTATCCTTACCTTTGAAACAGTTTAATCACAATAATCTTGCAAGTTATGCAAGGCAAATGTATCGTCAGATACCGTTGCTAATTTAACCCTCAACTACCTTAGATGATTAAACATGCACTGATTAAGTACTATGTCCGTTAATTACAATTTCAATCTATTTAAATAATTAATTCATTAGTTACCTAATAATTGTAATGCAAGAGTAATTTAGTCATGATTTTACTTAATCAAGCATCTTACCGAGGCCTATAACAACATAAACACAATTTTAACAATTTAAGAAGACGAAATGCAATCAACCTAACACGAATTAAATTCAAGCTAAATTGATTAAATTAACCATTCCAAAAACATAAATATTCATAGATATGTTCATCATAACAAAAACAAAAATTAAAAAGATAGGGAACAAGAATCAAATCCGGTGTTTCTCCGTGGCTTGACTAGTTTGCTCTGTTCTTCGTTCTCTGTTGTTCTCATTGACTAAGGCTGCTATGAACACTTAATTGTTGCTCCAAATGGCTGATGACTGCCCCTTTTCCAAGAGGAGAAATCGGCAAGAGAGCAAGGGAATTTTGGAATGGAAAAGAAGAGAGAAAGTGGAGAGAAGAGAGAAAAGATGTGAATGCTTGAGATGTGTTGAATGATCAGCCAATGGGGTTTTTTATAGCTAAAGATGGCTGATAAAGTTAGTTAAAAATAGCAGCCAAAGAGCCAGCCCTTGGTCGGCCATACATGTGGCAAGGTTGATTGTTTCAACTTTGCTAAATTTAGCTTGGGGCATATCTACAAAGCCACCAATTGTGGAGGGGTTTGAATGCAACTTGAACAAGTCTTCAAGGGCCTCTTTGCAAGCTTAAATAATCAGATAACAAGCTGATTTGGGTCAGCTCTTGGGACGGTTTTTAGCCTGTCCATTTCTTGGTCGGTTCGGTTCACTCGGTTCAGTTCTACTGGACCACTTTTTTCATAATTAATTAATAATAATTTATTAACCGAAATTAAATTGGATATAAATTAAAATTAATTATATTATGAATTAATACATATAATTTTGGACCTTCTTAGGCTAAAATTTAGTTTGCCTCAATACTTCAAATTGCTTCTCGGTTTTGTGCTTCTAGCAGTGTCTGTCGAGTCATTTTTCGCCCTTTGTGCAAAACTGTCGAAAATAACCAAAATTCATCAAAAATTAGCTAAAATTAAACATTTTCATATTTTAAGTGCACTTTAATTATTTTATAAAAATTTATTATTTTTCGACAAGAATTTTATCGAAACTGTATGATTTTAAGTTAAAAAGGTATGTAAAAATGTGTAAATTTCTGTGTTTCCAGTCACCTAGTCACCTATTTATTCCTTCGAAGTAGGTGACTTATGGTAGAATTGGAATGTGAATGAAATTGTTAACTAGTGTGTATGATGAATGTTTAAGGTTGGGACTTATAGTATTGTTTTTGAATTGATTTGGTGTTTGAATTGTGGCGCCAAGTGATGGCATATTGGTTAGACACATAAGTTGAATGATTTTGGCATATTTTTTGTATGTTTGAATGTGTTTTAACCATGTGAATATGATTGGAAAAATGTTTGGTTTGATGTACAAGAAATTCTTGATGAATACGACCTGGGACACGGGCTGCCACACGACTATGTGTCCTATTAACTTTAAGTGTAGGATGAACCATACTATTACAAAGAATTACGTGGCCTGGCGACATGGCCATGTGATCTAACTTTGAATGTACGCACGGCCTATGACACGATTGTGTAACCCATTCTGAACACCCACACAGGGTGATACACAACAATGTGTCCCATACTTCGAGTTGTACATGGTTGGCCACATGGCCATGTTTTCAAGCCATATGGCTTGACCACACGGCCGTGTGACCTATGTTTCAAAAAATTTTCAATTTTTCCAAAATTTTCTACTTTATTTCTAATTAGTCCCTAAATGTTCCCAACCTAAGTCACCCTTTTGATCTCTTCCTAGGCATAAGAATACCCTTTTGTTCTCACCGCTTGAAATAAGTTATACACAACAGGATACCCTTCTGGTCTCACCTGTCTCGATATTATTTTAGGGGTGTCACTCCTTAATATACTAAGCACTCTTGAATAAACAACCAATTTTAGATAAATAATTACTTAACAAATAAATAGTTTAATAATGAATCATGTGATACATATATAAAACACAATAATCTATTCTAATATTTATAAAATGGTTAATCGGCCAAATTAATGAAATATAGATAAAAGAATAGAAGAAAGAGATAGGAGAATGCGCGTGAATAAATATATTGAAGCACGATCCCAAAGCAATCTCCGTTCATAATTGTCTTCGCATCAGAATAGAAAGGTTCCAACTACACAAACATGAAAAGAAAAGAAAACTAAAACTGAATAGCAATATTGTCTGTTTAAGTCTACCTTCAATTCCAGTGACCCTAAGGCTGCTTATATAGGCAACGACCTACTTAGTGACGGTAACAACCCATTTTTCAGTAAAATCAGAACAGTGCTTTCAGGACCAAAAATCCGATCCGAAAATAAAGTTTATTTTTATTTTGTAATATGGTCTGTATTATGATAGACATGTCGTGTGAAAATTTTGATTCGAAAATTTTATCGATTAAGTGCTTAATTACGAGAAGGACTAAGTCGCATAAAATGCGAAAGTTGAATTCTAGTAGCTATCAGGATTAAATAGCTATGGAATTCAAATCTCAAGGTCCTTATATGCTAATTAGACCATTGAAGAAAAGTATGTAGATTTTTGGTGACTCATCCATGGAAAAATTAGAAAAGAGTAGGGACTAAATTAGAAATTGAAATAATTAATTAATTAAGAAGATGATAAAAGATATCATCTTATTATTTTTGTCATCTTCAACCCCAAAATTATATGGAAACCCTAGGAGAGAGAGAAGAAACTTTCATGGCTTAATTGGGTAAGTTTCATTGTCCCGTTTTTAGTAATTTTGATATTTTTGAAACCAGGATAGCTTAATCTACCTATTTGGGGGATCAATTTGAAAAGTTATCAAGGTGTGAAATTTGGGTCATGGATGAATATGCTAAAAATTATAAATTTATGGTAGAAAATGGAAGGTTGTTGATAGATAAACAACTTTTACAAAGTGATTTTTGATGAAAACATGATTCATGGACTAAAATGTGAAGTTGTGAAATTTGATGGAAAATTTTGATTTTTTATGAATACATGTGCTGTAAATTTTGTAATGGGATTTTGATTAGGCTTGGAATAGAGAGTAAATTGCGTTTTGAAAAAGTTATGGAAAGTTATGGAAAAGTTGTGAAATTTGATGAAAAATTTTGATTTTTTATGAATACATGTGCTGTAAATTTTGTAATGGGATTTTGATTAGGCTTGGAATAGAGAGTAAATATCAAGTTTCATTTTTCGAGCCTAGGAACGAAACTAAAATTTATGGAAAAGTTAGGGGCAAAATGGTAATTTTACTTAGGACGTAAATTGAGTTCAAATAAATATGAAATATATGAAATTGATGATTAAAGCTATTTATATAGATTCGGACAACACAAATTCGAGGTTAGATCAATGAAAAGAAAAGGTTATGGATTAGTAAATTACTTACGCGAACAAGTGTCAAGGTAAGTTTGTGTAACCTAATCGAGCATGTAAATATGTTTAATTGAATGTTGTGTTTGTATGGAATGTGAATTATATCTATGTACATTATTTGAATGCTATAATGAAAAATTTAATACATGCTTGAAATGGTGAAAGAGGGGTTAAGTCCCGATTGAATATTGAATTCCGATGAATATATGTGCTTTCCTGAAATGGATGAGGTCTTACATTTGTTGCGGATGGATTTAACTCGGACGAGTAATCCTACTGACCTCATTATAGAAAGGATTTACCTCGGACAGGTAATCCTGATATAATACCTCTCAAGTATATGTTATGATTAGGGTTTAGCCTAGACTGGTAATCCTAATTGAGCTCTTCTGAGCATACGTTATATATAAAGGATTTAGCCTGGACTGGTAATCCTGTTATACGATATGTAACTCGAGAGTGTGTTCCTTGATTAAGTGCCCTAATGGGTACCCTTGAATAAGAATTGACGGATTATTGAATCGTACGCCTCGAGTGTCCTACTTGAGCATCCATCGAAAATTCAATGATTCAATAGACATAACTCTTGACATGGTGTGAGAATTATGAGATGAAATGATATTGACTTCAAAGAATATTGCATGATGAGCTAATCTATGTTTACTTGATTGATATGAAGATTTTGGTGACTAACATGTTTGATTGAATGCATGTGTTTAGGCAATTTTGCTAATGGATGGAAAACATGATATTGTATGCTTAAATTTAATAAACGGGATTGGCAAGTTTAGTTTTTGTTATACGAACTTACTAAGCATGTAATTCTTACTCCGTTTTATTTTTCCTATTTTATAGTGCTCAGAAGCTCGCGAAAGCTAGAGATCATTGGAGCATCGTCACATGATCAACTAGTTATTTTGGGGTATACATATAGTAGAATCATTTTGGTATAAATGGAATGTATAGGACAACTTGACCATCTGTGGCTTGAAAATGATGTTTGCAATCTAGCCATTGGAATGGGTAGTAATGGTTGTTTTGGTATACTTATAATGTCATGCTATGGTAGCTAAATATATGTTAAGTGGTTGTTCAAATTTTGCCTAACATATGAAATATACCAACGTAAGATTGTTTATATGCATGTAATGATATGCCTTGTTGAATGATGGAATTTTCTTAATTTGAATGCTTGAATTAGTTGGTATTTGGATGTGTGTTTTAGTGCAGGAAAATGGTAAATTTGGGTGACAAATGAGGCTAGGAAATGGCTTTATTTTGTCACATGGGCGTGTGTCTAGACTGTGTGTGATACATAGCCTGGTAACATGGGTGTGTAGTTAGGCCGTGTGTCCCCTGCACCTTGATTTTGAGAAACAAAATGCTCAGAATTGAGCACATGGGCATGTGTCTCAGCCGTGTGTGCTACACAGCCTAAAACACCGGTATGTGTCTTGGCTGTGTGAAACCTGCATCTAATTTCGAATTAAATTAGTTAACCACACGGCTTAGCACACAGGCGTGTGGCATGGCCGTGTGTACAAGTCAGAGAGTTACACGGGGTCAAACACGGCCTATAGCACGGGCGTGTCCCAGGATCACACAGGCGTGTCCCTTGGACCACATGGGCATGTCAGTCCTGCACCTTGGAAAATTTTTGTAATTTCACAAAAAATTCTTAGAGCTCCCGATTAAGTCCTGACTCGATTCTAATGCTCGTATTGGGCCTCGAGAGTCTAATTAAGGGACGTTTTGTATGATCTCGGTTAATGAATGTAATTTACATAAATTATTTTTAAAATATTCTGAAAGTTTTGGTAATGCTCTAAAACCCTGTTCCAATGACAAATACGGGTTAGGGGTGTTACAGTGACCACTCAACTCAAGATACATTTAGATATCAATAAATAAAATATTCTACTAAAAACTAGGGTCCAAATATGTAAATTTCCCATATATGCTATCCAAGGAAATCAACCATATTTTGGCTTGCCATCGTCGCGTCGTCATGACGTAGGAATGCTCCTCGTCACGATGTCGCCATCGTGAAATTCCTCCCATGACCATCGCGTTGTCACGACGAGAGTAAGCTCCTCATCACGATGTCGAGTGTGTTCTAGGCCTTGACATCTTCGCTGTGCTATCGGGTTTCCTTGTCCTGTGGCCCGATCATTTTCCCTTATATTCTTGGACTTGGATTGACATCCTACACACGTTAATAACCCATTAGTCACTCATGAGGCCCGAGTCAACCTTATGGGTCAGCGAAATAGTAGAAAATGTGTAAAAACACTTATTTTAATAAATTTTAGTTCCTAACCTAGGAATAATAAAAATATAATAATTAATTATAAAAGTGCTAGAAAATAAACTCGTTAAGTGTAGAAATGACATAAATCAACTACTACATTTGATGTTAGGTCATGGGTTGAAATTTATTAAAGACAATTCAACTAAGCTACCAATTTTCAAGCTCAAGATATTAGTCAATTTGTAACAAAATTTTGGATGGGATCTCAGCAGTTATGGGCTGAGATGTTTGCATAGAGTTTGAAGAGATATCTCTTAGCTTCGAAATGCACTTTAAATTACTCGAGTTTGAGTTTGAGAGCTCAAGTTATGATCGTTTTAATGAAGAATGAGCGAGTAAAATTTTTGGACGGGATTATTACGGGAAAATACGAGTTTCAAGCTTTAATTCGAGTTTAAACCATATTGGGTTTAATTTTTAAGCTTAATTTTTAATATATACCAGCCTAATATTGTATATATTAGATTTAATTATTTATTTATTCCAAATTTTAGGATATTTTTATGTATTTAAAATTGTTTAGGAGTTTTATATTCTTAGTCAATAAGAAAGTTTAGTTATACTAAAAAGACTTCTTGTTTAGTTTAATTAGAGTTTTATTTTAATGTAATTAACTAGCATATATAAAGGCCTTTTCATAATTCATTAGAGAGATCTTAATTAATAAATTTTAACTCTTTGAGTTTTTTTCTTTGTGAGATTTCTCTTTTATTTATTTTAGAAATATATTTTCTTTTGGGTTTTGAAGCCATGAGAGAACTCATCACCCTCCAATTTACTAGGGTTTGGGCTTTGGGGGTTGGTTAAAGTCATTTGTGGAGCTTGCTGAAGATCCTTCTTCAAAGGGTTTCATAGGACATCGACTTTTCATCACCATTTGTTGTTTTTATTGAAGGCTTCAAGGAGGACAATCTTTCCGTCATTCATCTTTCTTTTCTTTTTTTTTGTTTTCTTCCATTATTCATCCTTTTAGTTTTTTCCAAGGATTATTTCTTGAAGGGTTGATGAGAGCCATTAATTGAATTTTTTGGGGCTTATATCTCAAAGGTTTAAATTGGACACTCATCACAATATTCCTAAAAAATTCTTGGGGTGAAGCCATTCTCGCTGCAACATATCTGATCAACTATATGCCTTCTCAGGTTCTCAAATTTCACTTACCTTTGCAAATGTTTCAAGGTTAAAATCCTACTTCACATCTTGTGTCACAAATTTCCTTCAAAGTTTTCAGTTGCACTACTTTTGTTCATGTCCATTCTTAATATCGTGGTAAACCTGATGCTCTTGCACTTAAGTGTATATTTCTTGGATATTCAACCAATCAAAAAGGCTAAAAATGTTTCTTTCTCACTAACCAAAAGTTTTATAGTGCCATACATACATTCTTAACAGATTCAATATTAATATAAAACACCATCCAAACATATAACATTTTCCTTCATTTCATCATTTTCTTTCAATCATCAACAGAATCTCAACAACAAGCATTGCTTCAAAATACGAGGAATACATACATATATGCATATATCACTTCTCACTATACTACCATAACATGCTTTATAGTTTAATTAGATTTGTAACAACTCCAAGTTGCATTTATATCAAACATATACTATTTAGCTAACACCTCTTCTTCAATCACACACATATATACATGATAAACCATATACACCATTTGCAAAGGTCTATTTTCATTATTTACATGCCATAAGATAATTCAAATACTAATTTTACATTCATATAATTAAATTCAAAATGCCAAACATTTAATTCAACATTATCAAAATAGTAAAACACCAAAATGACTCTACTAAGCACTTGCCATTTAACTTACAAAAGAGGTTCATAAATATTGTTGAGTGTGGGATCTTGAATGGATGTTCAAGTTGATGCTCGAGATCTCAAATTTTACGTAACATGTGTATGGAAAGCTAATCATATGCTAAGCAATAAAGCTTAGTGGTATTTCTATAATTCAAATCAAAAAACACACTAATAGTCAATTGCATGCCAAAATTTGAATGCTTAATGAATTACATAAATACCTACTTATAACAAATAATCATGCCACCTTTCATTTCCAAGTCAAATGATGCAATCCAAACCCTACCAAATTTACTTTCTGGCTCGTTATTCATTTGCGTAACCTTTTACATAACTCGACATTTAATGTCGTATAAAAGTGCCTGTAATCCAACTTAGTAGCATATAATCAAATTCCAATCATCTTTCAACCAATCTGCAATGTATATACTTATTATTATTCCCCTATTAACCTAAATCAGACTCAAATGGATACACAAATCCAACTAACACACCAACGCGGCACCTAGTGCCTCATCGGAAAAATTTGAAGTAAATAAATTGCTGTTAGATTTGGTGCCTTAAGTGCAGTATTTTCGTCCAAGTACACTTGTAGTTTTTTGAACAGATTGATTAATAAAATTATTCCTGAATTACATTAATACTTTGTAAATTGTCCGCACATGGTTTTTGCATGCAAAAAAATTGAAGCATTTGTTGCTATCTAATTGTCTAATATTTAACTAATATTAAGCAGTATTACATGGTCGGATCATAATACAAAAAAATAGCTTATATTAGTAAATGAACCTAAACATGTCCTTAGTCTAATCGAAAATGAAAACACCAATTGAAAGACTAATATATCATCTATCAAGTCCAATTGGGGAGATGTTCTGTCTTAGGCATCAGAGTGGATGACTCCTAGAAGATAGAGACATAGATGTGATTAACTAGACTAACAGTACATTAGACTGGACCTAAGAAGAATAGATCCTGAAACTATTTATGGATTTATTCACTTGTTATGTTCATAGTGTGACATACCTAAATCCTGAGTGGATGATGGACTACGTATGTGACTTATACACTTTGATGTAAGTAAAAGCCTGAGTTCGAGTAGATAAGAAATTAAAAACTGGTGCGTTGGTTGTACAACTTTTGCAGTATGTAACGTCATTTACAACAGTGGAATTCATAACCTTAGACATAAGTAAATGATATCCTCACATTGACATTACATGGTTGATGAAAAGTAAACATGGTCACGGGTCATTCGTATTTGTGATGAATGACTTGATTATTATTTGATAGTGATTGACTTTTTATGAAGAAAGATGTAATGGTTGCGATGAGACAAAATAAAACCATATTGGGAGAATGAATATTATCTCAAAGAAATCAAGGATATCCTATGAGGGTAACACACTTACGACAATGTCATTAGACGAGTATTAAATCGAGTTAGTTTCGTAATGGTATGCTGTTGGGGAGAGTTTAGTCACAATACTATAGTGAAATGATTTCATGACTAAATTAGTTTATAATTAATAGGCAAAAAGCTAGAACTTATTTATAAATCATTTGAGCCTCAATTGCATATGTCCAATCGGTCCCGTTGCTAGCTCGTTGAAACCAAAAATGAATTACATGTTTGAATTGAAATGAACATAATGAATAAAATAGAAAAATGGAAAACTTTCAAAAAATTATTATGGTTTTCTCCAAAATGGAGAAATAAAATCATTTCGAAATGAATGTGGTTTTCTCAAAATAGAAATGAAAATGAGAAATGATTCATTTGCAAATGAATATGGATTATTCGAAAATGATCAGAAGAATGAGTTTATGATTTTAAGTTCTTTTAAAGCTCGAAAATGAAAATAAACTATTCGGTCGTAGTAAACAAGTTGAATGGTGAAATATTAAATATATTTTCTCAAAAAATTTACCAAGGGTAAAATCGTCAAAATTTATCTAAATTAAAATTGACATGAAAAAATTATGTAATTGAATATAAATATTGAATTTTATTTTGGGAAATAGAAAAATAGAATTGGGTTTGATCAGATTACAAAGTACTCAGTCAAAAATTCTAAGAAATACTCATAATTGGACCTGATGTGGGAGTGGCTCAAAGTCCCCTCATAGAATATGAAGGGGCGATAACCCTAGTAGAAGTACTAGGGGATGCCGTCCACCTCACTCCTACTCTAAGTAGAAAGTTGTTTTTTCTAGTTGAAATAAACTTTTAGAATTCAATAAGGGTTTTACTTTCTCTTCCTATAAATAGATAGCACTGGTAGAATTATTTACACTAACTTTAAGATATTATTACTTTACCGAAAAATAGAGAGAATTTATTCTAAACTATTCAATATATTTTTCTAGAATAATAATTTTATCGGTGTAACACCCCAAACCCGGCCTGGACATTATGGTCGAATCTGGAGAAGTCACATGAGAGTGTTTTAGAAAAATGTATTGACCTTCAAATTGTTCCATTTATTACCTTTTACTCGGTTCGAGAATCTGAGTTCTAATTGATTTGATTCAAACCATCTCTTTTACGAGGAAGCTTTTGAAACCCAAATAATTAATTTTAAGTAAAATCATTTTTATTTATGAAAACCTTAGTTTTTAGGAAAATCGTGTTTTGATGAGTTGCAGTTTAAATAATCACAAAACTGTAATAAGTCCCGAATGAAAACCAAACAGCCCAAGTCCAGAATTACATCAAAAACTCCAAATAAATAATTAAAAAACTGGATGTAATCAGAAAAACAGTCTAAATATTTATGTGTAGTCACCCACGAGTCCTCTGACTCATCGATCCATCAAGTCTGGGGATTACCTACACAGATTAAACAGAAAAAGAGTGAGTTTTCTCAACTTAATGTGTAATCCCCACAGAAAAATATGCATACAGCCATTCATCAGATCATAATCAGAATAAGTCTGGGCTGATGCCCATTAAAGAAATCAGTGTAGGCCTTGACCCACTTAGATGCAGAATCAGACATATGTATTAAGGCCTTAGCCCATCCCAGATACAGTATGCAGAACAGAACATATTAAACAGAGTCCTACCCACCAGCCTCTACACACCAACTCTATCCAACCCTACATACCATGTAGGGATAAAATCGACCCACCCATCCCTAAACACCATGCTGTATCGAGTGCGTCACATAATCAGATAATTGCAGCTGTGCTGCCAGATATCAGGCTTAGGAGCCTTTCAGAATACTTCCTCCATATACATTAACCTAACCCCGATGCAATGCAGCATACAATACATGATATGCAAATATGCAATTAATAGATCATACATACAACTCGGTGTACATGCTAAGGCACGTATATAACATAATCAAATCACGAAATTAGAGGGCAAGTAACTCTCACCGACCCTACAGTAGGTCCCAATCTACTTGGGTGACTCGAGCAACCATTTAGAATATTTCAGAGAATTGGGCTCACACGCCCATGTGGCCTGCCCGTGTGGCCCCCACAACCCAAATTGGCCTTGGCCGTGTGGATCACACAGCTTGACCCAGAATTCTACACGCCCGTGTGGTTCACCCGTGTAGCTCCACACGCCAGTGTGGCCCACACAACTCAATTGGTAGTGCCTGTGTCTCATACACGGCCTCGCCTGTCCTCACACGGCCGTGTCATGCGTCCGTGTCACGCGCACACGGCCTAGTTCATGGATCACACGCCCGTGTGCTACCACACGACTTACCACACAGGCGACCACAGGCTCGTGTGGCATCGACAATTTTATTTTTTGGCTTTTACAGATTCTTGTTTTCTGTGTTTTCGGGTACACACTTGGTTCAACTTCGATGCGTAATCACTCCCAAGAAAACCCAAACCTATAATCAAACATGTTTTACTCAGTTAATCCCTTAAAAGATCGAATTGAACCAAAACCCCAAAATAGATTAGACACTTTTTGAGCATAAAACCCTTACCTTGCGAACCACGAACGCTTCCCACTACGATTCGGCACTAGAACAACCTCTCACACCAGATTTTCGGCTATCAAAATAGTTAACAAAACAAAACCCAATTATCATCTTAAAAACCATAACTTTAAGGCACCAAAACAACTTATCGAAACCACACCAATGCACTCCTCGACGCAAGAGAAAATCAATACTCAAGAAAGGGACAAGGACAAAAAGAAAAATGGAGAATTTTAGGAGAATTTTGGCAGAGAAAGAAGAAGGGAATGTAAAAATTTTTAGAGAAACAAAAATGAAAACTGACAGGCCATCAAACAAGAATAAACTCTCTTACTCGCACAAGGATTCGAACTCCAAACCTCCTACACACCAACACACATCTTAACCACCAAACTAGTAGGCCTATTCTGATAAGAAATTACAAATAGTTTAATACAAGCCTATTGATTAGAAGTTAAGGCTTAATTCAGGAAAAAAACCAAAATTTGCCAAAGCTAAGGCTTAAACTTGGGACCTCACACACACACCCAAAACACTTAACCACTGAAGTAGATACATAGTTGTGTCAATTAATCGCAAAATCATAAACATAAAATTTGGGGCGTTACAATCGGGTTATATTTGAGAAAAGAATTTTTCTTTCCACATAAAAGAAAAAAAAATTCTAGTTTTGTGTTTTTATTAATTCTTTGAGCTCAAACTTGAAGTAGTTCGTGATACGAGAATAATAGAAAAGAACAAAAAAGATTCGTCTATTCGAAAGCTAGAGGTGAGCATGGGTCGGGCCATCCGACCCAGCCCAAGGCCCGCCCAAAATGTGGAAGGGTTTAGACAAAAATATAGGCCCGAAAAATGGGTTTGGACAAAAAAATAAGGCCCGTTTAAAAAATGAGTCGGGCCTCGAGGAAGGCATTTTTGGCTCGAGCCCAACCCGGCCCGACCTGAATTCACTAAAGGACAAAAAAATATGATTTTTTTACTATTATTTTCTTGTTATTTTCTCCCTATTTTGCTACTATTTTACTATTATTTTTCTACTATTTTGTTGTTATTGTTTGGATATTGCATAAAACTTATTTTATTGTTATTGTTTGGATATTGTATAAAACTTATTTTATTGTTAATTTTGTTATTATTTAAAAGACATTCGCTTTTGAAGTTGCATCTATCTTAGTGTTATTTAAGTATACATATTTTTTTAAAATTTATTTTCAATTTGTTGGGAAATATTTAATTTGATGTTTTTAGTATTTTTGATGTATCATATATATTTTAAAATTATATAAAAATAATATAAAAATTAATTTGGGTGGGCTGGGTCAAGCTTGAGTTTTAGCATTTTTATCCGGGTCGGGCTTAGGTAAAATTTATGCCCATTTTTTGGCTCGAGCTGGGCCCAGGCCTAGCAAAAGGGCCTGAATTTTTAGTCAGGCCTGGCCTGGCCCAATCCATGCTCACCTCTACCAAAAACACATGTATGATTTTTGTCTAGGGTTTATTGCTATAAATATAACAAACTGAGGCTGTTTTCAAAATTTTTATTTTTTGCTGTGCAAGAAAACCGCTTTCAAACCAGATTTTTTCCAACAATTGTGTCCAACACTGATGGCATATTTATTTTGCATATTTGATGTGTTCAAATCAATTAATGATTTAATTAATTTCTACTAAATGGTGAATTTAATATTCGAATCTTGTCAGGAATGAAATTAGGATGCTTTAATTAAAAAAAACAAGCAGAAAATAGTTAAATTGAAGCATGAGCAATAGAAGAAGGATGTAATCAGAAATTTGGAGACATTTAAGGGCTAATAAGATTTTTGACTTTGTAAAAGCCATATTTAGAAAAGAAATTATTTTATTTTATTTTATGTAATTAGTGGGTAGGTTGGTTAACCTAATTTTAGTATATGATTTGTGTATAAAAAGGGTGATGGTAACCTTTGAAAAACACACCTTGATTTGCCTGAAAATTGAATAGAAAAAAATCAATTTATTTTATTTCTTACTTTGCGTGAAAGAGTGTAGGCATTCTGCCAACTTTTGTTTCCGTTTCAATATTTTGGCTTAATTGTTTTTCACTTACCACCATTTCCATTCAAATCCACTTTCATAACCAACCAAAGCATGATTAATTTCATGTTTCACTAAATTCAAATTAGCTTTACGTCGGTATTCTTTCCGGTCAAAAATCGTGAGAAACGTATCCGTACTAAAAATCCTTCAAATCGGTATTCACTATCTCTCCAAAATATCGGAATTGACAAATTCATTCCTTAAAGTTAACTCGATTTCAATTCAAAAAGCGCGTTGGGTTGGAGTTGTTTTGGCGGATAGTTGGAGAGATGAGTCATTCGTGCTGTATTCAGATTTTCGCGAACAAATCAAGGGAGATAGCGTCCCGCGTGGTTGAGACCATTAATCCTAGTTGGGTTTTTCAAAACGCAAGAGTATCAGAATCTTGAATCGCGAACACTTATATCACGATTATATAATTGATAAGGGTTAGTTTGCAGGTCGTACTGGAATTAACTACGAGAGGAAGAATTGGCGGTTAGGATGTTCTTAGCCGCTATAACCAGCTTATTGTTTGGAGAAGAAACGTATCCGCACTAAAAATCCTTCAAATCGGTATTCACCATCTCTCTGAAATATTGGGATTGACAAATTCATTCCTTAAATTTAACTCGATTTCAATTCAAAAAGTGCGCTTGGTTGGAGTCGTTTTGGGGGACAGTTGGATAGACAAGTCGATTGTGCTATATTTGAATTTTCGTGAACAAATAAAGGGAGATAGTAATCATATTCAAACATCCCGCGTGGTTGAGGCTGTTAATCCTAGTTGGGTTCTTCAAATTGTAAGGGTATCAGAATCTTGAATAGCGAATACGTGTATTACGATTAGATAATCAATAAGGGTTACTTTGTAGGTCGTACCGGAATTAACTACGAGAGGAAGAATTGGCGGTTAGGATGTTCTTAGCCGCTATAACCAACTTATTGTTTGGAGGAGAAAACTAATTTTTGATGATCAATTCAAAAACCAGAATTCACCGAGTCTAGGGCTAAGGCTTATTATTTTTGTTTATAAAATTTGAATTTAATTTCTAATTTAATTTTATTTTCAATTTATTTAATTGTTCATTTATGCTATCTCAATTATTTAATTTGTAAACATTTCAGAACTCCCCTAATTTATTTTATTTATTTTTCATTAGGTCGTTTAGAGTTGTGGACACGACTATTGTCACGATTATCGACATGAAAAAAATTTCGTTCACAAGAAAAACACGAAAGTTGATCATAATATCCAATCACTGTGGACTCGACCCTACTATTCTTTACTACTGTTTAGAGTTATTTTATTGTAGGAATTAATTTATTTGGTGGTTTCAACGCCCTTTAAATTTTTGCGTCATTGCCAGGGATTTGAGATATTTTTTTAATTTTTGTTTGTTTTCTTTATGACTCGATCAGAACCGGGAACTCTAGAATTTGAACCAGAAATAGAGAAGTTGGCTTGAAAACTGCGAAGAGAAGTCATTTAGTGCGGTAAAGTCCACATCCCAAGTTCGAAACCGTATCTTACACTGATGACATTTTCTCATTCGACGAACTAAACGAGATGACAGAACAAACTATAGGCCAACTCGCAGCAGCCCCTATGTATAACTTATCCAGCTGTAGAAACACCGTTCAAGTTGAAATCGGGCATGATTCATCTATTGTCAACCTTCCGTAGATTACAAAATGAAAATCCGCATACCCATCTTAAGGAATTTCATATGGTTTGCACAAGCATAAAACCTTAGGGAGTAATTGAGGATCAAATTAAACTTCGTACTTTTCCTTTCTCATTAGCCGACTCTGCTAAAGAAAGGCTATTTTATTTACCTCTAAGATCTGTCAATACATGGTATGACATGTCTCGTTTATTTCTTGACAGGTTCTTTCCAGCACCTCGAGTAGCCGAATTAAGGAAGGACATTGTAGGAATTCGACAAAAGGAGATTGAATCGCTTTACGATTGTTGGGAGTAGTAAAAAAATTTGTGTGCAAGTTGCCCACATAGCCTAACTGAATAATCACTCTTACAGTATTTCTATAAAGGGTTACTCCTAATGAAAATGAAAATGAAAATGATAGATGTTGGTAGTGGATGGGCACTTGTTAATATAACACCTTAAATAGCAAGGGAGTTAATTTCAACTATAGCTGCAAACTTTCAACAATTCCGACCAACTACAGAACCCACAAGACGAGTTCATGGGTTAAGTTCTCTATCTCTAGAAGATACAATTGATAGGCTTACCAACGTTGTTCAAAATTTACTTACAGAAAAAATAAGTCCAACTCGGTTGTGCAAAATTTGTGCTATACTAGATCTCCCGACAGACTCATGCCCTATATTGCATAACTGTTCGACAGAACAAGTGAATATTATCGAAAACTTTTCAAGGCCACCCCAAAGGTGATATAATCCATATTCAAGCACCTAAAATGTGGGATAGAAAGATAATCCAAATATGAGTTATGGGTCGAATTCTTGATTCAATCAACCGTACCAACAAAGTCCGCTTCTGAACCAACAGTTACTGCCTCCAAAAACTTCTTTGGAAGATATAGTAGAAAGGTTAGTTAACAGTACCGAAAAATTCCAACAAAAGATGAAAACACATCTTCGAGAGTTGGATAAACAAATGCGTAAGCTTACACTTACAATCAGTCAATTGGAGTCACAAGGAAAATTGCAATCTCAAACCGAACCTGATTCTCAATATAATGTAAGTGTTATGACATTGAGAATTAGAACAATTTTAGAATTAGCTTCTAAAACAAATCGTACTCACAACCCAGAACGAGAATAATGGAAATTTGATCCAACGTCTGTTACGGATTTGACTCCTTAAAGGTCATTTGCAGTACCGCCTCCATTTCCTAGAAGGCTCGTCTAATGCAAAAAGGAGCGAGAAGAGAAGGAGGTCATTGACACTTTTCGAAAGGTAGAAATAAATATCCTTCTTTTTGATGTGATTAAAAAAATTCTATGATATGCAGAATTCTTAAAAAAATTATACACAAGTAAGAAAAAACTCCTGAGTAATGAAAAGGTGAATGCCAGTGAAAACGTCTTTGCTATTTTACAAAAGAAAATCTCACTTAAGTGTAAGGACCAAGGTATGTTTTCTATATCTTGCAAAATGTAAAACCCCTTACCCATACCCAAGACCGGGACAAGGTACAGGGCATTACTGTGATGAATATGATAATTCTGGAAAATTTCAGGATAAAAAATTTCATTCCAAATTAAAATCCAATCAATTATATTCATAATATCACTATTATGGACCTACGAGGCCCAAAATATACATTAAGAATGGTCTGGGACTAAACCGAGAACTTAAGAAAGTTTTTGGAAAATTTCCTAGGTTAAGCCTCACATACCCGTGTGGAGGTAATGCATACGCCCGTGTGCTTTGGGACACACTCATGTCTCTTACCCGTGTGGAATTAATTGAATTTATTTCTCATTTCGAACCTACAGGGGTTTTCACACGGTCGAGCACACGCCTATGTCCATGGCCCGTGTACTTCATATGGCCTAGACACGCCCATGTTGTCGCTCGTGCCCAAAAATTCGAGCATTCTGTTTATGACGTCATCATGCATTTAGGGTCACACGGCCAGGACACACACCCGTGTTTTAGGCCGTGTCTCTACCGTGTGTATACTACCATGCATTTTGACCTAAAAATTTTAGGTGCAAGGGACTCACGGCCATACCACACACCTGTGGGGCTAACCGTGTGTCACACACGGCCTATACACATGCCCGTGTGTCTATCCGTGTGGACCTTTTGGAGACTACCAATCTAAGCCAATGGTCAACCTCAATAACCACTCATATTCGTGAACTTCAATGATGTTTAATATGGCCTGAATATGCCCAAGTACTACCATAAATGGTCTATTGTATGTTAACCTCATTTCATCGGTTATGTACATGCTAATTTATCCTTTTCGTATTTAGGATTTACATCTCATTCAAAAACACATTTAAACTTGACTCATTGTTATAACTCATTGCCAATTATGACTTAACTATCCCAAGTGATTTGGCCACATTTCATATATCTATTTATAATATACCACATTTAATCATCATGAGAACATTTAACCACAAACAAGCACAATTAGTAGGTCATAGCCTACATCATAACCATGTTTTATGGCCATATACAAAAAGAATAAGTTTAATATTTAAGCCTTTACATAGGCCAACTAATGACACATATCACAAGATAACCAAAACCTATACATGCCATTGAAACAAAATAAAGTATCTATATACCAAAGCAAAATAATTTGATAGTGTTGACAATGCTCCAATCGCCTTCTAATCTTCACGATTCCACGAGCTCTGTAAAACAAGGAAAAGAGAGGGGGTAAGCATTAACATGCTTAGTAAGTCAGGATAACGGGAAAGTAAACTTACTGGGTATTTAGCATGCAATTATACAAGACATTCAGGCCAAACATTCATAGTAAAATTTCCTATCACATGTACTCAACCATCAAGTTAGTCTCATGCCAGTACAATGTAACATCTTTCATAGATGAGCTCATCAATTTAAACATGTCTATTCTCATTTAACATTTTAATCCCGTCGAATTTCTTGGAATCTCGATGGATATCTCGTTTACCATCAAATCATACAAGTGATCCTTTAAATACACACTCCCGTGAACCTCACTTTTATGGCAGGATTACCAGCCCAGCTAAATCCCCCACAATGTAACTCACAAAGTAATGTCGGGATTGCTAGTCCAGGCTAAATCCCTTACAATGACATATACTCCTACGAGGTCAGGTCTGAATTACCAGTCCAGGCTAAATTCAAATCCTATTCAGATTACCCGTCCGGGCTAAATCCGTCAAAGCAAACATATTCTTCGGGATGCTAGATCACTATGGGATCACCCGTCCGGGCTAGATCCTTAATACCATTATTTCATTTTTGAGTAATCCATCAGACATCCCCTTTTATTAAATTGGGACCTTTCATCATAACATTAATATTTCATGAGTAGTCATGCAGTAAATATTACTATTATAATTCATACATGTACATACATCTTTAATGTATTTTAAAGATAGTTTGCATTCGAGTTACACGAACTTACCTGGTAATTGCTTAGGTTTTGTATTTCAGTTATTCCGAAACCTTTCATTTTCCACGATCGATCTCTGAAATCGGTTCCTCGGGATCTATATCAGTAAAAATAAATTATTAATACCTCATGTTATTTATTTCAGCCCTAAAATTCACCCCGGGCAAAATGACCATTTTGCCCCTAATATCTCAAAATTTTACAACTTAGTCTCTAGGCTCGTAAAATGAAATACATGCAATTCCTTGGTTACCCAAGCCTAGCCGAATGTAATATAAACTCATACTACCCCACATTTTCCTCTATTTCACATTTCTATCACATATTTTATACCTTTTACAAAAAGGATCTTTTAGGGGTTTTTCATGAAAATCACTTTGGAAAAGATGTTTAACACACATCTAACTTTCATATCCCCCCCATAAATCATCAAATAACAAATATGTCACACATGGGTCATTTTTCATACATGAACCCTAGCTTAAAATATGGGTAGAAATGGAGAGAACATGTTACAAGGATTTCAAAAATACAAAGAACATTAAAAACGGAGCTAGGAGTCACTTACTATTGAGCTTGGAAAGTGAAGAAACCCTAGCTATGGTGTCCCTTGGAATTTCGGTAGCAAGAGGGAGAAGAATGGCTGATTTTTTCCTTCATTTTTTCTTTTTATTGATTTTATTGCCAAATGACCAAAATGCCGTTCCTTACTAAACATCCAAAATTTTCTATGCATGCCCATTTTTGTCCAAAAACTTAGTAATTGGAAAAGTTACTCTTAAGGCCTTCTAATTAATAATCTGAAGAAATTTCATTCAAATTTCTTCTAGAATCCAAGTTCTGTATTTTATTCAATTTGGTCCCTAATTTCCAATTGGACACCTTACACTAAGAATTTCTTCATAAAACTTTAACACATGCCTACTTTCACATTCTAGGCCTCATAATAGTCATAAAATAAATATTTTGACATCAGATTTGTGGTCCCAAAGCCATTGTTCCTACTAGACCCAATTTTGGGATGTTACACAAAATATGTAGTGTTGGAATTAAAATAGCCATGTGCGACATAGGTGTATATATTTATGTTATGCCTTTTTCTATTTATAAACTACAAAACACGAGTCCTTTAAAAAAAGTCTAATCATTCAGCTTGCAAATAGGTTGGTAGTGTATTCAAAAGTAGTGTTGTAGGATGTTCTTATCAAGGTAAATGAACTTGTTTTTCCTACAGATTTCTACATCATCTACGTGAAGGATGAAAAATTTGCCAATTCTTCTAATATACTACTTGAGAGACCATTTTTGAGTACTTTACAAATGAAAATTGATGTTTGGAGTGGAACACTCATTATGAAATTTGATGGTGAAGTGGTCAAATTTATTTTTTATGATGATATGGATCATCCCGATGCAATGACAAATGTCTCTAGTGTTTATGGAATGGAACCATTAAAAAAATTACATTTTGAAAAGGATAAATTACAAGTTGTACTTTGCAGGAATATAGATCTCGATGATAAACAACAAGAATTATTGACGATCAAAAAATCGATACATGAAGTTGTCATTCGCATAGAGGTCCCAAAATTAGGGCTCAAACCATTTTCAGAACATATAAGGACTTTGATAGAGGAAGAAACACACTCGAACGAAGAAGCTCAAAGACTCCTTAATCAACCAATGATGGAGGAATTCGGGAAGTGCTTTAAGAACAATGGGCAAAGGTTGAAACCCTTCAATGAAAATGTCTGTAACCTCCCAAACCTGGCCTAGACGTTATGGCTAGATTGAGAAGGCTACATTAGCCATCGAAATGGCTAAGCTAACTTACATTACTTTTTAAGACTTGAAATAAACTCATTTTAGAGAAAACCGTAGTTGTACTTTGAGTTGGCTTAAAAGCATTCATTCATTAGGTCGTGTATGCTTAGGATTCATTTTATTGTTGACAGTGTTGTTTTAGAAAAACCGTTTGCTTTTCGCTCTTCTTTAAAAAAAAAATTAAAAGTTAAACTAATGCAGCGGAAAAACCATTTTTCAAGTCATTTTGGAAAATTAGTTGCCTTATCGATTTGTTTTTCAAAAATAGTTCATTCGCAATGTAGTGGAAACTAGGGAACAATATCAAATTTTACTTAAGCCTGATATAGTGCATTATCCGGTTATTATGCTTGAGTAATTCATGCATGCAAAAATTCCCAAAAGAAAAGTTACCAAGCCACAGATAAGAGATAATTAAAAATTACAAGCCAAAACTAATAAAGACTTAATAGTACTTATTAAGAATAGTCTGAGGTCCAAGATGATTCTCCGAATGCCGAGCCTAGTCTTAATTTTGAGGTTTACCTAAAAAGTTAGACACTATGTCGAGCCTGGTCTTAATTTTGAGGTTTACCTGAAAAGTTAAACACTATTGGGGGATAAATTTATGAAAAGCTCAGTGTGATTCGAATAATTATTTAAACGGGTAAAAACATCAAATACAGTAAAACATATTAGCATTAACAGAAAAAAAACAGAACCATCATAGGAATTTCATCATTACATAGACATTATCAATAACACTCAAATATGTTGTGCACATGATGCAATGCAAAAAGGTTCCTACTCATACCATCCGCTACACATCACGAGTTCCCCAAAACCCATCTGCCAAACTCCAAAACATTATGAGCATAGCTCGATGTGGTAAAACCACCGAATAACCAATAATGCAGAAAATCTACCAGATATCATATAGTGCAATACAATCGCCAATAACATATAATATGCGATAAAATCACCAATCCCCTCGGTCCTGTAGGTGTAAAGCACTGGCTACAAATAATGTGGACCTAATATGTCACCGGTACTCCACGGAACTCCTCCATCAACCACAAAATCCCAACCTAATGCATATGCAATATGTCACACAATATCATACATAATCATATATCTATACTTTTCACATTCATTTGACATGCTCAACATGTCCTCAATAATCTCATACTTTCAGTAAATAGAAACAGTGTTCCAATCTTTCAAATTACCATTGTGTTGGTATCAATCAATATCGTTCAATTTCACATACTTTAAGGATTTTCATTGTGCATAAATAGCACCATTTTCAATACACAATGTACCAAATATCTCATGCGTTTAAATCATATATAAGCTTAATATCTCAGCACATTATATCATTCAGTTAAACATTCTCATATCTCATAACTCCAAATATGCAATTACAAACTCAATCAAACATCCATACTATCAAACCAACAATTTTGCCAACATGTCAATATTTTAAGGCTCAAAACGTACCTGGTTTGGTCACTCACAGAATTAATAATTTGATTATTAAGCCAATCCAACGTGCAAGCTAATTTATCAAATATAACATGATATTTAGCATTTTCAAACAATTTTATGAGCTTAGGACCCACACTTTATTTTTTGCTTCCTCATAGCACACTAGCGAATCTTCCAATTTTTGTTAATAATTTCTTAAACGAACCTAAACCAAAATTTAGTATGAATTCAATGGATTTACCATTAAACCAGCCCCAAAACACCCACTTATGAGTTCAAACAAATTGTTGAAATTATAACTATTTTATGAATCCAAATTAGTTAGATTCCTTACACTGTATCGATGTGAACCATAAGTACAATCAACCTTCGCCTTTATGGATGGTTTGGGGCATTTGGGTCAGCACCTAGTTCACTAATATACTGGAATCAGTAGCTAATTAAAGACTAAATTCCTTTATTTAATCAAATCATAACCTTTACCCAACAACTATGTCAAAATAACAAACTAGTTACCCTTAATTGCACTTACATTTCACGATATGTGGGATCCGAATGGCCAATCGATCAAGAATGTTTTTCCTTAATTGAAATGGGTTTAAAAGTTGATTAGGAGGGTTAAAGAACTCAAATTAATTTTCAAAAAATATAAGCAAGAACCAAGAAACAAAACAGCCCATTTTCTTGCCAATAGGTGCACGTACCATTACTTGCGGTTGCCAAAATTTGGGCTGAATTTTAAAACAGTTTGAAATGTCAACCAAATCTGGAAAAATACCTTTGAAATCATTTAAAATCCCCCAAATTCCAGTTCTGGAAATTTAGGTTTTTAATGGATAAGATTAATTAAGAAATTGAAGAGAGAAGATACCTTACCTAAGTTAATCGAGAGAAATGGAAATGGCACTTTCTTGGCAATGTTTAGGATCGATCTTGGAGTTCAAGATTTCAGATTTGGAGTTGATTTCAATGAGGAAAAATGATAGCAATATGGTGGAGAATATGTTAACAAATCTTTTCGCAAAAAGAAAAAGAAGAAAGAGATGATAAAACTAGGTGTAGGCGACGACAACAATGGGAGAAAGAAAGAAAATAGAAGAGAAAAGAGGAGAGGAAGAGGGTGAACGGCTTGGGTAGGTAAAATTTGAATTAAAGGCTTAAAAATACAATAAAAAGTTATATTTATACTTAGGGTTCAAGGGTATGGATGACATACACATTAAAAAAAAAGAAGAGATTTTGCAAAATTTAATTATTTTGCAAAGGAAGGTATTCGAAATTGGGACCTCATTTAATTTCCATACTTTCTCATATTTCTTTTAAACATTAGGCTTTTTTCTCATTCTTTAAATAATTTTGCAATATTTATTTTAAAAATAAGGCATGTCACATTCTAAGGTTTAAGGCAAAATTTGCAAAATGATTAAAATGGTAAAAGGGAAGGGATTTGAACTTGGGTTTCAAAGAACGCTTCACCAACACTTAATCAACAAACCAATACCTCATTTATTTCCTAAAAACACATAGATAATCTTAAAAATTAAGGCATGATTACTCTCTCTTGATTCCCAAACTTGATTCTACTAACCCCTAATTTTTGGGATGTTACAATGTCCAAGTGCACGTAATGGAAAAATTAATTCCCAATAAGCCAAATGAATAACATTTCAGGTAGTCGAGCTAACAACGTTAAACAAAAATATTTTTTGGGAGGCAACCTATATTTATTTTAATTTATTTAATTTTGAATTTCAGTTTAATCTAGATTGACAATAAATAAATAATAAATTTATTTCATGTTACTTTCCAAGAATGATGGTGGAGGTTGTCCCTTTTCATCCAAAAATAAATTAGATTCAACATTAAACAAAAACGCTTTTTGGGAGGCACACTATCAAATTTCAGTGATACCATTTGTTGAAACATACATACAGAATCGAACCAACCAAAACAAACCCGAATTGCCCAAACCACCCACCGCCAAATTAATATGGGGAGTACACTTGAAATTTCTATTTATTATTGTTTTAAAATTACACATTGAGGCCAATGTGGGCTAAGTAGGGGGATTGGATTAGTAAGTATGGATGATTGATTTTCTTTTCGTGCATGTCTCTCTTTTGCATGTGTTAAATCTTATGCTAGGATTATTTGTTAATTTATTTGATATTGAAGCTTTAATTTCATTACTTAGTCAATTGAGATAGTTGAGTGATTCTTAAATTAAAATGTTCATTATCTAGTTTAATCGACATGTGTATTATAAAGTTGAAATATTGTAATTAGATTATTTCATGAAAATTGATTGTTTCATAAAAATTGATTGTTTACTTTGCTTGGTAAGCATATCGTTCTTAGTTATTTGATTTTAAATATATTTGCTAATGGAAAAAAAATAATTCTACTCTGTTGATGGCTCAAGTTATGTGTGAAGATTTCGGGAATGTAACCAAATTTAGTAACTAGAATGAGGTGTTTGGGTTGTTATCTTATTTCGCGTAAAAATATTTGAGTGATGAACCGATAACTTACAAACACCCTGTTGAACGAGCTACCATAAGTAGGAAAAATAGTTTGTTTGGAGACGTGTCAAATTGAGTAACAGAGGTAAGATATTTGGGTTGTTATCTCACTTTGCGAAAAAAGGTTTGACTATGTCCCAAATTTACTACATGATTAATTAAGAAGAAATTCCTTGCAAATTTTGCATCAATTTAAATTTAATGAAATGATTGAATTTACATGTTTGAATTTTATGGACACTCATTGATTGAACTGAGTATTTGAACACTTGTTCATTTTCGCCTAAATTATTTGCATTGATTATGGTTGCGAGAAAGAGACTTGATTTTTGATAAATTATTGGATAGATTCTAATGTAGAAACATACAATATGTTTGAGGACAAGCATAAGCTATGTAGGGGATTTGATAGCATGTTAATTTTGCATATTTTACACGTTCAAATCAATTAATTTTTTAATTAATTTATGCTAATTGGTGAATTTTATATTCAAATCTTGTTGGAAACGATATTCAGATGCTTTAATTAAAAAATAAGTAGAAAAGAATTAAATTGAAGCATGAGCAATAGAAGAGGGGTGCAATCAGAAATTTAGAGATATTTAAGGGCTGATAAGATTTTTGACTTCGTAAAAGTCATATTTAAAAAAGAAGATATGATATTTTATTTTATGTAATTAGTGGGTAAGTTGATTAGCCTAATTTTAGTATACGATTTGTGTATAAAAAGAGTGTATGGTAACCTTTGAAAAACAAACCTTCGTTTGACTGGCAATTGAACAGAAAAAAATCAATTTATTTTCTTTCTTAATTTGCATGAAAGAGTGCAAGTATTTTGCCAACTTTTGTTTTCATTTCAATATTTTGGCTTAATTATTTCCCAAGCCCTTCACTTTTCACCTACCACCATTTTCATTCAAATCCACTTCCATAACCGACCAAAGCATAATTAATTTCATGCTTCACTAAATTCAAATTAGCTTTAGGTTGGTATTCTTTTCAGTTAGAAATCGTAATAAATGTATCCGCACTAAAAATCTTTTAAATTGGTATTCACTATCTCTTCAGAATATCGTAATTGACAAATTCATTCCTTAAAGTTAACTCAATTTCAATTCAAAAAGCGCATTGGGTTGGAGTCATTTTGGTGGACAGTTGGAGAGACGGGTCGGTCGTGTTGTATTCAGATTGTACGAAAAAAAGCAAGGAAGATAGTGGTTGGATTTTTATGTCCCACTCAGTTAAGACCGTTAATTCGAGTTGGGTTCTTCAAAATGCAAGACTACCAAAATCTTAAATCACAAATACGTGTATCATGGTTAGGTACTCGACAAGGGTTTGTTTGTAGGTCGTACCGAAGTCAACTACGAGAGAAAAGATTAGCAGTTAGGACGTTTTTAGCCGCTATAACCAGCTTATTGTTTGGAGGAGAAAACTAATTTTCAAGAATCAATTCAGAAACCAAAATTCACGAAGTTTAGGGCTAAAGCTTATTATTTCTATTTACAAAATTTGAATTTGATTTCTAATTTAATTTGATTTCTGATTTATTTAATTGTTCATTTATGCTATCTTAATTATTTAATTTCAAAAAATTTCGAAACTTTGCTGATTTATTTTATTTATTTTTCAGCAGGTCGTTTGGAGTAATGGGCACGGCCATCGCCACGACAAAAATTTTATTCATAAAAAAAACACGAAAGTTGATCATAATATTCAATCCCTTTGGACTCAACCTTACTACTTTTTACTACTGTTTAGCGTTATTTTATTGTAGGAATTAATTTATTTGTTGGTTTCAACGCCCATGAAACGCTAATCGATATATTCAAAGTAAAATTTTTACCCAACACTCATCGACATGTAGTTAAAACAACCCGCACTCAATCTATCCTATAACATGTCAACTATATCCAACTCTACCCAAACAATTAATAGGGTAACTAATTATCCAAATCATAATATAGCTTAGTTCATAACTTATCATTTTCATTTCATCAACCAATTTATCAATTCATATATATATCATGAGTCAACCCAATTCAAGCCAATTAGCATTTTCATCGAGTTAAACTACTTTCAATTTTATTTAATTTAGTCATCTATCTCAATAATCAACCAACATCGTATTAATTCAATTTGATTAGTCATTTTTAAGTCACCTCATTATCATAACATGCAAAATAGGGTAAATATGCAACAATTGAAATGATTCGAATTATAGAAATATAGATAAAAAATTCCAAGCTATTTGTCGGCGACTTTAGATTTTTCTTTCACTCTCGACGAATCCAGGCTAACATTAGGTACGGATTAACATAAAATATATCACACTATCAATAATCAACCAACTCATAATCAATTATCAATTTATATAAATTTTGTAATTTATTCAATTTAATTCTGAAAACCAGGACTAGCATAACTTTCAATTTAAAGCTTCAATTTGAATTTTAATTTCACTATTATCCATTAGGGACCTCCTATCTATTATTTTACATTTAATTCAGTTTAGTCCCTGAAGTACAAAACTATCAATTAAGTTTTACAATTTAATCAATTTCCTTAAACTAAGCTTAAAATCTATTAATTTCACACCTAAAACTTCATAATTTTAATAATGAAAACTTCCTGAAACTTTAATAGTTTTACAAAGTGATACATGGACTAGCTAAATCAAGCTCTCCACTTCAAAAACATAAAAAAATAAGAAGAAAATGAACTAATTTGCACATACCAATAATGGTCGAAAGCTTCAACTCCCTTAGGGTTCTTTCTTTCTTTCTTTTGTTTTTAGGCAAGTGAGGAAGAAAATGATAATGGTCATCTTTTCCTCCATTATTTCTATTATAGATATAATTAACTTAATTAAACATAATTAAATTAATAAAATTTAATTTAAATTATGTCATTAGCCTTTTAATCCACCGCACACTAACATATGTTTTAACATGGTCTAATTGCTATTTTAGACCTTTGGTTAAGTGCAATTTAAGTTCTCGAGTCATTTTCTAATTAAAAATCTATAGCGGCTGGACTTTACAATTTAGTCCCTGAACCTTAATTAATCATTATGTGACAGCCCAAAATTGACCCTAGTCGGGAAGTGGTTTCGGGACCACAAAACCGAGTCTTATAAATAATTAAATATTATATTCTGTGTTTATGATGTGCGTAAATGCTTGTGTGATAGTTCCATACTTTAATTTGGTCAGTGTATGTGGAATTTATTAGTAGGGACTTATGTGAGACAATTTAGAAATATGCTAGGCAAGTGTTCAAGTGGCCCATTAATATATGTGGGAAAGTGTTTGTCCTTGCATGTCAAATTAGCCAAATTAAAGCATAGTGGCTGGCCATGCTATGGGTGGAAACATGTCACCAACATGTTATGCTAGTGATGTATGCTAAGAAAAATAAAATAAAGAGCATGGTAATTAAACAATGAAAAGGAAGGGTGATGAAAAAAAAATGGTCTCATCCATACCCCCCCTTGTTGCCGTGAGTTGAGGAAAGAAAACAAAAAAAAAATGTGTTCATTCTTGAACACCTTTGGCCGAATAGAGGAAAGAAAGGAAGGGGAAGAGCTTGAGAAAATCGGCTATGGTGGTTTGCTAGACTAAGGTATGTTTGATGTTGTTCTTGAGATGCATGCATGTTTTAGTAGTTGACTTGAGTTCTAAAAACCCATGGTTCAATTTTGTGGATTGATGATGATTTTGTGTTTTGCCATTGATGAGTGCTTGAGCTTTTTGATAGTTGTTGATGAAAAGTGAAAGATATGTTAAAGATTAATATGTTAAATTAAGGCTTGGTAAGCTAGCTATTAAGGTGAAATGCTAATGTTAGTATTTGATTTGGTAATAATCTGTTTGGGGACAGCAGCAGTAAGGTGATTTTGGAAAATCGCCATAATTTGTAGGAGTTGAATTAGAAGCTGAGTGAATTATGCCATTAAAGCTTGAAGAGTCTATTTTCTTACAAAAGAAACTATAAAAACAAAAGAGTTACCGATCTTGAGATATTTGAAGTATTGTGGGGCTGAGTCAAAATGACTACTAGATTCCCTGTTCTGTTTTTAGGAAATCATTATAAATTGTACAAAAATGATTATAAGATAAAATTTATATGCTTAGACTCCTTAATGAGTCTAGTTTCAAATGCGATCAAATACAACACATTTTGAATTCTGTAAAATGAGAAATTTGATTCGTAGTGAAGAGTGGTCAGAATAGTCAAATAGTGAAACAGGGGAAACTTTAAGAAAAATCTGGTATTGATTGGCCAAGCCAAAAATTCTGAAAATTTTATGGATGGAAGATATACGAGTCTATATTCAGGGAAAATTAACGGCTAGTGATTTGGAGTTTTGTAGCTCCAGTTATAAACAATTTAGCGACTACTGCTCAGGAAAACAGCTCGTAGTGAATATGTGATTTTGTTGTAAACATTAATGAAAATTTGCCAATGAGTTATTTATTGACTATTATAAAGCTTACTATAATCTATGTGTGTGAAGGTCAAATCAATATATATATTATTCTGAAAGTAATACTTGAATAGTCGATTAATGACTATTTTAAATTTTGTTAAACTTAAGCTCAAGAGCAAAAGGGAACTAGATCCGATAAAGGCAAAGAAAAGATCACTGAGTAGTCGAGTTGGAACCGTCTTACCCAACACAAGGTAAGTCATTAAGCATGTAGTTGGTATTATTTCAAATGGTCATAATGTTTATGTATTGATGCTGAATGGAATGAATAAATATACATATATATATATATATATGCATGTACGTATGTGATGATGAAATTGTTGAATGAAAAGAAAAGAGGTAAGATGTACTGAGTTGTTGATCTCGGCACTAAACGTGCGGGTATAACCATTTATGACCATGAGATTGGCGCTAAGTGCGCGGGATTAAATTGTACAGCACTAAGTGTGCGATTTGACTATGTTGCACTAAGTGTGCGAAATGAATATGATGCACTAAGTGTGCGAATTGACCATGCGGCACTAAGTGTGCGAGTTTGACTATGTAGCACTAAGTGTGCGATTTGATTACGTAGCACTAAGTGTGCGAGTTGATTATATAGCACTGAGTGTGCGGACTCAATATACATTCGTGAATCATTATGGACACTATGTGTGCGACACTATTGAGTCGATCGCGGACAGCAGATCGGGTAAGTGTCTTGAGTACATGGCTAATAGGTGCTATGCTTATACTTGGTGTTGAGCTCGGTAAGTTTGAACCTATGTGACAACTATACTTGAAGTCACGTACATAAAATTTATCGTAGGATGGGTGAAAGGCCGTTTAGTCGTTTGAGTGTAACGAAAATAAATTGATTTATGAAAATGCTTCAATGTCCTATTGATGAGTATATGGAATGTGAATGCATGAATTGATATGAAATTGAATCGATAGGTTGGAGGAACTATGGTATGGTTCGGAATGGATGGAGTAATTAGCCTCGTTCCATTTTGTTTTCTCTTGTGATAATGTTATTGATGAATGGTAGTGCATAGCTTATGACTTACTGAGTTATAAACTCACTCGGTGTTTGTGACAGCCCAAAGTTGACCCTAGTCGGGAAGTAGTTTCGGGACCGCTAAACCGAGTCACCGAAATGTTTGAATGTGATACTTATTGTCTAGAATATGTAATTATGAATGTGTGAAAATTTCAAGCTTCAATTTGGTTGATTTCATGTGAATTTAGTCAATAGGACTTATGTGAGAAAATTCTAAAATGTGATAGGTCAATGTGTGAGGACCTATTAGTGCATGTGGACAAAGGGGGACTTGCATGTCAAATTCCCCCCTACTAGTAGTGGCCGGCCATGACAAGCATGGTAGACCAAGTTTGATGGCCAAGACATGTCATAGACATGTTTTGTTGGTGCATCATGGGTGGAAAAAAATAAAATAATAGGCATGGAAATTAAATAATGAAAAGGAGTATGATGATTACACAAAAAAAAAAAAGTGAGTAGTTGATTCTTTTCCCCCCCATTGCCGTGAGCTAAAGAAAAGAGAGGAGAAGATCTTTGTTCATCCTTTTCTCACCTTCATTTAGCCTAAATTAGAAAGAAAAACAAAGAAAAATTTTCTCATCCTTTGGTTCATCCTTGGCCAAAAATTTTATGGAGGAAAGAAGAAGAAAGGTGAAGAGATTCGGCCATGCATGTAGCTAGGCTAAGGTATGTTTGATGATGTTCCATGAGATGCATGCATGTTTTAGTTGTTAGCTTGAGTTCTACCTAGCCCATGGTCTAAATCTTGCTATGTGATGGAAATGGCACTTGACCATGGATGCATCATTCTTGGTTGATGTTTGATGTTGTGGTGATGAGGCATGAGGATGAGTTAAGATTCGGCCTAGGTGGAGGTCGTGTTAATGCCATTGCATGCAAAATATGAAGCTTGTTAATGATGCATGTGATGATGGCTTGATGATTCTTGAACCTCCTTTTTAGCATTTTTGTGTGAGCACATATGTGCATTGGTTGCTAAATGGAGAAGAATCGGTTAGCAAGATGTGTGCTAAGGCCGAATGTAACTTTGTATGTTAATGAGCAATGCATGTGTTAAAATGATGAAAAGGGGGAGGATGCTTTACTAGTGTGTATATGTGTGTATTAAGTGTTGAAATCGACCCCAAAAATAGACATGCATATTCGGCCAAGGGGAAAGAAATTAGCTAATATGTTGTGTTGGTGCATGATTTTTGCATGTATGAGACTTTAATGTCTAATGTATAAATATGGGCTAAGTGCCTTGTGTTCATCTTTTTGATGCCTAAATGATGAAATCAATTTATTTGTTTAATTAAGCTCAAGAGCAAAGGGGAAATAAAACCGATAAAGGGAAGGAAAAAGTGGTCGAATAGTTAGCGGAATCGTTCGACAACACCCGAGGTAAGTTCTTGAGTAAGAGAGCTTAAATTACGATGTGATTAAATCATGCTCTATGTGTGGCTATTGAGCCGAATGTGCAAGGACGATATGTGCCTTGTGTTTGAGTTTCGCAAATGAAAATGAAATATGAATGTGCCATGAATTATTGTTAGATGTGCATGATTAATTGAATGCTGTCCGGGCTAAGTCCCGAAGGCTTTGTGCTAAGTGAATATATCCGGACTAAGATCCGAAGGCATTTGTGCGAGATACAAATTCCGGGTTAAGCCCCGAAGGCCTTTGTGCGAGATACTAAATCCGGGTTAAGTCCCGAAGGCATTCGTGCGAGTTATTAAACCCGGGTTAAGTCCCGAAGGCATTCGTGCGAGTTGTTAAATCCGGGTTATGTCCCGAAGGCATTGTGTGAGTTACTAAAACCGGGCTATGTCCCGAAGGCATTTGAACGAGGAGCTATATCCGGTTAAATCCCGAAGGTACGTGATTTGGTAATGAATGAGCTTGCTGTAAAATTCCAGCGAATGCTCGAAAAACATCCCAATATGGGGATATGTTACGTATGTGTTGAATTTAATCGAGCCCTTACAAATAAATGTTCGCTCAGTTGATAAACGAGCTACCGGCCTTCGGCTAAGTTAGTCTATTGTGTATGTACATAAGGGTTGTTAATGTTGTGAAGCAAGTTTGATATCGGTAAATTGCGTATTGTGAAATATTCCGTTTAGCTAAATGTGTGTTATTCTTTGTTTATGCTGGAATTCCTTGCTCAAAACTTACTAAGCATAAATTGCTTACTCGTTACACTGCTCCTCTGTTTTATAGATTTTTGGTTCTCCAGCTATCGGACTCGGGATCTTGAAGTCGAAGTCGCCCACACTATCAAAGGCTCTTTTGGGTACTATTTTGGTTGAATTTTGATATGGCATGTATAGGACTACCCATTGTTGTTTTTCGAGTACTTTATGAAATGTATAAGTGTACAGCCATGCGAAAATGGCTTGTAGAAGTGGAGTATGGCATTAGACCATTCGTGTTTATGAATGTATAGATGGTTTCATGATGTAACTATAGTTGGAATAGAAGTGTTGAGCAAATGATCAGCCATTGGAATGGCTAAGTATGATCATATGTGGGCATATGTATGACAAGGCCCTAGTTGGTCCATGAAACCCCGAAAATAGGTAAGGTTTACTTTGAAAACAGAGGCTGACAGCAGCAGTGGTGTGGATTGGAAAAATCACAAGAATTCGTAGGAGTGGAATTAAATAGTGAATAAATTATGTAATCGAACCTTGATGAATCTACTTTCATATGAAAGTAACGAAACAATCATATGAACAGTACAGTAAGAGATATTCAGGTTCTTGTGGAACAGGGCCAGAACAGTTTCTGGATTCCCTGTTCCGACTTTGGAAATTCACTATAAATTGACCAGAGATAATTAGGAGTCATACCATATATGTATGGATTCCTCTCTGAGTCTAGTTTCTATAGAAACAAACGGCATCAGTATTGAAGCTCTGTGCAGAGAGATATCCAAGTCGAAATGGGAAAAGGTCAGTGTAGTCGACCCCTGTAACATGGGAGACTTTGACTAATAAACTGTACTAATTGGCCCGACCAAAAATTCTAGAAAAAAATATATAGGTGGGGACATGAGTCTAGTTTCAGGAAAAAATCACCAAACTGATTTTCGAGTTGTGAAACTCAAGATATGATTTTTGAAGCGACTAGTACTCAGACTAGGCAGTGTTTGGAAGGAAATTTTTCAAAGTTTGTTAACATCTCGTGTCCGACTCCGGTGTCGGTCTCGGGTTCGGGGTGTTACATTTTATTGGTATCAGAGCCAGGTTTAGTCGATTCTAGGACTACCGTAATGTTTTGGGTCTAGCTATACATGCCATTTTATGTGATTACTTGATAGTGTGGTGATTTCTGACAATTGTAAATGTGTTTATTTATAGTAATGGATCCCGATCGTGACCAAGAGGTAGCTGATGATCTTGAGAGTGTAGCGCCTGCTCCCGCACAAGGGACAGTGCCGGCAGACTCTCAACCTAATGCTAGTAATCCGAATGATGAAGCTAGACAAGCATTCTATAGCGTGATGAATGATTGGTTTAACCAATACATTCGAACTAATATGGCTGTTCCACAACCTCCATTCCCGACAAATACTACCCTCGCACCTACAATACCACCGGTAACGGACCAAATAAGGTCAAATAAGCCCCCAGTTGACAGAATCCGAAAACATGGGGCTACTGAATTTAAGGCTATGGATAGCGATGATGCCGAGCAAGCTGAATTTTGGCTGGACAACACTATCCGGGTACTCGATGAGCTATCTTGTACACCCGATGAATGCCTAAAGTGTGCTATCTCCTTGCTACGTGATTCTGCCTACTATTGGTGGAGTACTCTGACTTCTATTGTGCCCCGAGAGCAAGTAACTTGGGAGTTTTTCCAAACTGAGTTTCGGAAAAAGTATATCAGTCAGAGATTTGTTGATCAAAAACGGAAGGAATTTCTTGAGCTTAAGCAAGGCTCCATGTCGGTTACTGATTACGAGCGAAAATTTGTTAGACTTAGTAAATACGCTCGGGAATGTGTTTCGTCCGAAGCTATTGTGTAAACGCTTCGAGGATGGGCTGAATGAAGATAAAAAAATGTTCGTTGGCGTTCTTGAAATACGAGAGTTCGTGGTACTTGTTGAACGAGCTTGTAAAGCCGAAGAGCTTAGAAAAGAAAAGCAAAGAGTTGATGAGGGAACTGGAGAGTTTCGTAAAAGATCCTCGGGAAGGTCTCTTCAACAGACATCAAAGAGATTTCGAGATGATGCGGGCCAGTTTAGAGGCACTTCGGGCCTTTTTAGACGAGATCGTGATCGACCCCCTGTGGGTACACGAGGCACTTCGGTCGCCAGTGTTGGGAATGAACGTCGAGATAGAACGAAGTGTCGATATTGCGGTAAATGGCATTCGGGGAGTTGTAGATTCCCTGACCGCTCCTGTTACAAGTGCGGATCAGTTGACCACTTCATTAAAGATTGCCCGAGGTTGTTTGAACAGAATGAAAATCAGAGTAGGAAACCGGGTGCTACCACTGCTCGAGGTAGACCATCTGGAAATACGGGCAATACTAGTGGTGGTCAGAGAGGATCTAGAGGTGATATAACCAGATCCGAAGCTCGTGCGCCTGCTAGAGCTTATGCTATACGTGCCCGCGAGGATGCTTCTTCGCCTGATGTTATTACCGGTACATTCACTCTCTTTGATACTAATGTAATTGCTTTGATTGACCCCGGTTCTACTCATTCTTACATATGTGAAACCTTAGCATCCAGTAAGACTTTACCTATTGAGTCTACTGAGTTCGTAATTCGGGTGTCAAATCCCTTGGGTCATTACGTGCTTGTCGACAAAGTGTGTAAGAAATGTCCCCTGGAAATTCGAGGTTCCTGTTTTCCGGCGGACTTGATGCTTTTGCCGTTTGATGAATTTGATGTTATCCTTGGTTTGGATTGGTTGACCGCGCATGATGCGATTGTGAATTGCAAGAGCAAGACTATTGATTTGAGGTGCGCAAATAACGAAGTAGTCCGAATTGAGTCTGCGGACTTGGAGGGGATGCCAGCTGTAATATCAGCAATGTTGGCACAGAATATGTAAGAAAAGGGTGCGAAGCATACCTTGCGTATGTACTTGATGACAAAGAATTAGAAAAGAAACCCGAATCTGTGCCGGTGGTTTGTGAATACCCGGATGTTTTTCTGGAAGAATTACTGGGCTTACCACCTGTTCGGGAGGTAGAGTTTCGTATTGAGCTTGTACCTGGGACTACGCCGATTTCGATAGCTCCGTATCGTATGGCACCAACCGAGTTAAAGGAGTTGAAAGCTCAGTTGCAAGAACTGACGGATAGAGGTTTCTCTCGACCAAGTTTCTCACCTTGGGGTGCACCAGTATTGTTCGTGAAAAAGAAGGACGGAACCATGAGGTTGTGCATTGACTATCGTCAGCTGAATAAAGTGACGATAAAGAACAAATATCCGTTGCCGCGCATCGATGATTTGTTCGACCAACTGAAGGGAGTCTCAGTGTTCTCAAAAATAGATTTGAGATCGGAGCTTTTTGGGGCTCGCTGGTTATTACCGACGATTTGTGAAAGGTTTCTCGATGATAGCCACGCCAATGACGAAGCTACTTCAAAAGGATGTTAAGTTCGAGTGGACGGAGAAATGTCAGAAAAGTTTCGACCAACTGAAAACTCATTTGACTAAAACTCCAATTTTGGTGCAACCCGAATCAGGTAAAGAGTTTGTCATTTATAGTGACGCATCCCTACTTGGGTTGGGTTGCGTATTGATGCAAGAAGGTCGAGTCGTGGCCTATGTGTCGAGACAATTGAAGCCACACGAGAGGAATTATCCGACCCATGATCTCGAACTAGCTGCCATCGTGTTTGCTTTAAAAATATGGCGACATTATCTGTTTGGTGAGAAGTGCCATGTATTTTCGGATCACAAAAGTCTCAAATATTTGATGACTCAACGAGACTTGAATCTGCGACAAAGACGTTGGCTTGAGTTGTTGAAAGATTACGAGCTTGTCTTTGATTACCACCCGGGAAAGGCTAATGTGGTTGCGGACGCCTTAAGCCGGAAGTCATTGTTTGCTTTACGAGCGATGAACGTGCATTTGTCTGTTCTACCAGACAATGTGTTAGTAGCTGAATTAAAAGCTAAACCATTATTGACTCACCAAATTCGTGAAGCTCAGAAAGTCGATGATGAATTGGTTGCAAAACGGGCTAAGTGTTTTCCGAACGAGGAATCGGAGTTTCAAATTGATGATGATGATTGTTTGAGGTTCAGAAATCGTTTGTGTGTTCCAAGGAATTCGAAACTCATTTCGATGATTCTGAACGAAGCCCATTGTAGCCGAATGTCAATTCACCCGGGGAGTACGAAAATGTACAACGATTTGAAACGTCAATTTTGGTGGCATGGTATGAAACGGGACATCTCCGACTTTGTTTCGAGATGTTTAATATGTCAACAAGTGAAAGTGGAACATCAAGTGCCTTCAGGATTACTCCAGCCGATCATGATACCCGAGTGGAAATGGGATCGAGTCACAATGGACTTTGTGTCCGGACTGCCCTTGTCAGCAAGTAAGAAGGATGCGATATGGGTTGTTGTTGATAGACTGACTAAGTCGGCTCATTTCATCCCCGTACGTACGGATTTTTCATTGGATAAACTAGCTGAATTGTACATTTATCAAATTGTGAGATTACACGGGGTACCTGTTTCTATCGTGTCGGATAGAGATCCGAGATTCACCTCACGATTTTGGAAGAAATTGCAAGAAGCTCTGGGTACCAAGCTGCATTTTAGCACTGCTTTTCACCCCCAAACCGATGGTCAATCCGAGCGGATAATTCAGATACTTGAGGATATGTTGAGATGTTGCATCCTCGAGTTCAGTAGTTCATGGGAACGGTATTTACCTTTGATTGAATTCGCTTACAACAATAGTTTTCAATCAAGTATTAAGATGGCACCTTACGAGGCTTTGTACGGTCGTAAATGCCGTACACCATTGTTTTGGACCGAGCTCGGTGAAAGTAAAATTTTCGGAGTTGATTTGATTAAAGATGCTGAACAGAAAGTAAAGGTAATCCGTGAAAGTCTAAAGGTAGCCACGGATCGTCAGAAGTCGTACGCAGATTTGAAACGAAAGACATCGAGTATCAGGTGGGAGACAAAGTGTTCCTTAAGGTTTCACCTTGGAAAAAGATACTCAGGTTCGGCCGTAAGGGCAAGTTGAGCCCAAGATTCATTGGGCCGTACGAAATCTCCGAACGAGTTGGTCCGGTTGCGTATAGATTGATTTTGCCCCCAGAGCTTGAAAAGATTCATGACGTCTTTCATGTTTCGATGCTTCGACGCTATCGATCTGATCCATCGCACATAATTAGCCCATCAGAGGTTGAAATTCAAGTCGACATGAGCTATGAAGAAGAACCGATGCGTATCCTAGCTCGTGAAGTGAAGGAGTTACGAAACAAAAGAGTTCCGCTAGTAAAGGTGTTATGGCTCAAACACGGGATCGAGGAAGCTACTTGGAGACCGAGAGCTCGATGAAAGAACGATACCCAAACCTATTTACCGGTAAGATTTTCGGGGACGAAAATTTCTTAAGTAGGGGAGAGTTGTGACAGCCCAAAGTTGACCCTAGTCGGGAAGTAGTTTCGGGACCGCTAAACCGAGTCACCGAAATGTTTGAATGTGATACTTATTGTCTAGAATATGTAATTATGAATGTGTGAAAATTTCAAGCTTCAATTTGGTTGATTTCATGTGAATTTAGTCAATAGGACTTATGTGAGAAATTCTAAAATGTGATAGGTCAATGTGTGAGGACCTATTAGTGCATGTGGACAAAGGGGGGACTTGCATGTCAAATTCCCCCCTACTAGTAGTGGCGGCCATGACAAGCATGGTAGACCAAGTTTGATGGCCAAGACATGTCATAGACATGTTTTGTTGGTGCATCATGGGTGGAAAAAAATAAAATAATAGGCATAGAAATTAAATAATGAAAAGGAGTATGATGATTACACAAAAAAAAGTGAGTAGTTGATTCTTTTCCCCCCCATTGCCGTGAGCTAAAGAAAAGAGAGGAGAAGATCTTTGTTCATCCTTTTCTCACCTTCATTTAGCCTAAATTAGAAAGAAAAACAAAGAAAAATTTTCTCATCCTTTG